>NC_081847.1:2592281-3331031 GCF_963259705.1 Myotis daubentonii | reverse complement strand
AAGTTAAGAAAATCAATGAAAGAACGTAAGTAAAGAGGTTAAGGTCACTCCACAAAGCCACTTTCTGCACCTGAGTCTGAGAGAGGCTGGTGCCCCCTCCAGAGGAGCAGGCGTTCGCAGTGAACAGGGGGTAGGTGAGCTGCAGGGTCGTGGCGGCGGCGGCGGTCTTATTTTTCACTAACGCTGTGCATTTGTTTTGTTGCTGAAGAGGAACGTTCATTAACTCAGATGGATGTCGAATAAGAGTCACCAAACTGCCGAGACAAAAGAAAACGCAGAAACACATGATGACTCGGCAGGAAAGCTTCCTGAAGCCCGCCACCATCTGCCATCACCTCCGAGGTTAACACTGCACTTTGTAGGGGTGCTCCAATCTGTCGGGAGGAACGCGCCCGTCACCGAACTCTCTACCAAGCAACTGTCAACTGATGCAGTGGACAAGCTCACCTTCTTCCTCACGGAGGGAAGGGGCTGTCATCCTTTAGTTATACCTCCTCCTCCCCATCACGCCCTGGACACCCATCTCTTTTGAGAGCCATCCTCCAAAATCAGGACTCTGCATAAAACAGGGAACCTGTAGGTGGGATGGATGGCAAGCTGCAGGGTCACGGGAGCAGCCGGGCTGAGAGCTCTCCGGAGCGGGCGTCCGTCAAAGCCTCGTCCTCAGTCCCCCTCACCGACCCAGCGGGCCTGCCCCTGCTGATGGCAGCCAGAAGGAACGGGTGCCCCCGCACAGGACCCTTCCCACACCCACACCCGCGGGACCCGTCCTCCGCCCCGCCGCCCGCGCCCAGGCACCCACTTGTTGAGCGCCACGCCGGGCTCGGGGGGCTCGGCGCCGCGCGGGGCGGGCGGGGGCTCGGCGGGGATGCTGTTGAAGCGGTCCTCCAGGCGGACGCGCACCGCCGACTTGGCCCGCGCCTCGCCAGCGCCCTCCGCGTTCTCCTTGCCGGCGGCGTCGGGCGCCTTGGGCCGCGCTGCGCCGGGGCCCGGGCCGTCGGCGCCCGGCGTCTTCTCGGCGGCAGCGGCGGCGGGGGGCGCGCCCGCCTCGCTCAGCAGCATCATGCGCAGCTCCTGGAAGTCGATGTGGCCCAGGCACGGGTTGGCGCCCGCGAAGCCGCCGTCGGCCAGCGCCGGCGGGCACAGCAGCGGGTACACGGGCGCCGCGCCCCCGCCCGCCGCCGCCGCCGCCGGGCCCCCCGCCGCCGCCGCGCCCCCCGCCGCTAGGAAGGCCGAGTTGAGGCGCGTCTCGAGCTCGCCCTCGGCCGCCGCCTCCATGTGCGAGTAGAGGATGTGCTGCAGCTGCGTGTACTCGACCTCCGTCATCTCCACCAGGCTCAGGTCGGTGGTCGTGAAGCTCAGTCCCGCCTCGCCCAGCGCCGCGTCCGCGCCCTCGGGGCCCGCCGGCCCGCCCGCCTGCGCCTGCGGCGGCTCCCGCGGCCCGGGGCCCGACATGCCGGCGCCAACGGCGGGGGGCGCGCGGCGGGCGGGCCGGCGTCGGACACGCTCAGGCGGACGGCGCGCCGGAAACCGCCGGCCCAGCGCGCTTGCGTGGCCCCGCCCCCAACGGCAGCCCCTCCCCCTGCGCGGGCCCCGCCCTCCAACCGCCCGCCGCCCCGCCCCTCGGCCGCGGTGGCCGGGCCGGGCCGGGCTGCGCGCGCACGCGGGGGTGGGGCCAGGGTTCTTGGGTCCTGACGGCCGGGGTCCGGGGTCCCGGGTCCCGGGTCCGGGGTCCACAGACCGAAAACACCTAAGCCTGGCGGTAGCCGCGCACCCTCCACCGAGTTCACGGAGCCACGGGGTGCTGTGCGGCTCCCCACTTCTCAGCATGCGGGGCGGACACGACGTCTCCATGCGCCCCAACAGTAGACCGGTGAACAGTGCTCCAAACCCAGTGTGACAGGCAGTCTGCGTGCCAGTATTTACCAGGGCGTGTGGTGCCCTCCGCGGACACCGGCCAAGGGACTAAGATTTGCACAGCTTTACTGAGCTCATGCACAGTCCCACTGCTCGTCCATTGTAGGGGGTGGGCCTCTGTGATCCATCTCCAGCAGGGTGGGCTTTGGATGGAATTTGCTGAATTTCCCCAGGGCAAACAGAATGTAGGGAGGAGGGAACAGGATATAGGAACAAAGAACTGTGGACGTGGGCCAGCATCACGGTGGAAACGCCGGAACAGGGGGAAGTGGGGGCAACTGGAGAAGGCCTCAGCCCAATTCTTTTAAATGGCCCAATGGGAGACATGGAGGGAACAGGTACTCCATAGGACTCAGCCAATGAGGAACTGGAGGAGGGACTGAATAAAGCGGTGTTTGCTGCTCAGGTGTGCCTGTACCAACGGACACCCACTCTCCAGAGCGTATTAAAAATCTCGTTTTGGCCATACTTCTGTCTCTGAGCCCATCATTTGAATTCGGACAGGTGAGCATTTCTCACGTCCATGTAGTGTGCGGTCCAGCGGTAGTTTGTGCTCACAGCGCTGCACTCATCACCCCAAGAGGAGGCGAGTGAGCACCCCGCTGCAGGGCTCCTTTGCACACATAGCAGGCCCAGGCCCCTAACCTGTAAGAAAAAGAAAAGGCCAAATGGGAGAGAAACCCTGAGGAAGGAAGCAGCTTTACAGAACGAGGGCAGCACTGCTCAGCTCTGGGAGACACACGCTGCAGTCAAGTCACTTCAGCGGCTCTGGACCACCCAGTAAGCCATAAGCACACCATCCATCTGTCCACGTGAGCCTCACATGATGAGGACCAGAGCTGAACCTGAAACTGTTGCACAGACACGACCAGACACAACATTACAGGAAAGTAAAACTCCAGAGCAACAGCCCCCATGAACAAGTAGGCAAACATTTTTTAAAATCCTCACCCGATAATATATTTTTATCGATTTTTTAGAAAGAGAGAAACATCCATAGGTTGCCTTCTGTACATGCCCATCAGGGGATCAAATCTAAAACCTAGGTATGTGCCCTGATGGGGAATTGAACCCACAGCATTTTGGTGTATAGGACAATGCTTCAATCAACTGAGCAAGCATGCAAAATTTTTTAACAAAATCTTAGCGAACTGAACTCAACAAGATTAACAAAAAGGAGATTATGATGCAAGCTTTGTGTACTTTTAAGAGTCAACCAATAGAAATTACCATATTAGCCCTAACCGATTTGGCTCAGTGGATAGAGCGTCAGCCTGCGGACTCAAGGGTCCCAGGTTCGATTCCAATCAAGGTCATGTACCTTGGTTGGGGGCACATCCCCGGTAGGGAGTGTGCAGGAGGCAGCCAATCCATGTTTCTCTCTCATCGATGTTTCTGACTATCCCTATCCCTTCCTCTCTGTAAAAGAAAAAAATCAATAAAATATATTTTTAAAAAATTACCGTATTAACAGATGAAAAATATCAGCCATATGATTACCTAAACAAAACAAAACCAGTCCTAGTCGTTTTTACTCAGTGGATAGAGCGTCGGCCTGCGAAATGAAAGGTCCCAGGTTTGGTTCCAGTCAAGGGCACATGCCCGGGTTGTGGGCTCCATCCCCAGTGGGGGACTTGCCAGAGGTAGCTGATCCATGATTCTCTCTCATTGTGGATGTTTCTATCTCTCTCTCCCTCTCCCTTCCTCTCTGAAATCAAATATATACACACAAAACAACAAAAAAAAAACCCATGTTTGACTAATCCAATATCCATTCCTGATAGAAATTCTGCCAACCAAGAGCACACAGGAAATATAACTATAGCTAATGTCAGACTTAGCGGTAGAGAGCAAATGCCCCCACCCCTGGGTGAGGGAATTAGCCAAGATGCCCACAGTCACCACATCTGCTCAGCGTTGTACAGAGGGCCCACTGAGCACAACAAAGCAGGGGAGAGACAGGCTTTCAGGTGGAAGAGATGTGCCTTTACTTGCAGATCCCATGCCCATCTGTGCAGGAAATCCCATGGAAATCTATAAAAGCTAGTATGTGAATTCAGCAAGGTCACAGAATACAAGAACAGCATGCAGATGTCCATTGTGTTCCACATACCAGTGATACACAGGTGTGCACTGAAATTAAAATATGCCAGTACACTCACTCAAAAATACGCTTAGGTGTAAATTTAACAGAATTTTGAGAGTAACTGGATGCTGCACAGATATGCTCTCAGGAACAAACTGGCATTACAACTAAAATACAGAAAAACTTCCTGAGTAATCAACATAAAACTCGCAGAAGAGAACCCTGATACCCGAGGACCGAAAGTGGAGATGGCATAGAGACTGGAAGAACAACATAAGTAGATTAGTTTTTGAAAGTGTTCAGTAGCTGCACATTTAAATCATTTGTTTTAAAATATATAAAAATTACTTAAAATAACAAAAATAAATTTAACAGAATTTTAACAGGTATAGAACATGTATGTTGGATATCACACTGAATCCTTTCACAGCCCTAAAATCCTCTGTGCCTCACCTCTTCATCCCTCCCCTCAACCCCTGGCTACCACTGATCTTTACTGTCTCCACAGTTTTGCCTTTTCCAGATGTCACATAGTTGGAGTCACAGATTGGCTCCTTTCAGATTGGCTTCTTCCACTCAGTCATGCATTTCATTCCTCCCTGTCTTGTCATGGCTTGTCAGCTCATTTCTTTTTTGGTGCTGAATAATATTCCCCTGTCCGGCTGACCTGTCCATCCACCTGCTGAAGGACATCTTGGTGGCTTCCAAGTGTTGGTGATGATGAATAAAACTAGGGGTCCAGTGCACGAATTCATGCACCAGTGGGGTCCCTCAGGCTGGCCTGTGGGCTGGGGCCAAAACCGGCTCTCCGACATCCCCTGAGGGGTCCCGGATTGTGAGAGGGCACAGGCCAGGCCAAGGGACCCCAACAATTCACAATCGGGCCGGGGAGGGACGTGGGAGGTGGCCAGCCAGGGAGGGACTGAGGGAGGGCTCCAGGGCATGTCCAGCCTGTCTCACTCAGTCCCGATCAGCCAGACCCCAGGAGCAAACTAACCTATAAATGGGAGCGTCTGCCCCCAGGTGGTCAGTGCACATCATAGCAAGTGGTTGAGCAGCCTTAGCATATCATTAGCATATTACACTTTGGTTGGTTGAATGGATGACTGGACGACCGGGCATTTAGCATATTAGGGTTTTATTATATAGGATGACTATAAACATCCATGTGCAGGTGTTTGTTTTTTAATTAAATCTTTATTGTTCAGATTATTACATTTGTTCCTCTTTTTCCCCCCATAACTCCCCTCCTCCCAGTTCCCACCCCACCCTCTGCCCTCACTCCCCACCCACTGTCCTCATCCATAGGTGCACGATTTTTGTCCAGTCTCTTCCTGCATCCCCCACACCCCTTTCCCCCCCAAGAATAGTCAGTCCACTCCCTTTCTATGCCCCTGATTCTATTATAACCACCAGTTCATTCTGTTCATCAGATTATTTATTCACTTGATTTTTAGATTCACTTGTTGATAGATGTGTATTTGTTGTTCATAATTTGTATCTTTACCTTTTTCTTCCTCTTCCTCTTCTTAAAGGATACCTTCCAGCACTTCATATAATCCTGGTTTGGTGGTGATGAACTCCTTTAGCTTTTCCTTATCTGTGAAGCTCTTTATCTGACCTTCCGTTCTGAATGATAGCTTTGCTGGGTAAAGTAATCTTGGTTGTAGGTTCTTGGCATTCATCACTTTGAATATTTCTTGCCACTCCCTTCTGGCCTGCAAAGTTTCTGTTGAGAAATCCGCTGACAGTCGTATGGGTACTCCCTTGTAGGTAACTGTCTTTCTTTCTCTTGCTTTTAAGATTCTCTCTTTGTCTTTTGCTCTTGGCATTTTAATTATCATGTGTCTTGGTGTGGTCCTCTTTGGATTCCTTTTGTTTGGGGTTCTCTGCGCTTCCTGGACTTGGAAATCTATTTCTTTCACCAGGTAGGGGAAGTTTTCTGTCATTATTTCTTCAAATAGGTTTTCAATATCTTGCTCTCTCTCTTCTTCTGGCACCCCTATAATTCGGATGTTGGTACACTTGAGGCTGTCCCAGAGGCTCCTTGCACTGTCTTCGTATTTTTGGATTCTTTTTTCATTTTGCTTTTCCGGTTGGGTGTTTTTTGCTTCTTCGTATTTCAAATTGTTGACTTGATTCTTGCGATCCTCAAGTCTGCTGTTGGGAGTCTGTATAATATTCTCCACTTCAGTCAGTGTATGCATAATTTCCAGTTGATCCTTTATCATAACCTGGAGGGTATGACTAGATTTCTTGAGGATCTCACTGCATTTATCGGCAGTCTCACCAGTCTTTTTGAGAGTCTCACTAAATTTATTGGCGGCTTCTAGAAAGTTCTTGAAAAACCTTAAAAGTGTGGTTTTGAACTCTATATCCAGTAGTTTGCTTTCCTCCATTTCTGTCATTTGTGTCCTGTTTCTTTGTCTCCGCATTTTTTATGCTTCCCTGGGTTGATAGAGTGGTTTTCTGTGCTAAGTGTCCTATAGGGCCCAGTGGCTCAGCCTCCCCAATTACCTGAGGTGGACACTCTTGGTGCACACCCTAGTGGGCTGTGTGCACAGTCTTGTTGTAGTTAAGCCTTGATTGTTGTAGGTAACACTGGGAGGAATTGACCTCCAGGCCAATTGGCTGTGAGAATCAGCTGTGTCTGCAGTGGGAGAACTTCTGTGCTGGAGACACCCCTCCGGGGCAAGACTTGCTTCAATGGGGCTTTGGTGCTCACTGAGTCTGCCCCCTGAGTGTGTCCCTTATGGATCCAAGGGGCTGCAAACTGGATGGTCCCACTCTGACCACCGGGCACACCGGCTCCTGGATCTCTAGGGAGGTGCTAATCTAGCCTCTGCCTGAGGCCACCCAGCAAAAGCCTCCGTGCAGGGCTTGGGCGGGGCAGGTCCCACGGGATCAACAGGGCAGTATGAGCAGTTATGGCTGCTCTCAGTCCTGCCCTCAGGGGCCCCGCTTCTTAGCATCCCGGCAAACGCTGCAAGCACTTCCGAGAGAAAGCTGCTCTCGAGTTCAGACCGATGCCAGACAGTCCCGCTTCTCCCGTATGAGTCTGAGTCCCCAGAGACTCGCCCGGAACTGGAGCTCAGAGCCTGAGACTCCCTCCCGATTGAAAACGACAACCGCGCCCTCAGCCGCCAGCCTGCTCCGCGTGCGCCTCTGTACCTTAGTATTTTACTTCTGCACCGCAGCTCCTCTGAGTCTCAGTGCTTTTCTCTTTCCTCCTAGTTGTAGAATTTCCACTCAGCCAGCCTTCCTGTGGTTCTGGATGATGTCCGTTCCGTCTTTTAGTTGTATTTTTGAAGTGGTTGTGCGAGGCAGCAGACTCCGATGTTTACCTATGCCGCCATCTTGGTTTCCATGTGCAGGTTTTATGTGGACATCAGCTTTCAACTCCTTTGGGTACACGAATCTGTTCAGTTTGGTAAGAGACCACCCAGCTGTCTTCCAAAGTGGCTGCGCCCCTGCCTTCCCAACAGCAGTGAAGGGGGGTTCCCGCTGCTCCGCGTCCTCGCTGGCACTTGGTGTTGTCAGTGCTCTGGGTTTTGGCCGTTCTGATAGGTGTGTCCCATGATCTTTTGTGGACCCAATTCTAGAGCTGGCGAGGTGCAGCACGGCACAGGGCCGGCTGATGTCTTCAGGACACAGTATATGCTCTGAGTTAGCAACCAGTATTGGTGGTCTGGCTTCAAAGCCAGGATTCAGGGACCTGTCACAATTAGCCCTGCTGATCCACTGGAAAAATCTGTGCTTTCTGTTCCTGCAAGTTTAGGTTCTAGAGTGCTCAGCCCGAGGGAAGAAGCACCTTCTCCAGGGGAAAGATGGCAGACTGTGCCAGCCTGGGGATTGGCCTGTCAGGGGCTGGCCGGCTCTGAGCACCCCGTATCCTGTGATTATAGTTGGTAGAGAATGACAGTGATCATTCAGCCAGGACCTCCCACAGCACAGACCCAGCAGGAAGGAAAGCGGGTCTCCTACCAGGCTGGGGACCCGACCAGCACAGGGAGCACGGACTGGGCAGGGGAATGGGGTCATTATGAGCACCAGTGGCAGTCATGTGACCAGCCGCAGAAAGAAGGATGTCATAGCTGAAGTGCCTCTTCTGACTTTGACAGGAACATGTTTGTGTGTCTATTAACCACTTGCCTCGGCTTCCCTTTCCTCTTGTGCTGTCAGCTAGCGGGAGATGTGACAAGAGAGCTGGCCTTATTCCCAGAGTGTGCAGGGCGGCAGCTCACGGAAGCGTGGCCTCCTGGGGATCGGCATTGTGGTTTCGGGATGGTGTCTCATGTGAGGTGGGCGCAGGCTTTGTTACTGTCTTTGTTGGGAGATTATGGCTTACAGGGTTCGAGGGCCTGGTGGCTGGCCGGGGCTGGGTCTTTGTTCTCAGAATCCTGAGGGTTCCAGGCCAAGAGGGTCACCAAGACCTGGCTGCCTGAGATCTGAAGGCCAGAAGAGAAGCACAGACACTCGGCTGGGTGTGCCTCGAGGGCTGAGGTGGGTCAGCGGGAGTGACTCCCCTGTTAGAGCAGACCCGAGTAGCCTCAATTCTGGGCCAGGTGTGCTTCTGCCACCCTGAGAGGGAGGCAGTGTTTGCCTTTTCCTGAATGTCACGTGACAGGATCCTCCAGCTGGTGGCTGCAGTGTGGCTTCTTTCCCTGAAACTCACCCTCTCCCCACCAGCTTTCTTTCTGCCCCTGGGCCTGGGCCTCTACTTTTCATTAATTGAAGCATATTTGGGCCTGGCTGGCGTGGCTCAGTGGTTGAGCGTCAACCTATGAACCAGGAGGTCACGGTTCAATTCCCAGTCAGGCCACATGCCCAGGTTGTGGGCTGGATCCCCAATGTGGGGCATGCAGGAGGCAGCGATCAATGATTCTCTCTCATCATTGATGTTTCTTTTCTTTTGTTTTTTAAATCCTCATCTGAGGGTATTTTTCCATTGATTTTTAGAGAGAGTGGAAGAAAGAGGAAAAGACAGAGAAAAATATAGATGTGAGAGAAATTCATCGATTGGTTGCCTCCTGCATGAGTCCTGACCAGGACCCAGGCCGGGGAGGATCCTGCAATCAAGGTATGTGCCCTTGACCAGAATCAAACCTGGGACCCTTCAGTCCACAGGACGACGCTCTATCCACTGAGCCAAATGGCTAGGGCTCTCATCATTGATGTTTCTTTCTCTCTCACTCCTTCTCCCTCTCCCTTCCTCTCTGAAATCAATAAAAACCTATTTTTTTAGAAAAGAGTATTTGGGTGGTTGATCGTTTGGGCAATTTTGAATAAATTGCGATAAATACTTATAGACTTGAAGGTGAGTCTTGGTTTAGGGCAGTTTCTCAATCTTTTAAAAATTACTCCTCCCGCCGAACCGGTTTGGCTCAGTGGATGGAGCGTCGGCCTGCGGACTCAGGGGTCCCGGGTTCGATTCCGGTCGGGGGCGTGTGCTTTGGTTGCGGGCACATCCCCACTGGGGGGCGTGCAGGAGGCAGCTGGTCGATCTCTCTCATCGATGTTTCTAACTCTCTGTCCCTCTCCCTTCTTCTCTGTAAAAAATCAATAAAATATATTTTAAAAAAATTACTCCTCCCTAACGAGCCTCTTTAAATGGTTTTTCTTAATTGTCCTCTCCCCTTGCGACATCGTGGCCACAGAGGTTCTGTGCACCTCTTCCTGGAGCCTTTGGGGGCAGGGCCCTTAGCGGGCATGGCCTGGGCAACACCTAAGATCTGGGCCAGTACTGCAGTACTGCTCATTGAACGTGCATGGGGACGGCGGGTCGTGTGGCATCTCACCCAACAACCCGCTGGTAGGACACTGCAGCTGCCCTGCAGGGGAGCACACCTGCCCCTCCCAGCAGCCCTGAGGGACAGGCCTGAGTCCTCACCAGCACTTGTGATGGTCAGCTTTCTGACCCTGTGGTGGTCCCCACTAAGGCTTAATTCCTCCTGGTTTTTACTCACACCCCCGATTTCTTCCCTTGCAGGAGGGATGGCCGTGTGACACAGCCTGGCCGGCCTGAAGTTTTAGACGAGGAACAGATGTGGCAGGCGTGCCTGCAGACTGTCAGTTCTGCTGGCTCAGGCCCCTTCAAGAGTATGGCCATAGTGTGGTCCCTGCTGTGAGCTGTGTCTCAGGCGCCTGTCTGTCTGTCCCTGTGCTGGTGGGGCAGGAGGTGGGAGGAGCAGAGGCCCCAGCACCTTGGGCTCTCTGGTGAAACAGTCTCTTTCTTTCTTTTCTTTTGTTAATACTCACCGGAGGATATTTTTTCCATTGGTTTTTTTTAGAGCGGAAGGGACGGAGGGAGGGAGGGAGAGAGAGGATATCAATGTGGGAGGGGCACATCAAGATCAGTTGCCTTCTGCACGCGTCCCAACCAGGGGCCGGGGATCGAGCCTCCAACCCAGGTATGTGCCCTTGACCAGGAATCAAACCCCAGACCCGAGGGTACATGGGCCGATGCTCTAACCGCTGAAGCACATCAGCTGGGGCAAAACAGCCCCCTTCATTCTCCCTCACAGCAGCTGAGAGGCTGAACTGCAGGGACCAGGAGTGACAGTGAGTAGAAGCCCCCAGGCACTCCCCCCGACAGGCAAACTCAGCTGCTGGCTCCTGGGCTGTCCTCCAGCCAACCCTCACTCTTCAGGTTCCCAGAGAGCTGAGCTCTGGGCAGCACCTGTACCCGCCTGACACTAGGGGAGTCATGGCTGGAGGACAGGCAGGGTGCTGGGGTGGCAGGAAGCGGGAGGTGTCGTGGAGTGTGTACAAGACACAAGGTGGGCTTCAGGCTGGACGCAGGAGGCCGACCGTCAGAGGAGCCCCACAGGACTGACGGACTTCTCAGTGTCCTGGCGGAAGTGCCCTGACAGTGTAGGGAGCGTCCGGCCAGAATCCAGCTTTACCACTTGGCAGAACCTCAGCTAGCCGGGCCATCTCCAAGGTCAGGGCTCGCCCCTTGGGCTGGGCCTTGGGGTTGTCCAGCACCTTCCAGGGACAGTGGTCTGTGGCAGTGGGACTGCCCCATGCCAGGGTCCCTTTTGAAACCCCCCACACTGCCCTTGTGTTCAGGGCCCCCCGCTGGTTTGCTGTGAGCTTAGCTTCCTGCTCTGACAGTCCAACACCGGAACGCAGTGCAGGGAGTTGACCCAACTCGATGGCAGCAAGTCCCCTGAAGCCAGTGCATCTGGCCACCAGCCGGTCATGGAATGGGCTCACCTCCAAGGCATCTGAGGGCCAAAGGGCAGCCCAGCCCCTGCCATGTCCACTGGCAAGAAGGGGTGGCCAAGGTGTCCCTTTCCAGCCCCAACTTTCCAACGTGGAGAGGATGCGATGACACAGACAGAAAACATCTGTAGATGTTTATTCTACTTCAAGTAACGAAACCTCCCAAGTTCCACGTTTCAATGGACAGGGATATAGTACTCTGCGCTATAAAATACAAGTTACAGAAAATCCTATCGAGTAAACCTAAAGACACACACTGGATTTTTACATTTGTGTAGATTAGAAAACTTGTGTTACATGTAAAAACCTTCCCATCCTATTAGATGTTGGAACTCAACACCGCTTGAATGTGCCTTACCTGGGACTCTGGCTCCCGGCACCAGCCTCCCAGACTGCTCGCCCTGGACGGCGCCCAGCCCACCGTCCCCGGGAGAAGGAAATCTGGAGCAAGGCAGTGAGCAACGGACTCCAGAGAACAAAAAAGACGCTCTAATTTTACATTTGCAAAAGTAAGTTTATGAAAATATAAAAAAATTATCAAAGTGTATTTGTACAGTCAAATAAATTAGCAAGGTTTTCTCTTTCTCACACCTCAGAACTTGAAAAATACATAGCAAGAAGCAGCGCACTATCTCACAGTGGATGCTTTCTACTTGCTCGTTCTTGAACTATTATCACTATTTTCCATCTCAGAGTTTATACAAATATTGTTTTGTTTTCAAAGACAAACTTTAAAATTTACCCCCTGACAAATATAACGGTTTAGAGCTAGTGCACTTTTCCTGGGACGAAGGAAGAACTGTGCAGAAGGTGAAGTTCAACAAACAAAATGTTCCTGATTACTGAGATAAAAGAAACCCCCCTTCAAAGTACACTTAATTGGTATATTTTCTTACCTTTAGGCTGGTAAAATCGAAACCTTTTCCAATAAATTGTTATTTAAAATGCAACCATTTGTACTCAAACAGATGTCGCTTTTAATGTTTTTGAAAAAAAGAAAACGTATGAGGTGATATATAAAAAACTGAGCACAACTAAGAAACAATGTATTGTTTCCTGGTTGAAATTTCTAATCAAATCTCTTTAGGAAAAAAGGAAACCGCATTCGGAAGGTTATGTTTCTCCATTTCAGAGGGCTCACAGCACGGCTCTGGTGCGCATATGCGGCCCACCGAGGGCGCATCCACGAAGCACACCACCCTCCAGAGCCGGCGAAACCTGCAGAAACAGCGTTTGGAAACCTAGAAATACAGACGAGGTGTCAGCAAAGGTATGGCTCTGAGGTCCACAGAATTCCCTTAAAATTTACCATAGTCAGTCAAGTTATTGGAAAAGATAACTTTATAATCTGAAAAGCAATATGCTTCTGTAGACACTTTCCCATTTCAGTAATTTTAAATGGAAAAATTAAGAGTTCTTACATTTCTTTAAAAAAGCATCAGAATTGTAAAGACGTGAAATTTTGTAGGAAACCATCATACACAAAATTACAGTAATTTTTGAAGTCCAGAATATTCAATTCTTCATCTACGTTCATAGCTATTTCAAAAACAATTTGTTCAACACATTTTATGAACTTGGCTTTTAAGAGAGGGCCCAGCTGCGGCCAGGCCTAGGTGTGGGCAGCGGGGTCGGTGGCCCGCGGGGCCGGGGCCTCAGCCTTTGGATCCCGAGTGCTTTCCTTGCTCTTGCTGCGGTCCTTGCGGTCTCCGCCTCGCTCATGCTCCCGGCCCTTGTCACGGTCCCGGTCTCTACTGCGAGACCTATCCCGGTCCCGCCTCCGGTCCCGGTCCCGGTCCCGGTCCCTGTTCCGGCTGCGCTCCCGGCTCCGGTCCCACTCCCGCTCCCGCTCCCGCTCTCTGTTTGCACTGCGCTCTCGGCAGTCCTTCTCACGGTGTCTGTCCCATTCCCGACCCCGGTCCCGGTCCCAGTCCCGCTCCCGGCTCCAGTTCCTGCTGCGCTCCCTTTCCCAGGGCTTCCCGTGCTCATGCTCCCGCTCCCGCCGTCGGTCCTCGAAGGTGCGGCCCTGCCGGCTCTCAGGCTGGCCCTCAGGCTCGTCCAGCAGCTTCTCTTTGGGCCTGGGCTGGTTTCTGTACTCTGGGCCTTTGGATGGGGCCCACTGCGCCTCGGCCTCGGGGGCTGGTCCGGGAGCCCCCGAGGGCAGGTTGGGGGCTGAGCCCGTCTCGTCCCACCGGTCCTTGCGGTGCTGGGGTGGGTGGCTGGGCAGCTCCAGCAGGGGTCTGGGCACCTGCTTCATCACTTGAGGGGGCTGGCCCTGGAAGTGGAACCGGGGAGGGGCAGGCTCACTCTTGTCAGGGAAAGGCACAGACCCCCTTGGCCCACCGAACTGAAGGGGTGCTGGGGCCCTCTGATTCGAAAATCTGGGTGGCGAGTTCACCCTTTGCTCTTCAAACTGCTGAGGCTGAATTCCCCTGGGTCCTGGCATGAAATTTGGGGCTTGACCTCTGGGCCCATCAAACTGATTGGGATGGGGGCCCCGGGTGCTTTCAAATTGACTAGAATGTGGACCTCTTGGACCCACAAAATGGCCAGGGGGTGGTCCCCTCTGACCCCCAAACTGAGACGGAGGTGGGCCTCCTCGGGGCCCTTTAAACGGGGCCAGCAGAGGCCTCCGTGGTCCTCCAAACTGGAAGGGGCCTGGGCCTCTGCTTCCCACCAACGGGCCTTGTTCTGGTCCTTCAAACTGGGCAGGAGGCCCAGCCATGTCATTGTATGGGGTGTCCTGGAATTCCCTTTTTTCCCCATGCAGATCCTTGCGTTCTTCAAATTGGGGTGGTGCTGATCCTCTGGGCCCACCAGGGTGAGAGGGTGAGGGGCCCCTGTTGTCCCCGTAAGGAGGTGGCCCATGTGGCCCTGAGAATAAGGAAGGGATGGGCCCCTTCTGAGCTCCAAATCTGGCCGGCGGAGGCCCTCTTGCTCCATCGTTGTTAGAAATGACACCGTCTTCTGAAAACGGAGCCACTGGTCCGCGCGGTCCTGGGAAGCTCGGGCCATGAAGTCCCAATGTTCCGAAAGTGCGGGGTGCAGGCTCACGCTGGCCCTGTAACTGGGGTAGAGGGGTCCCTTTCTGTCCAGAGGGGGGGAATGGGTTGGCCCCCTCTCCAGGTCTGCACTGTGGGTCTCTGTCTCCTTCAGTTTCAACAGCCGAACAGTCACTTTTTTCAGCAAACAGGGCATTTCTTGGATCCTCATATGGAGACGAGCCGAAGGATTTGTCCTGAGACGCAAACACTGGGCTTGAAAATGGGTCTCTTCCCGCAGAACTGAAATTGTGCCCCTCACCTGGCATAGAGAAGTTGGGCTGGAAGGCGGTGCTGGGCGGCGTGGGCAGCAGCACCTTTCGGGCGGGGCGCGCCAGGCCTGGCCCACCCGTCATGGGAGGGCTGCTGTTGGTGGCCGGCGGGCCCTGGCTTTCTGAGGGCTCACCTGTGGGGCCATCCTGCTTGGCTGGCAGGGTGGCCCCGTCGCCTGGAGCCCAGGGCGGAGGGGTGGGCTCCTTTTCTTCTGGGGCAGGTACGGGCCCCTGACTAGTAGTGGCCACCCCGCTGGGTGCTTCTCTGGTAGGCAGGGCACTGGGTATGCTGCTGGCTGGGGCCTTCGAGAAGCTCTCGCTCTCATTGCTCTCCGCGGCCAGTCGCCGGGCCTGCCGGGGGTCCCGACTCTGTCTTGGGTCAGAGCCAGGGCCTGGCCCCTGACTGGTGGGGGGCCCGGCTGGCCTGCCGGCAGCCTGCTGCTCTTGGGGGAAGAGCTCGGCCTTGGGCAGTGAGGACTTTGGAGGCGGCGACATCAGCGCATCCGACACTGAGAAGTGGGCCATGGAGACCCCAACGGCGGCCCGCTGCTGCCTGAGAGCCTCCTCCTGCTCCTCCACTTGTCTCTTCTGCTCCTCGATCTGCTTGTTAAGTTCCTCTATCATCTGCTGCTGCTCCACCAGAGAGGGAGCAGCCAGGTCGGCTGCGAACCCCGCCGGCCTCTCCGCCGAGCTCCTGACGTCTGCGCACATCCTGTTGGGCAGGTCGTCGATGGCCACTTTGGCTTCTTCTAAAATCGTCTCGTCCTCTGGGTCATAGGCCACCTCTTCCCGCTCAGTGGTCTCAGAGGCCTTTTCCATGTCATGCCGTTTCCCTCGGTCCCCGAGCTGTGTCTCGAAGGCCCTGTCAGGACCGTACTCTTCTTCAGGGTCATAGGGTCTGTCATCTTCCTCTTCCTCTAGAACTTTCTCTTTGGAGAGCTGACCAAACTGCTGGACGATGGGGTCCAGCAGAGGCACTGCTGGCAGCTCGCACTCAGCCTTGGCCTTGGGGTCTGGGCGGGAGGTGGAGGCCGACTCCACAGACTCCACGGCCAGAGGGTCAAATGATTTCTTCTTCCCAAACAGAGTCTGCAGGATGTGTTCCAGCGGCGAAGCTGATTTCGAGGCAGAGGAAGCAGCCCCTGTGACTGCGGCGGGCACCGTTGGCACGGTGACGGTGTTGGTGGCTCCTGGCTTGAGGGAGGACAGTATTTTCAGCACCGAGGACGAAGCTGGTGGTTCTGGCAGAGGGGGCGGGGGTGGGGGAGACCCCGGGGGGGTGGTGCTGACAGCTGTGTCCCCAGAGCTGTGCTGATACTTGGGGGGTTTCTTCTCAGCCTGTGAGGCTGGAGGCACTTTGGGGTAGGCCGCCACGTCTGTCTCCTCCGGTGTCTGCAGTCGGGCCCGCTTCTCCTCTGTCTTGTCTGAGTCTCCAGCATTCGAAGGACGTTTCATTTTTTGACAGATTACTAACCCAAGGATTATGTTTGGCCGTGGTGACTCAAGACCTGAAAAACAAAATATATGTGCAAATTTTAGGATCTAAATTCCACTCTGTCCTTCAGAGGTGAACTTTATTAAGGGTGGTAGTGGGGAATGTTTTCATAGGCAGAAATCCTGTGTAAGACAAAATCAAGTGTTTGAAGGACTTACTGCAAAGGACAGAGCACACACAGGTGGTGTCAGAATTTATGTTACAGATTTAAAATACACAACACTCAAGCAGCAGTGCGGAGGAGGGGGTGGCCCTGTGCCGACCGACGGCACCATCATTAACCAACCACAGGGACAAAGCTCAAATGAGTCGGGGTAGCTGTTGAGCAAATCTTGGCTCTTGCTACACACCCTCCTGGCCTTTAACTCCGGAGTTCCAATACCTACATTAAGCTAAATGTACTAATATTAAACATTTGATTAGGGACTAGTTCAACAACTCAAGTATATGATCAATAAAATTATAGTGATCAATGCAGCCCACTCCATGAGGTAAGTTCACTGATAGCCGATGTGAAAATTACTCTCAATGGGGAAAATGCTGCTGCCTGAAATGGCTAAAATAAATATTCTTTCAGGTTTAGAGAGACATTCCACGAGCACTAACTGATCAAGAGTTGTCCAATGCTCAGTCTTTGTAAACACAGGACATGGCGCTTAAATCCAGCGCTGAGGAGTTCAGCAAGCTGGTGGCAGAGAAAGCACACCAGCGTCTTAGGGCACAACAGGTAAGTCATTCCTTCTTAAGAAAGGCTTATTCCAAACACGGCAAGCTGTGGCGCATTATTTCAGGAATACTAATATTTTATAACAACCCCTCCCCCCAGTCAGAGTAAGTCCAGACTACCACAAGGAAACAAAAAAAGCCCAACTCATAAAGCAGTCATTTGGGGAGAAATGCTGCCACACAGAAAGTTTGTTTCATGATAGCAGAATATAATTAAAAGTAATCAAAATGTATAAATTCAATTTATAGGTAATTTAACACTGTGGTATATAGTCACGTGACATTCTTACTTATTAAACAGGAAATCAAGTATTGTTTTTCCTATTGTATGATTTTAAAGATGATCACAGATCACTCCATGATGCAGTTCTGCTAATCTTCTGAAATTCCAACAGACAGGTTGACAGGCTGGGCCCACGAAGGTGGTGGAGGTGCCCTCCGGCCCCAGGAGCAGGCATGCCAGGGCTGGGTGGCCCAGCACAGCCAGACTAACAATGCTGTGCTGACCTCCCTGCTGATCAGGCTGCCGTGTGAGGTGAGGTGCCCACTGAAGACCTAATTCCCAGGACCTCACCCCCACCTTCATGAGAGAAATGGCTTCAGAGAACAGCTGTGTGTCCGGGAAAGGACGAGCTGGCCGGAGGGAACAGGGCTGGAAGGTTAGGCAGACTAGAGTGTCAGTAGGTATGAAGGGGAATCTAGCAAGTCTGTTTTATAATTAACATGAATCAAGGTTAACTTATACAGTACTTCTGTTTTCATAGACAGAATGTATTTATTGAATGTTTCACAGCTTATTCAGACCCAGTTTTGGGGTATAGTAGACTTCAATAGGACTGTCTGGACAATAGCCCCAGAGCTGCAGAGCAGGTGCACATGCAGACACCCACAGAACCCACCAGGGGACAGCCCTGTAAACCTCTTGTCTCTAGGGAACCTGGCAGAACGAAAGGACTGTGCTTGGCCCCATGGGTGTTGTGGGCAAGGCTGGGAGCCCCAGTGTGGGGAAGTCTCCTTGGCCACAACACCCATGGTGTTGGTCACCAACGGAGACGCTGTGCCACCTCACAGGGAACAGTTCAACTTCTCCAGCGCCAACAGCAGGCTCGTGGCACCAATGAAACTCCAGGTCAAAAAGCTGTGGTGGGAAGTCGCTGTGCTCCACCAAGGAAGCCATGGTCTCCAGCCCAGTGATGTGTGTACCCCACCAACTAAAATGTCTAATGGCTTAATATGCTTTCTAAAGAAAATAGTACATCCCACTCTTAAGAGAATCGTTTAAACTAACCTGTTGTCATATTCAAAGGTAAGGTTATAGTTATATTTCTTAATATTTACATTCAGAGACAGGAAGCGACCTGGAGATGGGCATCTAACAGCAGACACTCAGCTCCCAGCGCCCGCACCTGCACACACCCGTGAGCCATCTAACAGCTCCAGAGCTGGGTGGGCATCAGTTTTGAATTCCTCCACAAGATGGGAAGTTTAAACTGGGCTCTCAAAATGTATAATCTTGTTTTGAAGCCGTCAAATCTTATCTGATTCGTATGTCAAATCTTATCTGATTCGTATGTTCATGTTACAGCTGCAAGGGTGTTTGAAAGGTAACTAGTTCTTTGGAAATAATGTGCACAGGAACAAAAAATGAAGTTCACTGATCTGCACTGGGCCTTAGGGGCAGCCTTCACTGAGACGGGTGCTGTAAGGGGGGTCACCCACTGCTGGGAGGTGGCGCAGGCTAGCTCTCCCCACCCACCCGAATACCCCTCTGGGCCTGGGCCCCTCCCGCTCACCCCACTGATGGAGCATCACCCTGGAGAGAAGGTGCAGAGCAGGGACCATGCTGGCTGCAGTGAGGAGACGGAGGCTCAAGCCCAGGGCACAGGGGATCCGTCTCCATTGTTGTCTCCATTGTTAGAAGCAGGAGATGCTCTTACCCACCTCCCTTCTGAGGGTTGTTGAGGCTTAAATTCCTAAGTCAGATGAAAACAAACACTGGCTGGTGAGGGGGAGGGGCTGCTAACTGGGCTATCCTGCATTTCCAGAGCAACAGTGACCTCAGACTGTACAGTGTGGATAAAAATAAGCCCATTTAGCTGCTCAGATCTGTTCCGAAGTGGTCATGGGAGCCTCAGCTCAGTGTTAACATCAGATCACGCAACAGCACAGAGGAAACTGGAAAGCCCAGGGACTGTGACATCTAGAGAGGCAGGTGCCACCTGACTTCCCGAGTCCAGACCAAACCAGGACCCATGTCCAGGTGTGTCAGCCACAGGAGGCAACAGGTGAAGTGGCAAGGAAGGGAGCAGCCCTGGGGCCCCACATACCTCCAGCCCAGCACACCATGGACGAAGCTTAATTTTAATAACTGGTTCCTTAACCCCCAAACTATCAAAATGTTGCCTTTTAACCTTAAACCTGTTGGGCACACACCCCACTCCATTGAAAAGGAAAACCCTGTTATGGTCTGAATTTGTCCCAACACTATTTCCCCATATGCTGGACAGAAAAGCGTGGGAGTCACCCAGTGACCATCCTTAATGTGACCGGATAGAAAAGACTAGGCACATACAGGGGGGCGGGGTACCCGCCCCAGTCCACACGCAAGCACACACACACACACACACACACGCAAAACTCACACGACCTGTACAAAGCCGCTGGGCTCAGCATGCCTGAGTGTTGTCCATCTCCATCCAGGTGGCCCAAGCAGCTCAGCCCGCACACCTGAGGCTGAGGACCAGGTTAAGTCATGTCGGCTTATAAAAAGCAAAGTGGGGACTCCGCCCTCCATCAGTGCACCTACGACAGGTACAGAGGCTACTACATGGTTCAGATTCAAACAAACAACAACCAGGTTCCAGGAAATGTACTTTATTGATTTCGAAGGAGAAACTAATACATTCAATACTACATTTGTCTCGGATCACAGTGCACAACTAGATACACACACAAAGAAATTCTTACCTGACATTTAAGTCACAGAATGTCCAGCTAGTTTAGAAAGCAGTGAGAACGGAGCACAGGAACACTATGGCTGTGAATCTCTAAGGGTCCTCTCCGCGGAGCATCCGGAGGCAGTCCCTGCCCTGTCAGCGCACACCTACACCTTAGACACCAGGTTCCGCAACAGCCATTGCAAAGCGGAACCTGAGCCCTTGCCTGTTACTTGTGGGGGCTGAGTCCCAGCCTAGGTCCAGTCCTGCTGGGCTGCACAGGAACCGTACAAGACAATCATCCAATCTGATCTGTCTTCCTTCACAAATAAGCCCCGGGGCGTGCAGACCACCTGACCCTTGTCCCCAGTGGCGAAGCTGTCGAGTGTCAGTGGTAGGGCTGAGCTAGCACCCAAAGTGGGTGACCTCCAGCTGGACCAAGGGGACCCAGATGTACAGCTGTCCTCGGAAATAACACTGCCACGTTATGAAAACGCCGCTGTTACACGAGACCGCCTGGCATTTCTGAGGACAAGTCTAAAGTACGCAAGGGTGAGAGCATCCTGGAACCTGAGCAGGCTGCTCGTAGGGCTGGCGGGCGGCCAAGGGGCTATGGGCACAGCTCCCAGGTCTGCTGTGTAGAGCATGGCCGAGACAGGAGGCCCTGACCATGTGAGGGTGGCCAGTGCAGACTTACTGGATCTGAACTCGGTGTCAGGGCCGCCAGCATCTTTACTGGCTTCTTCTTCTTCTTTTTTTAAAAAAATATTTTATTGATTGTCTTACAGAAAGGAAGGGAGAGGGATAGAGTTAGAAACATTGATGAGAGAGAAACATCAACCAGCCACCTCTTGCACACCCCCTACTGGGGATGTGCCCGCAACCAAGGTACATGCCCTTGACTGGAATCGAACCTGGGCCCCCCCGAGTCCGCAGGCCGACGCTCTATCCGCTGAGCCAAACCGGTTAGGGCTTTACTGGCTTCTTAGGTGTGGACAGCAAGAGCTCGTCACTCTATCGGGTTCCTGAGGTCAGGGAAGGGAGGACCCTGCACCTTCTGTATGTGGTGTGAGAGTTGGTCCTTCTCTGCCATTTCTCCACCCCCACAGCAGGCAGGCCCCACCCAGACCTGTGCTTCTTGCCCTAAAGAGAACTGAGAGGGATAGAGTGCAAGCCTCAGGACAGCCACCCTGGCTCGACACCTAACTGGGTGCGACCTCAGGTGAATGACAACTGTGACAGCACAGGGCTGCAGTGGGGTCAAGGGTGCTCCGGTCAAGCCATGATGCCAGTGCTTGCCGGGTGGCACGTGATCACACCTGCTGGCTGCCCTGCTGAGGGACATCGCTGCCACTCTGAGACTGGACCTGTGCCTTCGAAGGGTGCTCTGCAGAGGTGAGCTTGGTGAGGACAGGGACCACCACGATCGGAGAAGCATCTCCACCCATGCTCCCACTGCAGGTGCACAAACACACCAGACACACAGACACGCGCACACAGGACACACACACAGGATACCACCATGGCACAGGACACTGCAGCTGGAGTGAGCCGTGTCACACTAGAAACACATGAAGCAGGCAGGTAGGCCCTGCCTGGAAGTGGGTTTTAGGTGATGTGAAGTGTATGAAAGATATACATGGATATGAATGCATATATAAAAAATTATATAAAAATAAAAAATAACAGACTAAATTAAGCAGGCTTGCATTTAGAAGCCCTTAAATTAAATCTTTAAGAGCTTAGGGGCAAAACATAATTAGTTTCTAAAACCTGTCACTACTTGTTCTTTATTATGGACGAAAAGCTGTGGGTCCTTTGGATGTCCCCCCAGGGAGTGTCCAAGCCCCAGGAGTGTGAGGTCCACTCGGCCCGTCTCCAGTTTGTCTGGTGGTCAGCGCCCCAAACCAGGTGTTACTCAGGCTCCTCGGCCAAGTGAGTCTGCAGATGGGCAATGGGAGCTCAAAGCAGCACATGAGGCTGATGAGGGGAGTAGGCCCAGGACCTGCTAACCCACCTCTGTAAACAAAAAGGGCTCTGCACTCGGGCTGTCATGCTGCCCAGCCACATGCCCACTGGACCCGCACAGCGAGGCACTCGTGACTGACCGGAGGCTCCTCACAGGTGTCTGAGAAGTCAGCTTCTTTCTCTCACCTTCAGGGACACAGGATGCTGCCCTTCATGGTCATCAGGGAGCTCGCCAGCCGCTTCAGAGCTGCTCACCAAGAACCTCCACCAAGGTTCTTTCTGCCACCCATCGCCAGGTGGCCTTTCTTTATCCCCAAGGAGTATGAGAGGACACCCTGAGTGCCTGGCTTTTAAAATGTATCCCGCATGAAGAGAGCTTGGTGATTGTGTCAGTAAGTACTGAACCTGGGGTTACTGACACCAGCCCCTCTGTGGACACAATTCTGAAATCAGGGCAAACTGAGCCACCTGTGTTAAGCGTGTGCCCCAGCCGGGACTGGGCGTGCCTGTGGGAGTGGGGCGACAGCCAGGGCCCAGCTAGTGTAGGTGTGGTGTGAGTGCAGTACGTGGCTGTGGTGGGAGCACTCGCCAAGGCCTGGTGACGAGGTCAAGGCATGAAGGTGCCATGGTCTAGGCAGCCCCAGTGATGGTCAGAGGGTTCAGTCACTGCCTCTAGGACAAAGCCCTTCAAAAGAGCATCACCATGTGTCTCGTCATCTTCTTGGCACTGTTAATCCTGGGGGACTTCACAGCCAAGGAGACACATCAATTTAGATATCTTGCACCAGCTTCTTCTCAGGTTACAAAGAGCTGAAACCCCACAGACTATGTCCCTTTGGAATCACCCTCAACCCTTTGACAAGTCTGACATTTTTAAAGGTTAATTTGTAAGAAATCATTTAAAAGCAGCACTTTATAAGGAAGGAGTAAACACTAAGTATTTTGCAAAAGATGAAATAACTTATTAAAAATTAAAACTTGAACAGATTTAAAAGTATTTCTCAAATTTTTCTCCTTCACTACCTGTTCTTGTATCTCTTGGAAATGACTCCCTGACAGGCAGAGAGCGCCTCCGAGTGCACCTGCTCACCTCCTGAGCGGGGTGTCCACAGAAACCCCCTGGGGGAGGCGGCAGTGACCAGCGCTGTGAAGTGTTGCCTCTCCACCGCTCCTCCCTTCCTATCCTGTCCAGACTCCTGGGCACCTGACCCGTCCAATGACCAAGGCCGTGAAAGTGAAAGGCTGGTGGAACGCTGAGGGCTTTTCCTTTCATAAAACTTTTCTAAGACAATTTATGCCAATAATAAGGGTATTCTGGTGCCACCCCCCAAGCCTAGAGCTACACTGTCCAGCTCAATGTAGCTTCATGTGACTGCTAGTTCCTGATGCCAGACAGACAGTGGGGGGGGGGGGGGGGGTTACGACCACTGGTGGCAGGTCAGTAGGACTCGGTGTCAGGGGAAGGGGGACATGTGTGACCAGAGGTGCTTACCTGGTCCCTCAAAGGGCAAGAGCTTGGATGGAACAGGGTCCTCAGAGCTCAGTGGGATCAGGTAGAGGTCCTTGATGTGCCTACTATTGTTAGCAACAACGCCAAAGCGGCCGCGGCTGCTAAAATAGGAGTAGAGAGATATATAGGCCACCTCCTCCTCCTCCGTGGCGGGATGGAAGCGGATCAGACACAGCTCCTGCAACACAAACAGGACAGGGAGCATTGACCTGCGGTGCCGGAAACAGCATCAATCTGAACAAGAGAGATGCGGTTCTGACTTCAATTTCAGTCCTGTTAGCAATGGAGCGGCAGATAGAGCACAGGCTCAAGGGCCAGGCTTCTGAACTCACAGCCGCGGGTCCTCGGAATAGCACCCACCTGTGGAGTTCTCATACCAGGACAATCAATGAGCAGGGCAAAGTGGTGAGCTACAGAACTCCCTGTGCTTATCTAACAGGAGGGCTAAGCTAGACTGGAGGGCCTGAAACCCTGTGAACTGAGAAGAATGATAGCCTGGCTCCACGGGCACTGTCCACGCACACGTGGCTGATCTCGGGTGCACAGAGGACAGCCGGTCAACTCCTCCTGTCGCCAAGGACCCCCGGGAACAGAGTCGCTGCTCCCTAACCCTAACAATGACCTGCATGTGCCCATGGTCAGTCCGCACCAAACCTCAGCACTACAGCACTCTCACCCGCCCGCCTCATCCAGCTCCAAACTTAACTTTGAACATCCACCTGGAAATACTTAGGAAGCTGACATTTCACATAGTAACCCATCAGGATGAGAGGTGAGGGCAGAGCTGTTAGAACGAGCACTTCTTCGGCGGTGCAGACAATGAGCAGTACCTTAGACACAGAGGATTTGAGTTTGCCGACATAGTCCCACACAGTCCTGGGTGCGATCCGTCCACCAATGTGAATAGTGTCGGGCAGGTCCTAAACAAAATGCACTTTGCATAAGTGACAGGTAAACCAGCATTCAGAGGCTGATACAGTCATTTCAGGGCCCCAAGCTAGTGAGTCAAGATTCCAAAGAAAAGGGTAATAACTGTACCAAATGGTACAGGATTGTGAGTTACCAAACCCACGGTGGGGATGATGATAGCCTTGTACCAAACACGCGCGTTAGCTCTGTGAAGACGGAGTGCAGGACTGACTCAAGTGTCTCCAGAAACGCCGCCTGTCCAGGGCTCTGTTCACTGTGTGTGTCACTGCACACCAAGGCAGGTCGCACACTCTGGGTAAATGCCCAAGCAGAACAGAGAGAGGAGGAAGACCACTGGGCTTCTTCACAGAAGCCGGGAGGCCCAATGACTCATTGGAATTTCTGTCCAAGCTGCTCAACCTGTGGACTTGTCCATCAGTCCCCATTGTAACTTCAGAGGTGCTCAATCACCGATGGCAGACAATCCCACAGGATCAGAACGCCTATGAGAGGTGTACACACACACACACACACACACACACACACACACACACACACACTCTCTCTCTCTCTCTCTCTCTCTCACTTTCTCTTGGCTCTAACCTCACTGAGATAATCAAAACATCCAGAGACGGGGTAAGCCTTAGTGACAAACTTTGCTACACTCTGCATGTTAATAAATCCTTTCCATATGGTGCTGAGTCGAGACAGAAAGAGGGTCGTATCTCCTTCTGGAGGGGACCGAGACGCCGCAGTGCTGCAAAACAAAACCAGAGAAAAGGAGTAAAGCTCTTTGCACAGAGAACGTCCAGAGTGCGAAGACTTTACATATTACAAAAGTGAAAGATCGGGCAGGTTTTGGTAGCTTACTTTTTCAAATTAACTACTTTAATCATTATGATATAAATAGATATTCTCGTCAAAGAAAAATAAACTGAATAAGCCACAAAACCAGATGGCCATATATTCAAATTTTCAAGATTTGAATTTCTAAATGGTGTTCGGCACCTTAAATGTGGGACACCGAGTGCCTTCCACAACCCTCCAGAGCGGCGGTGCCGCTGGGCGACTGCAGAGCTGAGGGCTGAGTCGCTCTTTCTGCCCCTCCCGTTACTCTACGAGAAGTGAACCCATGTGGAGACCGCACCTGATGCTTGGGGACGGCGGGACCGACAGCAGGTATCTGGGCTCGGGGGAGGACGACGGCTTGGCTAGTATTGACTTGGGCACCAGCACCGCGGTCGTAGCAGGCTTTAGGACTTCCTGTGGCGGCTCTGCCAGGTGGGTGCTGCCTGGGAGGGCTGCGGCAGGAGGCATGACGGTGCTCGCTGCGCTTTGTGCGGTCCTGGGGTCTCGGCCAGACATGGTGACAGTGGTGAGCACTGTGCCCCCACAGGAGGCTGGGCAAGAAGGCCCTTCCGGGGCACAGGGCTCAGGCGGGCCGTCTCCTGGAGCCTCGGATAAGTACCTCCTTTCCGAGAGAGTCTGGGACGCACTCTCAGGGTCTGGCTCAGAGGTGTTTTCAGGGAGACTTTCTGGCACTGCCTCACCCGCTGAGCTAAGAGCTGGCTCACAGGCAGAGCTGTCGTGCTTGGATTTGGACTCTTCTTTCTTAGCAGGAGCTGACAATTTTTGTCTTTTTGGAGCCGGTTCATCTTCTGATGATGGAACCTGACCTGTAGCACAAGAGAGGCTTGGTTTGAGGGCACAGCCTGCCCCCAAGCAAATGACCATTTTTCAAGGATAAAGGAGCCTCTAAAAGCAGGGGCTGACTTCACACGCTTCCAAAGACCATCCCGGCTGTGTCATGTTTTAAACTTGGAGTGAATACAATTGCCATACACGGGTCAGCAATGTTAAACAAAGGCCTCCCCTCACCTGCTCACCTGTACAGATCTTGCAGTTCAGGTCAAAGAGGTGGGCGCGGTGCTGGCCCGTCGTGTCCTTTAACATGCTGCTGAAGAGGTCCAGAGCGGGTGCAGCGCTTTTCTCGGGAACAGCACGTACTGACTCCTGCTCCTAAGAGGAAAAGAAGGGACACGGCATGGGCCACTGCTTCCCAGTCCGGCAAGGGCTAAGAGACCGAGCACAAACCGCTGAGACACAGCGACTGCGTAACCCTAACCCACAGGCTTACATCCGAGTCCGACACTGGGGGCGAGTCTTCCATGTCGGGAATGGCTTCCTGCCTAACGGCTGTCTTTTTACTTTCCTGGTGCAATCTTGCCCTGGACTCCATCACCTAAGAGAGAAGACAGCCTTAGTGGGCGCCCTCCTGCTCCCAGAGCGGCCTTTACTTCCGGGCAAGGCCAGCTGCTCGGGCTTCTGGCAGTCGCTCCCCAGCACTCACAGGTTTTGTTGGCCTCTCTTTCCATGTGGAAAGCTCTTTAGACACAAGTTCTTCTGGCTTCATTCTCACAAGTTTGGCCAAAGAGATTTCTTCACGCAGAACACGGTGGAAGAGACCCTGTGAACAAACATTTTTCATTCACTGGTTCAGGATAGTTGAGTGAATGTCTCCAAGACCCAAGGAAGGGCATGGAGGAAACAGAGCAGTAGGTGGAGTCCCTGCCCAGAGGCTGGTGACACAGGCCAAAGCACCAGACCCAGCACAGCAGGGGCCTCAAGGTGTGGCAACTCCCTAAGAGCTCATGGGAGCTAACATGCCCAGAAAACATCAGTACTGGGCCTGTACGGCTGACCTGAGGCCCACGCTGCACCAGCTGCTAGAGAGGGACCTCAGAAAGTAGATCAACTCCAAAAGGTAGTGTTACGGCTAAAGGTGAGAAGAGACCTCTTCTGCCAGGGCTTAAGAGGCAAGATGGAAAGTCAGAGCTTCCCTCTGACCCTGCTTCTGAGCACAGGTGAGAGTTTAAGAGGCAGAGAAACGGGCAACCATGAACCCAGTGCAAGAAGGAGGAGCCACACCAGGCCAGAGTCCAGGCCACTCTACCCGTGGGGACAGCACTGCCCTCCCACGGCTGCTGTGAGAACCAAGTGCCCCACCCAGGTGTGCACAGCACCTGTCCGAACAGTGAGCACAGCAGAGTTCATCTAAGGAACCCCCGAGGACAGGCTCGCTCCGCTGAGGTGGAATGACAATAAAGCCCAAATATGGAGATACCCACATGCTACCATAAGGAATTTGAATTTTATTCTGGAACCAATGAAATGACGAGAAAGCAATTTCACGGCCATATTTAAGAGACGCATCTGGTGAACTACAGATGGACTTCGGGGAGCCAGCGGAGCCCAGGCTGCAGCTAAGGGAAGGAAGGAAGGACGCACCACTATTCCCTACACCGATGGCCAGTGTCAAAGGGAACAACAACGCCTGCTGGCTTCCGCAGAAAGGGTGTGACGTCTCACGCTATGTACGGTTAACGCCGTGACACTCAGAGCCCAGAGCAGTGCACTCGCCTCTGCAGCAGGAAGCCAGCCCTGAGGCACACACCTGGTTCTTGGGGTCCTTGAGGTTGAACATGATGCTGCGGTACTTGCTCTTGTAGCGATTGTCAGTGACGTGGAAGAGGTTGAACATCTCCTTCTCAATGTGGAATGCAACCTTCCCGACCTCGCTCTCTGTCATCATGAGGTCATCACTGTCACTGGCTCTAAAAGAAACACAACTGTGTAAACCCTGAGCTTGCACTTCGTTCTCCCAACAGCAGAAAGCTTTCACTTTAACAGATCATCAAGCCTAACAGCCCACCTTTTCCACAGAATCTCCTTCAAGGAGCGCCTTATATTTTGCCGAATCTGAGAATTGGGCTGTGATGGGGTGGTGCTTGAGGCCCCCAGGCGTCCTGGGGCTGGAGAGGCCAAGGGGGCAGATGTCACCATGGGCTTCCTGGCGGCTCCCCCAGGGGCAGAGGAGCCTGGCAGCTTTTTGGAAGTAGATGTGGTGGCACCAGGCACCAGCCCTGCCTGCTTGGTGGCAGGAACACTGCCTGAGGGGGCAGCCGAGGGCCACGGCCTCTTGGGTATAGTGCCCTTGAAGCCTGAAGGCAACTTCCTGATGACTGGCTTGGTCACATTTGTGAAAGGAGGGGACTTCTTTGGAAGGAGACTCCGGGCTGCAGGCTGCCTGCTGCCCACAGCAGGGCCCTGAGCAGCCACTTTCTTCGGCATCGCAGCTGCCGTGTTCTCCACTTGCCGGTCTTCCTTCATGGCTGCAAAGAACACACGACGTTAGTGAGGCAGGAGGGCATGCAGTGCACTGTCAGGTGACATAAAAAGCATGCTCAGCCTCACACTAGCAAAGCTTACCAGGCCCCAGTTGAGGTATTGGCAATATTGAGGGGAACCCTACATGAAGTATATGATTTTTTTAAATCCTCACCTGAGGATAATTTTCAATTGATTTTTTTAGAGAGTGGAAGAGAGAGAGAAAGGCAGAGAGCAATATCGATGTGAGAGAAACACATTGATTGGTTGCCTCCTGCATAAACCCCCGACCAGGGCCCGGGCCGGGAGGAGCCTGCAATCGAGGTACATGCCCTTGTCAGGAATCAAACTCAGGATCCTTCAGTCCGCAGGCCGACACTCTATTCACTGAGCCAAACCAGCAAGGGCAAAGCTCTAACCACTAAACCGTACACACAGGAAACCAATACAAAGAAAACATGCCTCCCTCCCAATTGTTCACCTTAAAATCATACTAAGTATGAAAACTAAGGGGCAGGCGGCGGGGAGACACTGATCTGATTTAAGGAAAATGGTTTTAAAAGTAATTATCAAATTCAGAAAAGGAGTGTAATTAAGGCCTCTGGCAATATTTATGATCGTGACCATACTTTATTTCAGAAAGAAATGCTTTACTGGCCCTAGCCAGTTTGGCTCAGTGGATAGAGCGTCCGCCTGAGGACTGAAGGATTCTGGGTTCGATTCCAGTCAAGGGCACATGCCTGGGTTGTGGGCTTGATCCTCAGTAGGGGACGTGCAGGAGGCAGCCAATCAATGATACTCTCTCATCATTGATGTTCCTCTCTTTCTCCCTCTCTGAAATCAATAAAACTGTATTTAAAGAACAATGATTTACTGTGAAATCAATAAAAATATATTTTAAAGCAGTAGATTCAGAAGAGCACTTTCACTAAGAACTCGAGTACAATTTCTTTGTAAACAGGACTTTAAAAAATCTCTTCAGGATTGGTCACAGACTGCCTCCGAGCCCTTGAGGCTGTGGAAGGAGTACTAAGAGTCCTTTGGGGGGAGGTCACCCACAAGTGTTCATCATTCTTTTGGACAAAAGCCAATACGATGCCATTTATAAAACACAGGAAAGCTGGCAGAAATCTGTAACATGGGAAGACTTATCACTCTAATACTAAGGTGACAAGAATAGATTATGCTCTGATATAAACATTCTCATTTAAAACTACCAGTTGTATTTGATTACTGGTTAAGACTGTAAATCAGCGCTTTTAATCCAAACAAGAATTGTAGTCAAAAGCTCAAAACATTATCAAAACCCTTCAACTTGGAACAAAAATTTTGACACCAGTACTTTTTATTTGAGAGAACGAGCATGCTCAAGTCTGGATCACATTAATCCGGCATACTTAAGGTCTTAGGGACACGAGGAAGACAATTCTCAGGCAGATCGCGCCCTCAGTCCCAGGGTGTGCAGCCAACCAAAGCCAGGCTGGCAGAGGTTTACAGACGGCCCTTGCTCCACACACGCAGAATGGCGGGGACGGGTGGGCCCAGTAAGCGAGCCAGGACACCGACCGGGCCCCAAGGGGCCGATGTAAAAGGCGCCTCCTGCAGGTGGGGTTTTTCTCAAACTACTTGTGCAGCAGTGCGCCTCTAAGGCTCCCATACGTGCAAATGAGGGCAGGGCTTCAATAGAGGATGCTCCAGTGAACTGTCAATTTTACCCAGGGCTTAAAAATCAGCCACCAGCCAGCCACCACAGCTCCTCCCAACCCCCAGTAAGTCAGGGAGGAAGTCTGGAAGCTGGTGAGACCCTTTCTCCAGATGCCACCCGCCCAGGTGTTGATGCTCCAGGGCCCAGGCAGACACCACCACCAGCTGTGGCTGCCTTGGCAGAGGGCCAGAGCCACCACCCCGAGCACTGCCCGCCTGCCGCGGCAGGTGAGGCCAGTTCAGCACTGGGCTTTCCTAAAGGCACGCAGGGACCGCACGTTCCTCCCACTTGGTCGTATGAGTGCAATCACCCAATTTTAGTTTGTGCAGCAGCACCACCAGGACCCAAGAGCTAGGACAGTGTTAGAAGTCCCTTGTTCCTATCATCAGTTGACTTTAAATCCCGTATTTTCCTCTCAAAGCCCTCACATTCCCTGCCTACCCCAGCCTAAGGTGGTCTGTGCACCAGACCCCCAAGCTTGCTGGGGCTCCAGGCCTCCGCCAGCCGCTTCTCCACCTGCCCTGCTTGTCATTACCAGGCCTATCGTCACCAAGGCTTACCTCTAAGGCTGCAGTTCTTTGGGAACTGGGTTTCTAAATAAAGCACGCTCCCAAGTCTGACAAAGTGAGAAACGGGACAAGGACGAAGATAAAGCAGCATTTCTACACATCACTTCATCAGACCGAGTCCACACACCCGAGGAGGCCCTTGGGAATTCATTTTTACGTGTGGATGTGGCTGAGGTCTGCAGCGCCTTCCCCGCAGGATCACTCAAGCTCAGGTTCAGTAATGGGGACGTGGCAGGGGGAGAGGCTGGGCACTGAGGAGTGCTGCCTGAGTGTCTAAGGCACTGCCTCAGAGGGAGGTCACTGAGCACCAGGCAGGGAACTCAGCTATCGGCAGTCAGGGAGGAGTGAACTGCCGACGATGCAAACTGGGACCTGAAACCAGTTCAGTCACTGCCTTTTATAAACACACATCTGGCAGAGTATTCTAGAAGCACACGTCTCACGAACTCTAAAAGCCTGGCCCAGGTACATCCCAACACCTGAAGAGGATGCCCGACTGTGACACAGGACACCTGCACGCTGGGGCCTGGACAAACCTCGCTGTTGGACATTGTTTCACCTGACACATTTGTATCAACTTCAAAAGCTCTGGGTCTGTCTCCAGATCAGAACCTAAGATCAATACTTCTGGTCTAACTGGCCTTTTTCTCCTTCAGGGAAACCCCACTGAGAGGTTATTTTTAAAACATCTCCCACACACAATTAAAATGACCTGTCACCAAGAGCGGTAACAGTGAACACACGCAATCTACTTAAAAAGCAGAGATGACTTTCCTTAACCATCATGCTAGTTCATAAAATCAGTTGCTTTAGCCTCTTGAAAGTCAAGCTTCACTATCCTTTTCTGACCTCCTAAGGGCATAAACAGGTACAACTAATTATTGGTAAAATGTCTGAAACCAGTGGACTCCAACAAGTTGGCCACCAACCTCTTCTACTTTGAAGGGACATATTAAAAACATGTAAAAACTTCCATGTAGCAACTGCTACACGTTAGTACATGTGGCCCCTCTGAAAGCTGGATTTGGGACATTCTGGAATGACAGTGACTCCAGTGCAGTGCCGGAACATTCTCACAGTGACAGAAACTCTTTTTGAGTAGAGCTAGAATCGAATTTGCAAAACCTTCACCTAAATTCACTTCTATGTTGTGTATACCTTTATGGAAGGGCAGGGAATAATTTGATAACCATCGAGGAAGAATCCATTCTGGAAAAGCAGCAGCGCACCCCATGCTAGGGTGACTTCAGGGGACGGCAGACACCCCCCTTCCCCCCAAGCTGAACTCCCTGCTGATCTGCAGTGGCACGGCTGGCAGTATCAGCAGTGATCGCAGTGTGGGCAGAGGGGGCCCTGAGTGTGCGCCAGTCTGGGCTGTACTGGCAGTTAAGGCGCCTTTAGCTCCCACTCTGGGGCCTGCTTGTTCCTGAGCTCCAGGCCCAGCTGACTTGGGGAGTCAGACTCCTTAGCAGCTGTAGGAGACAGGGCTGCCCTGTGGGCCAGAACACTGTTTCTACCTGCTGGCCACGTTGGTAATGGGAACGGAAGGTTGGGGAGAGGCCTAGTGTAGAACTAAGGAGGCTGGTGTTCTCCGGGGCCGGTAATCAGCAACTCTCGAATTGGCTCATTTCCCAGTAAGCATGGAGTGAGGGGCCTTGTCACACTGCAAAGGTAGGCTGTGGGGGCATTGCTGGCCTCTGGGTGGCACTGGCGGGCCTCAGTGAAGACTGGAGGATACGGGTCTCACCAGCACTGTTGCTGTCTGCCATATGGAGACTGCAGACACCCAAATGAAGTTATAGCAGAACTGCAAGTAAATATGGGGGTGCACCCAACCAGCACAGGCACAGGCACAGGCACAAGGCCTGGTGAAAAGCCCTCAGAGCAATTGCATAATGCTATATATACCACATCCTTCTCAATATGCCAATATAACCACCCGAACCCCAAAATCCCAAGAGTGTCACACTGCTGCCCGGGTGGGCCTGCTTCTTAGTGACTGGCTGTTAAGAGCCAAAGAAATGAAGTGAGCATGTGGTGTCAGTGAGCCAACCTTATGGCAGATGCAGGAAGCAAACAGAGGCCCTGGCAGGTTCCCCTCCCTGGAGCTGCCCACTGACTCAGCACCCTGCTCCACACCACCACCACCACCCACTGGGTCCCATATCCGCTTGCAGTCAGACTGAGGCAGCTACCACTGAGAGAGCCCCCTCTGGAACAGAGCCAGAGAGGGGCTCTGATGACACAGTGGAGAAAGCATGGACGTGAATTGTTCGTGGTGACTTCAGTTCTATTTTCAGCTCAGCGGAACCCAGGTACATTAACTTTCTCACTGCAACCTGGGTTTCCTGTTAAAATTCTTCCTAAATATCAAGTAATAGCAAGAAATCATTTTGCTTTTATGCATTTGCTTAAATATTTTGAGTTTTTCGGTAAGTTCTGATTTGCTTTTGTTAGAAAACACAAATTCCTAGAGAACACTTGAGTGTAAGCCACCTCCCAGCTGCTGCTCAGACGGGAGACACTCTATCATTGGGAAGTCTCTAAAGAGGTCTGAACGGCTATGGTTTGGGCCACAAATCTTTCTCAGTTGACTTATCTGATGTCTGTCATATTTGGGTGATTTACACTTAAATGGAGAGGTGCCTAGAACTCTTCAAAGAAACTTGCAAAAACCAAGTATGTATCTGGAGGTTAATGCCCTTCTTCATTTTAAGACTCACATACAGGGTTTTGCAAACTCATGTTGGACTGACAGCATATGAAACTGACCCAATTATTCTTCACCACGAACACTAGAATAATGTGATCAAGGCCTCGTGGGGAGCCAGGCGTGTAATCAAGAGGACGGGCAGACAGCCTGGCGGGGTGGTGGCCCGGGGAGCGCAGCCGCCGCTTTCCTGCCATCTCAGCACTGTCACCAGGCAGTCTCCTCACGTTAATACGGCTACAGTTTAACCAATATCATCTGTGCCCCAATTGTTTACTACTTCAACCAATGTGATGGGGGCAGGGTCTTAGATCCTCCCTGCGAGCTCCAGGTCACAAAGGGTCACGAGTGGACGCCCAGGGCCGGCGGGTGGCTGTGCAGACGCAGCGGCTAGGCAGCAGTTACCTTGGCGCTCTTCCTGCCGAGCTCCTCCAGGTCCACCCGTGCAATGACAGATGCTCTTTCATTTAAACAAATGAAAGTGGCAAAACTTCTTATCCATCTTCTAAGTTTACTTCCTTTAATTCTCAGAAGCTAAGAACATAACTATGTGCAGTTTTGTGCCATGCACAAACATCAAGAATAGTATTTTATGATTTTATACAAATATACCCAACGACTTGTGTAGCACACTGGAAGACCTGCAGCAGCGTCTTCAAAGGGGCACTTGGGCTTGGCAAGCAGTATCAGATGGGCCCAAAGCTCCAAAAGGTCACAGGTCACTAAAGAGCAGTTGGAGGGAGCAGGACCCACCCTGAGCTGGAAGCTTTAGCACCCCTCCCCTGGGGCTCCAGCACAGCGTGCTGCTGAGGGGTTTCATCTCAAATGTTTATGTACATGAAACCTTTCCCCGATAGAAGTGCCTGAGCAGTTGGGTATTTTAATGTTATAAAAGTACAACACTGTAAAATACCAAAAGAATGTCACTGACAACCAAGAAAATTGTGGCTGTATGGAGAACATTAAAAACAGCTGTCAAACTAAATCCATCAGTATAAGCTTTGGTTTTTCCTCTGGGGAGTGAGGGAGAGGTAGGAGGGGAATTGGTTCATATGGACGAAGTCTGGTTTGTCCCAGCCGCATTTTATTGCTACTGACAATCCTGGAAGAGACAGGTAAAAATGGCTCACGCAGCTGATAAAGCAAAAGACCCCCCCTGTCCCCGCTTAAATGTCTACAAAATATGCTTGGGTTCTAGAATCCCCTACGTATTTTATTATAGGAAACTTGTTTCCTCTGATGATTTGTGAAATATGCTCCTGGAGCCCATGCCATTAGTCACCCTCGTGAGAGTCCGTGTTCTCCAACCACTTCTCACAGCTCGTGGACGATCTGCATGGCCACACATGGACTGGACTGGGGGGAAATGCTGTATCTGGGCACCATGTTTAATAAACCATCCGGATTTGGGTGTCCTGGTTCCCTTAGGGTTTTCCATTTTAATTCTCATAGATAAACTGTAGAAATCTCGTATTTCAGTCAAAATTTGTTTAGATCCCATGTTTTAAGTCACCTATTGAGACATTTAAGGAGCCCAAAATACTAGAATACAAATACCAGAATTCCACTTCCATATTCTTTCTAATAACCCTGGGGCATTTTAGGAAAGAAAAAAAAAATAGGAAAAAAGAAAAAAAAAAAAGGTTAAGCTCTCTCCATGCTTTAACAATAAGGAAGGCAAACCAATAGTGGAAATAAAGAAGAAAAAAATAAAACTGTAAAAGCACAAACATGATTTGGGGGAGAAATTAAAAAACAATTGTTTCCACAAGTACAGAAAACCTCAAAAACAATTTAAATAAAAGAAATCAATCAGGAATGAGTGTATGTTAATAGCATTACCCTGAGAGCACGCAGGACCTACTGATACTTTCGTGAGGAGGAAGAGCAAACTTCGACGTGGTTTACCGGAGGGTCCTAGACCATGTACCCCGACAGTTGTCCCTGCATCCACATCCAGGCAGCACAGAGCACCTCCAGGAGCAGCACCCTGGCTCTCTGGGCTGAAGAAGGCTCCACATGCCCAGGCCAGTGTCCCAGCATCAGGTGCACCCTGAATCTCACCATCCCAGCCCAGAAAAGCCCATTCTGAAGCCGGCCAGGGCGGCAGGTAGGGGGTCCTCATGGGGCCGCCGGGTTCTGTGTGTGCTACAGCAACTGTGAAAGGATGATCTGGGTCAGAGGTAGACACAACTGCTACTCACCCGGGCTGAAGTCAGTATTTTTCCAATGACCCTTCCCAATCATTTTTTGGGAAGATGACATTTCTGGGATAACAAAAAAAATGATCAAAAGCAACTCGAAAATGTCCCCCCTGCACTCAATCAATTCTGGATATCCATCAGTTTTAACTGGCGTCAGTGTGCTAGGAAGGGTTAGTCATTAGTTTGTTTCAACTTTCTGTCAACTGAAGCCCATGAAGCTTCAGGGAGGAGCTGATATGGAGAGAGGAGGTGGAGAAGAAAAGAAAACCCAGTCTGTGAGCAGAGAAATGGGCCCCTGGTGTATCTCCCCACCCCCAATTCCTTTCTTCTCTCAAGGTCACAGTGGGATTAGAGTCCAGGGAGAGAGCCATCCTGTCCTCATAACTCCGCACAGGGTGCCTCAGAGGAGCTTTCCAGCTCTAGTCAACAGATGGAGATCAGTCGCCAGGACCTTGATAGATGTGCCTGGGTTTCCTGATTCTGCTGCATCCTGTAACCTGTAAGCCACTTAGAGCACAGTACACAGGACTCCAAAGTCACGGTTACCATCCGTTCACACGTAAGTGATGTACATTTTTAGGTATGCTCACAGCCTCTATAAAAGTGCTACTTCACAGGCGTGCTATAGTTTGTTAACTGTACTTAACAACGTATTCCTAAAATAATAAAAAAAATCTAGTATTACTTTGCAATTTACTTAGGTATTAGGCCATTTACATTCTCAAAGTGAGCATTTAGTTACACATTTTCTGATTATACTAGTCCAGCGCCTACCTACAGGTATCCTCCCTCAGTGACTGTTAAAAGGTGACTAAAAGGAGAAGGCAGAAGAGCTCTATAATCTTGGGATTCAGGGCTTTTCAACCTTTCAGTGCTTTAAAAAAAGGCACAAAACAGTATAAAAAACAGCACAAAAAACTGAATAAAAATAATCTTAGTAATAGAGTAAGATGTGCCCTGCAGACCAATTTAATTTTGGAGAGTTAGGCTGAAAAACAAGAAACCAAAGGTCCTCCTGCATAAGCAAATCTGGGATCTCACAGACCGACTGGCAATACCTCAACTCCTCATTTTTTGGGGGTGGGGAGGGACGACCTACAGTCCGGCGTCCAGAGAAGCCTGGAGGCCCCTGGTGGAGTCTGCTTTAGGAGACACCTCGCCCACTTACCTGAGACACACGATGCTCGGTGTGAGACCAGGAGTGTGTTTATGGGGATATGTAATGTGTACTGAACAAGAAAAACTTCTCAGCTCAGAAATTGTACTTTAGTTGACTATCATTGCATCATCAATTTGCAGAAAGAGCTCTCCCAACACACAAAAGAAGTGATGGCCACACGTGCTAAAGGGCAGTGTGGAAACCTGTGCAGCTAACAGAGCGGTGACAATAATGCACCTGTAGTGTGGATGGTGGTGAACTTGTAGTGCCGGGCAAGAGTACCCGCTCATTGGACTTTGTTGGCAACAATACTAAATACTTACCAGCGTCTGATAATGAAAACAGATTAGACCTCAATTGCCAGGTGCCACATTTACACTGAGGTTTGCAGGGCTTTGTGGGAAACAGGCTAAGCATGAGCCCCTGGGGCTCCCTGGTATTTGCTTCCATCCCTGGAGGTGCGGCTTTGAGCTTGGTTACACCTCCTAGTTCTGGACAGTCCTGAATGGACAGACATCCAGAAAGACAGGGAAGGGTCCAGAAGCCACCCCTAGATGATACATACATTTATACAACAGTGACGGCCACAGGGCAGCAGTCTGTTCTGGCTTTACTGCATTGTAATTGTGGTCGCTCGCCCAGGATGGCGTGCTGCTCTCGCAAGTCGTTTCCTTCACAAGGACCTCAGTCCGAGCAGGGGCCACCACTGCCTTCTTCATGGCATTCTCTTTCTTGTCTGGAGCGGGTCTCTTGGGCACAGAAGAGACTTTAATGCCTGCCTGGATAATCAGTAAAACCCCAATCATTAAGGAGATCAAAAGTCAACCTTCATTCGCTTCCCTTCTCAATGAAGGTGAGAACATGCTTAAGGTCACTCACACTCCCACCCCACCCTGAGCCTGGGCACCACGCCTGCTCAGCACCAGGCCTCAGCAGGACTCACCACCAGCTGAGCCCTCAACATTCCACCATAATGGCTGGGAAGGGCTTCAACTTCTGAGTGACACGAGGCCCAACACAGAATAACTGTCATCCAGCTGAGGTGTGAGGCAGCCAGGGTAACATAGAACAAGTCCCTTGAGAAGGTGGTGAAAAGAGGCAAGACCCAAGTGGGAAGGGCCTCTATGAGAGTGTGCCTGCCCACAACACTGTGGGAGAGGGCGACGGTGGGCAACAAGGCCAGGACCCACACTCCCATGCTCTCCATCAGGCATCCTGCACCGTCACTCTTACTGGACACAGCAGTTGATTCAAAATTACCAGCCTTAAAAATTAGGCCATCTAGCCCAGCTGGCATGGCTCAGTGGCTGAGTGTCCACCTATGAACCAGGAGGTCATGGTTCGATTCCCGGTCAGGGCATATGCCCGGGTTGTGGGCTCAGTCCTCAATGTGGGGTATGCAGGAGGCAGTTGTTGATGATTCCCTCTCATCATCTGTTTCTATCCTTCTCTCCCTCTCCCTTCCTCTCTGAAATAAAAAACAAAAACAAATAAAAATCAGGCCATTGAGTCTTGGCAGGTGTTTCTCAGTGGTTAGAGCATCCACCTGTGAACTAAAGGGTCTCGGGTTTGATTCCCGGTCAAGGACACGTACCTGGGTTTTGGGTTTGCTCCCCTTTTCCAGTTGGGGCGCGTGCGGGAGGCAACCAGTCGTGTCTATCTCACATCGATGTTTTTCCCTCCCTCCCGCCCACTCTCTTTAAAAGCAATGGAAAAAATACCCTCAGGTAAGGAATTAACAAAAGTAAATAAATAAAAGTTAGGCCATCTAAACGCTAAATAAGCATTCAACTATGTCAAGAAAACACTCCATTAGGCTTGCTCAATACAAGTGCAATGGGGCCATGCCACGGCCATGCCAACCTAAGCTAACTCCAGGAGGGCATGCAAGTGGGAGTCAAGTGATTCTTGAAACACCCTGACTCTTCACAAGTCACGTGTGTCTCAAAGCCAGACCACCTGAGAGCCAGGTCTCGCAGTGACAGTCTTGCCTCAGAGCCCACCCCCCAGCCCGGCTGGCTGCCTGTGACGCTGCTTCCCACATGGGCTAACGGTCACCAACAGGTCTTGGGAGATGGCTGGCTGAGGAACAGCAGCCAGCCGCCTGGGTTTGCTTTACGGTGCCCGCATTAGTCAATCCCTCAGCTAGAGGGCAGAGAAAAGAAAATGTGAGGATATATACTCCCTGGTAATTCTGACAACAGGAGAGGGGACGGCACCTGACTTACATCTATGCCGCTGTCCCCTACACTCTACAAACAAACCAGCGAGTCTGGAACATGAGTATACTTACGCTTTGACTCTTGCAATGGGGGTGGTGGTCTTGGTCAGCTTACCTCAACACTAGATCTGGGAAGAACGAGCGTTTCTGGCTTGGTCTTGGTCTTGGTCTTTTCTTTGGGTTTTTGTTTTGGCTCCTTCCCTGCACTCAGGAACTTCATGGTGGCAGCAGCATGTTTCAGAATGCAGTCACTGCTGCAGTAGACAGAGTCGGGCTGCGCCACGCTAGAGCACCCAGGCCCAATACACTTTGCGGCAGCAGGAGACTCTGTGACCTGCAGAACAGAACACATGACTTCAGACTTACCAATTCCAGCAGTTAAGGTATTAATTGAAAGGGTCTGATTCAATCAGGTGAAAACACCTAACAGAGAAACTGGACCTGTTAAAGGAGAGGAGACATTGCTGCTCATTCTGAAGAAAGCGGCCCTGTTGTGAGGGCCATCAGTGGCTGGCTCTGAGGGTGAGGGTGCAGGAGAGAGTCAAGACACCCAATGAGGTTTGAATCCCAGATAAACAACAAATACCTTTTTAGTATAAGCATGCTACAAAACCACACAGGACACCTTTACAGACATGGAAGCTTCTGGATGTGGATCTTCACCCGCCAGGTATGAGACCCTGGCCTCCATTGGCCCCTGGGATGCAGCCTAGGACAACCCTGGGCAGAGGGCCTGGCTTAGCCATTTGTGACCCGTGGAAACCGAGCTAAGAAGTACGTGTTTTCCTGCTAAGTCTGTAGCTGTGGTGCTAGAAACCTGACGTTATCACAAGCTGAGTACGTCTGACGGTCAAGACCAAACATACAAACACATCCTCAATGTTCTTGAGCAAAATCTATGTATCACATTAAGTACTTAAGATAATAGTTTTTCTTCCACTGAATCCAAGTTTCACTCAAGATAAAAATTAAACGTACATAGTTTCAAACACACTGACAATAAAGACATAAAATTAGGATGGCTTTCCCCACTAATTTACATTTCTGTTAACGCTTCCTAATGACTAAAGTTGTTAACGGTATCATATTTCCATTGAGTACCTGCAGTACCTCACAATAGCTATACTGAAGGCTCCAGTCCCCACTAACACAGTGCAGGGTGTGAAGGCAAGAGACCCTTTCGGCATGGTCATCTCACAGCCTTCTGGCCACCGGACACCTGCAGGAGGACAGGCGGGGCACAACCAGCAGTGGCACCCTCCCACGAGCCCAGCTGGCCACACCAGGGGTGGCTGGTGAAGGGTGGCTGAGACGCAGGAAGACTGGGAGTGAAAACATGTCCTGAGCAGGGCAATCACGAGAGCCCAAGACGGCTCTCCACAGCGGAAGCTGACAATCCATGGAAAACAAGACAAAAAAATCACAGCCTTAGCTAAAGACCAGCTGGAAAGAAGGACGGAGTAAAGAGCTGTGGACAAGAACCACAGACACTGGGCTGGGGACTGTCCCTGGCTGAGGTCATTTAAAACCCTAGTAGCCACGTGAAAGCTGCCACCACCACCCCTCAGCATCTCCAGTAAGGCAGGTTCAAGATCACTAGTTCTTGCTCTCTTGCATCTCAGCCACCAGCATGCCATCCAGACTGAGGAAGACCTGAAAACTTTGGGGCCAAGAGAGCCACAGCCACATCAGTGAGCACAGGAAGCACCCAGGAGGCCGAGGTAATGCAGGTGGCTTGCATCATCACAGGAACAATTTCGGCAAGTATCACCTAATAGGTGCACATAAAGAGAACCCAAGCTTCTGCCCAACTGTCAACCTTAGTAAACTGCACCTTGATCAGTGAGCAGACACACAAATGCTGCCAAAAAACAAGACAGGAGCTGCTCCTATCACTGACGTGGTGCGATCAGACTACTATAGTCCGGGGAAGGGAAGGCTCCCACAGAAAACTGTCACAGTGGAGGCCAAGTGCTTCAGGAGAGCTGAGGAGAAAACGAAGGGTGTTAGCAGAGGCTGTGTCCTGCTACCTTGAAGCCACACAGAAGGAAGTTCATTAAATGCTCACAAGTGCTTTTTTGGGGGGGGTCTCCCCCCCCCCCAAGTTCTATCAAGATGGTGCCAGTTGAGACAAGGGCACACTCACTTCAGTAACTCCAAGACGACTGTGATTTGTTACATGAGACTCCATAAAGAACACTTACGGAAAGATTCATTTTTAACAAGCCAGTCCATCAGTTCAGTTAAGAAAAATGTTGAGTCAACAGTAATAGTCTATGAGCTGGACATGGAGTCCCACAGGAGCAGGAATGGGGAGGCTCACAAAGCACAAAACACAACTGCTTTCCTACCAGCCCACCCTCATCAGACATGACACTGCTTCTGGGGAACCAAAAGAACCAAACTCCTCAGTCTTCATGTTTGTCAGCAGGAGTCAGATCATCACTGACCTAGGAGGCAATACTTACAGGCTGGAATATCTTGAGTTTTTTCTTGCCACTTGGATTTGCAGCCTTCTCAATTCTCCCCTTTATTCCTTGGTCTTCACTGGATTTCTGCTCTATGGTCCCGATACTTGTACAGTCAGTGCTGTCAGCGTCTGCAGGTCTCAGCCTCGCTTCCTGCTGGTCGGTGGTTTCTGAGTTAGGCTCGTCCTGCACCTGCAGAATGGTGCAGTTGGGGCAGATGTAATCTTCCCCGTTCCTCTCCAGGAGCCTTCCACGAGCCTCAGAAATGCCCACACAATCGCCATGAAACCATTCTTCACATCGGTCACAGCAAATCATAAACCTGAAATTGGAAAATAACCAGGAATGGAAAACAAAGAGATACACACTCAATTTTAGAAAAATTGGTTTCAACATTGTTAAAAAAAAAATGCAAACGTACAGAAAAGTAGAGACAGGATAAAAAACACAATATACCCTCTCATCATTCAAGCAAGTTCACTCAATCTTGTTTTGAGTAGAGCATTTTAAGTTAACTAAAGGGTTCCTAATATCCCCCCACCCCAGCTCAGTACTGTCTCCACAAAAGAGCAACAATGCCTTTCTCCCACCCAAAGAACCTGACCACAGCTCCCTACCACCACCAGAACAGCGCCAGCCCAGAGAGATCTCTGGGATGACAGTGGGTGGTGGGTAGTTTAGTCTTTGCCGCGTTGCACTCTGGCCAGTGGCTGCACGTGGCTAGTGTGACCAAGGCAGTGAAGAGCCCCAAGTGGCCTACGGCGACCACAGTGCATGCAATGCATGGCTCCAGAGTCCCTTTCTGACAATGACTTGTTCATCTTTTTCAACACACAAGTTGCTCATTCAGCCCGGCTCTATAACCCTAAATCCCGCTGCTTTTCTCACATGGATTTCCCTAAAACCCGGGGCAGCCAGCAACCTCCTTGCCCATGACCTACCTGTTGTTGTGAGGCTGACGACATATACAATACAGAGCATTGGGGTCGTACACCTCACACTCGGGCTTGTGCTTGACTGAGCTTCCAGGGTCCTCCTCTTTGACTCCCGGGGTCGTCCGCCCTTCTGACTTCCCCTCTCTGTCACTAGTAGCTGTCTGTCCGTCTGCCGGCTCTTGCTGGCCGGGTGGGGAGCTCTCCATGGCATCGGCCACCTCCACGTCCACAGCTTCTGCTGGGCCCTCTTCCCGACGCTTCTTTCTCAGGCGACTCTGCCCTCCTCTCAGGGCCCTATCAGCTGGCTCCTGTTCACGCTTTCTTCGTAGGCGATTCTGAAGTTCTTTCAAGGTCAACCCATCGCTATCACTATCGGAGGTGTCGTCCTCACCATCATCTCCTTTGGTCTTTGCAGATGAGGCTGGTCGTCCCTTACTGCCTGTGGGGCCAACCTTGGGCCCACTTTTACTGTCAGAGGAGCTCTCGACGCTCCCCTCAGAAGCGGTTTCGACATCTGTGACTGGGCAAGAGGTTGACTCACTGGGGTCCTCAGGGGAGATAGGCACTGTCTTCCTCCCTCTGCGCCGGACTGTTGTGAGAAACTCCTCCACCCTCTCAGTCCGCTTTGGCTGCCGCCCACTGCGTCGCAAGGAAAGGCTCTGCTGCTGCTGGGGCTGCTGATCCACAGAGTCTAACTCCGTGTCCCCAGCGCCCTCCCGTTTAGCAATGGTGGTCCTTCGAAACCCCCACGTTTTCCTAAACTCTTTACTGGTGGGTTTGATGACCTTGGGGGCTTCCTCATGGCTCAGGTCACCTTTCTCATCCATACCTGATGGGGAAATGCAACCAAACCACAACCAACGTTAATGAGGCCACATTCCTTGGCGCGTGAGCAGGGAGGCCCTGGGCTAGAGGAGCATGGCCTTCACCCCACAGGAGGGAGACACCCACAGGACCACACAGGAAGGAACAGCTTCCTACCCATGGACAGTGAAGGTGGACATTAAAACAAGTAAAAAAATGTCATTGTGACCAGTGCTTCTTCAAGTGTGAGGCCATGTCATAATTTGAGGCGATTTTTGAAGAAAATCCTAGAAAAACAGCTAGCAAATCTGTAACTTTGCCATTTAACTGGTGAGGACCAGGTCTTATAAAACAGGTAGCGGGGAAATGTCAACCGAGCCACAGTCCCAGACAGCAAGGACATGACCAGAACAGTATTTGCTGCGATGAGAGGTGGCTGCCACTTCCCTCCCTGAGTCAGGCAGACTCTGCCTGCAGGGCATAGTGGCCGGGACGCTGTGCCAGTCCCGGGCCCAGTAGGTGAGAATACTGGCTGCTCCTGTCCTGGGCTTTGGAGCCCTGAGCAGTCACATAAGAAGTCCGACCACCTGGCTGGAGAGACCCCATGGAGAGGGTGTGTGCTGGACCTGCACCACAGCCCAGCTGAGCTCTTAGTAGCTACAAAAGTACGAGTTCTAGGGGTAGTTGTTACGTAACAGATGACTAGGACACATAGGAAATACTGAACCTTGGTTACTTTGAATGTGTGTTTCTTTTCCCTATTCTTCCTTTTCCCTTTCCTTCTAATACGATTACTGAAGGGTCATGCCTGTGAAAACGTTACTCCTATTTGAAAATAATAAAACCCAAAGAACACAGTATGTACCTTAAGAATTATTTTCCGAGCTGTCCAGGCTTCAGTCACATGTAAATGCTAGTGATGACTCAGACTTTACACCATGTTCCATCCTAGGGGAAGGACTGGTATAGAATGAAGACCTTCAAAACATAAAATACACAAAACTCAAAACCATATGCAACCTGACTCCTTTCTATTCCCACTAAATGCTGTCACCCCATTTCCCATCCAGCTCCGCACACCCTTCACCCTAGAACCTGGCCTCATGCTCCCAACCACTCAGAAGCTTGCAGGAGTGGCTGTGTCATTAGCATGTGTGCCATGGAGGACCACACCACTTCTTTAGTCACAGCCGAACTAAAGTGAGGTCCTTATGGAGCTTCCAACACAGAGTGCTCTGGCTGGTGACCTTGAGCAAGTCACGTGAACTGCCTGCATCCCGGAGGCAATGCTGACCTCATAATGCTGTGAGCTCCAATGTGAGAAGCAGCACTCACGCTCCCAAGAACAGGGCCGTGATCCTTCCGTGTGCGTGTGAGAGCTGTTACTAACCACATTAGTTACAACCGTTTGCCCATCTGGCCTAGAAATCTGACTCCTTCGGGTAAGTGTTCTCCTCTTGCAAATCTACTTGTAGCAAACCTGAGGGCCACCTTAAAAGAGGATCAAGCCCCTATTTCATACACCATTCTCAATCCCTACCCAAGGCAAAGCGTGAGGGCCTGAACCAGCCTTTGGCCACAAGCAGTGCAGGGAGCCACAGGCCCTCCATTTCAGAGGGCCTGGGACTGAGCCTACGAAGCTACCGCAGGGCTGGGGAAGGGGCCCGATGCCCACGGCAAGAGGAGATCTCCTCTGCAGGTACATTCACCACAGAGAGAACGCATGACGTCAAGTTCTATGCACTAATAAAATAACCAATGGGAAAATAATTGCTCTGAATAAAATTGTTATTTTTTCCAGTTTGAGCTAATTGTTGTGTGTGTGTGTGTGTGTGTGTGTGTGTGTGTGTAGTCTTTTACATTTTTATAAGCTGAATGTGGGCACCAAAACACCTCTAAGTTATCTTTTTCAGTTGAATGCACACAAAAGTGTAGAGAAGGTGAAAAGAACGACTCTAAACATCATTCCATATTCACCTAAAAACTTTCCAGCTAAAGTTTAGAATGTTTCAAACATATATGAATGTTACATTGCATCACCTTCTTTACATATAATGCCACTTTAGAAATAGAAAACACAACTTAAAACTTTTAAGGTTTTGCTGTTGACATTTAACACTAATGATACGTTACCCGCCAGACACTGAACACTGGGACACCTCCAGAAGTCCTGAATTCAAAAAACCCAGCCTGACCGTTGCAAACACTTGGTCTAAGCAAACAGCCAGGCCTCAAACACTGCTGCCGCCAGTCACTGCTCACTGACGACTACACAGATTATCGTGAGACCATTCACACGAGTGAGCTCCTAAAAGAAAGAAGATGGTTTATAAGTCTTAACTATAAATTAAACTACATTAAAACTTTTTTTAAAAAAACAAGCATCCCCCCCCCCCCCCAAACACACACAACACATAGTTCCCTTCCTTCAAGGACTTCTAGAGAAAATACTGTGACCACATTGGGACCAGGACAGGGGTGGAGGGTGGAGCTGGCTATAAGAGAAAACAGGCCCTGGTGGGGTGGGGTGGTGGGTTCCACAACCAGTAATCAGGTGTCAGCTAATACCCAATCAATCCTATTTCTCAATAAAACCCAACAGAGAGAGAAACAAAATATGAAAAGGCTGAACAACAAAATTAAATAATTATTTAAAAATCCTTAATTCTAGCCCTGACCAGTTTGGCTCAGTGGATAGAGCGTTGGCCTGCGGACTCAAGGGTCCCAGGTTTGATTCCGGTCAAGGGCATGTACCTTGGTTGCGGGCACATCCCCAGTAGGGGGTATGCAGGAGGCAGCTGATCTGATGTTTCTCTCTCATCGATGTTTCTAACTCTCTATCCCTCTCCTTTCCTCTCTGTAAAAAATCAATAAAATATATTTTAAAAAATCCTTAATTCTACATCTACACCATCATTTTAGTTAAAAAACCTGAAAAAGACTATAATCGAGCATCAGAGTGGAACAGGTCATGTATTATATTAAAAGCATCTCTCTTCCTACACCCTCTTTTGAATGGTCTCGGCCCCACTAAACGCGCCTCAGTTCCCTGAGGGACCCTAAGTATTACTTTTGACACATTTCACAGTCTCAGCCCAACCAAGGGGACCCACCTCACCTCTTTCCTCCTAGCCTCACTCCAACTGCCTCCTGTAACTGTGGTCTCCTTAGTGACTCAGAAGACAGACAAACATTCTGATGCCCCTCCTTTTAAAGCAACAGTGACCATTTCACCCCATTAGCAAAACAGGTCACCACAGCCACCAAATCTCTTAAATGTGGTGGAAAATCGGTCTCAAAATGAGACTACAATGGTTCAGAAACTTTACTTCTCAGAAGAAACTGGAAATAAACCTTACTTTTATATTTAAAAACCCCAAGAACAAAATTTAAGATGTTCTCAGGAATGAAAATATTTTTAATTTATGTTACTCTGAAAGACCAACATATATCTGGATTTGACTTAAGTGTTGAAAAATTCATCAGAAAAGAAAAAAATCAAATATTTCTATGGAGTGGAATGAGATAAACTCTATTCAGAACACATGACATTTTAGACAATTTGGTTCATTTATCTGGACTTTTTTATATTTCATATTTACATCTACAGTCAAGTGCTAAGTTCCTAACACAATTAAGTGTGTAACCCTTTACACCACGCAAAGAGAACAGGTCATAAACTTTCATTCACATCATCGTAATACAACTTTCCCAAAGGAAAAAATGTGGGCATTCCTGAAAAAGTGAGGGGGGCGGGGAACCCATCATAAGCACAATTTTTGTTCTTAGCTGAAGACTGCTCCCTTCCCTGCTAAGCTCAGGTAGGAATAATTCTTTGACACCTTAGGTTTAAAAACCTCAGCTGCTATCCACCAGGAGCCTGTGTACCTACAGGGCAACCCCAATGGCTAAATGGGATCCAGGAACAAGATCTGCCGCTATCAAGGTCCTTGAAAGGCAACTCTCCAACTTTTTGGTCCCAAGGCCTCTCCACACTCTTAAAATCTGAAAACCCCAAAGAGCTTTTGTTTATGTGAAATACATTGTTATTTCCAAAATTAAAACAAGAAACTTTCCAGGTAATTGTGGGTGTTCTTTGCTACCCCCACACCAAGCCTTGACAAGCAGTAGTGTCATAAACATTAGTTGCAACACAGAAACAGAAACCATATGGTCATCTGGATCACCAACTCACGCAAGTCCAAATGCAGCATGGTCCATCAGATGACACGGAGGACACACACGTGCTAGTAATACTGGCACCTGTCTCCTCAAACAGCTTTAATCACTGGGAAGCCATCAAGCTCACAATGGCAGAGAGAAGCTTTTCAAGATTCTAACCCTCATTTGAAACCTGGAATTTTATCGTTAGGAACAAATATGTCAGTTCTTTCCTTAAGACTCACATCCTTCATCTTCAAGAAAATGCCCACCAAATGCCAGTCTGAAAACTTGCCGCCTGTCAGTAGTCCTTTCAAGTACAAATGGCTCAGGTCCCAACAGCCCCAGGGGCACCTCCTGGAGACAGTCTCCCTTCCCATCTGGGGTGGAGGAGAGGTGCTACTGCATCCTCGCCACTTCATCACAGGGAGTGGTAGGAAGATGTACACTATCGGCTGAGATTTAATAAAATAGTCTTTATTGCTTCACCAAAGACAGTAAGGGAGACTGGCACATTAAAAATTTTTTTTTTTACTGATTTCAGAGAGGAAGTGAGAAGGGGAGAGACAGAAACATCAATGATGAGAATCATTGATTGGCTGCCTCCTGCACATCCCCCCCCCCCCCCCACTGGGGATTGAGCTCGCAGCCAGGGCATGTGTCCTGAGGGGAATTGAACCATGACCTCCTGGTTCATAGGTCAGCGCATAACCACCAAGCCACGCTGGCTGGGCAGGCTGGCACATTTTAAGTGGCTGGTGCAGAGGTGGAGAGCACACTATAGGGTTTGATGTCAGCAATCGAATTTGCTTCGGCACCACGACCAGCTAACTCAGCAAAGAAGGCAAAAAATGTCAGCTGTCACAGTGGAGAGTTTTTACCTCTTAATCCCCAGAAGGGTTTGGAGACACTCAGGGACACACTGAGGACAGGCTCCTGTGACAAGGTATTTCTATCAGTGTAAGAACACACCGCGCCCGTGCACAGCACTAACAGACGTGGGCTTCATTACCAGAAGGGACCCAACACTGCCTTCCACCAAACCTGTTCTAAAACAACCCTCACTCTGCCCTCCATTCTCCCTGTCAGGCTGTCAGAAGTGAATTTCTTAAAATCAAAGGCGAAAAGCCAGGTTGGTGTGGCTCAGGGGCTGACTGTTGACCTATGAACCAGAAGGTCAAGGTTCGATTCCTGGTCAGGGCACATGCCCAGGTTGCAGGCAATGCCCTGGTGAGGACATGCAGGAGGCGGCCAATCAATGATTCTCTTTTCATCATTGATGTTTCTCTCTCCCTCCCTCCCTTCTCCCTTCCTCTCTGAAATCAATAAAAATACCCCCCAAAAAGTTTAAAAAACAAAAAGGATAAATACCTTTCTAACATGTTATGTGTTACTCACAAAACAAATACAAATGTCAGTGGTGTGACTGTGACCATGGTGGAGCTGAAGGCCGACCCCAGGATCACAGAGCACACTGGAGGCCTGTTTCGAGTGGTGCCGTGCTATACAGCGAAGAGACTCATGTCCCCTAAGTCACTTTACATATGCTACCCAACCACGATGTGGATCCTACTCTCACAGCATGACAACCACTTCTTACCAAAGAGACCACCCAGTGCTGACCTGTCCCACCTGGTGGCTAACCATGTTTGCCCACACCTCACATCCCAGAACAACATTCACAACTAACCATTTAAATTCTGAAACAATTCTGATCTGCCAGTCAGAAACTACATCCAAAGCTACAACATAACCTCGCCATTATGGACTCTGGTGACGCAGACTTTTTAATTCTGAGTCACACAATTCAGTTTCTATTAATGGGGTGGTCACTAATGAGAATATACCCAGAAATTCCAACCACGCAGGATGTCCCGAGTGTGGGCCATTTTTCAAGCATTGATGGTAGCCACCCTCATCTACTCCATAGGTCCGCAGTCACAAACACTCGCTGTTCATCCACAGAACATGAGCATACCCTTGGGGCACGCGCAGGAGGCGACAAGTGGATATGTCTTTCTCAAATCGATGTCTCCCCCGCCCCCCCAAATGCAATGGAAAAGCATATACTTGGGTGAGGATTAACTAACAATCAATCAATCAATTCCCAGTTATCCCTGCTAGGCACTTCAAGGACTCCTTTTTCTGAGTATCCCAAGTCCTGTAGCTATTAATTAAGAATCCAGGACCTGCCCAGCTAGCGTGACTCAGTGATTAAGCATCGACCTATGAACCAGGAGGTCATGGTTTTATACCTGGTCAGGGCACGTGCCCGGGGTTGTGGGCTCAATCCCCAGTGTAGGGTGTGCAGAGGCAGCCAATCAATAATTCTCTTTCGCTGAAACCGGTTTGGCTCAGTGGATAGAGCGTTGGCCTGCGGACTGAAAGGTCCCAGGTTCGATTCCGGTCAAGAGCATGTACCTGGGTTGCGGGCATATCCCCAGTAGGAGATGTGCAGGAGGCAGCTGATCGATGTTTCTCTCTCATCGATGTTTCTAACTCTCTATCTCTCTCCCTTCCTCTCTGTAAAAAATCAATAAAATATATTTTTTAAAAAATAATTCTCTCTCATCAGTGATGCTTCTCTCTCTCTCCCCCTCCCTCCCTTTCTGAAATCAATAAAAAAAAGAATAAATGCACACACACAAAGAATCCAGGACCCCCCACAAATGGCCACTCTACTGCTTTTATATCCACACTTTCTGTTTGGGACCCAATTACATCTGTGCTGGACTTCCTTCTGGCACCTCTTGGGTGCACTGCTACAAGATCCCAGTGCCCTGCTGGAGTCTCCTGGGGTCATCCGCAGTCCCCCATACAGGCCACTCTCAACCCATTTTCACTGCAGCAAGTGGTGTTGTTACAGAGGCTGTGTATAATTAAAGGATGCCCTACAACAAATGCCAAGTGCCATTTAACGTACAAAACCAAGGGCCTCTCCCATTCAGGCATCTCACCTACAAGGCAGAGTGCCCTACAGCTAAAAGCAGTCTTCCTCCTCCCCCCCTCCCCTCCAGCAGGCTCCCTGGCCTCACTTCAGGCAGTCCACTGGGAGGCGGAGGGGAGGTATGCCCCGAAACACTTTTACCCATGACCACAAACCAACCTTTTTCCAAAAAGCAAGTAATGTGGTTGCAAGTAAAATGCAAAGACATTGCCTGTCTTCCTAAAAGTAATTCATCCCCCCTCCCATGTTAAAGTCGGGAGTCAACTATTTCTTAAAACTTGCACTTCTCAAAAATAAGCACTCCTAACCATTATCTAGATTCTAGAGCAAAGGTTCTCAGTGTGGTCCATAGGCTTTTCGAGGTCTCCAAGGTCAAACTATTTACACAACATTAAGACATTGTTTCCGTTTTCATGGGTCACTCTCAGTATTCTAGAAGCAAATGTGAAAGTCAAACTGCTGCCAATTAAGCCAGAGATAAAAGAGAAAAAAAAGGTAAAACAATGCCACCTTTCTCTTTAAGTTGGTTTTGTCTTGGAAAATAGTTTCAGTAAAATGTTATTCATGTTAATATGCAAGGGTTTATTGTTTTACAATAAGTAAATGCCTCTATTGGAAATGCCAAATACGGTAAATATCAACAGACACAACTTAAACAAAAGCTCTCCTGGGTCCCAATAATTTTAGGCGTGTCAGGTCCTGACTTCAAACCCTCTGAGAATGGCTGACAGAGCACAGACTTGACTCTCCGGGGGAACCCTAAGGGCTGCTGCCTTTTGGACCACAAGCAACCCAGTGACCTTCCAGCCAGGAGGACTGCAAGGCAGGGACAGCACCGCTTCAGCAGTGGACTTTTCTGGAGACTCCCGCCTTCTCTAAACCAGCTTCACATGACTGCCGAGAAGGGGCTGATTCCAGTTAGGAGACTGCAGCGCTCACACTGACTGCCCCTAAGTTCAGAGAAGGTGGCTGGAGAAACAAAAGCCTACACTCAGGCCTGTCTCCCCTGAGCAGAGCTGCATCCCATACAGGTCTTAGGGCAGAAATGATGCTTAGAGACCTTGGAGACAAGTTAAGAATTACTGTGTATTTCAGCTGGAATCTTCCTTTCCTTCCCCAAGATTAGCAGAGGCCAGTGTCTGGTTTTGGTTTTGGGGTAGTGCAATGGTCGGCAAACTCATTAGTCAACAGAGCCAAATATCAACCGTACAACGATTGAAATTTCTTTTGAGAGCCAAAATTTTTAAACTTAAACTATATAGGTAGGTACATTGTTATTAACTTAATTAGGGTACTCCTAAGCTGGCCTTTGCTAAAAAAACGCACTCAATCTGATTGAGGTACGTTCGCTGAGGTCAACCCCTTCCAACTCTCCCATCCACACTCATCTTGTATACTTTTCAGATAGACGAGTGTGGATGGGAGAGTTGGAAGGGGTCGACCTCAGCGAACATACCTCAAAACAATGTACCTCCCCGCGCTGCGTCTCCCCTCGCCCGACCGACCTACACCCCCACTTCTTCTAACGCCACTTCTTTCCAATCGCACTGTACGTGTGCGCCCGCACGTGGTATTTTGTGGAAGAGCCACACTCAAGAGGCCAAAGAGCCACATGTGGCTCTCGATCCGCGGTTTGCTGGCCACTGGGGTAGTGGGAAAGTTCTAAGCTTAAATTAAGGTGTTAAAGAATAAACAACAGGATTCTGTGTCAATTTTCATGGACCCACACAGAGCTGAATCTTCAAGCTTATCTCAATGCTGCACGGGCAGAGAGGCATGCCCAGGAAGGCTGTCTTACAACCAACCAGAGGGAAAACTTCAGATTACAATCAACAAACCCCAAGAGTCCAAGGATAGCATCTACCTAGCCCTGTCTCTCTATGGGGTGTGGGGTGGCACCTCAGGGGAACCACTCACCATTCTTGATCCTGACAAAGGCAGCCAGCAGTGCCCTCCCCTACTGACCGCAACATGACACCCCTCCATTGACAAGTGGGCTAAGTCCTTGATAAGCAGATTGGGGGCTGGGGCTCAATGGCTTTTACATCAGGATGTCCCTGGCTGCAAACTTAACAGTAAGTTACCTCTCTCTGGGCTGCACTTTCCTGCCTGGGAAATGGGGGACAATTGTGACCTCACAGTTTCCTAAAAAGTTATCTGAAATTCTACAAAGTCAAGACTGGTCAGGGCTCACAGCAGGCAAAGATGCAATGAATGATGGAAGTCACCTATTAAGATGACAATGTCAGGCCCAAATGGCGTAGCTCAGTGGTGTTTTTGCTTTCTTTTTTTTAAATATTGCTTTAATTTTCTATATGTGTATTTATCTTTATGACCCAAACCATAGTAAAGCTATCTCTATATTGGAAAAAAGCCCCCGTTTACAGACAAGTGTCTGTATCAGCGTATGAAAAACAAAACCACAGCATCGAAGTCTGATACCCAAAGAGAGAAATATCTGCCTCATAAATTACACACAAGGGAACCACCACCTGCTGAGGTATACTTTATAGTCACGGTTACAGGCATTCTTACTGCAATACATACAATTACCTATTCAACTTCGTGTAACAATTTACCTTACTCAAAAAATAAAACGAGGCCTAAGCAAGAGCCACTACTCTGCAAATCAGGTGGGCACTGGACCAAGTGAACTCGATTCAATGGTTTGTTTCTAGCCCCTTCCTTCCCGACTGATGCCTTTCCATTAGTTGCCAATCACAGACCTCTGTGATGGAATTAGCAAGGTCACTTAACGCTGGCCATAAAAAGGGTAATATTATATTTCCATACACTGTAAGTGACCTCACCACTTAAGTAAGGAAAATGCAAAAGTCAAACTGTAGGGAAAAGCTTTCTTAGTGGCCTTGCTGAGTCTAAGAGGGGTATGAGAAATCAGGCCTCTAAGGGGACACAGTGCCACCCTTCAGGGACCCAAGGACAACAGAGAGCTGGCCTGTGAACACAATCTTTGCTCTGTTAAAAGTCAAATGAAGTCACTTGGTATCATGGGACAGACATTTGAAGAAAAATCAGGTCCTGGAACATCTTGCCAACATGTACTAGAAAGATCCAGTCCCTGGGCTACAGGGATGGAACTCCTAGGAAATTAGGCACCCCCTAGTACTTACAGTATCAACAGCAGGACCCACAAGCTGCACTGGGAGCCAAAGTGCCCACTCCAAAGCCCTCTCCCCACGTGAAAGCAAGCCCATGAACCAAGGCCCACCTGCAGCACCAAGCGTGCCCATCTCTAAGTCCCAGGGACACGTCTGCAACAAGCCATTGTGATGCTCACAGCACACATGTTCACAGCCACCCTTTGCCGGGAAAGAAATTGGTAACCATGGGTACCAGCAAATAGTAAGGAAGAAAGAGGAGCAGCCAATTATACAACTTTTTACTCGTGTCCCTTGGAAATGCATTAGGCGAAACGTTTATAACCGGGCCAGCGCTGGGTCTTCTGAGATGACTATACCGTGTTTACAATGTGGATCAGTCACAGAGACACGTGCAACGGGGCTCTAGGCTCCAGGGTGCAGGGTTCAAAACGCAGAGCCCAATGAAGGAGCTGGGATGACCTTGCATGTCCCCGCTAGGCTTGTCTACAGGATTGGGAGGGTCAACTTTCTGGTCGCTGCTTCTGTCCTGGTGCCTGGCACACAGGATGCAATGAATATTCGCTGAATAAATCAAGGAATCGTTCCAAAGATCAGTGATCTTGTTTCCTTAAAACGCACAGCTGAAAGCACCTTCCTTGGAAGCATGTTTCAGTCAGGGCCTACGTGGCTCCGGGAAACCAGGGAACCACCATTTGTCAGAGCCCAGCCGTGCAATCCTGTACTTCAGCGGCTGGAGCTCAGGCTGCACACAAAGCACCCTTCTCAAAACAACGAGCTGGCACTCGTGCCCGCCGCAAGCCGTTACACTCCTAGTGGGAGGCTCAGCTTCCCCCGTATCAACCTAGATACAAGGTATGTGAATACACTGAAAAGATCTTAAAACCCCCTTTCTACATATGCCCCTTAGCACACGAGGCTCAAATCTCATTCCATCAGCGTGCCAACGACAAGGACATGGTTACCGACGGCCCGGGCAAGGATGAGGGTAACTTCAACAGCTACGGCTTAAGTCACCGCGCTGCTGTCACCTAAGGCCGCCCTTCCTGGCGCCCACGAGGTGCCAGACCCAAAGCAGGAACGCTGGTTGACTTCCTGTCTCAAGGCCTGGCCGGGGGCGGGGCGCGCGAGGACCGAGGAGAAAGCTAACGATCTGAGCGCCAGAGGCGAAAGTCCGGACGGCACACCGCGACACCAGAAAACCCAACACCGCGCTTCCCGCCGGGCGCGGGCGCTGAGAAAGCGAGCGGGTCTCTCCGTACCACACACCGCGCCGTCGCGGCGTCACCCTCGCAAGAGAGGGCGCTCGTCAAAACCAGCCGGTTACACGGAAGCCAACAGAACGTACCCTGAACAGGCTCTGGAGCGAAACTTCGCCACCGAGACGTCCGGTGTAAACAAACAACTCAACCCCACCAGCTCCACGACCACTGGAACAGGCGTCTCTGCGTGTCAGCTCGCCGCACCGGGAACGTGCCTGGGTCCCAGGACCGCATTCGCTCTCTCCCCTTTCAGTGCGCTCCCGCCGGGACCGGACCCGGCTCCCTCAGCTCGCGGGCCGCCCCCGCCCCTCCCCCGCCGCCGCCATCTTCCCTCTCCGGCGGGAGCAGGCCCGGCGCGAACGCCGCAGCTCTGGGAGGGCCGGGCTCTAGAGCCGCCACCCTCACGCCCTCCCCAGAGCACGGCCCCGCGGCGGCCAGCTCCTTCGCCCGCTACGCGAACGCCACTCACCTCCGCTCCCAGGCTCCTAGGATCTCGCTGCCATTTCCTCCGAGAGCCCCGGAACAAGCGGGCGGGCGGGGCCAGCGCCGGCCATCGAGATGCGGGGGCTAGAGGGCCCGCCCGCCACTCCAAGTGCCGGGAAGACGCCGGCCACCGAGACGCCTGGAGCTAGAGAGGATACCCGCGCCCTGAGCGGCGCCCCCGTGCGGCAAACGGAAGGAAGCCAGGTACAGGCTTCACACCCGCCACTCCAAGCGCCGAGCCCAAGGGCCAAAGCAGGGGCGAAAGCGGGGGTGGGGGTGGGGAGGGCGGGAATCCCAGGCTGCGAGCTCACGGTAGACCCCCCGCACCCCTAGGGGCACACAGTGGCCCGGTTCCTGTTGGCGGGCTCCTGAGGGCAAAAGAGCAAGGCGCAGGGCCCCTTTCCCACCAGCCTGCGTTTTCAGTTTCTTCTGGACTGCAGCCCAGGGGGCCAAGGAGAACAGCGAGCCGCCCGCCCACCCACCCACGCACGCACGCTCGCTAACAAGCGACCTGGGCACACCTGTCCACAGGGTTGGAGGGAAAGGTGAGGCAGTTACTGTACAGAAAGGGAAAAGGCTCTGGCCGATGTGCAACCCTCCACATGGATTTTCTTCACTTAGGGCTGACTAGTGACACCCCAGCATCTGCCTGTCCCCAAATAATCAGTCGACCTCAGAGAGGAACTCCTGCTGCCTTGGAACACTGTGGACACTGGACATTTGCCCCAAGGGCAGTAACTTCTTGACCTCTGTTCCCATCACTTGCCCCTACAGCCCCACTTCCACGTTCCTTGGAAGCCGGAACCCCTAGGGAAAAAGTGGACAGGTGCCCTCTGACGCTACCGGGCCTCCCAGATGCTTGCATGTGCAGGAGAACCAGGGCCTGGATCAGGAGTGCTTTTTAATAGACATCTCTAAGGACCACAAGGCCTGTCAGTTTTCTTCAAAGGAACACAATGCTGCTAGTTTCTGCTTGTGGAATCTTGCAGGGATGGGCTCTATGTGCTCTTCCATCTTGTGTCTTCAGGTTTGCCCCCAGGTAGGTGTAGTGGGAAGGTTAGAGACCAAACAGATCGAGTTTAAACTGGTTTGAACAAGCATGGTGATTGATCCTGGGCAAGTTGTCTGTAAAATGGGGCTGGCATGCTGGGGAACTGGGGAAGATCACATGAACGTCCCTACAAAGGGCCCCTAAATGGAAGTTAGAATGGGGGAACCCTGCCTGCCCAGCCTCTTTAGTTGAGGATCCTTAAATGAAAGAACAAAAAAACACAAACCAGCAGCAATGTTTTTCTGCAAGTTGAGATTTTAACTTTGGGGTACAGTATAAGGCCAGGTGCTTGGAGGGGTGAAAGGCACTTAAGGACAGGGCCGAGAGTGGACAAGGAAGCCTGAGGAAGCTTCAGAATGGGAGACCATGGGGACAGACCACTGTAGTTGGAGATGGCCCTCACAGGGTCACATCCCGGGGCTGTGCCTTAGTCCTCTCCCAGCAGGCTTGACTGGGCCGCCTCCCCCTCTGACCTCTTCAGGTAATCCCAGCCCACTTGTTGTACCTCCTCAAGGGAGCTGCTTCTCACTGTGAAAGAGGCATTTCCGGAATATAGATTGGGTATTTTTTAGTTGACCTCTACCAATGAAGGAATACTTCCTCCTAACAAAATTATTTTAATAACTAACCTAAATTTAAAAGTAGTCTCCAGTGTCTCAAATTCTTCCCTAGATAACCCCAATGCATAACAAAACCCCCAAGTCCTGTGGACTGGCAACAGGAGTGGCTCAGAGGGCCAGAGGGGACAGGAAGCTTAACAGGCTTCCATGCCTCAATGGGGTTTGAGTCTTGGTGGAAAAAATATGATTAGTGCATTACCAATACGTGTAGACCCGGTCCTGCTACCCCCACACCTCATGGAAGTCTATCAAAGCAGAAAAGATCTGGGATTCATCAATCCTTCAACAAACCGCTTCCTGGCTTTCAGCCTCTTCTCACCCTGAATTAAAGCCCATTGGAAAGCAGGGTCCTGGTCTCAAATGAAAACCCTAAAGCAGAACACCGTCGGGATCAAGTGCAACCTTGAGAGCCCCAATCCCCTCTCCGAGGTTCTGGCCCTTTCCAAGGACAATTCAAAACGAGCGAGGCAGCAACAAATAGTTTTATTGTTACTCTCATTTGGAATTCAGAGACCTGGAGCAGCCCAGCAACCTGGGGGGGGGGGGGGGTGGCCAAGGTCAGACCCCTTGAACCCCTTCCCTTGGCCTCCTTAACCTCCACTAGCAGTTGGGGAAACCCGCCGGTGCCCTTTGACTCAGGGGTCATGGGCTGAAAGGCTCGGACCTCACACACACCCTGGCCCAAGGCTTACTGGAGTGAAAGCAGTGGCACATTTCAGTGGAGAACTACGGCCTTTCCATGTTTCCCAGTCATCCTTGGGCTGCCCCAGGCTGGACCATGAGGAGGGAAGGGGCAATAAACCCACCCACCCTACTCCAGGGCCCCAGGGTGCCTGATACCCAAGAGGCTGTGCTCTCAACCATTTGTGGAATTAAAATATGTACATAGCCCATTCCCTGCGGCTAGAATATAAATTCCTAGGAACAGATAAATCTAGTAATTTTTTATCGCTAACAAAAGCTTCAATCACTTTATTTTTAAGAACCTGATTTTTACCACTTTGACATTTTATATAAGCCAGCTAACTTATAGCTATGGACCAGCTCTAACGAAAGTCTGCTTCCATACCTGTGAGAATTGAGAATTAATTTCCAGGTGGCTATTTCGTGATTACCCAAAAAAGAGAAGAGCCAGCCACCTCGAACCCCAGGAGCCTCCCGCTCTGATTAGCACATGAATTTCCCAATCTGCAGCGACAGCTAATCCCAGGAGGGCCCACCCAGAACTAGCCCCACCCTCCTTCCCCACCCTGCTCAAAGCTAACATAAATCCTATCAGAGGCTGACATCTCTCTCACCCACCTAATGTACAAAGCTGGCAGCAAAACCCCGGACAGATGGGCGGGTCTGTCTTTCCCTCTTAGCCTGGCTACAAGTGGTTTAGACTCCGCACCCCAAAACTAGCTGCCTTTTTTTTTTTGCTACCAATAGCCTAATAAACCTTTTATTTTTGAAAGGCTTCAGCTGTGGAAGTTAAATTTTTGTTTAACAGCTGTAAGGTTTCACAACCAAAGCAAAAGGGCACAAAGCACTGGGCTACCACTGCTACCCAGACCTCGGTCTACAGGAGGGCAAGTCCCACCACTGCACCCCAGTCACTACCCGGAGAGGTGCTGGGTGCTGTTCCTGGGCTACCAACTATCTCAGACACAGAGTGCTCAAGAACTGGGGGTGCGAGGTAAGTCACGTAAAAACAAAACAAAAAAACAAGTAATGCAAGGAAAAGACAGGAGTGATAGTTAAACTGTGTGGCCAATATGGAAGACCTATAGAAAGTTAGCTACATGTTCAAAGGAGCAAATGAGAGCCACACCAAACTTTTGTCTTCAAACCAAAGAAGAAATAGCCATGAAAGACTAGGAAAGGGAGGAGGGTGGGAGGACAGTACCATGTTCACCCTAAGGCAGTGGTTGGCAAACTGCTGCTCGAGAGCCACATGCAGCTCTTTGGCCCCTTGAGTGTGGCTCTTCCACAAAATACCACGTGCGGGCGCGCACGTACAGTGCGATGGAAACTTCGTGGCCCATGCGCAGAAGTCAGTATTTTGTGGAAGAGCCACACTCAAGAGGCCAAAGAGCCGCATGTGGCTCCCGAGCCGCAGTTTGCCAACCACTGCGGCCTAAGGGACTTCTCTGTACTGACTAGCTGCTGCTCCATCAGGGATGGTGTCGTCACCTGAAGGCACTGTGAGACTGACTTAATTAGGAAAGCAACAGGACATGGCCTCTGGGTCATTCCAGTATCTAAACGAGGTGCGAGGTGCGAGGACTGGGGAGAACTCAGGGCACTGAAAATCAGGAGTTCTCAGCTCCCCCGCCCCTCCAGAGAGCTGGAGTATTTCTACCACTAGCCTCTCTGACCCGTCTTAGCTCTGCTACTAAGACAAGTTGAGCTGTGCACATATAATAGCACTGGTCACTACCTTTTGGATGGTCCTGTAACTCTGAAATGTCTACATTTCCCGGTGAGTTCAGTGCAAAGTAAATAAAGTCAATTTCAGGAGAAATTAACATCTTAGTAAGCACAAGGCATTAAAACTGCATTCCCTTGCTGGTAGGTTTCATCTCAACAATCTCTAAGTCTAAAGGAACACAGCAAATAAGAAAGCCAAGAAAATGAGTGTTGTCCACAGACGCCAACAGAAAAGCAGTTTAAGAGCACAGCAGTTTGCCTCCCAGGCTGATGGAGTGCCTAACAGAGAAGCGAGAACCGAGCCCACAGACCTCTTCTGCGCTGAACCTGGTGGTGAGCAGCAGGGAAAGCTGGAACCTCCATGGGTGAGGAGTAGCCGCCCAGACAAGGCAGCTGCCTGCCTTCGCCATGAGCCTGACCTCAGGGGGCTAAGGGCAGCGGGGCAGCTACAATTGTACAGGCTACAGTGTGAGATTGTTCTTTTTCCAAAATGAAAGTAAGTAAAAAGTGAGAGTGTTTAAAAATATGTCCAGAATAGAAATATTGTATAAATTCATTCCTGCTCTAGCCCGGCTCACTAAAACAAAACGGTGAAAATGAGAAAGGTGTCTCCGGCGGAAACACCAAGAATAACAACAGAGGCTGAGCTCTTAGGGATTGTGAAAGCATACCCTAAAGGTTCTTACTCTGCATTTCAACAAAATCAACATCCATAAATCATCCTTCCACAGCAGGAGATTTTTGAGCTCCGAACCGAACCAACTGCTTCCAAAATGTAGGAACCCAAGGAAAAACAAGAGCGCCCAACTCTGTCTATAAAGGTGGAAGGTCAGCCCACTGCCTTTTATGGTTGTGCAGAGGAATGAGAAATCCTGGGAGCCTGTCAGACACAAAATTCCTCTCCCACCAAGAACAAAGTAAGCACTTGAAGCATGAAGGTAAGAGGATTTCAAAGTCAAAAACAAAATTTTGCAAGTGTTTTTTTAAAAAAAGGAAAACGTGGACATTAACTGAAAAGCGTCCCTTCTTCATTCAGTGGCGCCGCCACTGGCCAAACGTCGATTACGACATCTGGGCCAGGCAAAAAGAACCTCGAAGCATTTACAGATGTGGCCGTGAACATATATATTGTGTGCATTTATGGATACATACGTGTGTATTGATGATACATATTAACTTGAATTGGAAAGAAGGGTCAACTCCTAAACCAGTCTGTGTATTTCGAACTCTCGACCAGACAGGCCTGCCGCCCGACCCCAGGCCACCCCGTTGTTCTAGGTGGCACTATGCTGAACACAGTCTACGTTACATCAGCAGGAGTTAAACATTAAAATATTACTGTTGCTTTTACCCATGCAAAGACACTTCTGACATAACCAGTGCCTTGGGACGTCGTGGCATCATCCATAACAGGAAATACAGGCAGGTGAAGATACAGTGGGAGGGTGACCCGACCAACCCCCCCACCCCCCCTGCCTCCCGGGGTCTCGGTTCAGCTCGGCCGTACAGAACCACCTAGTAATAAACGGCTCCCTCGGGTTCAAAGGGCCGCGACGGGGCTGCCTCCGCTGCCTTCCCGAAGCGCTCGACATCGCTCCACCTCCCTCTCCCGCGACGGGGAAGCCGGGCCCTGCTCGGAGCCGGCCTTCTTCTAGAGCAGACGGGCTGCGACCCGCAAGCCCCGGCCAAGGTGTCCGTGCGCCTCCGCGTCCCCCAGGTGCGCGCCGCGCCGCGCCGCTTGGGACCCCGCCGCCGCATCTGGAGCGAGCTGGTGCGCGCTCCCGACACGGCCGGGAACCCCACAACGGAACGGGGAGCTCCTGCTGGCCGCGCTTGGGCGGCTCCTCCCGGGCCTGTGCGGCTGGTCCGGAGGAACCTCGGCGCGGGGCCCCAGCTCCTGTGTCCCCCCCGTCCCGTGCCCTCCGGGCTCACACAAACGACGGAAGGGATGCTGGCACCTTCGCCTCGGACTCAGTCTAGCAGCGGCTGCATTCCTCCCGCGGAGTACTCCGACAGCGACGCCCGCACAGCGGCCATTTTGCCCAGAGGCGGACGACGCCTTTTGACTCTCGCGCCAACCCGTAGAGCGAGGGCGCCGATTAGAGCGTTCAGCGCCAGGACGGAAGCTGTAGTTCCGCGCTTCCGGGCAGCCGCCGCGCCACGCCCTGTCGCGGGAGCACTTGATTGGCTGCCGGCTCGCGATCGCGCGATCTCGCGGGAAGAGGCTGAGGGGACTGCTGCCGGTGCGTCGGCTCTCTCGTTCCCGCCCCGCCTCTGTCGCAGCCCCCGCCTCCGCTTCCCCCTGCCCCTCGCCGCCGCCCCTCCCCGCCGGCCCGGCCCCCAGAGCGGCCGCGGAGACTGCGCAGCGCGGGAGGCGGGAGCCACACGGTAAGATGGCCCTGGTGGGCCCCGGCGGGCGGGCCGAGCGTCCCCGCGGAGCACAGCGTGGCAAAAAGGGGGCTGGAGAGGGGTCGGACCTGCGCGGGGTCTTCAGGGGTCCCAGGTCCGAGCAGGTGTCAGGTCGCGGCTTATAGTCGGGCGGCGGCGGCGTCCCCCCCTGGATTTGCAAGTCAAACTGCCGGTTGCTGCGGCCGAAGCTGCCCGGCGCTGTGGTCCTACCGGGAGAATACCGCGGGGCGGCTCGGCGTTCGGAAGCAGAATACTGAGACACGGCACTGGCGTCTTTGCCAGGAGATCGGTGTTCATAACAACTGCTTCCTGCAGACACCGAGCCGGCGAGAACGGAGCCTGCTGCTCGGGGAGCGAGTGCCCCCGTCGGAGCCGGACTGTTCCGTTGTGTCTGCTAGAGTTTGGCCGCTGACTTCTCCGAAGGGGTCGCTGTCGGAAGGCTCTCTCGCCGTCCGGGAGCGGTGCCGGCGGTGTGGCTGTCCCCTGAGAACTCAGAGACGGGTGTCTTTTTGTCCCGAGTGGGAGTGAGAGTTTGATCTGAGTTTCGCCGTGGGCCGCGTCCGCGAGGGGTGGTGCGAAGAACAGCGTCTCTCGGGTTTGTCTCCGGTGCTCTCCGAAAGTTGGATCTCCCACGAGCCAGGACTTTGTCTTGTGTCCCTCTGCTTCCCTACCCACACTGCCTCCCTGGGTGATCTGCTGTCCCTACTTCCTGGCGAGTGTTCCCCTGATTAATGTTCCCAGCGCGGAGCTCGGGACCTGTAATCCTGGTGCCTCCTGGACCTGCCTAGCCGCATGTCTGACGGCAGCCCGAACTGGCCCTGCTCCCCAAACCTGTTCCTGGCCCCGCCCCGCCTCCTCACCGTGGCGCCATCCTTCAGGGGCAGCTTCAGCCTTCCAGTCGTCCCAGCAGCAAGCCCACGGGTGTCCCCGGCACCTCTGCCCCTGGTCCCTCTTGTTTGGGTGGTTCCTTAGTGGTCTTTCTGCTCAACTCTCACCACTCCACATTGGCTATCTTAAAATTTTAAAAAATGTATTGAAGCATTGAGCATGTACTTTGCTGTCTATAAAGCAGTGTTCCTAATGGGTATGTTTGTCAGTGACGAGAAATGAAAAGGTGGCGGCACCCCCACTTCAGAAGCCCAGGTGGTTCTCCCGGGGCGGCACCTGTCCACCCCTCCTTCTTGGTGGCACCTCCTCAATTTCCCATTTCATGTGTGTTTACTGCTAAAGCACATGTTATGCAGTTTGCCTTGCTTTTGTTCTTTACTAAACTGTCTGCCACACATGGGCCTCTGCCGCAGTTTGCTATATTCATCAGCTCGTTCCTAAGAGCAGTCCATGCAGCTGTCTTCATTCATTTCAACCCCTTTGGTAACTTCTGCCATGTGAGCCCTCGCTCACAGTCCCGTCTCAGCAAACTAAATCCAATAGCTCTGAAAACCAAGTGCTTGCTTTTGTTTTTAACCTCTTCGAGGTGGAGGCTGTTGAATGGCCTATATTCCCCTCAGCACTAATACTCACCCATTGCACAGAAGAGATGTGCGATGATGGGGTGCTGCCCCAAACCCAAGAGGGCACCATGTCATATAGTGTAGACCAGGGGTCCTCAAACTACGGCCCACGGGCCACATGCAAATACAAATATTGTATTTGTTCCCATTTTGTTTTTTTACTTCAAAGTAAGATATGTGCAGTGTGCATAGGAATTTGTTCATAGTTTTTTTTAAAACTATAGTCCGGCCCTCCAGCGGTCTGAGGGACAGTGAACTAGCCCCCTGTTTAAAAAGTTTGAGGACCCCTGGTGTAGACTGTCACGGAGGTTTTGTGTGGTCTGAAAAGTTCTGGATCCTCACACACCCGCCCAAGGGTTTGGAGCCTGGGGTTGTGGTCCTGGGAACACAGTTGCTGGTCCATGCTGCTGGTGGTTGGACATGTGGCGCATGGCTTCTGTGTTCCTGCCATCTGGAGCAGTGTTTCTGTGGACAGGCTTGTATGTCTGGTGAAGGTGGTGAGTTTTCGAGTCTGGTGTGGCGGGCGTAGAGTCTCGGGGCTGTAGGAGCACTTGTGTTTGGCCTCATGAGGGCTGACACATTTTTCATAGCTGCGCTGCTCTGACGGCAGGGAGAGCTCGGGACAGCGCTGGGCCTCTGTGATGCTGGTGGTGTCACTTCTTAGTTTTTGTTGGTCTGGTGGTCGATTGCCAGTTCCTCTTGAGTGTGGATGTAATATGTAATGCTTTGGCTCATACCTCTGGCAGCTGCCCTTTGCACTTCGGAGAGACGCTATCTAAACTCCCTCCTCAGCCTCGCTCAGTCCCACCTCAGATGACCTCTTGGTTCTCTGATCCCTGGCTCTTTCTTGCATTCATGAAAGCGGCCTTCTGAACACCAAGTCTTCTTCCTGGTCCCTAACACTGTGCCTGGGTCAGAGGCCCTTTGCATTGCTGTTCTCCAGAATTGAAGTATCTTCCCACTCTCTGTTGCTTCTTACTATATTATATCACTGTGTTATTTCTGAAACGATCACAATTGTTGGAGAAATCTTCACCAATTTCTAAAATGTTTTTCCCCTGTAGAAATAAAGCAGAATGAGTTATACAGAAAAACCTGATGAAATCACAAAAGATGAGTGGATGGAAAAGCTCAACAACTTACACGTGCAGCGAGCAGACATGAATCGCCTCATCATGAACTACCTAGTCACAGGTAACAGCCTGCAGTCAGGATGCTACAGATGCTCCCTTTTGTGTACACACGCAGAGTTTACTACCGAAGTTCTGTGTGCAGTTAGGTTTGTTCTGGCATTATAAAACCCAGTGTGAGCATACCAGATTTGTATATTATCACGTTAAAGATATCCTCTCTTGGCTAGGAGGTCATTATTTCTGTCTCTGAAATAATAGTACCTGAGGCAAAAATCAATTTTTTCGGCTTTTGACATTTTTGCAGTTAATCAAGATCATTAAGAATGTTCTAAAGTACATTTGAAGCCTGAGTGATGGCCCCTGACCAGCCTGGTAAATTATATAGCACTGTTTCTAGAAGGTGCTCAACTCAAAGGAGACAGGGAGGGCAGAACATGAGGGAAGCAAGTGGTCTGTAGCTGACGTGCCGTCCTCTGTGTTAGTGGAAAGGAAAGGGGGTTCTGCATTGGTGGGGAGCCCAGACGTTTCCACAAGGGAGGCGTCTCCTTCCTGGTAGTTCTGAGTGCCCCTTCCCCACTGGCCTCTGCTGAGACTTTTTGACAGGTGAGGAGGAAATGTGAGCTTGTGGCTGTGTGTGTATAGAGAAGGGCAAACAGGCTGCTTCAGAGGCGGGCTGTGGACTCAGTGGAGAGGAGGGGGTGGCCGGGTCCTTGGGGCTGTGAGTTGTTGTCTCACCTGGAACAAACCTGCAGCTGCTCTGCCACTGGATCTGGGTTGCAGCCTCCCTCAGGGAGCCCAGGCCAATATGTCTGGCTTCACTTTCTGTGTATCAAGGCCTTCCCAGGAATCCACAAAGATACTAACACCCCGTCCCTGAGGAAGTACGGTTCGTGTGGGGGTGACTTACTCGAGGCGATGGGGCAGACAGCGATGAAGAGGCTTTGTGTTTAATGTCTTGCTGACTTTCTGAGCAGTGAGGCCAGTTTTCATTTCCAGAGGGCTTTAAAGAAGCTGCAGAGAAGTTTCGAATGGAATCCGGGATTGAGCCTAGTGTGGATCTAGAAACCCTTGATGAGCGGATCAAAATCCGTGAGATGATCCTAAAGGGGCAGATTCAGGAGGCAATCGCCTTGATCAACAGCCTCCACCCAGAACTGCTGGACACCAACCGCTACCTTTACTTCCACCTGCAGGTGAGTTTTGGTTGAAAGTTATCTGCTCTGTGGACCCCCGATAGGTGACTTGTGATGATTCAGAAGTGTCGGGTGAATCTGTGTTAATAGAACATCGTTTAATTTACGTGGGGAAGGGGTTTGAGTTAGCTGTTGTGTTGTGTATTTCAGAAGTGGTTTCTTGATTTTAAAATGCAAATTTAATAACTCAGGTGCTAGAAAAGTGTCCTTTAAGTTGTCCTTTTGACTAGAGAGTAGCCTGGTGCCGCTAGGGGCTGCTGGCCCAGGTGCGGTGTGTAAGTCTGTGCGCTTTGGCCCCTGACTAGCAACAGCACCTGATCGAGCTGATCCGCCAGCGGGAGACCGAGGCGGCGCTGGAGTTCGCGCAGACGCAGCTGGCGGAGCAGGGGGAGGAGAGCAGGGAGTGCCTGACAGAGATGGAGCGCACGCTGGCCCTGCTGGCCTTCGATAATCCCGAGGACTCGCCCTTTGGAGATCTCCTGAATATGATGCAGAGGCAGAAGGTATAGAACCCACATGGGGTGACTGAGTGAGGGACCCATCGTGCTGGGCGTGTGGCGCTGGTATGATAGCACCAGTTCTTCCTGGTGTCCTGTTCTTCATCGTGTGGAGCTGGGCGCAGTGTGCTGTGACCTTACCCAGCAGCACAGCAACCCTGAACATGTGGGGTTTCTGGGCACATGTATGACTTTGACTCCTATGGAACCTAACTACAGTCGTTGCTCCATAACCACGGCGGGGTTAGTTTCAGGACACACCCCCCCAGTGGGTACCAGAATCTCTGGAGGCTCAAGTCCCTTGTATCAAACCGCGTGACAGTGCATGTAGCTGCCCCTCACCTCCACGGATCCCAATAGTGGAGGCACAACCCACCTTTGGGTATGGAGGGCCAACTGTGCTTATCGAAAAATCCACGTATGGTGGTGTTCAAGAGTCAGCTGTATCCAAGCTCTGCCGATTTTTCTCATTTATCTTAGCCGTCCTCCTGTGTATTTGGAGCCTCTTACAAATAGGGGTCCTAAGTATTTTTTATTTAAAATCCCAGACTTGTTTCTGAAGCTTCCTGTCCTCACTGCTGGTTCTGTATTCCAGCCAACATTTTGTCAGTCGTTGCCCCAAGTACAGCTGCCTGTCCTCCCATGGCCCCTCCACTGTCCTTCAGGCCACAGCAGGCTCCCTGAGGCTTTGAGGATGGAGCTTGTCACCCCTGCCTGCTCCTTCCTCTTTTGCAGTTCCCTCCAGGCTGGCTCATGGCACCGAACTGCCATCTAGGCCTGGTGTGACATTTGCCAACTGGACTGTGAGCTCCCTGTGGGCAGGAATGTGTGTGTGTGTTTCATGCAGGGGACCTCATGTGTGTCAGTGGTTATAGGCCTCTGCAGATGGATAAAATGCGTGCTGTAACACACTCTCTGGCCGCCTGCGTGTGGCTGGCTGATTGGACGTGTCTTTTCCAGGTGTGGAGCGAAGTGAACCAGGCTGTCCTGGATTATGAGAACCGGGAGTCAACGCCCAAACTGGCCAAGTTACTGAAATTGCTCCTTTGGGCTCAGAATGAGCTGGACCAGAAGAAAGTAAAGTACCCCAAAATGACAGATCTCAGCAAAGGCGTCATCGAGGAGCCCAAGTAGACCTGTGTGGGGACCCCGTGTGTCATCACACAGACTCGCTGGCATGTCCGGCTTGACTGGGAGGTTTTTACTGCAGGAGAGACCCTTTTCCCCCCTTTACTTTTGGGGAGCCCAGCACCTTTTTTAAAGGAATAATGGCCCTTTGGAGCGCTGGGAAGCTTGCAGTGAATGACACCTTGTCTTCAGAAGCTGGTGCCGACCGCATGCGGCACATCCTGAAGGCAGTGGCAGTGGCCCCTGGCGCTTGAGGTGTCCTGCTCCTGAAGGGTTCCCTGGCCACTGCACTGTCCTGTTACGGACACCAGTGACCCTCCGGGCCCCCCAGAGTCTACGGGAAGCACTGGTCATTGTCCTGCTTTCTGAGAGCTGTGGGCAGACGACACGCGTTCTTCATCCTCCTGTCTCCGCGTACAAGTTGCCCTTTCACCTGGCCTTTGTTTGTTTTTTCACGACAGAGACTGTATGAACTTGTCAACCCTAACTCAAAGACTTCTTGTGTGTGAGGGCATCGAGTTTGGTTTGTTTTCCCTTCGGTCTGGGTTGTGTGGCTTTGGGGGACACGTGTGTGTGAGGGCAGCGAGTTTGGTTTGTTTTCCCTTCGGTCTGGGTTGTGTGGCTTTGGGGGACACGTGTGTGTGAGGGCAGCGAGTTTGGTTTGTTTTCCCTTCAGTCTGGGTTGTGTGGCTTTGGGGGACACGTGTGTGTGAGGGGTGGGCTGTGTGTTTTTAATTTTTCAGATATATATTTTGGTGCTGTCTGTGGTCAGAGACTCTTTCCTGGTGGATTAACAAACCATCTCTTCTGCGCAGTTCTATTGAAAATAAAGGTTATGCTTTGATTTCAAGAATGATCAAAATGCCTCTAAAAAAGTTTTAATCATCCTTGTAAACCTTTTGTTTTCAGGGCTTGGTGATGGCAATGCTCTCCTCTGGTCCTGCAGCTGGAGGGCCACTTGCCCAGCACTGTGAGGGGGACACCATGCCCTGACAAGGTGGAGGCTTAGGCTGGGGCATGCGGCTGGCCTGGAGGTCTCGCACTTCAGCCTCATGGTTTCATCGGCTCACACAAGCTGGTTCTGTAGGCTTAGCAGTTCTGTGCTCACGTTTGTCTTCTGCCCAGGGGTGGAGAGCTTGGAAGTGGCAGCCTGTGTAGTTGGGGACACATGAGTGCCATGGGATTTGGAACAAACAGCTTCCCCGAGAGGCTGAGGTCCCCAGTGGGTAGAGCAGTGGGCAGTGTGGGCATCCTGGTGGTTCTGTAAGTCAGTCACAGACACGCAGGTCAAATGCACAGTCACCATGGACGTCTTAGCCTCTGCCACACCCACATGCCACCCGTGACGTTTCCACTCTGACCGCTTCAGTAGTCACCTCAGGTGTGACCTTGGGTCATTTCCTCTGAGGTTGGAGGACAAAAAAATGTGAGGGGAGAGGGCTTCACATTCAGGTCATTGATACTTAACTACAGCAGAAGCTATAAGACAGATGCTAGGAGAGAGATGGAGATGAAACTACTTTTTTAGGGATGCACCAAGAACGCAGCATAGTCTTCACCTTTTCTTTTTTAAAAAAATATTTATTTTATTGATTTTTTTTAGACATATTTTTATTGATTTTTTTACAGAGAGGAAGGGAGAGAGATAGAGAGTCAGAAACATCGATGAGAGAGAAACATCGATCAGCCGCCTCCTGCACATCCCCCACCGGGGATGTGCCCGCAACCCAGGTACATGCCCTTGACCGGAATCGAACCTGGGACCTTTCAGTCCGCAGGCCGACGCTCTATCCACTGAGCCAAACCAGTTTCGGCTTTATTGATTTTTTTTACAGAGAGGAAGGGATAGGGATAGAGAGAAACATCCATGAGAGAGAAACATTGATCAGCTGCCTCCTGCACACCCCCTACTGGGGATGTGCCAGCAACTACATGCCCTTGATTGGAATCGAACCTGGGATCCTTCAATCTGCAGGCTGATGCTCTGTCCACTGAGCCAAACCGGTTAGGGCTTCATCACCTTTTCTTATTAGTGTATGCTGTATAAGATCGCTCACGTGCACAGTTACTACATCGTTAAATCTGACGGTGTCTTTGTGTGTGAGGGCCAAGGTGTGGGGCAAGGAAGTCCTGACCGTAGTAATTACCCATAAACTCAGATTGTGCCGTCACATTGGTCATGAAAACTGGTTAGGCCGTCACCTTCCGTGGCACTCTACATGTGATTCTGAAGTTCCATTTTGTTTCTGCAGGCATGTCCACACCCAGTACCATTTTTAAAAATACTTTTTCAAAATATATATTTTTCTTGATTTCAGAAAGGAAGGGAGAAGGAGAGAGAGAGAAACATCAATGATGAGAATCATCAATCGACTGCCTCCTGCACACCTCCCACTGGGAGTCTGCAACCTGGGCATGTGCCCTGACCAGGAATCAAACCATGACTTCCTGGTTCATAGGTTGACACTTAACCACTGAGCCACACTGGCCGGGCAATGCCCAGCACCTTTTGAAAAATGCAGAATAGGTTGCTTTTACTGCCTCACCAATTTTGTAGTAAAATTTTTTTACGTTTTTCTCAGAGTGGTCATCTGAAAGCTTGCTTTCTTTCATAAAGTTATTCTACTAAGAATAAGAATTAAGTGCAGTCTGATCTAGTGAGACATGGTGGGAAGGCTGGGAGGAAAGTGGAGTTCCACAGCCTTTCTGTTTGGCTGCTGCTCTGTCCCCACTCGGAGCAGCCCTGTATCTTGTCTCATCTGTGTGTATCTGTGTGTGTGTTCGTGTGTGTCTTGTCTGTGGGTGTCTGCATGTGTCTCGTCTGTGCATGTCTGTGTGTCTTGTTTGGAACCTGTTCTCTGTTCTCTAGAGTTCTGGCACTTACCATAAGTTTCATTTTTGTGAAGGAAGAAGAACTGTTTGGCTAGCCCACTGCATAATTTTAAGCTGAATTGGAATATCCCAAGTAAGTTTTTTACTTATGAAATTTCCAAACATTTAAATACCAGGGTGGCTGCAGCCAGTCCCAGGACCTCCTCATTGTGGTGCTCATGCCCATGTCCCCTGGGGTCAACTGCACCTTCCCAGGTGAAGGCAGCTGTGGACGCCTGAAAAAACCTAGGGTGGCTCTGGCTGGTTTGGCTCAGTGGATAGAGCATCGGCCTGCGGACTGAAGGGTCCCAGGTTCAATTCCGGTCAAGGGCACATGCTCGGGTTATGGGCTTGATCCCCAGTGGAGGTCGTGCTGGAGACAGCTGATCCATGATTCTCTCTCATTGATGTTTCTCTCTTTCTCCCTCTCCTTCCTCTCTACAATCAATAAAAATGTATTTTAACAAACCCTAGGTTGACCACTTCCAGTGCCTTCCAGGGAAGTGCAGAAGTGAGGGCCCTGGCTGGAGCCAGCGCTGTGGAGGGAGGACGCCCAGACGCGCAGCTTGCGGGACTAGTGCAGAGCGCAGGAGAGCCTCCCCTCTGTGTCCCACAGGAACTAGTCACCAGGGGGAAGTGACAGCCTCTGCCGGTCGCCGTGTCACCGCCTGGCTGTGATGTCTCACTCTGCAGGCACGTCAGCAGGATTTGCTCACATAAGCAAGGTTTTCTGTCCACAGACCACAGTGTCTGATAGTCATTTTCCCAACTGGCTTTTTTTTTTTTTTATGGTAAAGTAGATGTTTTATTTATTTGTATGTAAACTTATAAACCAACCAGCCAAACTGGTACTATTGTCATGACAGCAAAATACAAAAAACATCTACAAATACTTGAGTAATAAACAAATTAAAGGTTGTAGTAAAACAGCAGAAGGGGCAGAGGAAATCAGTGAAGCATATTATAGCTTAACCATTCACCTGAATTGAGGATTTTAACAAGCCTCCCAATCCCAGAAAACATGAGTAATCCTTTATCACACACCTTTGTACTTTTACTTTCTATTTTTAAGGTTAAGATTCTAGATCAGGGGTGGGCAAACTTTTTGGCTCGAGGGCCACAATGGGTACTTAAACTGGACCGGAGGGCCGGAACAAAAGCATGGATGGAGTGTTTGTGTGAACTAATATAAATTCAAAGTAAACATCATTACATAAAAGGGTACGGTCTTTTTTTTTTTTTTTTTAGTTTTATTCATTTCAAACGGGCCGGATCCGGCCTGCGGGCCGTAGTTTGCCCACGGCTGTTCTAGATCTAGAGTTATCCAAATACTAGATCTAGGATTATATCTAATTATCTATAGCCAGAGGCATCTTTTATCATTTGTCTAACAGCAGCAAGACTACAAAGCCTCTTTACTTAGACTCTAATCATCCAATCATACCAGACCCCCACCCTCCAAATTGGCACAGAAGGCATAATGAGAAGCAGCACATCAAGGCAGAGATACGTAGAAAAATCCTAGGAGAGGTAATACAGCCACTGCCCAAACTGAGATTGAGTAATATACCCGTCATCACACTCTGTTCATGGCTATATGTTCATGGACTCAGGCGATATGCTCATGGAATAATCTGGGAATGAACCCGCGGATTGCTGGGCACCATAATATTTAGGGGTTGTAGTATTGCATCATAGGTTTCCTCAGCAATTTCCAAGGAGGCCTCCAAATCACGGACAGGATTTTGCCGGAACTGGATCTGGGGCTGCAGGGATTCCTCTCCATAACTAAGGAATTGGTTGTTCCAGGCCTGGGGACACCAGGTCTGACTACTCCAGGCAGGGTAGTTCCAAGATGGGCTGGCCCAGGAATGGTTGCTCCACACGGAAAGGTTTCCAGAAGCGTTCGCCAGGCATCCCCGCTGGCAGGAGGAGAGGCCCGGGTAGTCTGTAGTTGCTGAGCTCACGGGGTCACACGGTGGCTATTCTTTGGCCGGTTGTATTTCTGCCACCTCCTACATTTCGTTCTCCAGTTCTGGAACCAGGTCTTACTCTGTAGCTAAGGTCCGGGATGTTGGAAAGTTCTTGCCTCTGCTGGAGGCTAAGATGTTTCTGTCTGAAATCTCTCATTGAGTACACAGAGCTGGGTCTGTGAGCAGCGGTTCGGATCTTCTGTTTCTTGACCTGGGCTTTCTCCTCCTTCCCTGTCCTGTTCTGTACAGAGGTGGGTAGTGTTGCGCTGGGACTGCTGGGACTGGTGGGAGAAGCAGGGCTGGTCTGAATAAGCTGGTCCATGGAGGAAGGAAGAGAAGAGACTGCAGTCTGTGTGGAGCGTCTCAGCAGATGACATTTGCAAGGTGCAGAGTTTTCTTCAGGCTCAGAGGTCTCGGGCACTGCTGAAGGCTCCCTAGAATTGGATGATGCGGAGCAGGGCGAGCTTTGGGGATAAGCCAAATCCACACTCACGTTGCTGAGTTGAAGGAGAGAGAAAAAACACCAAAGAGGTAGATTGTAAGAAAGACCCAGCTTCAGTACTTAGCTAGAAGATCTTAGAGAAATATGAAAATCTCCAGATGTAAAAGTATCAAAAAGGTGGGAGGAAATGGGTCAGCTTTGCAGTGACAGGACCCAACCAGTCAATTTTGAAAAAAAAAAAAAATCCCTAACTGGCTTTTGAAAGTGAAGCAAGTCCCTTGGCTGGTTTGGCTCAGTGGATAGTCGGCCTGCAGGCTTAAGGGTCCGGGGTTCGATTCTGGTCAAGGGCACAGGCCCAGGTTTCGGGCTCGATCTCCAATAGGGGGCGTGCAGGAGGCAGCTGATCAATGATTCTCTCTCATCATTGATGTTTCTATCTCTCTCCCTTCTTCTCTGAAACCAATAAAAATATATTTTAAAGAAATTTAAAAAGAAAGTGAAACAAGCCACACAGCCAGTGAGGATTCCCAGATTCCCATGCCAGGGCAGGAGGACCTGGGAGGGAGTAGCGTGAGGGACGGTGCAGGACCCGCCTGGCCACACTCAGAAAGTGACGCGTCTTCAATCTCACATTGCGGTCATATCCTTGGGATGAAACAAGTGTCGAACAACAGTGCTAGGAACAATCAGGAAGCAATGCCTCGCCAGCTCTCAGAATGAGCTGCAGCAGGCCTCCACGACTCCCTCATGGAGGACCCGTATCACACTCACCATGTCTCACCATAAACTTTGTCTTTCTGGTTGCTGGTGAGATTGTACACAGTTCTGTTCTTGATCCTCTCAGCTCGAAAGCAGGGTGCCCCCTTGGTTCACTCAAATTGTGTCTGGGCCAATTCTTTACCGCTTCCTTTTACCTGTGCGCACAGTGTGGAGAAATGTCATCTGTTACCTTCAGGAGGTACTGTGCCCGTTGGGCTGCACAGGGGGCAGAGGTGACGTGGGGGGAAGGGCATGGGAGAGACACAGGCTCTGGTCTGCTGAGTCTGAATTTTACAGAAAGCTCCAGGTTGTGGCCCTGGAGCCTGGGAAGGCAGTTATAATAAGGCATGACTTAGCCATAAACCTTTATGGCTTGTCTCCAGGCAGCAGAAAGTAAAGGAAGGGCCCCAAAGAAGGAGGCGGAACCATCCCCCTGCTAGGACTGCTTGTCACCCCCCTCTGCCCTCCTGTGCACTCCAGGTGCTAAACCATCTCCTGGAATTCTCTCCATGCTTCCCCCTAGTCACTCCCCACCTCATCCTCAAGGGCAGTTTGGTATGGGGTACTCCTGGGGTCCGCTAGGAGCCTGGAGAGTGGGTGTCCACCCAGTCTGGCAGCGACAGTGTTTCTAGGCTCCCTTTGGACTGTGACACTTTGTCTAGCAGTGCTGGCTGCCAGCCAGACCTCCTGCCTTAGGACAGGAGGCCCTGACAAGCTCAGGGTGTTGAAAGTGTCAGATGCTCGCCGTGAGCCTTCTCTCCATCACCCCCCACCCACCCTTGCTTGCACCCAGCTCCTCTCAGCCCACTGTTCCACCCTGGCTGGAGCCCCCATCCTCAGCCCCGAGTAATGCAGTGGCCTTGGCCTCCCTGCCTCCACCCTGGCCTTCCCGAGCTGTCCACACTCTGAGCAGCCCACCAGGTGATCCATGCCACTCTGAGCAGCCCACCCGCAGAGCCCTGTGGCCCCTACCTGCATATTTCCTCCTTCATTTGAAGTTTTCAGGCATACTTTTCAGGAACTGCCCAGCCCAGACTACTTCCAGAAACAACCCTTCCCACCCCCGCCCCCTTATTCTTCCTGTGTTTTCTCTCCCCGCCCAGAACATCAGCTCCAGGAGGAAAGGAACTTTGAGTAGTCAAATAACCAACAGCCATGACAATGTGGTTCTAGGTCAAGGGTGGGCAAACTTTTTGACTCAAGGGCCACAATGGGTTCTTAAACTGGACCGGAGGGCCGGAACAAAAGCATGGATGGAGTGTTTGTGTGAACTAATATAAATTCAAAGTAAACATCATTACATAAAAGGGTACGGTCTTTTTTTTTTTTTTTTTTAGTTTTATTCATTTCAAAGGGGCCGGATCCGGCAGATGGGCCGTAGTTTGCCCACGGCTGCTCTAGGTCTTTACAGAAAACTAGAGGCCCAATGTACGAAATTCATGCAAGAGTAGGCCTTCCTTCCCCTGGCTGCCGGCACCAGCTTCCCTCTGGCAACTGGCACCCGGGCTTCCCTCGCAGCCCCGGCTTTGTCCAGAAGGATGTCTGGTCTAATTAGCATATTATACTTTTATTATTATAGATGATGATCAGGGAGTCTGGTGCAATGGACAAAGCTGAACTACCAGGCAGAGAACGGGAAACTGTTGGTACTGAATTTAGCAACAGATTTCTCAGCTGTGGGCTAGGCTCCTCGAGGGAATAAATCACACCACCTCTGTCCCGTGGATGGAAGAGTAGCCATTGGTCAGCAAGCATGAATGAAGCCAGGTGCGAAGCCCTAGGGCAGAGGTGCAAGGTCACCAGGGGCACACTGTTCAAGGCACAAAAGGGAGGGCATGAAAGGGAGGGCACGAAAGGGAGGGAGGGTTGGGAGGGCCGCTCAGTGGTGGAGGGACAGTTTAGGCTTCGTCCTAAATGCAGGAGGAGCTTCTGGGGGGCTCAGTGTGGTAGGACTTGGCCAGTCCCTAGGCTGCTGTGGAAACAGATCGAGGTGAGAGATGGAGTGTGAGCAGGTGGCAGCTCCTGAAAAAAGCAGGATGTGGCCAGAAACACAGTCACTGCCATTGCATCCCAGCGTTCAGGCCTCTCCTCTCTGTTCTCACTGTATCTCTCACGTGGGCGTGAGACCCCCTGCAGAGGTTTCTCTGGTGAGGGCCCTGGGTCTCAGCTCTGGCTCCAGCGCAGGCCTGGCATGTGGTCCAAGCCCAGAACAACTTCTTGCAGAACTCAGCCCCTTCAGTGAGACCTGCTCGGTGGGCACGTGGGCACTGACTACCCCAGCACTGCACCTAGTTCAAGGTCACAGGCTGGAGCCCACTCTCAAAGATTTATTTGAAAAGTTGGTTACACTTGACCTGGCCAGTTTGGCTCAGTGGATAGAGCATCAGCCTGAGGACTGAAGGGACCGGTTTGATTCCGGTCAAGGCACATGCCTGGTTGTGGGCTCAATCCCCAGTGGTGGGTATGCAGGAGGCAGCCAATCCATGATTCTCTCTCACCATTGATGTTTCTGTCTCTCTCTCCCTCTCCCTTCCTCTCTGAAATCAATAAAAATAACTTTAAAAAAAAAAGTTTGGTTACACTTGAGTCTTACTGTCCCTGCATCCAAGTAAGACTCCCCTGACTTTCATTTGTTGGCACAGAGCCCTGTGAGGTGCAGACCAGCCATCTCCACTTATAGATGGGGCAGCAGGCTCCTGGCTCAGCAATGGCCACCTGGCCCAGCCCCTACAAAGCTGCAGGGGAGCCCATGCCACCGCCAGGGGTGGGGGGCTGATGGCAGCCTGTGCTGGCGCTCCAGGAGCTCAGGGAGCAGGGCAGATGGCGCCAGCGCCTGAAACAGGGAGGCATGCTGAAAGCCTCGGGGACAGACACCAGCGGGGCGGGAGGAGGGGAGGCCCCGCCTGCTGCGGTTGCCCTCCCCCACCCTGCGGGGTGGCCGTCTGGGGCGACACGTCCTGGGAGCGCCGGACGGAAGCGCTGCTGGGACTGACACGTGGACTTGGGCGGTGCTGTGGGCCGCGGGAGCCGGTCTCGGGACTCAGTGTGCACCGTGGCTGTCCGCTCCTGATGCAGCCGCCCCCGGACAAGGCCCACCAGGACACAGCTGGGGACGCCCAGTGGTCCAGGTGAGGAGGAGGGGCGTGGGCGGGGATCAGGGGAGGGGGCGGCGCATCCTGTGGGGGGAGGATCCTGGGGGAGGTGTCCAGCCGCAGGGCCTCTTGCATCTCATGGGGGGCAGGCACCACCCTGGGGAGGAAGGAGTGGAGTGCACAAGTAACTCCAACCGCGGGACCCTCCTCCCTTCCACCCAGCGCCCGGCGGCAAGTGCCCCCTCGCCCACTCCAGGCTGCTGGGGCCCAGGAGGTGATGCAGGCGGGCGGGGGAGGGGGGTCTGTGAGGCCTGGCTGGGACAGGGGCATCTTCCTGGTTGGGGATGAGCCGGCGCTCACTGGCCTGGCCTCACATGCTGGAACTGACCCTGCCAGTAGGACCACACGGAGAGCATAGAGGAGCAGGTCAGTCACCCCATGGGGCAGTCGGGCTGGTCAGAGGGCCACAGGCGGGAGCCTTCGGCGTGACTGAGCCCTGCCACCACATGCAGGTGTGTGATGTGGGCCAGGTCTCCGAGGGGGTTGGAGGAGGGGAATTTGGCAGTGGGGGAGGAAGGGCCCAGGCAGGTTACCCACTCCTTTTCATATCTGTTTCCACTACTGTGTAGACAGGAAGGAGTCGGGAGCCCCCAGAAAAGCCCCCAGGCCACCGAGGCTCAGCGCTTGCTCTGGTTCTGTGGGCTGAGGACCAGCCAGCTGGACCCCGGGCCCAAAGTCAGGCCCTGAAATTCCAGAGCTTGCCTACCTCCAGGTTTGAGTCCCCAGTGAATCTGCTCTCGGGGCCTCCCTGTTGTGGGCAGAATAATGGCCCCCTCCTGCCTCTGCCCCAGCAGAGGGCTGCGGGAAGACCCGAAGGGACAGTCCCCAGTGTTGGGGTCAAGATGAAGGCAAAGCTGCTGGGGAAGAGGGAGAAGCTGGCGTTGGTAAGAAGCCACCCAAAGCCAGGAGGCTCCTGGGGATGGCCAGGGAGCAGGGAGTGCGACCCAAAGCCCAGGCACAGCTCTGGTGTCTCCCAGGTTGGACTGGGGACTGTTAGCGGTGTGCCTGGACCAGGGGTGCTTTTGGCCAGCCTCTCCCTCACTTCCTCCCTCCACAACCTGCTGGTTATGGAGGGAGCCAGGTGGCAGGCCCACTTGGCAGCCAGTTGGGCAGAAGGTTGTGCCCAGGGCTATGGAACAGTCTGCAAACTTCTCTCTTGCGACAGTTTAGTAGCCTGGGCTGGCTTTGCTGTAGCTGCTTTCCTCCACCCGGTGCAAAAGCAGCACTTGAGTCCCAGGGCAGACAGTCAGGACGGCGGTATCCCGGACGGCCTGTGGGTGCTGGATGGAGTCGTGCTCAGTGGGGAGCAGGTTGTTCACACCAATGACTGGATAATAATAATAATAATAATGAGTGCTACTGTTGATGCTGCTGGCTCTGTGTGCCCTCTGCTTGGACTGCCACGTCTTGTGCTCACAGCGACCCAGGAGGCAGGGCCGCTCTCCAGCCACATTCCAGGTGAGGGGGCGACCAGCTGCCGTGGACCCACGTGTGCTCTCCGGCTTGCTGCCCTCCTGGCCTGCGGCGCCTGCATAGTTCCCGTTTCTGAGTCAAGGGGCCACGTGGCCACGTGTTTGTGTGCGCAGATGCTGCTGGCACAGGGCCATTGCAGGAAGCGTTCCTAGTTGCTTCACAGGAGGCATCTGATGACTTGGACTCAAGCTTGAGGCTCAGGGCTGGTCAGAGTAGGCGGGGCTCAGTCTCAGCCTCTCCTGACCGGTCTTGCCACGCAGGACTGAGCATTCTGGGTCTGGGTCACCCCTTCCAGCCAGACATCCTTGTTCTGTGTCCCCGCCAGCTTAGGGACATCCCTTTGCCCACTTGGCCAACACTGCCCGCCAGCTTAGGGATGGGGCTGTGTAGGCCTCCAGGCCTAAGGCAGGGGTGGGCAACCTTTTTGTGAGTGCGTGCCAAAACCAGCAAAATCTCTGACTCAAAATTCTTCTGCGTGCCAACCCTAATTTTTTGAGAACATATTACGCCTACTTGGTATCTCTTAAGGTGTACATATGTGAAGAACCTTGAAGAAATAATAAAATTCATTCGAGTGACAAAAACACAGTATATGATGATGAAAAATACATTTTTTTTTTAGTGTATACATGTACACTGATAGTCCGACAGAAGACTTTATGACTCTGTTTGATATTATCAGTGGGACTTTTGCTGCTGCATCACTGATGACAGAGATTTTACATCAGGTTTATATTTCGTGACCTTCAGAGATATGCACGAACTACTACTTTCATCCATCAGGCTACTCCTATTACAAGACCTAACAAAATTCATCACTGAGAACAAAGATTCACAAGCATATGTGGATGAAACCAAAACACTGGTCGGATCTAGGAAGGCAGGGAGAGTTAAGGCAGAGGCGTAGAAATTGCTCTTCCCCTCTCTCGTCAATCCATGTCTATGGTTTTTAAGATAACTTGTTACGTAAAATTATTTATTTATCTAAGATGCACCTACACTGAATTTATCTGAAAAATAAAAAAGTCGATATTAAGAAAAAAATTGTAAATGGAAGGATTATAAGAGAAGGTTTCATGTGCCAGCAAAAGTTACTGGCGTGTCATGTTTGGCACGCGTGCCAGGGGTTGCCCACCCCTGGCCTAGGGGGAAAGCAGACAGCCCCTTACGCCTTGCGGAGGAGTGCGCATGCCAGCGCCTCAGGCTCAGAGCCCACGTGGCAGAACTCCACATGGAACCTGCAGCCCTGACCCTCCTGGGTCCCATGTCAGACATGGAGGCGGGCAGGGAGCAAGCACTGCTGGGAGCTCTGGGGCCTTGCAGGTGCCTGGCCTGACCCAACGCCTTCTTCGTTCTGTGAACACCAGAGGGAGAGTTGGTGGGAGTGCCCCCTCCACCTTGGTCTCTGAGGCAGGGCAGGCTCCACTGAGACCTGCCCCATCTGCCACCACGAGACTGTTTTTGTCTAGGCTTCTGAGTAGCATTTTAAGAACCAGGAAGTAGGGCCCGGGCATGGCGGCCAGGGTCCCTCCCCAGTAGACACTGAGGGGCCACTGGACCGTTTCCAAGTACAGCACCTGCCCTGGCCTCTGGGGAGGTGCGGCCAGGCGGGGCTTCACGTTCAGCACAGGACCTATTTCCCAGGGGCTCTGGGAGGAAGTTCCAATATGTGAAGCAGGTAGCGGCAGAGGGTGCCCTGGGGCCTCAGCCTGTGGCACCCCGCAGAGCACCCGCAGAACCAGCTTGAAATGCAACCTCTTCACTGCACACATGGGGAAACCGAGGCTCAGGGAAGAGACGGGGTTTCCAAGTCATGTCGGGCGTGCACCAGACCACAGAAGCCAGCAGGAGCTTCCCAGCTCCAGACGGGACCTGGTCTGCAAACATGGACATGCTGGGGGCAGTAGGCTGGCGGTTTGGAACGTAGATTCATTCATCCCAAAACCCTTGCACGGTGGTCTCGAGCCTGGAATCAGCTGTCTCTGCTTGTGGGGCACAGCAGCCTCTGTGGGCAGCAGGGAGGGTGCTGTACCCTCCTGTCTCCCTCCCCTCTGTGGAGAAGCACAGCGGCCCGGGGGCCAGGCGGCAGAGGAGAGGGACATGGCTGCCATGCCTCCCTCTGGGCCAGTCACAGTGGCTCCTTGTGGGAGCACCTGGAACTTGTGGGGCACCTTGCTGTGTACTGGCTCGTGAAGGAGGCAGACATCCTGGGCTCTTCTTCATTGGGGAAACTGAGGCTTGAGGAGGCCAGGCAACTTGTCCCAGGTCCTCATCCCCCCAGCCTTGTCCGCAGCCAGGCGTGGGCTCCAGCCATCCTGGGGTGATCTTGGCCTCACCCTGGGCCGTCCTCCCCAGTGGTCTGTGCAGCTCGAGCCTGGGGGGGAGCTGGCAGGTGGGAAACCGGCTCTGGGTCCCTGCAGATCAAGCCCCATGTCTGCCGCCCGGACCCCACTTGGTTTCTGGCAGACGCGGCCCCCCACCCCCAGCCCCTGCCCCCTGCCAGGTCCCGACAGAGGTCCGAATCCGGGGGGTTGGGAGGGAGGGGACAGTCCACTGTCCTTCCTCATAGGCATCCTTCCCTATTCTGTTCTGACAACTGCCCCTGAAGCCCCTGCTGCCCCCTCCTGGCCTCCAGGAACCCTTTTTGGTTCCTGGCTCCTGGCCCCTGCCTTCCTTTCCCTGAGACCTTCCATTTTCCTGGATGACTTTGATGTCCACAGGGCCCATCGATCCAGCAGCCAGGCCTCTCACCTGTGACCCTCTCCTCCCCTGCAACCTCCTCGAAGCTTCATAGCACTAACACCTCTGCCCCCTTCATCTGCCTGGCCTTTCCCACAGCCTGAGCTTCCCCCTCTGCCGTTCCCACCCAGGGAGGACCCAAGCTCCAGGCAGGCGGGCGAGTCCAGGTGCAGACAGGACCCTGAACCCCCAGCTTTAGGGCATTGCCACTGTCCAGACCAGCTACCTCCAACCGCCACCACACTCTCAGGGCTGTCCCCCACAGCACAGGACATTCAAGTCAGCAGGGTGCCTCCTGCCCGCCCCCGTCTCCCACCCACACAAAGTGCACTTCGTCTTTAGAAAAGCTGTAGGTGTGCAGGATTGCTGGCAAGGCAGAACAGCACGCCCTGAGCTCCGCACTGGTGCCCTTGGTCACACTGAGGTCAGTGTCCCGTGTTTGTCATGGGCAGTGAGCTGGTGTTGACACAGTTACAAACCAAAGTCCATAGTGCATTCAGGCCTCTGGAACTCTCTGTTGTCCCAGGATCCATGGGGCTTCCACAGGCACTGGGTCCTCGGGGCGGGTCTCCTGGGTGCCTCCACCTGCGGCCCTTGGTTTTGGTGACAGACAGCTGAAAGCACCGGCCAGGAGCTTTGTGGATACTCCCTCTGTGGACATTGTCTGACAGCCTTCCCAACAGCCGGGCAGCCTCACCCCTACCCAGGTTCTTCCAAGGGGCCGCCCAGCACCGCCTGCCCAAGGTCCTCTGCTGGGTGGACCCAGCTTTTCTGGGGACCCTGCAGGACCCACTGTCCTGCCCCGAACCTGTGGTTGGTCCCATCCCAGCCACGGGACCCTCCCTCTCTGCCTCCCAGGGGTCCTCTTGCCAGCTCACCGCCCCCTTGGCGGGTACTAGCTGTCAGCTCCGCCTGGCTGCCTTCTTGGGCCCTTGGTCTGGGACTGCAGCCCCGACCACGGTGCGCTTAAGCCGCCACAGCCGCATGCGGTGCTGTGAGCCTCTGTGTTCGCGACGTTCCTGGAGGCCGTCTCCTCCTGGGAGTCAGCAGGCGGCATTCAGACGTTCGGGAGGCGGTGTGTCTTTGTCAGACTCTGCCCCTCGGGGCCTGACCCTTCCTCTCTCGCAGGCCTGAGTGCCAGGCATGGACGGGGACGCTGCTGCTGGGCACATGCCTGCTATACTGCGCCCGCGTCAGCATGCCCATCTGCACCGTCTCCATGAGCCAGGACTTCGGCTGGAACAAGAAAGAAGCCGGCATTGTGCTCAGCAGCTTCTTCTGGGGTTACTGCCTGACTCAGATCCTGGGTGGCCACCTGGGGGACCGGTAACTGCCCGCTCCCCGCTCCCGTGCTAGGCTGGAGGGCTCTTGGGGGAAGGCTGACTGGGAGCTGGGAGACCTGAGCCCAGGGGTTTGGGGGGCACAGCTACCCTTTGGGTGCTCAGCATCCTAGTGAGAGCTCTTGGGGCAGGCGGGATGGATGGACGGACTGGACCCTGTGCTCTCACCCGTGGCCTCCTCCGCGGAGGGGTGTGGCTCAGCACGACCCTGGAGAAGGGCTCCGCGGAGGGGTGGCCTGAGCCCCTCCTGGCTGTCTCCATGGCAGGATGTCTGGCCCCGCAGCTTCCCCATCACTGCCCTCTTGGCCCCTCCAGGATCGGGGGTGAGAAGGTCATCCTGCTGTCAGCCTCCGCCTGGGGCTTCCTCACCGCCGCCACGCCCCTGCTCGCGCGCCTGGGCAGCGCCCACCTGGCCTTCATGACCTTCTCGCGCGTCCTCACGGGCTTGCTCCAAGGTAGGCACACTTCAGGGGCTTCCCTCACTGGTCTTAGACTCTCACAGAGCATGTGTGTGCACGTGTGTGTGTTCATGCAGGCGGTGCACTGTGTATGCACGTGTGTATGTTCATGCAGGCGGTGCACTGTGTATGCATGTGTGTGCACATGTGTGTGTTCATGCAGGCGGTGCACTGTGTATGCATGTGTGTGCTCCTGTGTGTGATGGGTGGGCTGCTTGGCCCGACGATGCCTTGGCCCCTAAGCAATTTCCGTTTCTAGAAGCATTTCTGTCCTGGCTGGTCTGTTCAGTGGTTAGAGCATTGGGCCTCGGACTGAAGGGTCTTGGGTTCGATTTCCTGTCAAGGGCACGTACCTGGGTTGCAGGCTTGATCCCCGGTCCCCAGGTCAGGACACATGTGGGAGGCAACCAATCAATGTTTCTCTTCCCCCCTCCAACTTTCCTCCACTCTCTAAAAATCAATGGAAAAAATATCCTCGAGTGAGAATTAACAACAACAACGAAATAAATAGAAGCATTTCAGAGTCTGGCACATTCTAATGTCAGACGTTCTCCTGCCAAAACGGCTACTCCTGGGTGGCAGCCAAGTTGCTGTCTAACAGCCATCAACACCATGAGGCTGACAGGCATGGTGGGGACATGGGCTCCCATGCCCTGGTCACACTGGACTTCTGGGGAGAGTCCCCAAAGACCCCCGTGGCCCAGGTGAGCAGGTGGCACCCAGCCCCCGCTCTGGGGAAGGGACGGCCTCTGAGCACCAGCCCTGTAGCGTCCATCTCCTGGGTTCCCCCGAGTGCGTGGGTTCTGGGCCCTTCCTCACCACATCACCCCACCTGCTCCAGAAGGGACCCCTGGCACCCCCTCAGATCCTGGCAGGGCATGGGCATGGGCCCTAGGACCCCTGTTCTCCTGGAGTTGGCCTGTGCCTATTTTCTGACCAGCCCCACCAGTCTGGCCTCTGTGCTCCCGTGAACCCACCCCAGATGGTCCCCCTGTGGCTCAGGGTTGGTGCTCAGGGTCCTGCCGACCAAGGTCCCAGAGCTGGGCTGTCGGGTGGCCCACAGCTCAGGTTGTTTCTCCCCATCCTGGGAGGCCAAAGGACTTTTCTTATGTGCTGGTCTATGGCCCATTATGGGGGACAGACCAGGCTCCAGGGCAGCTGTCATCCTGGGTGGCTGGCACTCTGGTGGGCAGGGCCAGTGCTCTGAGGGGAACCAAGTCCTACTCTGGTCCCCAGCCTCTTACAGCATGACAGGCAAGAGCTGAAGTTTCCAATGCAGTTTTTTAAACACGAGATTTTTAAATAATTATAGATTCACAGGAAGTTGCAGAGAAACATATGGGAAGTTCTGTGCTCTCTCCCGCCTCCTGTGGTGACATCTCAAGTAGCTACAGGGAAGCATCACACCCGGACCCAGCACTGTGGTTCCACAGGCCATCAGGTCTCACCTGTTGTATGTGCAGTGTGCGTGTGTGTGTGTGAGATAGCATGTGCTAGTGTGAACCAGTGGGTGTCTGTGCAGGTGGACACGCCACATGCATGTGCCAGGACTGTAGAGCTGGTGTGGAAGCCAGGGTGAAGGTGGCAGAAGTCTTTCCCGCCAGCGCCTCTCATCCAAGCTGAGCATCTCCTTAGCCAAGTGTTGCTGCTGGTTCCTTGGGGCGGTGCGAGCTTGAAGGACACCCCAAGCTCGAATAATCCCCGACGGGGAACTTCCCAGCCGGCCTCACCCTCGGCGGCTGCACTCTCTGCTTCTCCAGGGGTTTACTTCCCTGCGCTGACCAGCCTGCTGTCGCAGAAGGTCCGGGAGAGTGAGCGTGCCTTCACCTACAGCACCGTGGGGGCCGGCTCCCAGTTCGGGTAAGTCCGAGCCTCGGGGGGTGGGGGGAGACAAAGTGCGTGGCTCCGAGTGACTGGGTCCGGCTGGTTCTGTGCTCCAGGCAGCGCTGTGCACAGGTGCTGGCGGCAGGCGAGTGGCTGGGCTGTGCTCGTGGGCCAGGGCAGCAGCACTTTGTCAAGCTCCCTTTCACATGTGCTGGTGGAGCCAGATGTGGGGAGTGGCCTCCGATGGGAGGTGGCCTGCACGCGTCCTGGCGGGCACACGTCACATCTGGAAGTGAGAACCTGTGCCCTGCCCCCCCGGCTCTGTGTGGAAGGACAGCTCCCTGTCCTGATGGGCTTCCTGACCCCAAGGTCCACGCAGAATTTAGAGGGGCAAGGCGTGCCCCTGGGTGGGCTGGGGCAGCCCAAATAAGAACCCAGGGTGCCCAGTGCCGTGTGATGTTCAGAGAAGCAATACAGGACAACACTCCGCATTTATCTGGAATCCCGCTTCACCTGGGTGTCCCCGGCCCATGGCGGGGGGCAGGGAAATGGAGGCTTAGAGAGGAAGCGACCACCGCAGGCCCAGTGGCCTCGGTCTGAGCCCAGCTTTTTTTCTCCTTTCCTATCTCCTGGCCAAGCCTTGGCAGACGGGGTGGTGGAGAAGCAGCCCCTGAACAGTGATGTTTGGGGGTTGAGGCCCCAGGGGTTGGGGGTTTTGGTTTAGAGAGACCCACACCGCAGTTTCAGAATTCCTTCTTTTTATTTATTTAAAAAATATATTGGTATTAATTTCAGAGAGGAAGGGAGAGGGAGAGAGAGAGAGAGAAACATCAATGATGAGAGAGAATCATGGATTGGCTGCCTCCTGCAGGCCCCACCCTGGGGATGGAGCCTGCAACCTAGACATGTGCCCTGACTAGGAATCGAACCACGACCTCCTGGTTCATAGGTTGATTCTCAACCACTGAGCCAGGCCGGCCGGGCTCAGGCCCCCTTACGGGCCACGGAACAAGACATTCAAGTACCACAGCGCCCCTGTGCCCTGCCTCAGCCACAGGGCTGGGAGGGTCCAGGCGCCTCCTTGCCTGGTGAAGCCGAGTCATGGCCACTGTCCTCCTGTTCCAGGACGCTGGTGACGGGGGCAGTGGGCTCCCTGCTCCTGGACTGGTGCGGCTGGCAGAGCGTCTTCTACCTCTCCGGCGGCCTCACCCTGCTGTGGGTGTGTTACGTGTACAGGTACCTGCTGAGCAAACAAGGTAACTGCGGCCGCGTAGGCACAGCCTGCAAATTCGGCCGCCCAGGAAGGATGAGGGCCTGGAGCCAGGGCCCCTCTGGCCTGGAGCCCGGACCCCTCTGGCCGCCACCAAATGTGAAAATCACAGAGCAGCCCCAGCTCAGGGGACCAGGGGCTGCAGCTCAGCCCCAGACGAGGACCTCAGAAAACATGCCTGCACTACCTGCCCACCCCCCCCTCCCGGTTAACACCAAGTTCAAGCTGAGAGGTCTGCAGGGGTCAAGGCAGAGGCCGGGAGCTGCGTGTCAGATGGCAGAAGAGGGGATGGGGGCTCAGGGCTGGGGGAGGGAGGAGGATCAGAAAAGTGGACCCTCGAAGGCACTGGACACAGTGGGAGGGGCCCCCACCCCCGCCCCATCAATGGGTCTGAAGAGCCGAGCAGCCGCCGTCCCCCTGATTCCAAGCAGCTTTCACACCAGCACCGCTTGCTCCCTCCAGATCGAATTCTGGCCTTGGGCGTTTTGGCGCAAGGACTGCCGATGGCGGTGGGGCACACCAGGGTTCCCTGGGGACAGCTCTTCCGGAAGCCTTCTGTTTGGTGAGCTGCCTGGGCGGGGTCACCTGGTGGGGCAGGGGCAGAGGGTGGGGACACTGTGTGTCCTTAGCACTGACTGGTCACAGAGCCAGGGTCTCCCACGGTCTCTGGCCGCCCTGGGGGCTGGGGACCATGGACCTGAGAGGCACCCCCCCTGCAGGGCGGCCGTCTTCTCCCAGCTCTCAGCTGCCTGCTCCTTCTTCATCCTGCTGTCCTGGCTGCCGACCTTCTTTAAGGAGACCTTTCCCAGCTCCAAGGTGGGTGGGCCGCCGGGGCTCCGCAGGGTGAAGCCGCACCACATGGCCAGCACCACGCCCGTGTGCAGAGGGCCCTGCGGTCCCGCACACGCGGTCCTGACCCCTGACCCCGCAATGCCACACTCAGCCCAGGCCTGTGACTGGGCCCGCCATCTGTGACGGTCATTTCTGAGGCGGGCCCGGCAGGGGCCTGATGCGAACGGGGATGTCACCTCCCGGTCCTGGTGGCTAGGACCCCCTGAGCGGTACCCTCCTCCCCCAACTCCCCCCACCCCCTGGTCTGCCCTGGGAGATTCGGCAGCAGGGGAGACTGTGCTGGGGTCTAGCCCCGTGGGGATGGGTTAGGGAGGCCCAACCCCAGGGTGAGGATGAGGGTGGGGGCTGGTGCCAGCCTGGCTGCCTCTGAGACCCTCCTCCCTCTCCACAGGGCTGGGTCTTCAACGTGGTGCCCTGGCTGGTGGCGATTCCCGCCAGTCTGTTCAGCGGGTTTCTCTCTGACCATCTCATCAGTCAGGGTGAGCCCTGGGAATGGGAATTGGGGGAGCCATGCCTGGACTCACCCCGCTGTGGGAGGGGGAGGCGCCCCTCCTGGGAGGGCAGCCACAGCGATGGGAAGAGGCCATGGCCCCTGAGGACCAAGCTGGGAGAGTGAGACCTCAGCCCTTCAGAGGCAGCGGGTGACCCCCACCTCAGTTAAGAGTGGACTTGGGGTGCAGTGAGAGGATCCGAGTCCCCCTGTGACTGGAGTTCCCTCCCAAGGGCTGGATGCAGCCCCCACCCTCTTCAGAGGTGGAAAGGGCACCTGGTGGGGTCAGAGTCGAAATCAGGTGTGAGCGGGACCCGAGGGCACATTTTAACCGTCAGAATAGCCTTCCTTCCACGCACCTGCCCGGCCTCAGCCTCGGGTCCTGGGAGCGCAGACGAACCTCAGAGTAGATGCACCACAGCACACACACGAGTGTGCACACGCCTCTCCCACGACAGAATATCGCGGCTTGAGCCTGGGGCCTCTCCCTGCTCCCTCCGGCAGCTCTGCCGGGGGCTGGGGGGGGAGGGGTTCCACTGTGGGTGCTGTCGGAGGGAGGGGTCAATGCAAACGGTGCCGTGGGAACGTGTCCTGGTCTCCCCTCTGTCCAGGTTATAGAACCATCACCGTGCGGAAGTTCATGCAGGTATGGAGGCCGTGGGATGGCTGTCTTTGGACATCCTGTTTATTCCTGGGACACGAGGGTTGTGTCCCCAAATCCCCTGACCCAGAAGGTGGCTGGTGTAGCAGGGCCGTTGGAGGGTGCCCTGGTCGTGCTGGGGCCGGCATGGCCACCCCTTCTTGGAACCGTGTGTGCGGCTCTCTGTGCCCTTTTGAGCCCCAGCACCCATTCGGGACCTGCATTTGCTCACATCTAATGGCGTCTGTCCACTTGAGGTTCAACCAGCAGGGATAGCTCACCCCACACACCTGCCCCCCCCACCCTGGGGCGGCCCGTGCCTGGGAGGGGTACCCCTGGCCCTTTGCTGGCACAGCCCCGCCTGACCCTAGTGTCTGTCCGCAGGTGATGGGCCTAGGCCTGTCCAGCGTGTTTGCCCTGTGTTTGGGTCACACCTCCAGCTTTTGTAAGTCTGTGTTCTTTGCATCAGCCTCCATCGGCCTGCAGACCTTCAACCACAGGTAAGGGCCCACGCCCTGCCCACCAGAGACGCCCATCTGCCCTCGGCCTCTAGCACTGCAGCCTGGTGCGCAGGGGCAGCCGCCTGGCTCAGGCCGTGTGGAGGGCGGGCCATGGCAGGTCCACGCTCGAGCCACAGAGGCAAACGGTTGTCTGGTGTCAGTGGGCGTGGACCTGGGCCATTTGAAGAAACAAACACTGTGCTGGGGGCAGGGCTGAGGGAGGGTTTGGGGGAGGCGGCATCTCCGGGCAGCGTCTTGTCCACCGGGAGGAGCAGCTCATCCAGTCCGTTCCCGTCCGTGGGCGGTGCCAGTCCTTCCAGTGCCCAGCCTCAGCCCCGTTCAATCAGAGGGGCTTCACGGGGAGTCGTTTCGGGAATTGTCATTTTTCAGATTTATGGACCGCGGAGGAGTGTACATTTGGCCAGCTGGCCTTCTTGTTTGTTTCATCCTGGGAGTGGGGCCCTCCCTGTGCCACTACCCAGACGGGGAGCTGGGAGCTCAGATGGCCCACGTGTGGCCGAGCGTCTGGGCAGGCCCGGAAGCACCCGCTGGGCTGCCCTGAGGCCCCAATGGCCTCCAGGTGCTCAGAGGCCTGCCGTTAGTTCCGTGGATGGTGGCTGCCCGTGGTCACCTGCCACGTGCTCTCCTCCCCACAGCGGCATTTCTGTTAACATTCAGGAACTGGCCCCGTCCTGCGCTGGTGTGCTCTTTGGTGAGGACCCTGGCCCCTGCCCGGAGCCTTGGCGGCTGCTCCCAGGTGGGCTGCCTGGGAGGGTCACAGTGGGACCCCTCTGATGGTCTTCCTCTCTGCCCTGTCCGCAGGTGTGGCCAACACAGCTGGGGCCTTGGCAGGTGAGAGGCGGGCGGGGGTCCCCTGCCGGCGGTGCCCGGGATACCCCCTGGCTCCCCATCCCGTGTCCTCCCACCACCCTCTGGTTATGCAGGGTGGGGTGTGGCACCCTTCAGGGGGGTCCAACAGTGTCAGATCAGTGTGGTGGGGCACACCTCCACGCTGCCCAGAGAGAGAACAGAGCTGCGTTCTGTAGGGTTCACCTCCCCCGCACTGTAGGGTTCACCTGCCCTTCAAATGTGAGTCAAATCCCCAAGTTCCCGGGTCCCCATGGGTCAAGTGCCTGGATGACAGAACACGGCCCTCCCACTGCCCCAGCCCCGCTGGAGGCACGGAGGTGGCCTGTCTCCTGCAGGGCCTGGGAGGCCTCTGCCCCCTGAGACTGGCCGGCCTTCAGACACCGAATTTGGCTCTCTCTTCAGGCCCCTTTCCTCCAGGCCCCCCCCCCCCCCACAGCTCCTCTCACCCAAACTGCCTGAGACTGCCTGTCACTCACCCTGCTGTCCCCTCTCTTGGGTGCAGGTGTTGTGGGTGTGGGCCTGGGTGGTTACCTGATCGAGACCACGGGCTCCTGGACGTCCGTGTTCAACCTGGTGGCCGCGGTCAGCAGCCTGGGGCTGTGCACCTTCCTGATGTTCGGAAAGGCCCAGAGGGTGGACCTGAGCCCCAGGCAGGAGGACCTCTAGCTGCCCGCCCCCCGCCCCAAGGCCCGTCCATCAGCCTTGGGCGAGTGGCTTCATTTAAGAGCCTCTCCCCTTGACTGCAAACATGGGACCTCGGAGAGTGAGCCTCGGTGGAGCAGGAGTGGGGCCTCAGTGTCCCCTCTGCCACGGGGTGCGTGCCCTACTCAGCATTGGTGGGCCTGTCACCGGTGACTGGAGTCCGTGTAGAGCCAGGTGTGCCCCTGCCCTCAGCCGCCTGGGAGCAGTGGCTGGCACAGGGCCTGGACTGCACTCCGTCCCCAACACTGCTTTGCTTTGTTTCTTGGCACTCGGGGCCGGATCATTCTCTGGGGGGCATCCTGTGTACTATGGGGGATTGAGCAGCATCCTTGGCCCCCAACACTGTCTCCTGATGTCACCAAGTGTCCCCCGGGTTGGGTGGGGGGCAGTGAGCTCCAGCCCTTTGGCTGTCTTTGGACCCCACCCCAAGGTCTCCCTCCCGTGGATCCCCAGACACTAGCAATGCGCTCTGCTTCCCTGGCACCCGGTGCCACTGTGTGGGAACCTGGCACCCTCTCCTGCCCAAGCCGTTCCCCAGAACCAGGCGACGCTGCCTTCCGGTTTACGACAGAGGAGCCGTCGCTCATGAATAATAGGTGTCGCCAGATGTATATGGAGAGAAAAGAAATATAAAGTGTGGGGAATGTGCCAAAGCCTTATTTAAATGATGACTATTCATTTATTTAAAAGAAGACTGTTATTTTAAAGCACACTGTTAAAAGAATAAATACTTGTAAAATATTTTTTGAACTCATTCATGAGGAAACCAGTAAAGTGTTACAAACAGGTCAAAGGAGAACCCCAGAAACAGACCCACGGGTAGCCAGGGCACTGCATGGGGCGAGGTGCTGCGTGACCCCACGGCTGGTGTCAGGGACAGGGGCACTGCTATCAGCTCCCCACAGAGCCCAGCCGCCCCGCCCACAGTCACACAGCCCAGGCCAGCTGTGCAGGGACATCTGTTGGCTCCTATTTCAGCACAAACTTCCCCCACAGTCTCCCCACTTTTTATTTTTAATCCTCACCTGAAGATATTTTTCCATTGATTTTTAGAGAGAGTGGAAGAGAGAGGGAAAGACAGAGAGAAATATCAATGTGAGAAGAACATATTGATTGGTTGCCTCCTGCATGTGCCCCAGGGAGGAGCCTGCAACTGAGGTACGTGCCCTTGACTGGAATCGAACCCGGGACCCTTCATTCTGCAGGCCGACGCTCTATCCACTGAGCTAAACTGGCCTAGGGCTAGTCTCCCCACTTTTAACTAGAAAGAATCTGAGAGATTCTTTTTTTAAAAAAAATATTTTTATTAATTTCAGAAAGGAAGGGAGAGGGAGAGAGACAGAAACATCAATGATGAGAGAGAATCATGGATTGGCTGCCTCCTGCACCCCCCCCACTGGGGATCTAGCCCAAAACCCAGGTATGTGCCCTTAACTGGAATCGAACCCAGCACCCTTTGGTCCGCAGGCCGACACTCTATGCACTGAGCCAAACCGGCCAGGTTGAATCTGAGAGATTCTTGATCACAAAGTGAGTCTGGCGCGTGGGCTGGGCCTGTCTGCAGAGGTGCAGGGAGAACGTGAATGTCCCATGAAGGCCTTGGGTTTGCTCGGCTGGGGTTTCATGAGCAGCCTCAGGCAGACCCACTTCTGTGGCCCGCTGCCCTGAGGCAGCTCCCAGGACACGACAGGAGGGCCACCATGGCAACCGCATGTGAGTGGCAGCTCAGCGACAGGAGTGCATTCACCCTACTGTGCAGCCGCCACCACCATCTCCAGAACTTTTTCACCCTGTGAACTGACACTCTGTCCCCATTAAACACTCACTCCCCGGCCCCAGACTCTGGCACCCACCCTTCTAGTCTGTGGTTCTGACGACTCTAAGCACCTCGTATAAGTGGAACCACGGGCCATTTGTCTCTAGTGACTGACTTGCCCACGCGGCATAATGCCCCCAGGCTCCCCGTGTGGAGCAGGTGTCCGGCTTCCTTCCTCTTTCCGTCCTGTGTGGGTGGGCCACTGCTGGGCGTGCTCACTCTTCCTCCCGTCTGACGACACCGACCGTCGGGCCCGAGTCCCTCTGCCAGGACCTGGACCTCCTTGGACACTGGGTATCGGACGGAGAAGACATGAGAAGTCACGGGCATAGAGAGAGTCTTTATCGTAGCCCAAGTAGCCATGGCTAACAAGGAGCCATCGGACAAAACAGTTCTTCAAAGCAGTTCCTGAGGCAGGCAGCCGCACCTGGCTCGTCAATAATACGTCTTTCCTGCAAAGCGGCCTCCAACATAGGAGCTACGCAAGCGCTATCGCCCCAACAAGCAGCACGCACGCTGGTCAGCAACATACTTCACACCAACACAGACAAAAGAGGCTTCTTTTTTTTTTTTTGGTGTTTTTTTTTTTTTTTTTTATTGCTTAAAGTCCATTTTTCCCCCCGCCCTTGACAGTCCCCTAGCCTCCCCTGCCCCCCAAAAGAGACTTCCTGCCGCGTGAGGCCTCCATCTGTGCGTTGCAGAAGGGCGCCTGTGCGTGCGTGAGATCGCTGTGCCCTTGCTTCTGCACTCTTGGCCGTGAACGCTGGATAGGGCCCACACCTGTGCTGTGCGCATCCATTTGTCTGTGGGCGCCTGGGTTGCTCCTACCTCCTGGCTGTTGTGAACATGCAGCTGTGAACCAGGGTGCGGTGAACACCTTTGTTTTTAATCCATCACAAGCTATAAACTCTGAGAGAGGCGGCCCTCCCCACGGGAGCCAGGGTCAGGCGGTGACTGTGGCTCTGTGCCGAAGGGGAGCCCCAGGCACCCTGGAACGGGTGCTCACGGGCCTCCTGGTGCTGAGGCTGGTCACAGTTCTGCCACTCCTCACAAGACAGAGGCCGAGGCCGCGTGTGGGGTTTGGGCCCAGTACAGCAGGTGGGCCCAGCCTCCTCCCCTCAAAGGCGGTTCTGGTCCAGAATGTCACCCTAATCCTTGGGTGGGGTCTCCTTAACCCTTCCCAGGCCGATGTTGGACCCCAGGACAGAGAGCTCCATGGAGTCGGGGGTGTTTGCGGGCGGGGAGGGTGCTGATAACAGGCGTGTTCCCTCGGTGGGAGGGCGCCCAGTGCTATCTGGTGCAGTCAAGTCAGACATGTCCCCACCTCTGGCAGGGTCCCAACACCATGCCCCACCCTGCCTGTCCCTTAGCTCCGGAAGGAGGGGCTCGCCACCTGGAATTAGGCGTATGTAACCTGCATAGCCCACCACCAGGAGGCGCCTCAGGAGGGCACGGCTGTTGTCACCCCACAGCTGGCCGACAGAGGGTGCTGTCGGACAGGGCTGTGCCCACTCTTGCCCCAGCTCCTGTTCCCAGACTCCTCCAACACCCATGGCAGCTGCCCCCTCCGTGGGAGCTGATGTTTCTCTCTCCACAGGGAGGGAATGGGTGGGAGGCGGTACAGCTCAGAGCACCGCACAGGCGATGGTGGGGGAGTCACCACCAGGTTGTGTGTGGGGGAGGGCTGGAGGCTGGACACTGTGGAAAGAAGGGGGACAGAGGAAGGGCGGGCCTGGGGCCAACCCTGCTGATCCCTCCCAGGTGGCTCCTCAGGGGCCGTGGCTCCCCTGTTTCCCCCTGTGCCTGACCTGAGTTTGAAACCCTGGCCCTGTCCTTCCCCTCCGTCCAGTGACAGTGAGGGATGTGTCTCTGGCCAGCCAGATCCAGCCCTTCCGTCCAGTGGGGGGCTTCCTGCGCCACCCCCAGTGCACCTCCTTGTCTCCAATGTTCCGTCCCTACACGTTGGGCAGCACGTGGCCTCAGGACAGTTTCTGTGCCTGGGACTTGGGAAGCAGGAGACCCCTGGGAGCGGCCGGCCCTGCTCTGACTCCCTAGTTAGCACTCTGCTGTAGCCCATCTGGCCTGTGGGTTTCTGTCACGGATTCTCTCCAGAATCGCCCCTAATCGGTGGCTTCCCAGCAGTTCTCGGCAGGATGAGCACCGGGCGGAGTGGCCTGGTCTGCAGTCAGCGTGCGGGGAGGACCCTGGGGCGGTGGGCCCAGCCCCTGACCAGCCCTCGGGACAGGCTGCTCTCCAGCTTAGTGAGAGCATTCAGTTTATTTGCAGAAAAGCGGAGAGCAGAGAGAGGGCCTGGCGAGCCCTGTCCAGCCAGCTGCCTGAGTGGGGACGGCCACCTCCCAGTGCAGGCCCGGGCAGTTGGCCTGGCCAGGCCTTTCTTCCTTGCTTCTTGCTCTGTCTGGGGCGGAACCTCCTTGTTTACAAACTAATGTCTTTGCCCACGGGCAGAGCTCACCAGCAAGACTGAAAGGCGTTTGAAGAGTAAATGTTTTCCTGTTTCAGCTGACATTCAATTTTAATGACTTTTTGAACAAAGTAACTATTAAACGGGCGAGTTGGCCATCTCCTGATGCCTGACAGGTGCTTGCCAGTGGGAGGCAGATGCTAGTCGCATTTCCGAACAGCCCACCAATCACCAGCCGGCTTTCCCCTTTGTCTGTGGCACTGCCAATGGCCAACTTGTTCTTCAGAAGTGGCCACCGTGGCCTGTCAATCATCTCTTGCCGTAGGCGCTTTTTGGTGATCAGAAGCCCCTCAGAGAGTGAGAAGTCCAAATTAGTTTTAAATAAAAAATAAGAATATTCATGCTGCTGAACATCTAAAGGTAAGAGTAACAGCAGCGTCCAGACCGCCAGCCAGGGCCTTGGGACCCGGACCCACTGGGGGCCCCTGGGATGGGGCACAGACACGGAGGCAGGAGGACAGGTGCGGGGTGAGTGACAGGCCAGGCTGAGACACAGCCATCCGAGAGCGGGGAGACGGGTGGCGGGCGGCACGATCCAGGGGACTCGGTGCCTCTGTAGGACGCAAGAGCTCATGCGGAGGACGGGGAGGGGAGGCGGCCTCCTTGAGAGGAAACCGACATCCTCTTTGAAGAGCTGACAGGACACAGCATCTCGCTGGGTGGCGTGGGCTGCCTGGCGGTGATGGCGTGCTCCCGGGCTGGCTCCCTGCCCTCCCTCTGGCCTGGCCAAGTGGGGCCACCCCTCCGTGGACAGGAAGTCACGGCTGGCTGTGGTCTCCCCTGGGAGTTGGGGTAACGCCGCCTGACCCTGCTCGCACCCTTGCTGGGCTCTGGCCCTGGGCCCTGCCTGAGGCCCAGCTCCTGAAGCCGGCCTGGTGCCGTGCGGACGGAGGAATGGGCTGGGCTGGGGGAAGTCAGGGTGTCTTTGGAGGAGGTGGCATCTGCTGGGCCTGGTGGGCAAGGCAGGAAGAGGCGATGAGGGGCACTTGGGCTCCGGGACCAGCTGTGCGGGCTGCAGGCGACACCTCGGTGCGGGCCTGGGAGTGAGTGTCAGGCCTGTGGGCTGCATGGAAGGTCCAGAATCTCCTGACCCTACTCCTCCAGCTCTTAGAAAGTCGTGGCACCAGGGTTGGGGATGGATCCAGGGGTGCAGGGGTGCCCTAGCCAACCTGTTGTGGGGCCACCTGGGGCTGTCCCCAGGGTCCTCAGCGCACCTCATCGAAGCCCAGACGGGAGCTTGGACCAGGCTTGGGCTCAAAGCCCCACCTGGAAGCCCGAGGCCTTCACCAGAGACCCGCCCTCTCTGACCCTTTTCGAGGCTCCTCCGTGGCGTGGCCAGGCCAGCACCTCTGTCTTCTCTCGGCTTGGTAACGTCGCAGTGTGTGACGGACCCGAGTGTGTCGCTCTGCCATCAGCTGATGGCTTCCGGGTTGATTCCCTCGCTTGGCTGCTTTTTGGAATGAACGTGCGGGCGAGCACAGGAGGCTCTGCTGGAGTCCACACGCCCTCCCCGGGCCTTCGGCTGCTCCTATCCAGGGCGGGTCCCAGCACACGTTCACCTGCCGGAGTGAGCAGATTCTAACCGCTGCAGCCAGGAGGGACAGGGTGGGACGGGGCGGGACGGAGCCTGGTGAGTGCCCGTTGTGGCTCTGGGGAGCGGCTGGTGTCCGCTGTGCATTGTGCCTGAATCTCCAGCAAAGCCCTCGCCATGCTATTAAATAGTTTAGCAAATGAAACATTTTTAAATGTTCAGCCAGATGTCCAAGTTGACAAAGTGCTCACGGCATTTGACTGATAAAGAGCCAGAGCACGGTGAACGCCTGAGGAGCCCCGAGCAAGGGAGGGATGTGAAAACACCCGCTCCTTTGTGTGGCGCGGGCAGCGGGCGGGCGCAGAGGTTTGAGGGGGCGCCCATCTGTCGCTGTGTCCATCCGATCCCTGAGCAGCGCTGCTCTGCAGCAGCCCTGAGAGGGGGCTGGTCACAAAGCACGCGCCATCGGTATCATGGCGGGCCGGCGCTCACAGGGAGGACAGCAGCCTCGGCTCCTTGCTTTGGTTACTGGAATCTGTTTCCTGGCAAACTCTGCCTCCTGAAGCCGCGGACGCATCCGAGAGACAGACAGGGACCCAGAGAGGCCACGGTCCCCTCCTGGGCAGAGGGAGACTCTGGCCAGGCCCCACCTGAAGGCAGGCTCTCCCCAGGCTGAGGGGTGAGTAGTGGGGGATACGAGCTGAGGACAGCCCGGCAGAACGCGTGGGAATTGGCAGAAAGCCTGGGCTCACTTATATCTAACCCCCTGCGTTACCCAGAGCCCCTACGTGTGGAAGTGCCCGCAAGCTATGGCAGGGGCTGAGTCCAGCCTTCAGAGCTTGTGTCTGCCCGTGAAGCATCCAGCCTTGATCCCGGCAGTGGGACGCCAGGGTCCCCCAGGGTCTCGTGCAGGGAGCCTCCTTCCCGGGAGCCACGCTTTCCTCCCTCTGCGGGGCGTCGCTGACTGTCCTGGGAGGCAGTGACCTCTGGCCTCTGGGCCATGTCTGTTCCCTTCGCCCCTTCTTCAGTGCTGGGTGGTGCCCGGTGTGAGAGGCGCTCGGTATGTGGGTATGGCCGCCCTTCCCAGCTTTCGGTGGGGCATCTCACCGGGTCCCCTACAGGGTCCCCGGTCATCCCCACGGAGCCCCATTGCCAGCGCCCTGCCCAAGCACTAGGAGAGGAGCATGCAGGTGCACGGGCTCTATCAGCCCCCGCTACTGTCTCTAATAAGTGCTCATGCTAGTGCAGGGGACGGGTTTAACAGCAATAATGACTTGGTATCACAGGAGTGGCCATTCTGGGTCCCATATGAAAACTGCAACAATAAAATTTCCTCTGGTATCTAAGCTTCCACTGTTCTGAAATAAAGCAGAGGCTGTGCCAGAACATTCTGAGGGGGCGCCGGAGTCTCAAACCCGAGCTGCCCTTGGGGACTGGAAAGGCACTCAGACCCTGGACCTCCACCTGCCTTGCAGGGGGCGGGCTCGTGGGGAGATCGGGGAAGCCCCCAAAAGACAGGGGCCAGAGGCCTGGACAAGCCTCGGTGTCCTGGTCTGTGGTGTGGGTGTTAAGACTGCTTTCGGGCCCCCTCTGGGCTTGGCAGACACGGGGCTGTAGCACCTCCTACAGGTGACCCACTTGGGGTCCCTTGACAGCATGTGAAGGAGTGGGTTCCCAGAAACCAACTGTGCACGACTGTCCCAGTGGCAGTGCTGTTCGGGGGGCAGGACGGTTTCTCTCCCACAGGGCCAGCTCCCGGCTGCATCGGGACCTCGCTGGCGGCCAGACCCCAGGCTGCCTGCACCGAGCCTCGCCGCATTGCCCTGAGCAGGCATGCGAGACCCCAAGCCCGTTGCAGGAAGCCGAACCAGGACCAGGGGGGCCTGAAGCCGGAAGCCATCGCCCTCCAGCTACGCCTGGTCTCTGCGAGGGGACCCTCTCCTGTGTCCCCTTAGGACCATGGTCGGCAAACCGCGGTTCGCGAGCCACATGCGGCTCTTCGGCCCCTTGAATGTGGCTCTTCCACAAGATACCACGTGTGGATGTGCACGTACAGTGCGATTGGAACTTCGTGGCCCATGCGCAGAAGTCGGTTTTCGGCCTGGGCGAGTCTATTTTGAAGAAGTGGCGCTAGAAGAAGTGGGGGGTGGACATATAGAGAGGATGAACGAAAGGAGACAGAGGAAATAAGGATACAAGACGAGTGTGGGTGGGAGAGTTGGAAGGGGTCGACCTCAGCGAACGTACCTCAATCAGATTGAGGGCGTTTTTAGCAAAGGCCAGCTTAGGAGTACCCTGCTTATGTACCTACCTATATAGTTTAAGTTTAAGAAATTTGGCTCTCAAAAGAAATTTCAATCGTTGTACTGTTGATATTTGGCTATGTTGACCAATGAGTTTGCCGACCGCTGCCCTAGGAAAATACACTCTGAGAAGACGTGACGGCCCACAGCAGAAATGGAACCTGGAGACAGGCAGGCTGGGCGCCCTGGACACTATATTGAGGAGTTTTCGAGGACATGGAAACTGCCAGGAGAGGCTACACTTTGTATCGCCTGAGTTTAAGTTTCCTGGTAGAGTCACAGCGGTTTCGGTTTCCTGTCTGTCCCAGCAGGTGCCGTTTGCAGGCTCTGCCCCGTCTCCCCACCTGCTTCACGGGCCATGGTCTGAGCAGCTGCCCAGGCCCTGCGCTCGGGAGGCCTGCCGTGGGTGAACGCTGTGCAGTCACCGTCCTGCGATTCGTAGTCATTTTGAACGAGGGCCCACGTTCTCATTCTGCTTTGGGACTGCAAGCCCTCTGGTCAGTCCCGCACCTGGAAGCCCCTGGGTTTTTGGATGAAGGGTGGCCAGGGCGGGGCCTGCAGCCACGGGACTGACCGAGCCAACGGGACGGGGGACGCTTGGGGCCAAGGGTGCAGGACTAGGGATGGCGGCCAGATGCAGCAAATGGCAACACTGGATGCTGAGTTACATTTGAATTTCAGGCAAACAAACACGCTTTCAGTGCAAGTGTGTCCTCTGCAATATCTGGGCAGAGCTCTACTGGAGATGACTTGTTTTTTTAATCTGGAAACACCAGCGGGGGTGTCTGCCAGGCAGGCGGGGTTCCAGGCGGGGTTTGTCAGTGGGCACCGCCAGGCCCAGCCCGGGACAATGTGGCTGCAGCAGATCCCGAGAGTGGCAGCTTCCGTGTGGAGATACAGGAGGGGCCAGGGTCGTCTCGTGCCCCCCAGGCAGGCTTGGTCCGAAGGCATCTGGGGAGTGTGTCCATGAGCCTCGCCATTCCAGGAATTTTGGTGGCTTTAATATGTGTGATGTGCAGAAAAGCGGGCAGGTTTCAGTCTAGGTCAGGGGTGGGCAAACTTTTTGACTCGAGGGCCACAATGGGTTCTTAAACTGGACTGGAGGGCCGGAACAAAAGCATGGATGGAGTGTTTGTGTGAACTAATATAAATTCAAAGTAAACATCATTACATAAAAGGGTACGGTCTTTTTTTCCAATAGTTTTATTCATTTCAAACGGGCCGGATCCGGCCCGCGGGCCGTAGTTTGCCCATGGCTGGCTTAGTGCCTATCAGAGAACGAGGCCAGCATGTCCATCTGGACTGCGCTCTGGGGCATCCAGTCTGCAGTCCAGCCCACAGGCCTCACACACCCATGTCTGCTGGGCTCCCCTTAATGAGCAAGTTTAGATGAAAGGGGAACCAACAACAAGGCTGGAGATCTATATTAAATCTCTGCAAAATGAACATTGCAAAGATTTACTTAGGCTGGTCCCAGAGGAAATGTAATTACAGCCTCATCCATGTGTCCCCTCGGATGAGGTCATGTAGCTGCCACCAGGGATTAAGGACATCTCCTGGACATGGAGACCGCTCTGCAGCCGGCAGCTGGGCACCGGGGATGATGGGCACAGTGCCCGGGCTCTGACTGGGCACTTAGGTTGCACACACGCAGCGGTCACCCACCCATAACATTGGTGGCATCCCCGAGGACAGCCTCCACTTAAAGACACTCCCATGCTTTCCTCCATCAAGGACACAAAGCAGCCCTGCAGGACGGTTCAGGGCGAAGCATTGCCCGCACGGAAAGGCTGCCGCTGCCACTCCTGACCAGGCCCATACCTAGGTTGCAGGTTTGGGGCACATATAGGAGGCAACCAATTGATGTTCTCTCTCATCGTTGTTTCTCTCTCTCTCTTGCTCGCTCTTCCCCTTTTGCTCTCTCTAAAAATCAATGGGGGAGAGAAACCAAGATGGTGGCATAGGTAAACACCGGAAATTGCTGCCTCGCACAACCACTTCAAAAATACAACTAAAAGACAAAACGGACATCACCCCGAACCACAGGAAGGCTGGCTGAGTGGAAATTCTACAACTAGAAGGAAAGAGAAAAGCACACTGAGACTCAGAGGAGCTGCGGAAGTAAAGTGCAGAGGTACGGAGGCACACGTGGAAAGGGCTGGCAACTGAGGACGCGGCTGTCTTTTTCAATCGGGAGGGAGACACAAGCTCCTCTCATCTCTGAGCTCCAGTTCAGGGTGAGTCTCTGGGGACCCAGACTCATATGGGGAGAAACTGGACTGTCTGGTATCAGGCAGAACTTGAGGGTGGCTTTCTCTCAGAGGTGCTTGCAGCGATTACCGGGACACTGAGACGCGGGGCCCCTTAGGGCAGGACTGAGGAGCATCCATAGCTGCTTGCTCCGCCCTGTTGATCCCCTGAGGCCCCGCCCCACCCAAGCTGTGTGCAGAGGCTTTTCCATATGAAAGCCCTGGCCCTTTGCAATCTGAAAATTACCTAACAAACTGAAGCTGGGTCAGAGAGACCCAGATCTTCCAAAAGAAGGTCCAAGGCCCCACAGTGGCTTGCATTGCTTCACAGCTGGGCCTCATCTGGGCACCTCCAAACCCCAAACAAAGAAGAGGAATCTGCAGATCTCTCCATAGCTCCTGCTGGGTAGCCTCAGGCAGAGGCTAAATTAGCACCTCCTTAGAGATCCAAGAGCCAGTGTACCCAGTGGTCAGAGTGGGACCATCCACATTACAACTCCTCAGATCTATAAGGGACACACTCAGGGGGCAGACTCAGTGAGCACCAAAGCCCCATTGAAGCAAGTCTTGCCCCAGAAGGGTGTCTCCAGCACAGAAGTTCTCCCACTGCAGACACAACTGATTCTCACAGCCAATTAGCCTGGAGGTCAATTCCTCCCAGTGATACGTACAACAATCAAGGCTTAACTACAACAAGACTGTGCACACAGCCCACAAAGGGGTGCACCAACAGTGTCCACCTAAGGTAATTGGGGAGGCTGAGCCACTGGGCCCTATAGGACACCTAGCACAGAAAGCCACTCTATCAACACAAGGAAGCATAAAAAATGCAGACAAAGAAACAAGTCACAAATGACAGAAATGGAGGAAAGCAAACTACTGGATATAGAGTTCAAAACCACACTTATAAGGTTTTTCAAGAATTTTCTAGAAACCGCCGATAAATTTAGTAAGACCCTCAATAAGTCTAGTGAAACCACTGATAAATTTAGTGAGACCCTCAAGAAATCTAGTGAGACCCTCGAGGTTATGAAAAAGGACCAACTAGAAATTAAGCACACACTGACTGAAATAAAGGATATTATACAGACTCCCAACAGCAGACTAGAGGATCGCAAGAATCAAGTCAAAGTTCTGAAATACAAAGAAGCAAAAAACACCCAACTGGAAAAGCAAAATGAAAAAATAATCCAAAAATACGAAGATAGTGTAAGGAGCCTCTGGGACAGCTTCAAGCGTATCAACATCAGAATTGTAGGGGTGCCAGAAGAAGAGAGAGAGCAAGATATTGAAAACCTATTTGAAGAAATAATGACAGAAAACTTCCCCTACCTGGTGAAAGAAATAGACTTACAAGTCCAGGAAGCGCAGAGAACCCCAAACAAAAGGAATCCAAAGAGGACCACACCAAGACACATCGTAATTAAAATGCCAAGAGCAAAAGACAAAGGGAGAATCTTAAAAGCAGCAAGAGAAAGACAGTCAGTTACCTACAAGGGAGTACCCATATGACTGTCAGCTGATTTCTCAACAGAAACTTTGCAGGCCAGAAGGGAGTGGCAAGAAATATTCAAAGTGATGAATGCCAAGAACCTACAACCAAGATTACTTTACCCAGCAAAGCTATCATTCAGAATTGAAGGTCAGATAAAGAGCCTCACAGATAAGAGAAAGCTAAAGGAGTTCATCACCACCAAACCAGTATTATATGAAGTGCTGAAAGGTATCCTTTAAGAAGAGGAGGAAGAAGAAAAAGGTAAAGATACAAATTATGAACAACAAATACACATCTATCAACAAGTAAATCTAAAAATCAAGTGAATAAATAATCTGATGAACAGAATAAACTGGTGATTATAATAGAATCAGGGGCATAGAAAGGGAGTGGACTGACTAGTCTGGAGGGGGGAAGGGGTTTGGGGGGTGGGGGAAGAGACTGAACAAAAATCGTGCACCTATGGATGAGGACAGTGGGGGTGGGGGTAAGGGCAGAGGGTGGGGTGGGAACTGGGTGGAGGGGAGCTATGGGGGGAAAAAAGAGGAACAACTGTAATAATCTGAACAATAAAGATTTAACTTAAAAAAAATCAATGGGCATACCCTCAGGCAAAGATTTAAAAAACAAAAGAAAGAAAGCAAAACAGGAGTAAAAAGTAGAGACAAGATTCAAAGAGGAAAAGGCCTCTCTCACATTTTAATTTTACAGACATGAAGTAGCTGCAGACCACCTCCTGGCCTGTTTCTCTCCCCAGCTGCGGCCTGATGGCCTCCACTAGTCTGCATCCTCTCTCACTGCTGTGAGCATTTCCTGTTTCATTGCGAGATTCTTGGACGGCTCCTACGATGGGTTCATCGTCCGCAGGTCCGCAGCCTGAGTCCCCAGGTTAAGGCTAACTACAAGCCGCTTATCACAGCCCGGCCTCTGAGCTTATGGAAAAGTGACATCAGGGGGCATCTTCCTGCCTGGCTCTCCCCCGGCCCCTCACTGACCACTGCCGTCATTTTGACTTAATCAGTGCTCAAAGGGCACACCGCACGCAGGCCCTGTCCCAGCCCCGTAGGGAGGACGCCTGGGCCGCAGGCAGCTCCAGCTCCAGCTCCGAGGCTGGCGCGCCCACACCCTCGCCGCCTCTCACCTGCCCGGGAGCCCAGCACGGACAGCCAGGCCAGCGCTCGCTCATCTGCCCCGAGAGGACGTGTTTGCAGGAGAAGCATGGGAGACAGTCGCACTGGTCCCAGGTGTTGGCAGGGACAGGCTGTGGAGTCTCCATGTGTCCTGGCTGCCGCGCCTGGAACTGCAGGCCTCTTGGGAAATCCCGACCCACGCCCATCGGGTCTTTCCAGAAAGAGTGAGTCTGGACTGCTCAAGTCACCCGAGAGTCCACTCCATGCCACAGAGCGCCACGCAGGGCAGCCCTGCAAACGTCAAGGTGTCCACGCCCCTCAGAAGTGCATGGGCACCCAGGGTGGGAGCCCACATCTCATGTGCGGCAGGGTGAACGCCCACTTCACTGACGGCGAGGTGAGGCGTAGGCAGAGCGGTATCTTCCAGCTGCAAATAGCTGCGCTGAGAGGAGACAACCTGGAACACTCCCCATGGAGGATCCTTTGGAAAAGGCCAAGCCCCAGGGCAGATGGCAGGCCGAGCACTGGGCTGGCCCTGGCGGGGGAGGGGGCGGGGGAGGGTGGTACCTCAGCGCCCGGGACAGGCAGGTAAGGCGGGTGCGTTTGACAGTGTGTGAGTTATTCCCCAACAGCCTGACTTAAAACTCAAATTGTGGGCGGCCAAGTCCTGGAAGTAGGCGGCTGCACAACATCGTAGGTGGACTTCATGCCGCTGAATTCTACATTGAAAAGTGGCAAAAACGGTACGTTTTATGTTAAGTTTGTTTTACCTCAATAAAAACAAAGGGGGAGCAGTCACGTTGTGAAAAGACGCGTGGCTCCCCTGCACCGCCTCCGGGAGGTGCTCCAGGCGGCCGAGGGACCAGCTGTCACCTGCACAGCCCACCGGCCTCACAGCCCACGGGCCTCACTGGCGGAGCGAAGGGACAAAGTGCTACAGGGTGTGGGGCTGGTCCGCCCCCCCCCCACGCCCTCAGGACCCTCGGGACCGCACAGCCCACGCGCCGTGGCCGCTCAGAGCGCTCTCCACGGCTGCGGCTGTCAGGGCCTGGGGCGCCTCTGCCCTGGTGTTCTTTGGAATTATTTTGGAAACACTCTGTCCGCCTGTGTGGTAGGTGGAGGCGGGAGGAGTGGCTGAAGCTTCAGATCCCTTTTAAATGACTCCCGTAGCAGTTGCTGGCGTTAACGAGGCGGCTAATGAAGCCTGTGTCCTTGAAAGTTCCCCATGCCCCTCATCCCTCAGCAAGCCACGTTCCCACGCTGTCCCCTGCAGTGGCCCAGAGGCCTGCAGGATAACGAACAGGTTTAGGGGAGGTCCATTCCCTCAAAATTACTTTTAAACCAGCCTCATTAAGTAGAAAATGAGAACAACATCTCTGGACAACGTGCTCATTAGGGGCGCCGACCCCTGTCTGCACCCCTGTCCTGCATGTCCAGTGGCGGCTGATGGCCCTCCCGCTCCGCCAGTTCCCATGTCTCCTGGAGACGTGTCCCCTGTGAGGAGGGCCCCCCCACTGCCCCTCAACAACCAGATGGGCTCGGGGTTCGGTGCTGCACCAGCCAGGCTGGGCAGGTACCTTGGGGCGAGAAATTGGGAGCCAGGAAGTGACCACAGCTCAGAAATTAGACCTCCCTCTCCTCCTGTCCAGCTCTGTCCTCTCTCTAGAGTCACTCCCGACTGTGGCACATTTGCTGTCCTTGCTTCTTGTAGCTCTGGCGGGAGGACATCGCTGAGGCTGAGAGGAAGCCCCTCCCTGGGGTGCCACCGTGTCATGGGTTTGGGCTTGGGTTGGGGTGGAGGGAGCCCCCGGGAGACAGGACCTGGGAGAAGGTTCCCACTGCCCGTGTTTATCCTGCTGACCCCACCTTCTGTTTTCTGAAAGGATTAACACCTCAGCCCTGGAGACCAAGTCAGCCATTTGCCCAGGGCTGTCCAGGTTTTAAATGGAGGCAAGTCGTCTCATCAAGTGCAGTCAGATACGCAAGGCCAGACGAGGACGGGGGAGGGGCTCCGAGATGTCTTAGCACAGCGGTGGGGCGGGGAGAAAGGCTGCTGTGGGCTCCTGCAGACCCAGGCTGTTCTGGTCCTCACTGTGGTTGAGGATCTAGAACCTGCTCAGGGGCTGAAACTGTATATAGCGTGACGCACATGCACACGCAAAAATGCATGCACACACACGTGCTCACATGGGTGCACACAGGCATGAGTACGTGTACTCACACGCATATGCAAACACACAGTACTCCCACACATTAATGCGCATATGTGTACCCGTGTGCTCACTTATGTACACACCCATACACGTACACAATACACATAGCACACTCGTGTACACATGCACACACATGTGCTCACACACACTTGAGTTCAGGTGACACTTTTGGGCAGAGAGAGCAGTGGCCGCAGCCTGTTCTTGCCAAGTGTCCCCCTGACCCCGACTGGGCTGAAGGTGCTGGCCAGCGGCGCTCCTGGGTCACCTTCCTTCACAGACCAGCCGGACTCAAGCAGTACCTGGGGACAGGGACACCATGTCTGCCAGTGCGGGAAGCCACCCAGAGAGGGGACTGCAGGCTGGTCTTTCTTCCCAAAAGCTGTGGGGGGGGGGACGGAGAGCAGGGCGGAGCGGTGGTTGTGTGCACTGGAGGGCGGGGTGCCGCCCCGTCTGGACCAAGGCGCTGAGGCGGCGGGAGTTGCTGGGGGAAGCCGCTCACTCTGAACGCAGCTGCGACCCCACCCGGAAGGGAGCTCCGAGGGGGAGGTGAAAAGCAGTTCTTTTGAGTCCAGGCAGTTGGTAAACGGCTTTTTATTTACATTGGAATCCCAGATTCCCGGATATGAAGTAAACAACTCCCACTGTCGGTGATGTTTGGGAGGAAGGCGCCATCCTCAGGGAATTCACAAGCAGAGGGGAGGCGGGTGGCCCGCCCTGCCTGGCGGGCTGGTGAGTAATGAGCGTGAGCCGATGGCTTCTCCCACAGCGTTCGGTTCCGCCCGGGCCCAGCACCACGGACGCACAGCCCGCCCGGAGCGCCCCCTACCATATGCTCCGCACGGAGTCTCCCCGGGCCTGGCTTTCCTTGCACCGTAGACCCAGCCACCCCAACTGCTGCTCCTGTTGGTTGTGAGCCTGTCAGAGCCCCTGGGCACATCCAGGCTGTACGGGCCCGGACGTATGTCCAGCGCCAGGGCTGTAATGGGAGGCTCTGTCCCGAGAGAGGGAGGCGAGACCTGTCGTTCCCAGGGCCTGCACCTTTGGTGCCGCTGGGGTCAGACAGCAGGAACGCGGGGAGGGCGGGGACTTGCAGCTCCCGGTGCAGAGAGCCAGCCGGGCTCAGAGCAACGATGGCAACAGAATGACGTTATCAGTGGCCTTGGGGCCCTCAGAGCGTGCGGTTCCATCTTGTGTCTCAGGGTTTGTGTCCAAGTTCCCAGACTGGCCATGTCTTGTTAGGGCCTCAAGGGCCGTCCACGTGGAACAGGGCAGACTGGGCGCCGGTCAGGCCGCATCAGGGCCTCTGGAAGCGCAACCAACTGTGGCTCATCGCTTCAGACGGCATGGGGCCTGGAGGCGAAGCTGGGCGGCTGGGAAGGCATTGTGTTCCCGGTGCAGGCGAGCTGCTCTGTGAAACCCTCCTGCTAGGATCCTGCCCCTGTCCCGGGCCAGCACTAGGGGGGGGGGGGCACCCCAGGAGGCCCTGAATGTCGTGGGGAGCAGAGAACATTGGCCAGGCCCACACTGAGGACTGTGCCTCCTGGAAATGACGGAGGCCACTGCATCCTGACCACAAGCCGATCAGCAATAGGAGAACAGAAACCTCAGTTCATTCGGACCCTTTCACATGTGTCTTCCAAGGCTACCCTGCTCGCCACCTGGCCGGACAATCGGCCGCCCTCCCACTCAGAGTTGCGCTTCGATGCAGCCTTTGCACGGTGTAAAGACATCTGCCCGGCACCCAGACCAGGCCGGCACAGACCCCTTTTTAAACAGGCAAAACCCTGCCATCAAAGCTAACTTTGCTAATCCATTGAGCTTTCTGCATCGTGGTAACATGCAGTTTGCCCCTTTGGGTTAAGTTTGCAAATGTGTGCTACTTCCTGATTTTATGGAGCAGACTTCCCTGGGGAAGGGTAACATAACATCAGGAGTTCGGAGTCCACTGAGGTAATTGTTGCAGAAATAACTGAATACATTGTAAATCTCTCTGCTTCCATCCCTTAGAATGGGATGCTAAAAACCTATCACAAGCGAATTCACATGATAAATTGCTGTAATCACTCAGCTGGATTAACCCCGGGCTCAGGGGCCTCGGCTGGGTTTCTAGCCGCCCTCCCCTCAGTTGGCAGGCGGGGGGTGGAGGGGGAGGCGGAAGCCAGGCTTCCCCAGCAGGTGCCGCTCCCTTTAATGTCCCAGCTGCAAGGGAAGGAAGGAGACACCTATTTGGCAAAGCAAGCATCTGGACTGGGATGCTCACTGGCTTCCATGTCCGGCACAGCCCAGCTCCCGAGGGTGCTGCTGACACCGGTGTCAGTGCAGAGGGAACCCCGACTGGGGGTGAAACCAACAGGAGCACGTGCTGGAGGCGCTGTGGCTGCTGTGACCCGCGGGCTGGCTGCGTGGTGTGACGCCGACACCGACACTGTCGCAGAGCCAGGTTTGGGGAGTTCTGCCCCTGAGGTTGGTTCCAAATCCTGTTACAGAGAACCAGGGGTGTGGTTTTAGGGGAGCGAATTTCCTCCCGGGGGAAAGCGCAGATCCCTGTGCTAAGGATCTAGGGCAGCACTGGAACCGAGCCTCACCGGCGGGTGAAAAATCAAGCACACAGTTTGGCTTTGTGCAAGCAGAGCAGCAGGCTGAGGGCCTCCCTGACCACAGGGCATCAAACCCAGGGTATGGGAGAATCTGTCTGCAGGCGTTGTTTTAAAGAGAGGGGAAAGGGCGCTGTGTCTGTCCTGGGCCCATCATTACTTAACCACCTTGTTTAGCATCTGTGTCCCATTTCCACCTGGCAAGCTGTGGGTGCTCTGGGGTCAGCAGGCACGCCCAACAGTGAATGAAGCTGGGTGCCTGGGCCAGGCTGCTAGCCTCTCCTGACCTCGCAAGGGACTCCTCTGGAGTCACCGGCCCCAAGCACCCACGAACCTGGCTTCCCGGGCTCCTAACCTGGGCTTGAGCGAGGCTTGGTGTGTGAGGTGCTCGAGCAGCAGTCAGCGTGGCCAAGCCCTTGGCTTGAGTGGGTAATTGAGGAGGAAGGCCGTGCTGGTTCAAGACAGCCCCTCGCCAGAGCAGAAGCACCAGAGCTGTCCTGCACTGGCCCCGGCTCGGGTGTGGCTGGCCAGCGTGCGGCTGGATGGAACCAGTGGCCAGGTGGGCATACGGCCACCGCTGCTGGGTAGAAAACAGCTGCGGCTCCTCTCACTACCCCGGCCCTGGGGACTCAGTGGGCCAAGGTTAAAGAGGCACAAGCACAAGCCTTTCCTGTTTGTCCAGCTCTAGAATTTATTCCCTGAATCAGTTCATTTTTATTAAAGCAAAGGAAACACAGGCCCTTCACATATTTGCATTTTCAGGCAGAGCTGCAATGTCTGCTGCGGTGGCCACAAGCCACGTGTGTCCACTGGACCCCTGCCACGGGGCTGGCTCTAATGCGCAAGACACACTGCACTTTGAAGACTCATATGAAGAAGGAGTGAATTATCTCCCTAAGAATTTTAAAATGCTGACATGTTGACACTAGGTTGGGATAAGTAGAAGTTATCATTAGAATGAACAGTTGAAGTTAATTTTTTAACTTTACTTAATTAATTCTATTTACCTCAGCACTAGAACATGTAAAATTCCCCCCACAGCAGGCGCTCTCCATGCCGGGACATGCTGGTTGGAGGGCGAGTGAATCCCTCGGTCCCGGGACTTGTCCTCATGGCAGCAGGCGCACCTGCCTTATCTCAGACGGATCCAAGGATGAGCATCATGAAAAGGCTGTTTCAAACCGGGGTGCACACCAAGCTCTCTCTGTCACTCCTTGGGCAGTGATGGAGAAGTGGGGGCTCTGGGGGGGCGGGCAGTTGCTGGCGAGTCCCTTCAAACTGACCCATGGCATGGCCACCACCCCTGCAGGAGCACGGGCCTCCAGCGGGCAGCAGAGCCCCGGCCGATGTTCCCGAGGCCTCGTGTGTGCGGCCAATGGACGGTGGAGGCCAGGCCTGTGCTGAGAAAGGTCCCAGCGTCTGGGTTGCTTTAGGTGGGGAGTTTGCGGAGCAAACTTGGGAGGGGCCAAATGACACTTATTTCGGGGAACAGCTGGCTTGATTAGTGGCAATGTTGAGAAACCATCCGTTCAACCCCCGTGAAAGGCATGCTGCCAGTGGGGACAGCAGATAAACAGCTTTACAATTTAAAAAGTTTTAATTTGATTTAACTTTTACTTACATGAAGTTATTAAAAGGGTTTATGACTCGTTAAATGGTTCTCTTAAAATTGTTATTTTTCACCCGACATTTTCCCCTTCACCTTTGCTGATTATTTCACCTGTTTGTTGCTGACAGATCAGTGTCCACACCTCAGAGACGTTTTAGACTCTGATTTTGAAAGTATGAGTTGTCACAAATGAACACTACTTTGATACTAAAATTTAATCACTTAAACACGTTGAAATCAAATACTTGATTCTGAATACAAACGATGGACTAAACATCTGTGGTCTTAGCCAGAATAAGCAACTGTTTCGGATGAAAAGTAACTTGCAGAGCTGACCAGGGTCCCTCAGAAATGTCCCCGCATGAATGACCTTGAGTTGCAGCTGTGCTGTCTGCAGTTACCGAGAGGGAATTTGAAACCCAGTCCCCAACGCTTAGCTCTTACGAATGCGCAGCACTGATAAACTAGGCTGTTGGGGAAAAGACAGTGAAAAATGAAAATGGAAATGAGCAGAAACCGGTATTAAGCATATGTCTATGAATACGACTTATCCACACTTCGTGTTGCAAATATAAAAGGGCCTTTGAAATGTATTAATTAAAGCGAAATGCTATAGACAGGCCGCTCTGCAGGGCGGCAGTCCTCTCCCATTAGCATAGCATTACGGACAGCAGAGAAAATTGGGTTAATAAAGCCAGATATTGTAGCTGAGCCACTCGGGCACAAACTGGGCAGACAGCTCAGTCCCAGGGGCACCAGCAGGGCTGTGTGCCGCGCGTGGACCCCGATGGCAGCAGAATTCTGAGCTGCACACCCACGTAAAGGGGACAGATGCTCCTCACCGTTTGCACAGGTCAGGGCGCGGCCCCATTAGCGTACTCACCCGCAGGCCTCCTCCCCCAAAAGCTTGAGGGGGTTGGCGGGAGGGGCCTTTGCCGGGTCACCGGGACCAGATCGGCCCACCGGGACCAGATCGGCCCACCCTTCACACCCTACGGCAAGTGGGGGCGCAGGGCAAGTGGGGGCGCAGGCCGGGCGGACTCCTCTTCCATGCAGCCGACTGAAGCAGAGGGCGCAGGACAGTCTCCATCCAACTCCAGCAGGGCCGCCCCTGGGGAGTCCAGGGGCTGTTCAGGGGACAAATTCTGCAGGCTGGAGGGCAGCGGCCTTGGTATCCACTCACCTCTAGAGGTTAGCACCTCCAGCTGGGCAAGAGGACAAACTCAGACTTGGGAAAGCCGAGAAGCCACTACCCGGCTCTTCTTGCGTTTGAAGTCCAGCTCCTTTGCAAACGACAGTTGCGGGCGCACTGGTTGCGGGGCGTTGGGTGGTGGAGCCGGCAGAAGCAGGAGGTGGAGGACTGGCCCTGACGAGGGCCCCACCCGCTGAGCAGGGTGCACTCCCTCCCTGCGCCGCGCGCTGCGCGCCCTGGGCTGTTGCCGGGAAGCACCATCGCACCAGCTCCGCCGCTGCGGCCTGGCTTCCTTAGGAGGGAAGCCCTGCGAGTCCCCTCCACCGCGTTCCCAGGCCCCTGGCCGGTGTTGGCAAGTGCCCAATGGACGCTTCAACTCCCGGCGTGGCTTCCAGCGCCCCACTCGGAGCTCAGCTGCCGTCCGACGGGCTCTGAGTGTCCCGTGGCCCCAAGCTGTTCGGCCACAGGGGCAGGCGGCGAGGCCAGGGTCCGGTGGGGCGGGGACAGTCATCGTGGACAATGTGGAAACGGCTGACGCGAGCGCGTGTGTGTTGGGGGGGAGGTGCCCTTACTGCTTCTCATTACAGTGCTCACAGAGCGCCGAGGGCGGCCCGGGGCAGGCAGCGCGCTGGTCCGGGCAGGGCAGCGCGCCGCCCGCAGAGAAGGGGTACACCGCGGCCTGGCTGAAGGGCGGCAGGGGCGCGGCGAGGCCCTGGCCCTGGTGGAGGCAGGCCACGAGGCGCCGCATCGCGTCCAGGGCCTGCGCCTGCATGAGGATGTGGTTCCTGGCGAGCAGCAGCGTGGCGATCTTGGAGAGCTTGCGCACCGACGGGCCGTGCGCGTAGGGGAGGACGGCGCGCAGCCCGTCCAGCGCGTCGTTCAGGTCGTGCATGCGCCGCCGCTCCCGCGCGTTGATGCTGAGCCGCAGCGAGCGCTGCTCCCGGGGCCGCCTCCGCCCGTCCGCCGCGCCCCCCGGCCCGCGCCGCCCCCGCCGCCGCTCGAAGGCGTCGTCCTCGTCGCCACTCTGCTCGTCGCTACTCTCGGCCTCCGCAACCCGGGTGCAGGGCGCGGGCGCCGCGGGGAGGTCGCCGCCCAGGTCCGGTGCGCCGTAGCCACGGCCCGCCTCGGGCCCCAGGGCTGCCCCGAGGGCGAGGCCAGCCGCCGCCGCGTAGCCACGGCTCAGCGCCAGGTACGCGTCCCCCGACAGAGACCTGAGCTCGGCCATGGCCGCACCGCCGCACCGCCGCCTTGCTGCTCCGGGCTCCGCGCGTCTGTCGGGCTGTCTGTGGGTCCCCGAGCCTCCGCGCCCAGAGCCGCCCAGGCCCGCTTCGGCCCCGCCTTCTGTTACGGCCCCTCCCCTCTCTCCGTCCCCACCTCCCCGTCCTCGCCTCACTCCTGCTTGGAGGCGCGGAGGTGCCCGCGGGACTTCGCGGTTGTCCAATCCGAGCGGACCTGGCGAGCGCCTCTTCCCGAGCCCGGCTCCCAGAGGCGCAGGGCCACAGGCAGGCAAGGGAGGCGGGGACGGAGGGCTGGCGGGCTGAATGGAGATGGTGCAGGCGGCGGGACCACGAGCGCTTTCCCGGCTTCTCGGTTACGTCTCCCGCTGCTGCCTCCCGCCACCCCCTGGCGTGGCCACCACTAAGCGCTCGCATCCCGTGTGGACACCCGCTCCATCCGTTTGGCCCTGGTCCCTCTTGGCGGAGCCGCCTCTGGCATCGCGCGGAGGTCAAAGCAGGGAACGCACAGCGCTCGGAGGACGCCGGGCCGCCGGGCAGCAGGGGTGGAGTTCCCCCCCGGGGCCCACCTCCGGGGCCTGGGGCGCCCGGTGTTGCACAGCCAAGCACGGAGGGGCGAACTGCGCTCCTGGCAGTCTGCAGGCAGCCGCGGGAGGCGCTGAGGGAAGCCTTTCCAATGCTGTGGTCAGGGTCTTGGGGCGCTCCTCTTGGCCGACTGTCCCCCCCAGGTCTGGCAGAGTTGGGGGGAGTGAAAGGGGACATACTGGTAGAGACCGGCAGGCCAACGTCACAGGTACCCTGAGGCCACCGTGAGCGGTGCGGCTGATGGGGGCTGGGGCCCAATGACTTCTTACCTTGCGGATTCCGGACTGCGTCAGGGACCAGGTGGAGGGGAGGGTATGCTGTGGACCCCCAGGAGGTCCGGCAGGCATTTGCGGGGGTTGGAGCTGTTAGCTGCGGCGTCAGTTGAAGCCAGAGGCATAATGAGATTGGCTTTCAATACCCGGCCGGAGCAGAGTTCTGGGGAGATTAAAGTAAGCCAATCTGTGGGTCTCCGCTCAGAGACCTCCTGTGTGGGCGGGCCTGGCTGTGGGAATGTCTAAACTCTGGGCCAGTTTCCCAACGGCCAGGTAACCAAGAACCTTCACCGGCCCAGAGAAGGGGTGGGCGTGGGCGCCCTGGGCTGGTGCTGGGGAACCAGGCACGGGTCCTGAAAACTCGGAGCCGCATCGTTCATCGTTCTTTGGTCAGATGCCGCCACCTGCCGGCTGGCTGGGAGGTTGCGTGCCACCCGTGAGTGCCTGGAGCAAGTGGAACCTGTCTGTTACTGGTTCTTATTCCCTTGGCTTCCACGTTCTTGCACCAACGATTGGGTGCTTGGTTGAGATTGAATATTGATACATATAAGATTTAAAAAGGAGATGTCCAGGCACTACACAGTGGCCCATGGCGCTGTTAGAAAGGCATGAGTGACCCTGGTCAGGAACAAATGTGTCGGCTGGAGTCAGGGTGTGGAGGCGCCTGCTGGAGGCAAGGAGACCGAGGGCCCACTTGTTCCCAAATGGGTGTTTGCTATTGATCAGGGTCAAGTAGACAAAGGTTCGGCCTCTGTCAGCGCCCACCACCCCTAGCTTCCCAGCGCCGACTCCATCCCTATACTGCCGGGGTTCTTGTCCCAGCATCAAGCAGGGTTCAGGAATCTGGAGAAGGGGCTGTGCGTAGATGACATAGGAATCCAGAGACTAATAAGAGTCCGGAGACGAGATATAATTTTGAAAGGCATTGGGGGTCAGAGGACCTTCAGCTAAAGGAACTGAAGACCCCTCCTTGTCTAGGACCCTGCTTTTATTAACACAATTTGTCCTAAGGCAAGGTGGAGATAATACACTTCAAAGGGTAAGGTTCAAAGGGTACAGAGGCATTGTCAGTTTGGGGAATAGCCTACGGCTGTTCAGGTGTTTGGCCAGTAGGAGGCAATAACATGTGATTAAGATGCCCTTTAACTGTCTGGCAGCCACAATCAGTTTCCTAGTCAGGTTTGGGGAAATGCCTTCAGCCATTCCCAACAGGTGACTACATGTGTGACTCAACCCTGTTGAGTCCCCAGGTCTCATCAACCTTTTGATTAAACTCTTAAAATTATGACATGCTGGAATTGGCTCCCGGCACTATATGGCTTCCCTTTGAGCCACGACCTGCGGGGATCCCTTGCGGCTGAGGGAATCCTAAGTCAAACTGGTTTAGAAGAAAAGACCTCTAGAGCCTCCTGTTGTGAGAACCACTGATGCCTTCAGGCACAGGTGGATCTAGGCCCCTGGGTGATGGTGTGGGGACCTGCTCGCCTCCGTCTCTCAGCTCTGCTCTGCTCTGTGCTGACTTTACTCTCAGGCAGCTGTGGCCCCGGAGCGACGCAGATGCATGTCTTCCCAGCTCAGTGCCCCCGGAGGAAATAGGCACCTCATTTCCCTCCCAGCACCTGCACTCTCTTGCCCTGGAAATTCTCCACTCTTGTTCCTTGTGGTTTGGGTGGCTGCCACCCCACTCGAGGGACGGGCACCCTGGCATCAGAACCTCCTCCACCTCCCGCAAAAGGCCAGGCTGATCTAGTCCAGTAGGTGCCAGACCTGGGCCTGTGCTGAGGCTGCCAGGAAGGCTGGTCCCTAGAGCTCCCCCAATCTACTTGTGGGTTCCTCCTCTCCCTCCTTCAGACCCTGCAGGCCCCTCAGACCAGAGAGGTGCTTAGCTGGCCTAGTTCCTGGAAGGCTTCCGGGTGGAGGCTGCATTGGGTGGCATTGGAGGTTGCATTTGGGCAGAGGACTGTCTTGCTTCTATCTCTCCCACTTCCTCGGGACCAGAGCTGCATAGGTTCATCCCCATCTCCTGCTGGGCCTGGCAGAGGCCTGAGGTGGTGTTCACCTGGGTGCATGTGCTCTGCCACTTCTGTAGCGCTCTGTCCCGAGGGCAGCACACTCCCTGCTCCCTCCCCTGCTGTGCTGCCTCCAGTAGTGGGTTGGGCTGAGCTCCACTAGGGGTCTGGGCTCAATGCCACCTTCTTTAGCCTCCATCCAGCTGGCACTTGGGACTTTCCATTATGACTGCCTTTTCCCTGGTCCATCCTAGGGAAAGGGACAGGGTCAACCAGACAAACACTTTTACTGTCAATCCAAGTTCTGCTCAATTAGGAGGGAAAGACAAGCCAAGATTGAGAGAATGAGGGCCGCAGGTGTGTGTGCACAAGACGACCCACCTTCCAATGTGTAGCCGGCAGGGCAGCCAGGATGAGGTGCAGAGGGTGGCCCTGGGTCAGCAGGGTCCCAGCTGGGCTTCCAGGCCCCAAGGAGGCCAGGGCAGCTCACCATGGTGGCGCCACCTGATGGGCATGGAAGACAGTTACAGCAGGCTCTGCCCCAGGTTTCCAAATTGGGCACAGGTAGTGACTTTTAAAAGCAGGGTGGCCCTGGCGGGCTCCTCAGTGGTTAGAGCATCGGGTTCGATTCCTGGTCAAGGGCACTACCTGGCCAGCTTGGCTCAGTGGTTGAGCATCAACCTATGAACCAGGAGGTCACGGTTCGATTCCCGGTCATGATCCATGTCCGGGTTGCAGGCTTGATCCCCAGTGTGGGGATCATTAAAAATCCCCTAAGTAGCAGGAGGCAGCTGATCAGTGATTCTCTCTCATCACTGATGTTTCTATCTCTCCCCCTTCTGCTCTGAAATCAATAAAATTATATAAAAAAAGGCACATACCTCTGTTGCAGGTTCCCCAGACCTGTGTAGGAGGCAACCAATAACTGTGTCTCTCTCACATCAATATCGATGTTTCTCTCTCTCTAGAAATCAATGGAAAAAATACCCTTGGGTAAGAATTTAAAAAATTGAAAACAGTGTGGACCACAGAGTTTTTTTAAAAATCCTCATTCGAGGATATTTTTTCATTGATTATTTATTTATTTATAATCCTCACCCGAGGATATTTTTTCCATTGATTTTTAGAGAGAGCGGAAGGGAGAGGGAGAGACAGAGAGAAACACTGATGTGAGAGAGACACATTGATTGGTTGCCTCCGGCATGCCTCCCACCAGGGCCAGGAGCCTGCAACCGAGGTACGTACCCTTGACCCGAATCGAAACCAAGACCCTTCAGTCTGCAGGTCAATGCTCTATCCACTGAGTCAAATCAGCTAGGGCTCCATTGAACTTTTAAAGAAAGTGGATGAGAGAGGGAAAGACAGAGAGAAACATTGATGTGAGAGAAACACATCGATTGGTTGTCTCCTGCACGAGCCCTGACCAGGGCCCAGGCCTGGGCTGGAGAGGAGCCTGCAACCAAGGCATGTGCCCTTGACCGGAATCGAATCCGGGACCCTTTGGTCTGCAGGCCTGTGCTCTATTCACTGAGCCAAATAGGCTAGGGCTGGACAACAGAATTTTTCATGTTTTCTGTGTAAGGTGTGGCTATAGAAAGATGTGAAAATTAGTGCAGCATGGAGATGTTAATTAATGCAAAATAAAGTGCAGGGCCTCTTGTGCTAACATTACTAATAATTAATCCATTAACCCTTGAGCACAGGGTGTGGAATGACGGCCCAAGTCCCTTGGCCATGACTCTGTGTGCATGTGTGCGGGGGTGCGGGGGTGGGGTGTGGGGGGATGTGAGTGTTGCATCTAGAACTGGATCCTACTAGGACCCAGAAGCCCAGGTTGCAGCCTGGCCCAGGGGGAGCTCAGAGCAGCCTGGTCAAGGAAAAGGTCTTTTACACAGTAACGTCTGCGGAATCTTTACCACAACAGGGAGACAGCCAGCTGCCTGCGCAGACTTCCATGCAGGCAGAGCACAGACGCTGCCGTGAGCCCCTGGGGCAACCACGTCAAACTCAAGGGCTAACACGGGCCAAGTAAACCAGGTGTAAATGTATGTGGGCTGCTTCGATTTTCATAGAGACGTAGGTTTATTTCGATAGAGACATGCCGAATACAAAGGGCTGAAATAAATGAGTCATCGTTAACATAAAATAATAGAACATTTTAATAAAAACTAATATTTTTTCTTTCTTTTTTTTTTATTGCTTAAAGTATTACAAAGGGTATTACATATGTGTCCTTTTTTCCCCCCTGCCCTTGACAGTCCCCTGGCCTCCCCTACCCCCCAGTGTCTTATGTCCACTGGTTATGCTTATATGCATGCGTACAAGTCCTTCGGTTGATCTCTTACCCTCCTCCCTCCTGCCCCCCAACCCTCCCTGGCCTTCCCGCTGCAGTTTGACAATCTGTTTGAGGCAGCTCTGCCTCTGTATCTATTACTGTTCAAAAGTTTATAATGGTCTCTATTATCCATGAATGAGTGAGATCATGTGGTATTTTTCCTTCATTGACTGGCTTATTTCACTTAGCATAATGCTCTCCAGTTCCATCCATGCTGTTGCAAATGGTAAGAAAAAACTAATATTTTTTCTTGAACATTAACTTACCAGACAATGAATAACTGCACAAATTAATAAGTGTAATGCAAATAAACCTATTTTCCTTCTCTGAAAACGAAATATTTCCTGTTGTGCACACCAACAAGTCAGTACAAGGCTTAATGACGTGGCCATCAGCTGCTAAAATATTCGCCGCTAGTATTAGTGGAGAGAAATGGTGCGCCTGCCATAAGGCACGTAAGGGAAATGAATGCAACACGATGATACTAATCCATCACTAGCGAACATTGTAGTTTGTTATTAATAATTATGTATAACAGGATATTGTAAAAATTAAGTTATAACATTTTTATTAAAACGTTTCTTACATACCGTTATGTTGGCTGGATGGCAAAAATATTCTTTGTGGGCTGCCTGCAGCCCGAGGACTGCGAGTTTGACATGCTTGCCCTGGAGGGATGGCTCTCCCCTCAGTCTCCCACATTGCACAGCTGTGTGTGCGCAGCTTTATCCTATAAAATAAAAGCCTAACATGCAAATTTCTGCCTTGACTGGGAGTTTGACCAGGGCTCGGGGCTGGCTGGGGGGAAGGGAGGCCCCAGCCAGCAGCTGGCAGCCTCTAGGAACCCTACCCGTGCATGAATTTCGTGCACTGGCTTCTAGTTGAAATATAATTCACATTCTGCACAATTTTATTTATATTTTTAAGTGTTGTTTTTTTAAAGAAATGTTTTTATTGATTTTAGAGAAAGGAAGGGAGAGGGAGAGGGAGAGGGAGAGATAGAGACATTGGTCAGCCTTGATGGGGAATCAAACCAGTGACCTCTTGGTACATGGGATGATGCTCAGTCCACTGAGCCACACTAGCCAGGCACAAGTCATCCATTTTAAAGTGCAATTCAGCACGTCCAGACATTATGCGACCACCCTCCCATCATTTCCAGAACCTTTTCCTCACCCCCAAAGCAGACACGCCCCTGTTAGCAGTCACTGCCCAGCCCCAGCCCCTGCACGCCCCCATCCATTCTCTGCCCCTGGACTGTCCTGTTTGGGACACTTCATATGTGTGGAACCTAAACCATGTGACCTTTTGTGTCTGGACAACACACCTTAGAGCAGTCTCAACATTTCCCCCTGTGCTGGGCTGCATATCTGGCGCTTTGGCCAGAAGGGTCATGCTGTGCTGTCTGTTCCTAAAACACACAGATAGGAAGGTACTGACATCAGGCCAGGCCTTGAGATATGGTCTCATGGCCCCTTCCCAGCACGCAGGCCTTCTTTCTCAGAAGGCCCGGAAGTCTCATTCCAAATTTGGGAGACAAAAGACTGAAAAAAGTATAAATAAAGAGAGTGTCCTCCATATTGGGGGGCCCAGAATTTGAAAGACACATTTGTCTCTGGGCCTCCACAAAATTTAATAATAAAATGTAACTCTTGCAGTCAGCGCTGTAGTTCAGTATCTGCTTCAGCAGGGTGCGATAACTGTAGTCAGCTGGCCAGCTTAATAAAGGCTCTTAAATTTAAATTCTGAGTCAGTGGTTTATCTCGTTGAGTGAACCCATAACATTTGGAGGCCCCCAGCGAGATTCCCGGCAGGGGTGAGAGGGACCCCTTATTTATGGCATGAGGCTCTCCCCCGGCAAGGGTGAGAGGGACCCCCTATTTAAGGCAGGAGGCTCTCCCCCACTTATCGCCGGGCACGCAGTGAGATACCCCACATCCCTGTGGGGAACGACTACCAAGGAGGCCTCCAGTCTCCGTCCCGGGTTCCAGGGAGGCGGAGGAGACTCCACCCAAAACTTTCAATTCGGAAACCGAGCCACCTGGACTCTCGGGAGAGGTAAGGAAGACCAGTCGTTAAACAGGAATTGGGACGTCCCACGGAAGGACCTATACGAAGGGCTGGACGCAGCAGTACTCCTGGTCCTGACCTGCGGCCACGATGGTGGCGGGGGTCCCTGGTTCGTGCGGCTGTAGGCTGCACCGGATTTGTCTGTCTGGTATTTGTTTTCTAGTGTTTGTTTTGTCTTTGTTGTTTGTTGTCTTTGTCTTTGTCAAAATGGGTCAGGGTCAGTCATCCTCGTCGACCCCCTATCAGTCAGGCCCACTCCGAGTGAGTGGAAGGGGAGCTTGATCACCTCCCGGGAAGCCATAGAGCTCCCTTAGGCAATTAGTCAGGAATTGGTTGGATTGTTTAAACTCTGAGTAAACATTTGGTAGAAGTCAAAAACTTGGACTGTCTGGTGTATGAATGTAAATGTGAGAGTCTGTGTGAAGCGAAAGCGACTTTGTGCTATCTGGCTGTACACATGAGAGTATTTGTTATCTCTTTCTGTTGTTTGTTTAAAGATAGGGCAAACCCTGCTTTAAGGGGAAGACAGTAGAGAACTTTTAATTGCCTTTCCCTGATGCATAATTTTGCTGTATTAGGTTAAAATTTTAGAAGTCTAGGGTTAATTTAAAGGTAGTACATTTTCTCATGGCCTGTGTAGGGTGAGGGAGAGGGACTGCTGGATTTTTATCATGTGGTCCCGAGACCTGAGACTTGCCTGCCCTTCCTGATAGATTTACAGTAGGTCTCTGTCAGGGACAGCATCCGCTACAACTGGGGGAGGAAGAGAGCTGAAAACTGCTCCGGAGCGGGTGTGAGATGGGGTAGTGGCAGTAGATTCACTAGATAGGGTAGTAGGCTCTCAGCCTGCTGAGATACAGGAGCCCTAAGCTGGGGGACAGCGGGATAGTCAGATAGGTCAAAAGTAGTAGAAGGAGGAGAAGGATTTGAGCCTCTGGGGCTTAAAGAAGGAAAAATCTAGGAGGGAGAGCAGCTAAGGAAATGGTTAATGCAGAAAAGGTGGGGCGTCGGCAGGGAGAGATAGTTTTTGTTGTGTTTTTACTTATCTGAACTATGTTGGACTCAAGGCCGCAAGCTGCTAAGCACAGTAAGTTTCTCTCTGCCCTGTTTTGTTCTCTTTAACCCTTCCGATACTAAATTAGACTAATACAGTATACTTAAAATTGCACAGGGAAGGAAGCACCTGCTCTTAGTAATCTAAGAAATACTGGGTGTTTACTTTATAGTAATCATTAAAGGATTGAGGTTTCTGGGAATAAGGAATTGCTGAGTAGAAGGTCGGAGGCATGGTTATGCATTTTTAAAGGACATAGAAAGAAGGTTTAAAGGCTAATTTAAAAATCTGAAATTTATAAAGGTTGTGTATGTGATAAGAAGGAGAAGAGAAATGTTGAAAAGAAATTAATCAAATGGTACAGGCCAGTAAGCCAGAGAGAGTATAACTCTGGAGAGTCCATAAAGAGGACTGGCAAGGAAAATCAGAAGACCTTAAGACAGGTCAGTGGCTTTTTCTCCTTATGCAATTCCTCCGAAATTTGGCAAATTGAATAAATCATGGCAATACATTTCTTTGCATAAATTCAATAAGACCGGTTTCCAATAGTGGTTTTATTGACTGAAAACTTTGACTGGAGTATCGTGTTTTAAAGAGACCTGTCTGGACTCTGAAGACTTGAAGCCAATAAGAGTGCCACAAGAAAAGCCTGGTATCCTGCTTGGGAGCCCTGAAGATGGCTGGCGCTGGAGCGTCAGGCCCATGCCCTACCATCACTGATGGTTGGTCAGAGTAGAAGGGGAGCAAGGAACCCCCACGCACTCTGGGCTGTGACAAGTAAGAGGGCTACTGAGATGCCTTAAAGCAAGGACAATGGGCAGCAGATACTGCAAGCAAGCCTGATGGTGGCTGGATGGCTTGGCTTCCTGGCCCTAGGGGGCATATTAAGATTCAATCATGAAATTCCAGCAAAGGTAGTCAGTTACCATTCTTGTTGTGTTTATGCAAACAATCAGGCCAAATTAAATACAGTAAATAAGTTAGTATTTTAATAAACAGAGGAATAACTTTAAGGAGAAAAACTCTATTTCAATAGAGGTTATTAAACTGAAATGTTTTCTTTCCCTCCCACCAGACCATTTGTTACAGTTTGTCTCTGCCAGGTCACAAGCCCACCTCCTTCTGTGCCCAGGCCTCATCATCCCTCTGACAGATAGCAAGGATCTCTTGGCTCTGAGAGAAACTTCTGTCCCTCCTCAGCACGAAGCAGTTATAGAAGAAAATTCAACGCCCATTTTCCCTGAAAGAATTCAGAGCCAGGATCCTTGAGGGAATATAGGAGGCAGTTAGACAGACATGAGCAGAGCAAGGATGATGGGCCAACTGGCACTGCCAGATGTAACTAAGTCTTTCCACCTCTATGTATGTAAGACAAGGGGACTCCCCAGAAGCAGGAGGGAACTAGGCTGCAGACGAAGCAGCCTGGGAGGCTACCCTAAAACCAGTGGGGCCTTTACAGATTCTAGTGACTCTTCCAGACCCTGAACTACTCATCTCACCAGTTTACTCATGTTCTTACAGGCTTTACAGTCTACCCAGAAAGCAGACCAGAAGCACGTCCAAGATGATCTGCCTGTATCCGGTTCATCCCTTCCAACCTGGTGACTCTGTTTGGGTAAAGAAATTTGCCACCCAAGGACTGACTCCTGCGTGGAAGGACCACCCCCACGGCAGTCAAGGTCAACAGGATCCTGATGTGGCTTCATCACACCCGGCTTAAGGCAGCCCAGGCAAAATAGAGAGTCCAGGACTCTTCGGACCCTCTGAAGATTACTCCTGGCCCTCATTCCAGGCCCTTATCTTATAAACAGGCCCACTGACTTTATTCGGTAAAGAATTAATTCTATCAAGCTTATAGTCCTCAGGGGTCAATATAACCCCCTCCCCAACAATGACCCAAAAGAGTCAATGATTTGACTCATGTACATAAAACCAGTGGGGAATGTGCTGGGCTGCATATCTGGTGCTTTGGCCAGACGGGTCATGCTGTGCTGTCTGTTCCTAAAACACACAGATAGGAAGGTACTGACATCAGGCCAGGCCTTGAGATATGGTCTCATGGCCCCTTCCCAGCACGCAGGCCTTCTTTCTCAGAATGCCCGGAAGTCTCATTCCAAATTTGGGAGACAAAAGACTGGAAAAAGTATAAAGAGAGTGTCCTCCATATTGGGGGGCCCAGAATTTGAAAGACACATTTGTCTCTGGGCTTCCACAAAATTTAATAATAAAATGTAACAATTGCAGATCTTGTTAATAATAGCGAAAACCAAGATGGCGGCATAGGTTAACACCGGAGATTGCTGCCTCGAACAACCACTTCAAAAAACAACTAAAAGACGGAATGGACATCATCCAGAACCACAGGAAGGCTGGCTGAGTGGAAATTCTACAACTAGGAGGAAAGAGAATATCATACCCAGACTCAGAGGAGGCGCAGTGCTGAAGTGAAATACTAAGGTGCGGACTGCACACGGAGTGGGGCTGGAGGCGGAGGGCGCGGTTGTTGTTTTCAATCGGGAGGGAGTTTCAGACTCTGAGCTCCAGATCCGGGCAAGTTTCTAGGGACCCAGACTCAAACGGGAGAAACGGGACTGTCTGGCTTTGGTCGGAACTCGAAGGCAGCTTTCTCTCCAAGGTTTGCAGGGAAGGCAGCTTTCTCTCCGAGGTTTGTAGCGGTTGCTGGGACTCTGTGAGGCAGAGCCCCTAGGGACGGAACTGAGAGCAGCCATAACTGCTCGCTCCTGCCCGCCCTGTAGATCCCCGGGGACCTGCCCTGCCCAAGCCCTACGCAGAGCCATTTGCCGGATAGCCTCAGGCAAACGCTAGATTAGCACCGCCCTAGAGATCCAGCACAGAAGCTCTCCCACTACAGACACAGCGGACTCTCATAGCCAGTTAGCCTGGAGGTCAAATCACCCCCGGTATTGCCGACAACAATCAAGGCTTAACTACAACAAGACTGCGCACAAAGACCACTAGGGGGTGCACCAAGAAAGCATAAAAAATGCGGAGACAAAGAAACAGGACAAAACTGTCAATGGAGGATATTGAGTTCAGAACCACACTTTTAAGGTCTCTTAAGAACTGTCTAGAAGCCACTGATAAATGTAGTGAGATCCTCAAGAAATCTAATGAGACCCTAGATGTTATGATAAAGAACCAACTAGAAATTAAGCATACACGGACTGAAATAACGAATACTATACAGACTCCCAACAGCAGACCAGAGGAGCGCAAGAATCAAGGCAAAGATTTGAAATGCAAAGAAGCAAAAAACACCCAACCAGAAAAGCAAAATGAAAAAAGAATCCGAAAATACGAAGATAGTGTAAGGAGCCTCTGGGATAGCTTCAAGTGTACCAACATCAGAATTATAGGGGTGCCAGAAGATGAGAGAGAGCGAGATATTGAAAACCTATTTGAAGAAATAATGACAGAACACTTCCCCCACCTGGTGAAAGAAATAGACTTACAGGTCCAGGAAGCGCAGAGAACCCCAAACAAAAGGAATCCAAAGAGGACCACACCAAGACACATCATCATTAAAATGCCAAGAGCAAAAGACAAAGAGAGAGTCTTAAAAGCAGCAAGAGAAAGAAACTCAGTTACCTACAAGGGAATACCCATACGACTGTCAGCTGATTTCTCAACAGAAACTTTGCAGGCCAGAAGGGAATGGCAAGAAATATTCAAAGTGATGAATACCAAGAACCTACAACCAAGATTACTCTACCCAGCAAAGCTATCATTCAGAACTGAAGGTCAGATAAAGAGCTTCACAGATAAGAAAAAGCTAAAGGAGTTCATCACCACCAAACCAGTATTATATGAAATGCTGAAAGGTATCCTTTAAGAAGAGGAAGAAGAAGAAAAAGGTAAAGATACAAATTATGAACAACAAACATGCATCTATCAACAAGTGGATCTAAGAATCAAGTGAATAAATAATCTGGTGATCATAATAGAATCAGGGACATAGAAAGGGAATGGACTGACTATTCTTGGGGGGGAAAGGGGTGTGGGAGATGCGGGAAGAGACTGGACAAAAATCATGCACCTATGAATGAGGACAGTGGGTGGGGAGTGAGGGCGGAGGGTGGGGCGGGAACTGGGAGGAGGGGAGTTATGGGGAGGGGGAAGAGGAACAAATGTAATAATCTGAACAATAAAGATTTAATTAAAAAAAATGTAACGATTGCAGTCAGTGCTGCAGTTCAGCCTCTGCTTCAGCAGGGTGCTGTAACTGTAGTCAGCTGGCCAGCTTAATAAAGGCTCTTAAATTTAAATTCTGAGTCAGTGGTCTATCTCACTGAGTGAACCCATAACACCCCTAAAAGCAAACCATCAGCATCAGTCAGCCCCAAACCCCCCCCTTCCCCCCCATGGAGGACTCCAGGCCTCTGCCCCACCCAGCAGTTGTGAATGCGGAAGTTGACTCAGTGACTGCCTGGCGACGCTAATGGACACCACCGGGCACCCCACCTTTTCCTTTTGAGACAGGAGGGTCGTTTCTGGGGGAGGATTGTGCACATGGCTTTTCCTAATTTCACGATGTGCACTGGATCGCACCCTCCCCACCGGGACCCCTGCTTCTGTTTGGTTGGAATTCAGCGAGCTAACCAGAAGACGCCACGTCGGAGAGCCGAATTTGGAGTCTTTATTGCAGCTGCCAGCAGCCGCGAAGGGCTCAGGCCTCTCCAAACCTCGAGGCCCCTAATGAGCTTAGGGGATCTTATAAAGGCAAAACACATCCCGGTTAGAACAAAGGGGGAGGCTGTGCTTAGCAGATACTTTGCAGAAAGTTTGCAGCCTTGAGCACAGCACAGCTCAGATAACCAGAGGACGGACCAGACCCCCACGCCGGCAGAACGGCTTGCAGGGCCAGATAATTAAGAGGGAGCAGTGACTGGACTATAGGCTGATGAGAATGTACATTAGGTTATCGGCACAGATTCAGATTGCTAGTCCCCCTCAAAATGTCTCATTTTCCCCATTATTCGAGCAAGCATGCTTATAGAAGCTAGAAAGTAGCGGAGTCACTTTCTGGAATTAACAGCACAAAGGACCATCTGTGTTTAGTGGAAAACTTTAAACGGCAGTTCTCATAAAATGGAGGCTATGGGAACAAGATGGAGTGCCTGTGGTTCAGATGGAGGGCGAGGGAGTGGATGGAGTCAGTCCTTTCGAGGCCCATTGTTCATTCCCCTTTGGCGAGGGACGCACATGGAGGTCTGGGGGAGACTGGTGGGGCCCGTGGAGGGATTGAAGTAGCCGGCAAGCGTGGGGTCTGGAGTAGCCGTCCGTGGAGGGCACTGGCGTAGCCAGCACTCCGCACCCCCAGCACGCCCACTGCCCAGGCTCAGCCGCCAGGCTACACTCATGTGGCACGAAATCAAAGGCAGCGTTACTGCCGGCAGAGTGTCCCTTGTTCTCCTTCCTAGTCTCCTGTGCAGTCTTCAGATGGGGAAGGAGTCGGGCAGACCGCCTCCCTCCCAGCTCTCTGGAGCTGTCCTGTCACCTGGCTGAGCCACGGTCGCCATCCTCCCCTGGCCCCTGGCCCTGGACAGAGGCTCCCACGTGCAGCTCGTGGCCCAAACCTCCTGCAGTTTCTCCCCCAGGTGCTCTGCTCTGGCACCCCTTTTCCAAGGGCCCAGATGCCTGCCAGGTGCGGGGTAGGGACAGCAGAGCTCAGGGCCGATGCAGGGACCAGGAGGTCCTGGAGTGGGGGGTGTGGGCCCGGTCTGAGGGAGGCGCGATGGTTACCTCCCCTGCTTACCCAGAAAACACAGTGCTTCCCAGCCACCCTGTGCGCAGTTCTCCTCTTATTTATTTTTAATAACTCTTTATTGTTGAAAGTATTACATATGTCCCCTCTAATCCCCAACGGACCCCCTTCAGCCTGCCCCTCCCGCCGCCCCAGGCCCTCACTGCCCCATTGTCCATGTCCATGGGCCATGCACATACGCATACAAGGTCCTTGGCTGGTTACCTCCCACCCGCCCTCCCCTGCTTTTGGGATGCCCTCCTTTTAAAAAAGACTTCTGGGCCTGGCCAGTGTGGCTCTGTTACAGACGAGCAAAGAAACACCAAGCACGCTTCCTGGAGAAAGGGAGGGACCCCGTTTATTAACACTAGGGGGCTCCGGGAATAATTTCCAAATCAGAGTGAGTAACATGCAGAGAGCCTGTCTGTATATATCCCGCTGGGGTCATTGTCTTGCAGATATGGTTCCGCCCCCTTCATGGCCCTGCAGCAAGGCCCCCAGGTATTGATGATCTGTGTGTGGGGGGGCCAGCGATAAAGACCGCCCCCCCCCCACCGCCACAGGGCAGTTCATTGTTCACAGTTTTTATGGCCTGACACTCCTTGCAAGGCCAGTTTCCTCAGCTCAGTTGGTTGGGTGTTGTCTTGTGCACCAAGGGGTCACTGGTTCAATTCCTGGTCCGGGCATATGTCCGGGTGGGGGGGCCTGTGGGAGGCAGCAGTCAGTGTTTTGTGCTCACATAGATGTTTCTCTTTGAAAATCAATTAGAAATCTTTTATAAAAATCAACTTCTGCATCTTTTAGCTCAATTCTCAGAATAGATGGGGCACGAGAAGCCATCCCGCTGAGCTCCCAGGGAGACCTGGGCAGGAGCCCGTGGAGACGGGCTCTTTCTTTGCTTGTGACGATCTCGACCGTCTCTGGTGAAGGCTCCGAACGCTTCAGGCCTCCCCCGCTGCCGCTTCCACCCTCCCCCCAAGGCTTTCGAGTCTCATTCCACAGGCCCAGGCCAGGCCGCACGCGCCCGCACACTACCAGCCCTGCCTTCCCCCGACATTGACCTCTCTGCCTGGGCTTGACAACTGGGCCGAGGACACATTCAAATTTCGTCCCCACACATGTTCACTGGACACGGTGCCCCAGGGGCAGCGTCCTGAGGTTTTTTGGGGGGCTGTCTGGGCAAACACACCTGCTCCAGTGCCTCCCTGGCCTCTTGTGTGAGGCCACTGCCTAACGATTCCCTCTGTGGCCCCGCGGGGAGCTGGTCAGAAGCGGCTTCCGCACAGAGGCCTGAAGAGGAAAAACAAATATTTCATGGTCTGGGCCAGCGAGGGAGGAAAGTACAGAGCTACACCCTCAACTGAGTGCAGGTTTCCCACCAAACAGATGTTTTCTCCCTCCTTTCAGGGTGAGGTCTCCAGCTGCTGAGCGTGCAGCTGTGCTGGGAGCAGCCTGGGTCATGGCTGAATTGGGGCTGGGACGGAGCTCAGGAGCTTGCCCTGGCCGCTAGTGGTGAGGGCTGCAGGCTGAGGAGGGCCCTGGAGGGGGTCTGGGCTGCAGCCCCTGTGCCGCCTGCGCCTCCAGCCCACGGGCTGGGAAACACCAGGGAGATGTGAGTGCCCGGAGCAGCTTTTCCACGGGCCCAGGCCCCCGGAAGGGCTTCACCGCACACAGGCAGAGTCCTCGCGGCTGAGCGCTGGCTTCCCGCCCAGCGTGGGTGCCCTCAGCCTGGCGTCGGTGCCCTCAGCCTGGCGTCGGTGCCCTCAGCCTGGCAGGCCTCAGGGCATGGGGCTTTTAGGTTGAGTCCCAGATCCTGTCAGACCTCCCAGCTGGTTCGGGCACTGCCACAGCTCCTTGCCATGTTACTAAAGCCCATGCTCAGAGGGCCAGCCACCTGGCATCTGCTGCCCAGTTTTCCCCCTCTTCAGGGTCACAGCCCCTGACAGCCAGAGGCCTCCTGCCACCAGAGATCCATTGGCAATATGACCAGCCCTGGGGAGAAGCTGGGCGTCCAGGAGCAGACCGGTGGGGCCTAACTGGTCAGGGAGCCAGGGGACTCCCACAGGAGGTGGCCCTTGAGCCGGGTGGGGGTTGGTGACTGCTGACCTGGTGGTGGGGGTGCTGGTCCCTCTCCTGGAACAATGTGAAGAGGCTGGAGGAGGGCAGGACCCCATTGGCACACGAGAGAAGGAGGCTCCCCAGTCCTGTGCCAGCAGTGGAGCCTGGCCCTCGAGCTCCGTCCTGTCCGAGCTCCCTGGGCAGCTGGCAGCCCCTCGCTGAGCCCCGGGCTCTTGTCTTCATGGGGGAGGGGGAGGGAGAGGGGGAGGGAGAGGGGGAGGGGGAGGGGAGGGGAGGGGGAGGGGGGGGCAGTAGTTCCACCTCGCAGGTGGGTCTGGAGAATGAACCCTTTTGTACGTGTTAGCTAGTGACTGGCGCCCAGTGTGTGTGAAGGTTCTATGTGCTGTCACAGACTCCAGAACCAGGGGCAGTGGCCAGACGGAGGCCGCCTGGCTTGGCCAGTCTCTCTTGGTCACTGCAGGCGGGCTCCCGTGTGGCTGGGCCGCGGAGCCCGTGGGGACCTGGGGCAGAGGCTGTGGAGGCATGGCCCTTGTGCTCTGCACAGGGAAGGGGCAGACCCGCTGTCCCCTGGGGGAGGGGGTGTGCAGGAGGTGCTGGCCCTGCGAGATGAGGGCGTTGGGGCCGCCTGGTTCCTCTGATGTCCTGGGCCGGCCACGCTGTCCTCCGGGCAGGCGGGCCACGGTGTGGCCGGGTGGGCGCGTCAGGGCCTCAGACCGTGGCCTGGGGGGGCTCCCCTGGCCTGAGCGGCACTCATTTGGGGGCCCCGGACTCCTGGTCCCCGAGGGGTTGTTCAGCGTCCAGCTACCTCAGCTGCTAAGAATGGCAGGTCATCAGACGCCCGATCGTGAAATGTCACATTACTGTTTGTGAAGCGTTTAATAATCACAGCACAAGCATCGCAGTGGGAAGTGCAAGCGTGGTTTGTAAATTTATATTTGAATGCAGTCAGTGGCTGGAAAAGGCAAAATAAACGCTCATTCCCCACCCCCACGCCGCCCTCTCTGTGGCTGGGCGGGGTCAGAGAGGCTGGACAGCGATGCCCCACTGCGTGAGCCGCCTCACCACGCTCCTGCACCTGGACTCGGGTAGGCAAACATAAAGCTCAGGAGTGGAATCCGAGCCCTGACCGGTTTGGCTCAGTGGATAGAACGTCGGCCTGCGGACTGAAGGGTCCCGGGTTCGATTCCGGTCAAGGGCATGTACCTGGGTTGCGGGCACATCCCCAGTCGGGGGTGTGCAGGAGGCAGCTGATCGATGTTTCTCTCTCATCGATGTTTCTAACTCTCTATCCCTCTCCTTTCCTCTCTGTAAAAAAATCAATAAAATATATTAAAAAAAAAAAAAAAAAAGAAGTGGAATCCGAGAGCTATGTGGGGTGGGGTGTGAGGTAAAGTCCTGGATTTTATGCAATTGTGCCTGGCAAGATATTGAGCGTCTTTTGTTATGAGAGTAAAATTCTACAATTAGAAATGAAACAAGAGAAAGAAACAAAACACTGAAGTTGGAGAAAGGCTGACAGCCCCTGACACCAGAGCAAGGTCCTTGAGGGCGACAGGCAGTGGCCTGACACATGCAGGCACGGTGTTCTTTCCCATGGGACACGCCCTGGGTCACGGGTCACCATGAGCAGGACATGGATATGTCTGCAAGCAGGACCAGCAGAGGTGAGGCTGCAAGCCGAACCCAGACCCGCCGTGATGTCCACTGTCCTGATCCCTGGGGAAGGGCTGTGTGGGGCCAGGAGCCTCAGCTGGACGAGCAGTGATGGGGGTGTGGCTGGTGGTTTCCCTGCCGCTCTCCCCAGGCCTGTGGCTTCCTCTTTGTTGACCAGCGGAAGGTCCAGTCCAGACCACACAGCACTGACCACACAGGCTCTGAAGTTTGACCAGGCCCTGCCTCTTTGGCTCATCCCTGCTGAGGACCGGCCCCTCACTCTCTCACTCTTGACCTGGGGGCGTCCCACGTGGGCTCCCTCCAACTGTCTGCCAGCACCTCCATGTGCATGGCTTCCAAATGGACCCCAAAAGATGGCACTACCCCCAGAGGTCCTCTCAGCCCTGTGCGCCGAACCAGGACCCCCAGGGCTCCCAGCACCGCCCTCCAAGGAGGACGAGGACATGGGCAGGCCAGCACAGCAGCCTCGGCCGCCTGCCCACAGAGGTGTGCCCCTTCTCGCCACAGTTCCCCTGCCTGGGGCGGCCTCTCCTGAGCTGAGGATGAGGAGCCCAGGCGCGGCCCCGGCCAGGAACTCCAGAAGCTGAGGGCCGAGAGGTTGCCCCGAAGGAGGCTACTCACCACTGAAGCCAGTGTTCCTGGCCCTCAGCCCTGGGGCGGGGCTGGCATTCTGTGGCTCCTCTGCCTCTCCCACCCCACCCCGCCCCCCATTTGTCTCCAAAGCTCTTCCAGCTCTGAGGTCACTGTACCCTAATTAAACACTTGGACCTGGGTTCTGTCCTCCCAATTGGCCCTGACTGATGCAGGTGTCTCCACCATCATCCCCATCATCATCACTGTCATCCCCATCATCATCACCGTCATCACCATCATCATCACTGTCATCACCATCATCATCACCACCATCACTGTCACCATCACCACCATCACTGTCACCATCACCACCATCACTGTCACCATCACCATCATCACTGTCACCATCACCACCATCATATCCATCACCACCATCATATCCATCACCATCATCATCACTGTCATCACCATCATCATCACCACCATCACTGTCACCATCACCACCATCATATCCATCACCATCATCACCATCATTATCACTGTCATCACCATCCTCATCACCATCATCACTGTCACCATCATATCCATCACCATCATCACCATCATTATCACTGTCATCACCATCCTCATCACCATCATCACTGTCACCATCACCACCATCATATCCATCACCACCATCATATCCATCACCATCATCATCACTGTCATCACCATCACCATCATTGTCACCATTACCACCATCATATCCATCACCATCATCATCACTGTCATCACCATCACCATCATTGTCACCATTACCACCATCATATCCATCACCATCATCATCACTGTCATCACCATCACCATCATTGTCACCATTACCACCATCATATCCATCACCATCATCATCACTGTCATCACCATCACCATCATTGTCACCATTACCACCATCATATCCATCATCATCATCATCATCATCATCACTGTCATCACCATCACCATCATTGTCACCATTACCACCATCATATCCATCATCATCATCATCATCATCATCATCATCACTGTCATCACCATCACCATCATTGTCACCATTACCACCATCATATCCATCATCATCATCATCATCATCATCATCATCACTGTCATCACCATCACCATCATCATCACCATCATCACTGTCATCACCATCACTGTCACCATCACCACCATCATATCCATCACCATCATCATCACTGTCATCACCATCACCATCATCATCATCATCACTGTCATCACCATCACCATCATCATCATCACTGTCATCACCATCACCATCATCATCATCACTGTCATCACCATCACCATCATCATCATCAGTGCATCAAGGCAGATGGAGCCCCTGGAGGCAGAGCTCCTGACCAGGCAGGGGCTGTGTGTTCAGTGCTGCCCGGCAGCCATGCCCCTGCTGCTTTACCCAGTGATGCAGTCTGCGTGATGGGATTTGCTATCCCAAGAGCAGCACCTCTGTCCTGGGTGCAAAGGCAGGGAGGGCTCGGTTTGCTACACCAGGCTCTCTGTAAGCGTCGTTCTTGATGTTGAATTAATCAGGGGTTCTGAAAGCAATTAGGGGTTTCAGTGGCATCATATTTGGCACGACCACAGGTGGGCTTGGTAAACAAGAAGGGTGCCAGGCCGGGGGCCTGGGAGCCCCAGCAGGGAAGAGGCACTCACACGCCTCAGCATGAGGAGATCAGGGCATTGGTGCCAGACTGCTACCGAATTAGGTGACTGTCACTCCAGGGGGGACCTGCTGTGGCGGCTCCGCATCTGAAGCACCTGGGCTGAGCTTTGAGCCTGGGCGGTTTGCAAAGAGGCAGAACTCACCACCTGATACTGGAGACAGCCTTGCAGAGCCTCAGCCGTGCTGGTCACCTATGCACCTGAGCTCGGGCCCAAAGGGCCGCTTTCCTAGCCTGTGCCCTGTTCTGTTGATTTACTGTGTTTCTAGATGTCAGCGTCCCCAGATGGGGCCTGGCCCACAGTAAGAAGACAGACAGGTGGCTCGGAGGGAGGGAGGTGGGAACCAGGGGTGAGGTGGGAGGAGGGGAAGGGGTCTGCGTAGGTGGGATGAGGTGTGCAGTGACTGATTTTGGGGGGGCAGCTCCAGTCTGCTCTGTAATGATGCAGGTGGGTGTTGTTCAATGTTCCCCCACTCATGATGTGGGGACTGGAAGCAGGGGGTCGGGGATTTTTGGTCCCAGTGTTTTGTTGGCCCCTCGAGAGGGACTGTCCCCTGAATCCAGAAAGATCTCAGGGATCAAAGCCAGCACCTGTGACACAACCCAGCGTGAGGTCACAGAACCCAGGAGTCATGCACACTGCGCCCCTGCATGCCAGCCCCTACCCTCCCTGTGGGGACTCACCTGCCTTTCCCTCCAGGGGACAGAGCCCTCCCTGGGCTCAGCATCTCTCTGGACTTTCCCCAACCTTGTCTGGCCTAGAGGCTGCCCTTACCACTGCCCCCCCGCAGGGAATTCTGCTTTCTGCCTGTGTTTGCACTGCATCCTGGGACACCCTCTGTGGCCAGGATAGTGCAGTGGGTGGGTCTGTGCACCAGACCAGATGCAGCAGAGGGCGCTGCAAGCCCCCCTAGTCACCTCCAACCAGGCCCCTTCCTCGGCCACTGGCCAGCACCCTGGACCACTTCCCTGTGAAGGAAGCAAAGGGGGATCTATTTTGTTTGTAAAGAGCTGATTGTCATAGATAAATGTATCTAATTAGTCACATTTGCTGACACATAAACTTTTTTTTAATTTTATTTTTATTTTTATTGATTTCAGAGAGGAAGGGAGAGGGAGAGAGAGATAGGAACATCAACGACAAGAGAATCATTGATCGGCTGCCTCCTGCACATTCCCCACTGGGATCAAGCCCACAACCCAGGCACGTGCCCTTGGCCAGAACTGAACCCGGGACCCCTCAGTTCGCAGGCCAACACTCTATGCATTGAGCCAAACCAGCTAGGGCTGACACATAAACCTTTAATTGTGGATTGAATAATCCTATATAATAAATCCCTATTATGCAAATTGACCGAACAGCAGAACGACTGGTCGCTATGATGCATACTGACCACCAGGGGGCAGATGCTCAATGCAGGAGCTGCCCCCTGGTGGTCAATGCGCTCCCACAGGGTGGCAGGAACCTCTCCTGCCTCTGCAGCAACGCTAAGGACCCCTCGGGGATGTCTGACTGCCGGCTTAGGCCCATTCCCACTCAGGCATCCCTGAGGGGTCCCAGACTGCAAGAGGGCGCAGGCGGGGCTAAGGGTCCCCCCCACCCCCGTGCACGAATGTCATGCACCGAGCTTCTAGTTAGGTATATCTGCATATGCAAATGACACAGTTATACCCTATGCCATGTCTAACATGATACCGCCAGAGGCAAACCACTCTGTTACAGGACAGAATATGATATATTAATTTACATAAACACCTTCGTTTAGAACCAGCAACTCCTGTCTGTTTACATGATAACTGGAGAGCTGGGCATCATCTCCCGTTGAAGGGACACCTGGGGACAACGATGCTCTGGGTGGCACCCAGGGTCAGGGGCTTCCTGGGCCACCCCAGCTCGGCTGAACACCCTGCTCTGTGACGGGTGGGCTTGGGGCCAGCGAGGCCCTGAAGGCTACAGGTTGGCCCAGTGCCTGTGGTCCCGCCCCAGGGCCGTGAGCTGTATACTAATGGTGCTGCCCTCACACACTGCAGCTGCTCCGGTCCAGGTGCGGTCACTGCCATCCTCCCTGATGGGTGGTTTGCAAGCAGCCTCTGGAAGAGACCGGGTGCCCAGCTTGGAATTCGGGGGGCCCTGCTCTGTGTTGGCCTCCCAGCCTCTGCTTTTGGCTGAGTCTCCCCCTCCCCCAAGTGACCGCTGCAGGTGATCACCGTGTCCTCCAGGTCTGGATGGAGGGAGTGTGGCCTGCCAGGGCCATCGGGGAGCACCACCCAGCGAGGAGGGCGTGTGCTGCTGCTGTCCCAAGCAGAGCCAGGCTGGCAGTGGGCCCAGCCCCCTTGGCTCCCCTGCCCCTCCCCCGGTGGGGCTGTGTGGTCAGTGGGCTGCACTGGGGAGGCAGAGCATGAGGAATTTGGCTCCAGCCAGAAGATGGCACATTCCCTGCTTTCCAGAGGCTCTGGCAGCAGCCCCTCCACGCCCACCCTCTCGTTGCCATGGCAACCTGCTGACAAGCTGACACCATCCCAATTTGCCTTCAAGTTCCCTCTCTTCCCTCTCCCAGCCAGGAGCGCAGTGAGTGGGCACGGCCAGCAGAGGGCAGCGGCGGGCTGGCACTCAGCGGGGCAGAGTGGGTGGGCCTTGCTGGATATGGGCCCCGCCTTTTGGGGTCTCCACGTTCCTCCCAAAGGCTGGAGGCCAATGCCCTGCAGAGAGCAGCAGGCGGGGACAGCCATTAGCGGGGGTGTCCACAGGGCAGGTCCACCCTTATGACCCGCAGGCCCTCAGCTTTGGCTGGAGATGTCCATACCCCAGGCCTGGAGACTGCATCAGCTGCAGCTGCTGATGGCCCTGCTGGGCATGACCCCCCTGCGCCCCAGGCGCTCATCCCCTCATTCCAGGGCTCATCCGTCCATTTGTTCCCTCTTTCACACACAGGGTGGGGGGGCCTTTCTCTCCAGGGCACTGCCCTTTGGTCTGAGCCAGGACTCAGGGCCCCCACGGGCCAGGGGCCTGCTGTCACCCCCACAGTATCTCCTGTGTTCTCTCAGGTGGGGACAGCCTAACCTCTCCGGCATTTCTTTTTTTAAGTCCCCCACCCCTGCCTGTGGTTAATCTGACATCTTAACTACAAGTAAGATAAAGTATTTAAGGAATTCATCCCTGAAGAAAGGAAAGACAATGCCGGAGGAAGGGAGAAGCAGCTTCCAAACGGCTGTGCGCCACTCACCACGGTGCTGCGGGGCGGGGCCTGCGCGGGCCCTAGCGCCCGGCGGGAGAAGCCCTGGCAGCCCCTGCCGCGCACAGGCCCGGGCTGGGGGGCCAGCAGCGCCGGGCAGGGTGCAGGGGGCTGGGCAGGCCCCGCCCCGGCAGCACCGAGGGGGAGCAGGGTGGATGAATGAGGCTCGGCCTCCCTGCACCTGGGTCGACCTCACTGGCCTGGGTGTCTCTCCCTCTCGGGGTCCTGGCTGTCACGGTTTCCCCCTGGCCTGGGTTCTGGGCTCCAGGTGCATTAGCAGCCAGGCCCTCTGGGTGCTGGCTCGGCAGGACCTCAGAAGGCCCTGACTTGGTGAGGCTGAGATGGCCAGGCGCCTGCGGGTTTGCTCCTGGTCGAGCTCCTCATCGGCCGCCTCCCGGCTCACTCAGCAGCTGCAGCTCAGACCCGGCGGTCAGGTGAACCCCAGGCTGTGCTGGCAGCGTCCTGGGAAGGGGCGGGTGGGGGCATGGAGACCCCCAGGTGCCTGTCGCCCTCGTTGGCTTGTGAGGTCTTCAGCTCCATCTTCAACTCTTATGTGGCTTCCACTACCCACTGGGCAGAGACCCCATTTGTCCCTGTGCCCTGGAGGGGGAAGGCTGGGCCCAGCACCCTGTTTGGCAACTGCATCCTTTGTGGGGGGCTGGCTCTCAGAGGGTTCAGTGAGGTCACCTGAGGCCACAGTGGGTCCTGGGCAGGTGGCACAAAATGGGACTGCTTTCCTGACGGCACCTGGGGTGGGGCTGAAGCGTGGGCACAACAGGTTTAAATACTGTCACGTGTTTCCCCAAATGTGGGACCTGAGTCATTTCCTGATCGGGTTCCGTCCAGAAACAGTTTCCAGATCAGATCTGGTTTAGAAACCAGCTGTAGGCCTTCTGTATATGCCCTGTGTGCCTGGCGCGCCCCCCCCCCCCCCCCCCCGCCCAGGAAGCAGGGCCTGGGTCACCAGGGGAGGCACAAGCAGTTTATGAGAATTAAAACAGTCATTTAGGAAGGATGATTCGAGGGCAGTGATGAAACTATTCAGCGGGAATAACCTGCAAACATCCACATCAGCTCCCAGATGTGCGGGCGGAGCCGCGGGAGCAGGAGGGTCCCTCGCTGGCCCCAGGCTTGGCAGGACCTGGGGGCCGGGGCAGGTAGTCGGGCAGCTTTGAAGTCTGGCCCATGTTTAGGTCTGTGCTAGATGAGGCCTCTTCCTGCCGTCTGCGGGCATGTCCACCTGTGCCCTGCATGTGCGTGAGCACCCCCTCTCTGTCTTGCTGCTGAACTGCTTCCCGGCATGCATTCCGCTCCGCCCTCGGGAGGGGACAGGGCCCAGCCTGGCCCCTGCGGCCCCGTGGGTGTCTCTGGGGTGATCATCATGACTGGCCTGAAGGGAAGACAAGAAAATGAGGATCTTTGTGTCTTCTGCCAAGGAGTCAGCGCTTCCCCAAACTGTCGGAATGGAAATAATTTCAGAAGCTATTGTCCAAGCAAGCTTGGCTCTTCCTAGTTAGAAGCAAGCCTGCACCGTTGTCAGAGATGCTAAAATAGCTCCCCGCAGGGATGGCTGGGATGGACGGAAACAGACCTGGAGCTGGACCCAGCAGGCCTTCTCCACGTGGGGGCCGGGCACCCCGGTCGCTGCACAGGCACCCGCCTTCCCCAGCAGCTGCCCGGCCTCGACTGCACACCCGTGTGGGGATCTGGAGGCTTTCTCTGGGCCTGACCAGTAGTGAGGTGTAGCCCCGGGCCGTGGGCTGGGCAGCGTTGTCTGGACCGCACGCGCGTGGGCACACGGCGGGCTCTCCTTCCCAGCTTCCCTCTGGTCCTCCGCCCGGACGCCAGGCGCTTCCCGCTCCCGCCCGCCACCTCCGCGCCCTTGTCTGGACTGTGCGTCTCTGGGGTTAGGTGGGGGCACGTCCCCCCACCCCCCGCCCCGACCTCAGGCTCTGTTGTAGCCCCTGGCGGGGTCAGCTTTACCTCCCGACGCCCTACCTTGTGAGGGGAGCCCCCTGCGCCTCCTCATCGCCGAGCCGATGTTTCTATTCAAAAGCCCGTTGCTCCCTCCTCTCTTTCCTGACGGCACCTGGGGTGGGGCTGAAGCATGGGCACAACAGGTTTTGGGGCATCGCTGCCCATGGGCTTGCAGCAGCTGTGCTCTCACAGGCCTGGCCTTGGGTTGGGGACAGTCATGCGCCAGGGGAGGAGGCAGAGGGGCTCAGCAAGGATGGCCGAGTCCACCGCGCTGTCCCCTCCTCGCTGTCCCCGGAGGCAGTGGCACCTGGGCAGTTCCTGGTCACAGCGTGCCTGGGACCTGGCCCTGACGGTGCCCGCCCTGCAAGAGGAGGGCCACCTCGCTGCGTTCTGCCCTGTGGCGGTGTGGTTGCCCGGGCTGTCAGGTCCTTGCAGCCGAGGCCCCCCGTTGCAGAAGCAGCCCTCCGGTCACACGGGCGAGCCACACGGCGTGGAATGCTGGCGGAAGTGGGTCAGCTCCCCCTGAGCGCTGCTCGGCTCTGCTGCCTGAAGCGAGGCCTGCTCAGCCTCAAGGCCATTTTCAGATGACATTTTGGGCGCAGGCTGGATGATGCTATTGTGACGTGCAAGAGTGAAATCTTGACGCTCGGCAGGCGCTGCTCCCGGGGCATGTAGCTCTCCTGCCGCTTGCCAGGCACCTGCAGGCCAAGGCCCCCACGCTGTGGTGCCGGTGGACGCACCTGTTGCTTTGCTTTGGGAGCACAGGGTCCCCAGGTGTCCCGTAGGTAGGGGACGGCTTTGACCTCATGTGCCATGACCTTGGACCAAGTGTGACCACATCCCCAGGATTGAGGTCTCCAGAGTTTGTATAAGATGTAAAGAAGCAGCAGGTAGCCAAAACCGGTGGCTCAGTGGATAGAGCGTCGGCTTGCAGACGGAAAGGTCTCAGGTTTGATTCTGGTCAAGGGCATGTACCTGGGTTGCGGGCACATCCCCAGTAGGAGGTGTGCAGGAGGCAGCTGATCGATGTTTCTCTCTCATCGATGTTTCTAACTATCTCTCTCCCTTCCTCTCTGTAAAAAATCAATAAAATATATTTATTTAAAAAAAGAAGCAGCAGGTGGATCTTCACTGTCCTAGAAGGCCCGGAGCACTGGCGTGTCACTGCCGTCTGTCCTGCGGGTCAGAGGGGACCGGGCGGGACCCGGGTGGTGGGGAGACTGCTCTGTGTGTGTGGGCTGCTCGTTCTCCTGCAGGTTCACCCACTCACCTGACCCCCCCCCCCAGAAGACGAGCCTTGAACAAGTGGGCCCTGGCATGAAGCGGACACTGTGCTGGCCTTTCTCGCAGGACTTAAGGCAGGTGAGGGGGATGCTCAAGGGAACGGCCACTGTGTTGCCAGTGGGGATGAGGTGGCCCGAGGGGAGGAGCATGGCGGCCGGGCAGCAGGGAGCCCTGGGGTCTTGCCATCATCACCTGCTCCAGTGCTGGGCTCCAATCTGGAAAGATCCGGGGGCAGTGGCGGAGCAGGCAGCTCCATGTTCATGCTGAGTCCCCAGTGCCTCACGCCCACATCCTGACCTCTGCCCCGATCCATCCACCTACCCACTCACTCCACTCATTTATCCCTTGAACCTACTGGCTTGACTTGGGTGGGGGGTTGGGAGGGCACGATATGAATTGTCTGTCGGCACCTTTGACCGATTGCTGGGGCCGTGGAGCCGGGTGGTGTGTGTGGGGCCCAGGACAAAAGTGCCAACTGGTTCTGATGCTGACTCATGTTCTTTTGTCCACATCCCCTCCTCATGTCTGTCCATTCCTTCACCTGCCCCTTCCCTGCACCCCCACGCACATTAGGGAAGGTGACTCTAGCATCAACAGCCAGGAGTGGGGGCTGGGCAGGCCCAGACAGAGGCAGCACAGGAGTGTCCAGGGCCCCAGCCCAGCTCCCCGCCCTCCCCTTCAGCTCCCCTGCTGCCTGGTGCAAAGGCTGAGGAGGGACAAGGGCAGGGAGCAGCCTGTGGTGCCCAGGACGAGGGGAGATGCCCAGCTCCCCGGATCTGGACCCCACTTCCCGCCACTGAAGCCATCTGCCTTCCTGGAGCCCAGAGACACTCAGGCCTCCTGGGTGAAACGTGGGAGACGGGAGATGGGAAGGCGACATTTCCTCAGAAACGGTTCACTAGCGCCTTAACCCTTCCTTCCCCGGTGATCCGCACACTCCTCCCTCGGAACGCACCTGGGAGTGTCTTAGGGGCCAGGGGGTGGAGAGAGCGGGGGGTGGGGCTACAGATGGAGCAGCTGGTATTGCTGAGAGGAGGCTGAGAGAGGATGGGAGGAGCCCTGAGGGCAGCAAGGGGTGGGCCCGTTTGGGGTCAGGCACAGGCACATCACGGCTCCCTTCCTCCTGGGGAGAGGCAGTGTTTGAGCTGACTGCTTTTCAGGTGAACCAGGAGAGGAAAGCGACCGGAGGACCAGGTGAGATTTGTTCCCAGGTCTCCAGGCACGGAGCCTGGAGGTGGCCACGCCACGCTGGGATTCATAAACCATAAAGGTGGGGACCCCGATGGGTAGCTGTGATGGATAGCTGGGCACAGAGATCACAGCGATAAGACATGAAGGAAACCTCCACACTCAGCCACAGCCACATGGTGCCACCTCTTCCGGCTCCTGGGGTGCAGAGCCGACATCCTCTTAGGCGTCAGATGTGAGTCAAGATGGAGGCCAGGCCCCTGCCACCTGGTGGAGCTGCCGCGGCATCCACCCCAGCTTCTGTGGCCAGCTGGTCTGCTTCTGGCCAGGAGCGCTGGCTTTTAAAAACTGCTGCTTACCCCGGTCGGCATGGCTCAGTGGTTGAGCGTTGACCTATGAACCAGGAGGTCCAATTCCCAGTCAGGGCACATGCCTGGTTGTGGGCTCAATCCCCAGTGTGGGGTGTTCGGAAGGCAGCCGATCAATGATTCTCTCATTATTGATGTTTCTATCTCTCTTTCCCTCTCCTTTCCTCTTTGAAATCAACAAAAGTTTATTTTTTAAAAACAGCACAGCTCTAGCCAGTTTGGCTCAGGGAATAGAGTGTCAGCCTGTGGACCAAAGGGTCCGGGGTTCGATTCCGGTCAAGGGCATATATGTACCTCAGTTGCAGGCTGCTCCCTGGCCTGGGCTCTGGGTGGGGCTTGTGCAAGAGGCAACCAATTGATGTGTTTCTCTCACATCAACGTTTCCCTCTGTCTTTCCCTCTCTCTTCCACTGTCCCTAAAAATCAATGGAAAAATATCCTCGGACGAGGATTAACAAAGAACAAAACAAAAAACCTGCTGGTTAGAAGCCAATTAAAACGCCTGACCTGGGAGGCTCCTGCTAACCCCAAGGGAGCTGAGCTGTGGTCTCTCAGCGGGGCAGAGGCACTGCTCAGAAGCGCTGCGGAGGGGGCACAGGCCCTGCTCTGCCTGGCTGTGGCCAATACCCACCGCCACCTCCCACGCCCCTCTGCCCGGGGCGGGCTGGGCCCCTCCCCACAGTCCCGGTGCTGAGCAGGCCTGGCCCGCTGTCCATGGTGCTAGGATCCAGCCAGACTCACGCTGGGCCGTGCGCTCTCCAAGGTCCTGAAGACGAAACCCCAGCCTGGCAGACCTTCCCGGCGTCCACAAACACCAGCTCCACCGGGCCTCCCTTCAACCGGCTCAGGTTATGGCTCCCCCGCGTGTCTCTGGGAACGAAAGTCTCTTTCTTGACCTCAGTCAGAGCTTGGGCCTTCTCCCTGCGTTCCTCCTCCCTCGCCCTTCCTTCCTCCCTCTTGCCCACCTCCTCACAGCAATGACCTGAGGGAGCCGAGGAACCCTGCCTCTGCTCGGCGCCTGGAGGAGATGATTTGAAAATGTCCAGCTCCTCCTAATCCTGAAAGTTGGGGTTCAGGCAGGTGGACAGAACAGATGTGCCTGGGCACCTGTAACCCCAAAATACAGACTCGAGGAGGAGGCCTGCATTCTGTGGCCCAGGGGTGGGCAAACTTTTTGACTCAAGGGCCACAGTGGGTTCTTAAACTGGACCGGAGGGCCGGAACAAAAGCATGGATGGAGTGTTTGTGTAAACTAATATAAATTCAAAGTAAACATCATTACATAAAAGGGTATGGTCTTTTTTTTTTTTAGTTTTATTCATTTCAAACGGGCCGGATCCAGCCCGCGGGCCGTAGTTTGCCCATGGCTGCTGTGGCCTATTAAAGGGCCTGACACTGAGTTCAGGCTGAGAATTGGAATCCCAGGAGGCAGAGCCTATCCCATATAATGAAACAATATTTGTGCATTTTCGGAGGGAGCTTGGGGTGTTGAGATAGAAGTCAAGATGAGGTTGGCTTAAGGGAAATAGTGCTGGGCCTCCTTACCCAATGCCCAGGGTCGGGGGATATGAAAGCTGGGGTTGTCCTGTTACTAGAAACGCACTTGTCAGCAGAGACAGGCGTGGGCACTGAGACTCCCCACAGAGGGAGGGAGGCGGAGGACCTGCCCAGGAGGCTGTGCCAGGTGGAGACCCCCACACTGGGCAAGGCTCAGGGCCCCTGGAGGAAGGGCCACCTGCAGGAAAAGTCTGATCCAGGGTCCTTTCCACAAACTCACAAACAAAAGAGGAATTACTTCGGATGCTCTGATCTCTCTGGTAAACGTCAAAATATGTAAACATCAAACCCTTTTCCTTCAGCTACTAAGACAAATGGAAACACGTTTATTAGCATAGGGATGAGTTTAATCAAATTAGCCAGAGCACAATTGAGCCGCAGAAAATGCAATGAGCTGGGAATGAATTAGCAGCATAATGATAACAACCTCAGGCCACACTCACTCTCCCGGAGCCAGGGGTACCCCACTGGTCTTTCCTGGCTGGAGCCAAGGACCACCTGAGGGCCCCTGAGATCCCGGGAGCTGGGAGGAAGAGCTATAGCAGGGACTGAGGTGCAGGCACCCCTTGGCAGGCCCATGAGATATAGGGGGTATGGGCCTGCACTCCCAGCTGCTGGGGGCTCCTGTCTGGGGGCTGAGGGTGGGGGTCACGGAACACCACCAGATCTAGTGGAGAGGCCCCCCAGTTGCAGTCCCACCTGAGTGGGGGACTTGGTGATGTGCAGTCCCCACCTGAATTGGGGTGTCCCTATGTGCATTTAAACTCATAAGGGTAGGCTCAGAAGCCTGGTCTTCTGCACAGAAGGCCCCCAAACCAGCCACATGGATCCCAGCAGGGTGGAACTGCCACATCTCAGCGTTGGCCAGTGCCTGGGGTCATGGCTGGCATTTGAGAGCACCTGGCTTAAACCAAAATTAAAATGACTCGTTACCTATTTGCTTCATCTGCAAAAGCAAGAGGAACTCAAAGGACAATTAAAGCCTCAAGCATTTTCTCAGTCTTCCCTGCTTCAGACAAAGAAATCACAGACAAGGAGGAGAAACCAACAACATGGGCAGGTCCCAGCGAAACTAACAGCTCACCCTGTTACTTTAAAGAAAGCGGAAAACCTTGAGGCCACAAGCTCAGCCGAGAGCCGGAGGGCACGCTTCGCGGTCTGTTCCTAACGCCCACCAAGGTGGGCATTTCTGCCAAGTCGCCTTCTTCAGGGTGACAGTGATCACAAGAAGAGCCAGCCCAGAAGTTGCCATTCACTAGAACCCCGGGCACCAGGCACCGACCTACAACTTCGCGGCTCTCAGGTCCCCTTGTCTGAAGCTCTGTGGCTGCACCTCCCTGTAGCCCCAGGAAATGCCTGCACCCCCTCCCCGTCTGCTCAGCAGGCCCTCGCCGTGTGCACTGAGCAGCAGGGACCCTTCCAGGCAGCGGGTGCCGTCGTCGGGGCCGTCCCAAGCAGGCAGTGCTCTTTCCTTCCCTGTCTGTGTCAGGACACTGAGGCCAGAGACACGAAGGCCCTGCTTACTGCCCTCGCCTGGTGGGACAAAGCATCTTGCTGCTGGGCTCTCTGCTGTGGTGTAGCTCTTCCCAGCGTACCCAGTGCCTCACCACCGCCCAGGGGAAACTTCATCGTCAGGGGCATGCTTCTGCAGCTGGCTCACACCAGAATGAGGCATCAGGCTCAGCGATGATACCCCCCCCCAGACAGCCACGAAGGACCCAAGTGTAGCCCTGGGGCCTCTCCGCGTACCACCCAAGGGTGCAGGGGTGCCAAGGAGAAGGCTGTGCATCTTCAGGCAAAGGTGTCCTGAGCATAACGGGAGTGAGTGTTACCTAGTGAGTTCTGTTCCTCCCCTACAGCAGGAATGAGGAGCCCGGTCTTCCAGGGCTGGCTCAGAGGCCGAATTTTGCCACATTTATGGGTTCTATGTCTGGGGGGAGGAGCCTGTTCTGCTCACATGTCTAATGAGCCGTGGGCAGCTCCATTTCCTGGAGACACTAACACCTGTCACCACCTCCCCAGACAGTGGGTTCACAGGGGGGACAGATGATACCACTGCCTGCTGTGGGGAGGGCACGCAGGCCAGGCTTGGCCACTTGAGCTTCTGTGCAATCCCTGTGATTTCATCAGAGGGCGGAAGAGGAAGCTTTTTGATTAGAGATGTAACATGTGGGCTTACGGGGCCTGAAGTTCAATCCCACTCAGCTGTCCTGCACCCCTGTGTCCTGCTGGCCGCCCGCGCCATGGCCTGTTGTTGCGGATGTCCAGTGAGCTTGGGCATTGCCCCCTGCACCCTGCTGAGGGCCTAATTCCATCAGGGCCGGTCCTCTTTCCAAGGCTTTCACCTGGGTTATAACTGAGAAGCTGATTGACAGGCCAGAGCACAGAACACGGATCAGTGAATGGACCTGCAAGCTTCCCGAGCGGGGCAGGGAGGGCCTCTGGGCCCCTAGCCCACTGCTTGCTTTTACACACCGTGGTTTTTTTCTTTTTATAGAATATATTTTTATTGGTTTCAGAGAAGAAGAGAGAGAGAAACATCAATGATGAGAGAATCATTGATCGCTGCATGCCCCCTACCAAGGATCAAGCCCACAACCCCGGCATGTGCCCTGGCCAGGAATTGAACCTTGACCTCCTGGTTTATAGGTTGATGCTCAACCACTGAACCACACTGGCCAGGCTACAAATAAAGTTTTATTGGCACACGGCATCCTGTCACTGACGTCTGAGGTGGCTTTCATCCTACTGGGGCAGAGGTGGCGGTTCCCGCTGAGACCAGGAGACCGGCCCTGATGGGACACAGGGCGGCTCTGCTCAGGGCCACAGTGCTGTCAGCTGAACCACTGGCTTTGGGGAACTGAGAAGACGACTGTTAGGGATCACAGGTTTGACCAACTAGTTAAGCCATTGCTAATGCACTCTGGTGCTTTAAATCCATTAACTGTATTGAAGGCCAGGACCAGCAGTGCTCTGAGCCAGCTGTGAGCTGGCCGACGGGACCCTGACAAACGCTTGCACCTCCTCGCTTTCTCTGGTCCCATGACCCCGTGGGGTTGGTGCTCCACAGAGACCCTTAGGACCAGCAGGCCCACAGCCCCTCTTAGCCCAGAGGCCTCTGGCTCAGCCACCGCCTTCCGTCTGGGCGTTCACAGGGCTCTGGGTGTGAGCTGGGCCGGTCTCACCTCTTCATCTCCACCCGCCCTGGGCCTGTGCCACCGCCTGCAGCCCCTTTCCTGTCTGAGCAGCTGGGACATCGTCCCCGGGCAGCTCTCCTCCCTCTGGCCCTCAACAGACCCACATCAGGGGTCCACATGCTCTCTCCTGGGTCCGGAGCAGTGGGGCTGCTCCCCCATTGAGCTTGGAACAGGAAGGAGGGCGGCCGCACCGCGAAAGGCATGCCCAGCACGCCTGTGATTTAATCTCCACAGAAAGGGCGCGAGGAAAAGGTCAGGATTGTTCTAACTTAGAGCAACGGCCTCCTTTATGTCAGGGCCACAGGCGAGGGGCTGGCCATTTAGCAGCAGGAAAAAGTGGAAAAGGCCGGCTGCTTGCTGGGGTGGGGGCAGTAAAGCAGGTGGGCTCAGGAAATCGCCCCGAGAGCACGCGCTTTGGCTCTGGGGCAAGTTAGCCTGGGAGAGGTTTCGAGCCGCCAGCCGGGGGGGTGGTTAGTGCTCACGGGACGGGCCCACTTTGGGGGGCTGGATAGTGGTGGCCACTACACAACCTCCCGAATGTGTCAAATGCCACTGAACTGCACACCCTAAAATAGCTAATTTTATGTCGTGTGCATTTTACCTTACAGATTATTTTTGGATGGCTGGGGTCTAAAAGTCGGAGTTACCCCTTCGGGAGAATATGAAGACACCCGGGCACCTCGGCAGCCCCCGGGGTGGGAGGGCACATCCTCCCCATGTTCCGAGGTTGGCTGGGGGGTTCGGCGCTCACGACCCAGCCAGCAGGCGCAGTGCCCACCACACAGGGTGTCACCATCGCTCCACCTTCTGTCTCCACAGCCCACCAGCGCGAGTTTGACACGCTTGCCTCAGGTGAACAGCAGGCACAGGCATGGGCCTTGTCCAGATCGCTGCTACCCCCCCCGCCTTCTGCTCACACTGTATCTCATTATTCCTCAGCTTTCCCCACTTTTCCGTGGTTTCTGGGGAGGGTGCTGAGCAGGCCATGGGGTGTCCAGAAGTCCCCCGCATGGAGCAGGTCCCAGCTGATGAAGGTGGCTCCCCTTGTCCCAGCCGCGTCCTCTCGCGCTGAGTCCTGTTAGGTTATTTCTTGTTCGCATTTCCAGTGCTCTTACCATATTTACCGTAATTTCTGGTCCATAGTGGTGTTTGCTTGAATCCCCAAATTCGGACAGTAGTGGATTGAATGGTGGCCCCAAAAGGGATGTCCACCTAGAACCCAGGAAGGGGACTTTCTGCGGTAAAAGGTCTTTGTAGATAGAATTGAGGGCCACAAGATGAGACGGCCCTGGATTAGGGCGGCCCTGGGTCCAATGACAAGTGTCCTGTTAAGACGAAGGCAGAGGGGGAGTGGAGCCCACCTGGCTCTGGGCTCCCTCAGGCCCTGCAGCAAATGGTGCCCGAGGGTCAGCTGGTCTGAGCCCCCTAAGCTCCCTGGCTGGCCTTGCCCCCAGCAGACAGAGCCAGGGCCGAGGCCCCTCGTCCTCCACTCCCTGCCCCAGGGGAGCGGCCTGCCGGGGGAGAGATGGGGTTTGGTGAGGAGCAGCTTCGGAAGCGGAAGCGAGGGCGGACGCAGAGGAGAGGGAGGTGGGAAGGCAAACAGGATTTTCCCTTGAACAGAGAGCAGCGAGGCCAGCGGGCTTCCCCAGCGCGTCCTGCCTCCGCCTCAGCCCGTTACGCTAACAGTGAGGACACGTGGCAGAAACGAAATTCAATACGCATTTTTTGTTGTTGCTGTTAATCCTCACCCGAGGATATTTTTCCATTGATTTTTAGGGAGAGTAGAAGAGAGAGGGAAAGACAGAGAGAAACAACGATGTGAGAGACATCGATCGGCGGCCTCCTGCACAAGCCCCGACCAGGTACCGGGCGGGAGAGGAAGGCTACATGCCCTTGACCGGCATCGAACCCGGGACCCTTTAATCTGCAGGCCGATGCTCTTGCCACTGAGCCAAATCGGCTAGAGCCAATATATATTTTATTTTTATAAAAATAGATTTTATTGATTTTTTTACAGAGAGGAAGGGAGAGGGGTAGAGAGTTAGAAACATCCATGAGAGAGAAACATCGATCAGCTGCCTCCTGCACACCCCCCACTGGGGATGTGCCCGCAACCAAGGTACATGCCCTTGACCGGAATCGAACCTGGGACCCTTCAGTCCATAGGCTGATGTTCTAGCCATTGAGCCAAACAGGTCAGGCCCCAATATACATTTTAAAGGACATGAGAAAATTAAAAAGAGGACTGTTAATTGTCTAACATTTTTTAAATTCATCAGGTGTACAATTTAAAAATAGCTTTGCCTCAGTGAAAAATAAATTAATTATTTCTTTTTTTTTCTGTTTTTTTTTTTTTGTATTTTTTGTATTTTTTAAAAAATGATCATTTCTTACTGAACCTAGCACGAGGGAGCGAGCTGGGGCGGCTTGGTCCCCGGGAAAGGCTCCTTACATGCTGCACTCAGCCACGGTCGAGCCCCAGGACGAGCTCAGGGGCTGCAGCATGTGAGTGGCAGGGGACAAAATCCGCAGACACTCGTAAGGAATCTGAAGGCACTTCCTCAGGAAAAGCTGTGGATTGGGGGAGGGGACCCTGCGGGCACCGGGATGTCTGTTCCCCAGGCAGGTGGACACACCGGAGCTCTCCTGGACTTCTGTTTGGAATACTGTGCAGCTGCTGCACGGGTGAGCCGTGCCTGGGCTGGGTGGCCGCCCTCCGCACCCCCTCTCGGGAGGACTCCGGGGCACGGACAAGCTGCCGGCAGCGGGAAGGGCACCTTCACGCGCCGCACGGCTCACCACAAGGCCCTTGCCCTCCGGCTTGGCTTCGTCAGGAAATAAACCTGCACTCAGAGCAAAGACAGCAAACCACATCCTCCCACTTTTCTGCTTTACTCGGGAAGAGCAGGGGGTGGCAAATCAGACCGGGGTCCAGGCTGGGCTGCGGGCCCTGGGGGCAGAGGGACATTAAGAGGACCCGAAACTGCTCCTGGAACGGAGGGCGCTGAGCCCAACCGCGTGGTTAAATCAACGCAAAGGCTGGGAGCCAGGGACCTGCCGGAAAGAAGGCGCTGGGTGGGTTCAGAGCCCGTTCCTAACCGCCCATGGCCTCCTGGTAACCTGTCTGAGGTCAAGGTCCAAGGTTGGGCTCAGAGGCAGGTGCCTGGAGGGAAACCATGTCCCCAGACTGAACGGCAGGCCCTGCCACAGCTGCTGTTCGGGTCCATTCATTGGTCACCCCCTCAGGGACTGTGCGCACAGCTCTCGGCCCCCAGGGCTGCAGGGCAACATGGAGTCCCCATCTCTCTAATGGGGAAGCTCATCTCCACTCCACGGCTGTAAGAAAGGGGCACTGAGGGTGCCCCGGAGCCCAGGAGGTCAGCACAATCACGTGGTTCTGCTATATTTACTTTGACTGAAATACGGTTCATCGCTTCTCTGAAATCGCAGTTGGACCGGCATCCTGTTTCCATTTGCTAAACCCGGCCCCCAGACCGGAAGCCAGACCCGTAGCACCTGTGGTAGGTCAAGCCCCCTGGTGAGAAGAAGGACCCTGACCTTCGGACCCCATTCACAGGTTGGAGGGGCACCAGCACCCACCTCCGCCCTCGCCCGTCCTGCCTCCTCCGGAAGCCTATCCTGAAACTCAGCCCGTGCCACATGGGCAGACTTTAACCTCAGTGCACTTTGCTAAGAACAGACGGCCTCTCGCCAGGAACAGCTGAGGGAGGGGGTCTCCAGAATATCAGCAGCATGGGAAAGGTTATTAGAGTGAGTTCATCATGAATAATAAATTAATAGAATAATTTGGTGGTGCCATGTGATATCCGGGTAAGAGGGGGCGCTGTTGTAGCAGTATGGGGAGGAGGAGATGGGTGTGGGCGGAGAGCAGGGCTGTCCGGCCAGAGGGCAGAGGGCCGTTGGCAGATTGCGGACTGCAGGACAGGCGTGCAGGGGCAAGCTGTCTGCAGGGACGAAGGGCTCACAGGCCCGTCGTGGGTGGAAGGTGGGGCTCAGGACCGAATGCTGAGGAGCTCTTGAACCGACCAGGCAAGGCTTGGGCTGCCTCCTTAGCCCAGCCTGGTCAGTTCCTTGTGTCCCACACAAACACTGGGAGGAGCTTCCAGCCTGAGTCCCAGCCCACGCCATCCCGTGGAGGGGCGTGCATTTCATGATTCCCACCCCCCAACATTTCCCTAATGCTTTTCTCTCTCTGCAGAAAGCAGGCGCTTTTCGGTGATCACAGACCTGGAGAAACGGTCTGACTGAGCACAGGGAACTAATGGCGGGGCCAGCGGACTTCCCTGGCCCAGGGCAGGACTCTGCTGCTCCGGACACCAGCGGGCCAGGCCCCGCTTCCCTGCCTGTGGTGGAAATGGCCCCCAGGAGCCCCAGGAAGGCCTGTCACAAGGACACACCTGTGGCTGTCTTGCTGCGTCCAAAGACCACGGCTTAGCTTGGAGCAGGTGTCGCCTCTGGGGTCCATCAACTACGGCCAAGGCAGGTGCTGCCCGGGAAGGTGGAGGTGTGCTGTGAGGTTGGCCTTGGAGGCAGAGGGACCCCTGCACATGGAGTGTGCAGGCAGATCCCGTTTATGTCTGAGCTGACGCTGAGGCTGAGTGAAGCTAGCAGAACCCCAGGAGGCTTGGGGAGGGCGGGTGCTTGCTGGAAAGGCTGGCCTGAGGACTGAGCGCCAAGGTGTGGCCTGCTCGGGTCCTCCCCAGGACTCACAGGGACAGCGCAGGCCTGCAGGTGTGAAAAGCAGCCTCTCCGTGGATAGGGCCCCCAACTCCACCAAAGAGCAGCAAGCAGCTGTGGCTCTCCCAGGGGTGTGGGTGGAAGGCACCCACTGTCCACTGTTCCCTGTCCTCACCACCGCCATCCCCAGATTGGGCCAACCAGGGCGTCTCCAGCTAGACACACACTGTTTCTTTTGCTCACGTACACATGCCCCAGTGTGAGTGAGTGCGCATGTGTGAGTCCGTCTATGTCTGTGTGTGTGTGTGTGTCCCCACATGGAAGCAGCTGCAGCGGTTCGGACCTCGGCCGTCAGCGCTCCCAGCAGGTCTCGTACAGAGAAGTGTGTGCGAGCCCAGCCCCGCGTCCCCGGCATCTGGGAGCTCCGCCCGCATCGCCCTTTGGAGATGCGCATGCGCGGAGGCGTGGCTTTATTCTTTCTTTGCCACAGTGTCTGACTCTGCAACTGACAATTAATGTTCAAAAGAACACGAAATGGAGGAGAAATTACAGCAATTTATCAACTGAAATTATAGGTGTAGACACATGTCATCCGTGGAAACAGTTACTATCAAAATTAAAGTGTTTAGAGATTTTCCTCAATTTTAAATTATGCAAATCCCCTTTTCCTTGATGTGGCAGCGCCTCGGCTGGAATGGCAGGATTACCCAGCGGCCCTGCGCCCCGCAGCTGCCATCCAGGCCTCTCCTCCCTCGCTGCCCCTCACCAGCATCGCTGCGCCCGGCCTGGGACCCCGCCTGTTCTCAGGGTTTAGGTGCATATTTCCCTGAGCTGCTGTGCCCTCTGTTTTATGCAAACGAGGGCCCTTTGCTGTGCGGTTCCCCTTCGTACCCCTAGCTGCTGAGCGTGGAGTGAAGGCTGGGCTCTGTGGGCTGTGTGAAGTCAATGGTTTGTGGCCAGCTTAGGGAAGGCTTCCTGAGATTGAACCAGCTCTGCCTTCCTGGGAAGGACGTGCTGTTAACACACTGATGCATTTGATTCGCTAGCATTTTCTTTGGTCTTTATCCTGTTTTGAAATCAAGAATCCCAGCCTCATAAAATTATCTGGGTAACTTTCCTATTTTCTATGAAACTAGAGGCCCGGTGCACGAATTTGTGCATTGGTGGGGTCCCTCGGGGTGGCCTACTGGGATCAGGCCCCAGCTCACACCCCCAGCCTCACAGCCCCACAGCCCCACCTGGCACCCTGCCATGGCCTGGCACCATCCCCTCACCTGCTCCACCATCCCACCTGCAGGGTGATCAATCAGGCTGGGGGGCCCTCCCCCCCCCACTCCCTCAGCACCTGGGAGCTGGGCGGCAGCCCTGCTCCCTGCCACCACTGCTGGTCTCAGTCTGCAGGGCAATCAGGCCCCCACTCGCACCTGCCTTGGCCTGGCGCTGCCTGCTCACCTGCTCCACCATCCTGCCATGGTCCTGCTCTCGTTGGGGCCCATTGGGGCCAGCAGCACCTCCACTGCTGCCAACTGCCAGCATGTTCTGCACCACCCTCTAGTGGTCAGCACACGTCATAGTGAGCGGTTGAACTCTTGGTCGAACAATTTGCCTATTAGGCTTTTATTATATAGGATGCTTTTTATTTTTTTTTTTTATTGATTGATTTGAGAGAGAGGAAGGGGAAGAGAAAGAGAGAGAGAGAGAGAGAGAGAGAGAGAGAGAGAGAGAGAGAGAGGTGTTGTTTTACTTATTTATGCACTCATTGTATGTGCCCTGACTGGGCATCAAACCCACAACCTTGGCGTATCAGGATGATTCTCTAACCAACTGAGCTACCCAGCCCAGACCTCTATGAATGCTTTTAAAGATAGATATTTTCTAGCTAAGATTTGGAATCAGCCTAAGTGCCCATCAGCAGATGAATTGGATTAAAAAACTTCGGCACATCTACACAATGGAATACTATTCTGCTGTAAAAAAGAAGGAACTCCTACCATTTGCAACAGCATGGATGGAGCTGGAGAGCATTATGCTAAGTGAAATAAGTCAGTCAGAGAAAGATAAATACCACATGATCTCACTCATTTGTGGATTATAATGAACAATGTAAACCGATGAACGAAAACAGATGTAGAGACAGAGAAGCATCGATCAGATGCTCAAAACTCGGTGGGAAAGCAGGGGAGGGTGGGGGTGAGGGGGAAAGATCAACCAAAGGACTTGTATGCATGCCTATAAGCATAAGTGATGGATGTGGACAACAGGGGGTGAGGGTGAGGGCAGGATTGGGGGGATGAGGGGACATTGGGGGGATAAGGACACATTTGTAATATCTTATTCAATAAAGGGGGAAAAATAAATAAAGAGAGATATTTTCTCCATGGCCAGTGTCGCTCAGTGGGTTGGAGCATCGTCCTGTACACCAAAAGGTTTTGGGTTCAATTTCTGCTCAGGGCTGCACAGGAGGCAACTGATCGGTATTTCTCTCTCACATTGATGTTTCTATGTGTACACACACAGACACGTGCCCTCACACATTTATGTGGGGGTTAACCTGAGGAAACCCGAGTGGGTGTGGGGAAGTGGGGGGTCAACAAGGGGTTTGGTGTGAGCCATCCATGATTTGGCGTGTTCAGGGGACAGCATAAACCATGTCCTGCAGAGTTCCCACCCGGGGCTGAGAGAGCCGCATTGCCTTCACCCTGAGTCGTCCCGTCATGCTCAGCGAGGCCGCCCGTCTGGGCAGTGTTGGAGAAAGGCCTCCAGCAGAGGGACCCAGAGCAGCCAGGGGGCATCAGGCAGGTGGTGGCCGAGGAGGTGGTGCCACCACAGTGCCTGCTGTGCTATGTTAAGCCAGCGGTACATTCCCAGCACTCACAGCTTTCAGAGCACTTCTGTCCCTCAGTGTAGCCACTGGGAGATCAGTGGGCCTCACCTCTCCTTCAGTGACACACACAGCTTCCAGGAGGTGCTGTGGGCGGTGCCACAGGCAGACATGGGTTCCTGCCCTTGTGGGGACGCTGGTTGCCTCTTTCTGGCCCATTTGACCTTTATCATAGGCATCAGGATGCTCCGAGGAGGGCGAGGCGCAGCTCTGATGTTTGCGTTCGGTAACTGTCCCAAGGGCACTAACGTAGCATGGGTGAGGAGCAAGCGATCTGCTTTAGTTTTGCACGTGATCACACATTCTCTGAACAACACTCCCGCACAGAGGTCTAGAATCAGGGGTGAGGCTCTTGGCGATAGTGCTGGGCAGGAACATTTTACTCAGCATCTTGGCAATGCCAGATGGATTGAGCCCTCTTCCTTTGCACACACATGCACACTCATGCACACATATGCACAGACAGGGATGGCCAAGGGTCTGGCCAGTGGAGGGCGGGGATTCCGAGAGGCATGGTCCAGCACCTCGGACAGCGCCCGCTGGTTCTGGGACTAGGTCCTCACAGCCCAGCCTACTGGGTTTGCTGTTTTCTTGAGGGTCCCAGGATTAGAGACGGGGGAGGGCTTGCACAAAGCCATCGTGGCTGTAGCTTTTCTGGGGCCAGCACATCTGCGTTGTCCCCTCGAAGCATCCAGGTCTGAACAGGAACGGGCTCCCGCTCCTGCTCACCACCAGCTTCTCTGGGATAAGTTCCCACCTGAGGATAGTCCTGGTTTGTCACCTGCTCTGATTCATTTTCTGGCATCTGCTCTATCTCCCTGGCCAGCAACCTGCTTTTTCCAGTGTCTACAGCCAAGTTTTCCCTTCATCCTTGTATCTCTAAGCTGGCACGCTGCTGGCACAGAGTAGGAACCAATGGAATGAAAGAACAAGAATTCCCTTCCTGTAATCCAGCTTGCATGGCGCCAGACTGAATTCAACTTAAATGTAAAAAGAGAAAGGTAAACAAACCTATAGTTGTTTGGATCTCTGAGGGGGTTGGGCATTTGACCAACCACAAGTGTCCTAAGAGAGTAGCTAACGGTGCTGCCTGCTGTGCTCCGTCACACGGCTGGAGAAAACTGCCTTTGGCTGCCGGCTACGATGCGATGCGTTTGTGTGTAGATGGTAGAGAGCGTTGTAGCATTTTAGGAAGAGCTCACAATGGCTGGTAATTTTCACAGGGAGATGACCGTGAGGCAAAGAAGTGGCGTCTAGCCAAAGGGCCATCCATGCTCGCAGTGTGACAGTCCCCAGCACTCACCTCCACGACTGGCCCCCAGCAAGCACGCCCAGGCAGGGGGTGGGGAGCGGGGTATGAACAGGAGCCACCCCGTGCACCGCACCCGGCTGAGGTTTCCATGGCTGCTGTGACAAGGATCACCAACTGGTGCTGAAAACAACAGAAACTTATTGTCTCAGTTCTGGAGGCCGGAAGTCCAAGATCAACGTGTGGGCAGGGCTGGTTCCCTCTGGAGAATCTCAGGGGAATCTGCTCTAGGCTTCTCCAGTTTCTGATGGTTGGGGCCACCCTTGGTGTGTAGACATCTCACCCCCCTCTCTGCCTTCGTCTTCACGTGGCCTTCTGTCTGTGTCTGTGTCTCAAATCTCCTTTTCTCTTCTTAGGACACCGTCACTGGGTGTGGGGCCCACCCTAAACTTGGGGTGATCGCATCTAGAAAGAGTCTTTTCCAACTAAGGCCCCATTCACAGTTCTGGGGGTTGGGATGGGGACAAAGCTTTTGGGGGCCACTACTCAGCCCACTGCTCCCTCCGAGATTAGGGGTCCTCACTCTTCCTCCTGCCTAGGGCATCTCTCTAGACACAGCTGTGGCCACAGTGATGTGTCCACTGGGCCCTACCCTGCTGGTTCACCCAGGGGGGCGTGCACTGGTGTGGGGGCAGGGCGCATGGGGATGGGTTAGATGGGGTCAGAGCCACGCTGGGAAAGAGGCTGAGTGGAGGTGGAGGGTCCTGAGCTGCTGGAGCTTCCAGTTAAAGAGGGGGTTCTCAGAGCCAGCCCCCCTGGGGCAAAGCGAAAGGTGGGACGGACTCTCCCTCTCTACCTCCCCCTCCCTCTGTTTCTCTCTCTCCCTCTGTTTCTCTCTCCACCTCCCTGTCTCTCTCAGGCCCAGGACTGTGGCCCTGGCGGGCTCCCTCCCACGTGCACCTCTCTTCGGGGCCGGCGAGGAGCTGGGCCTCTGCACGGTGGGCAGCGCCGTCTGAGTTCTGCGTTCACTGTGAGTCCTCATCACCACCCCCAGGACAAAGAGAACAAAAGGAACCAGAGATGCATTCCCCTTCTCTTCGTCCCCTCTCCCCTCGCTCCAGCCTCCGGGTTCCATGTGTGAGGTCCAGTGCCAGACGACCCGGGCAGACGGGGGCAGGGGACAGTGAGCAGGGCAGGGCAGGGTGGGCAGCAGCTTGCTGTGTAGATGTTGCATTCTCTGGGCACCTGCCATGGCCCTCGTTAGAGGAGGAGCCTGAGGGAGGATGAAGAGTCCGACACGGAGGGCCCGGGGCAGGTCCAGTGGGAGGGGCTCTTGGTCAGACACGGAGAGGCCACAGCTGCCCAAAGCACAAAGTGAGGCTGCCCCGTCCAGGCTCTATAGATGGACACCCACCCCTGGGGAAAGGGCTGAGCGCCATGATCCACACCATCCCAGGTGTGTACACGCAACAGCCGGTGCCCAAACGCAGAGCACAGCTCCTGGGGAGGGAGAGCTGGCAGGGTGCCTGTGAGAATGACGGCACTCTCCCTGCTGGTCCCAGGGACGCTGGGGACCCTGCTCCTTTGTTTCCATAACAACACCCAGGGGAGAAGGATGCACCCCACTCATGTTCAAATTCAGTTGGGAGTTTGTGGCTAAGACCCAGCCCCAGCCCTCCGGTGAAGGGATCTCAGGCTTGATGGCAGGGCAGCAAGTGAGGCTCTCCCAGAATGAGCTGCCCGTGAATGGGGCCGGAGGGCCATCCTCTGAGGGACCCGCCTGCCCCTCAGCAACCAGCTGTCACCCAGAGCCGCCCACCCAAGTCCGGGCGGTGTACCTCCTGGCAGAGGCCCGGGTGCGGGAAGTGAGGGGCCGCCAGGCTGTGGCTGGAGTCGGCACTGAGTCTCAGGAGAGGAGCCAGGGCCCAGGGAGAGGTGAGTGGGAAGGGAGAGGAGGACCCTGTCCATCAGGAGGTGGCATCCGGGGAAGGACTGGGAGGGTCGTCTTCCTCCCGCCTCCCTCTCCCCTCAGAGACACAGGCCTCCCACCAGGCCTCCTGCTTGGGAACTTTAAAAACTCAAATACCTTACAGAGGGGACTGGGAGAAGCCTGGGTTCTTGTCTCGGGGGACCACATGCCACCATAGAACGTTAGGGCTCAGAGAGTTCAGTGGCCTATTTGTCACCTGCAAACCTGGCACCAGTGTCCTCTCCCCAGCTCCCAGCCACTCTCAGGGGCTGGATGGGGACAGTAGATGTCCCCCAGGGTCCCAGCCCCAGGTGAGAACAGCCAGGGAATGGGCACCAGGGGCAGCAGACGGTGGGCGGATGGACCGGGGGTCTCAGGTGAGCATCCTCACACAGCAGGGACCTTGTGGTCCTGCCTCAATGCTGGTGCCTTGTCAGCCACTCTCCGTGTATGGATGGAAGTGTCCTCCCGCCCTGTGCTCATTACAGGGGGACCTCCTTACAAATTCAGCCCATTGTCTCCTGAGAGGGTGCCGGGCAGTCAGCCACAGGGGAGGGTGGACTCAAATCCTGGGTAAACCACCTGGGAAGCTGGGTGCTGGGGCTCAGGGAGGGCGCCGAGAGCCGGCGGCATCTCTGCTCCTCGCCGAGCTCTGCCACCAGCCGTCAGCCCACCCAGGGCGCTGCCCCCCCTGCGGGCAGCCCCAGAGCAGGCCGCAGGCTGCCGGGTGGGTGCTCCCTGCTTTGGGGGCGGGGGAGAATCCAATTTAAATTGAGGTTACCACCTTTTCACCAGACCGAGACCCACAAATCAAGAGCAGGCAGCCCTCAGGCCAGCCGGTGGAGGGCCGCTCCACCCACAGCACCCAGGATTGCTTGAGTGTTCGTTCACCTCGTGGGCACCACGGCATCTCCATCACCCCCACCTGGCAGGGGCTTTGGAGACACCCAGGAGGCCCGCCCTGGGGCAAGGGTCCGGGAGGTGTCCTGGTCCACCGGCCTCTCCTGTTCTGCTGGGCCCCAGCCCTAGCGCCTCCTAAATCGCTGCCTCAAGGAAACTAGTCAATAAGCCTGGCCTTGCCCTGGAAGCTGATCACTGTTAAGTCTGTAATTGCTAAGAATTCATGTGTTAATTGTATGCAACTAATCTGCATCCTTCTGTTTTATAACAATTCACAGAGCAAGCTCCTTGGGTCACTCCTCCTCGAAGGCTGGGCCCAGCGCTAACGAGCGGGCGCCTCCTCCAGCCTCCCTGGGGCTGGGCTCTGTGGCGCTCAGCCCTCTGCCGCCTCCTGCAAGTAGGTGCAGCGAGAACCTGAAGGTCTCCGATCTCTGGGTCCCCTTGGAGCCTCGGTTGGCGCTGCCCCAAGACAGGCTTAGGGCAGAGGCTCTGACGTGTCGGTGATGGAGTTTTCACAGACCAGGCGGGACTCTCCAGGTCAGCGCCCGGCAGACACGAGGGCAGAGAAAGGACCTGAGGCCAATGAGCGTGAGCAGCAGGTCCCAGTGACAGCAGCAATGGCCGGCACCACACGGCCGCCCCTCCGGCCTCCTCACGGCCGCCCCGCGGTGCCTCCCTGGCTGCCCTAAGGGTGGAGACAGGGGAGAGAACCAGAGGCCAGCACCTCGGCCGGCCTGGCTGTGGGGGACGCAGGGCCTTGGAACCTTCCCCTGCCTGCCCCAGCGTCCTCCACGGCCTGCCTCTAGTGCAGCTCTGGCTTCCTCCGCACAACCGTAGCGGGACACAGGCACCTCGCATTTTCATCCCAGCTGCACCCGGCGCCAGCTCAGTGCCCGCCCCGTTGGCCACACCCCAGAACGGTCCTCACTGAGCCCGATCCCAGTTCTGCTGTCAATCATCTCTGACCCATCCACGGAGACCCTGGTCCTGGTCATTCGCCTCCCCTGGCTCAGGGCCAGGGTGCATGTCTGGGTTGCCCTGCACACGCCGAACCCCGGCCCCTGGCTTCCTTGTGTTGCCCTGCAGACCCCGAGTCTGGAGAAACCGTTGGGGGTACAATGAGGGTCGTGGCCCCTAGGACATTGTAGTCTGTGCTGAGGTCAGCTGCCCAGGGTGGCCTGCAGGAGCCCAGCACTGACCCACCCTGACTCCTGTGTGCCAGCCTTGCCCATCTCCCCCGGCACCCTCTTTGTCACTGAAATCCTTGCGCATACTGCCCAGGGAGAGCCAGTGGTCAGGGGGAATGTCTCAGCCCATGTTGGCCATCATCCTGGCTGCTGGGAGGGACTGGCCTCTCCCTAAGCCTCCTTGGCTCCCTCTTCCTCTGACCTCTCGCAGGTGCCCCATCCTGGACCGACACCCTGTGCTCCCCCCTACCCAGGAGAGTGGGTGCAGCCCCAGGGACTCAGTTGCATGGGCCTCGTGAGGCCGGCTGGCAGGGGCAGGGACCTGGGAGCCGCCGTGCGGGAGGGCGACAGCTGCAGTAAACGCATCTTTTTACTCAGTGCAGAGTCTGCTGCGCTGTCTCCTTCACAAGACACCAGGAGCCTGCCCGAGGTCCTGCCACTGTGTCTCCATCTCCGGCACCCTGCCTCAGGTCCTGCCACTGTGTCTCCATCTCCGGCGCCCTGCCCCAGGTCCTGCCACTGTGTCTCCATCTCCGGTGCCCTGCCCCAGGTCCTGCCAGTGTGTCTCCATCTCCGGCACCCTGCTCCAGGTCCTGCCACTGTCTCCATCTCCGGCCCCCTGCCCCAGGTCCTGCCACTGTGTCTCCATCTCCGATGCCCTGCCCCAGGTCCTGCCACTGTGTCTCCATCTCCGGCGCCCTGCCCCAGGTCCTGCCACTGTGTCTCCATCTCCGATGCCCTGCCCCAGGTCCTGCCACTGTGTCTCCATCTCCGATGCCCTGCCCCAGGTCCTGCCACTGTGTCTCCATCTCCGGCGCCCTGCCCCAGGTCCTGCCACTGTGTCTCCATCTCCGGTGCCCTGCCCCAGGTCCTGCCACTATGTCTCCATCTCCGGCGCCCTGCCCCAGGTCCTGCCACTGTGTCTCCATCTCCGGCGCCCAGACGCACCCACTTGGGGTGGAGGCACGAGTCCCTCCCCATTTCCCCTGACACCTTCAACTGGAGATGGGCAGGGGCCATGGAAGGGGATGCAGCTGCCGTGAGCAGAGACCATTCCTCAACCCCAGGTCCGGTCCCCCTGGGGACCTCAGAGGGGGGCGGGCTACACTACATAGACAGGCCTTTGGCCCTTCGGGCCAGGTCACCAGGGGAAAACCGCCCAGCAGCCCCGGGCCCCCAGCCCTGAGAGCAGTCCACACAGTCACTCCTGATCTTAGCCCTCCCCCGCTCCCCTGACCTCCCGGTGACCGAGCTTTGTGTCCACAGACAAAGGCTGAGCCCGCACATCGGTGGTGCAGCTGGGACCTGGGGAGACCAGGATGGAACACGGGGCCAGAGCGGGTCCCCCTGCTCAGCACCAACAGGTCTTGGAGAGCGACTGCTGCGGGCGGGCGCCCCGGCACCGACTGTGGTTGTGCTTGGCCTTCACAGCCCTTCTCAGAGCTGTGTTTCGAGCTGTGGTGGCTTTTGTCTCTTTCGGGAAGCTCTCCAACAGCTAAGGGCATGGCATGTGTGCACACATGTACATGAGCTCACGTGTCATGTGTGTGGCGAGCACTTGCACACATGTGCTGCACACAAAACCCCAGAGAGAGGTGTGTTCGGCTCCATTGCTGTGGGGCTGCGGGAGCTGCTGCTGGGGGAACGGTGCTGTGACGTGCCTGCGGGGCCGGAACACGTGGGTCTGAAGCGTGACAGCGCTGGGCGGGCCTGTGTTAGTCACGTGCGGCAGGGTGGGGCGGGGGCATTTCTGGGCCCATGTGTGCTAATGAGGCCGAGCTCATCAGCCTGAGCCCTGCGCAAGGTCATCCCCAGCAAACATGCCACCCCGGAGGGGAAAGCAACCACCCACCTCACCCCCAGAGCCCAGGTTTCATTTTAGTGAAGGCACCGCCTCAGCCACTCCCCACGAGGCCTCGGCGCCCCACGGCCGCGGCTGTCACCACCGGGGAGGGCTGATTCGTGGCAACTCACGGCTCGCCCCCCAGTGACGCTGTCTGTCGTCCAGGCTGGTGATAAAAACATGATCTTTCGTTTTCACCTTATTTTGACCACAACCGTCAGTCCGAGACTAATTACAGTAAGGGGGCGGGCGGGCTGCACACGCCTGGAAGCCCCCAGGGGCACATACAGGGCACAAGGTGTGCGGACGCATGTGCTGTGTGTGCGCCTGCCATGGGTGTGATTTGCCTGCTTCTGTGTTCACAGGCATGTGTACATGAGCATGCGTGTGCACATCACCCGGGTGCCCTGTGTGTCCGTCCACAGGCCTGTTAAAGGCATCGGACAGGGAGGCCTTGTTTTGATAATGGGAATGAGGGCTGTTTTGATGTTTGTGGAATGGAGGGGACATGAAAGGGGATGGATTGGAAGCAAATAGAAGTCTGGCCCAGGTTTATGGTCCAGCATCTCCCTCCAAAGTCAGCCTGTGCTGTGGCGTAGATTAACCCACAGACACCCGCTGGCGGCACTCCTGTCGGCTGGAAACGTGTAACCAGCCATCACCTGAGCAGCCCCCCAGCACTCAGTCATTAGGGGCCTGAGGGGGTGCCATAGAGGTGGGGCCTGGGCCTGGGATGCAGCCCTGCCTGGCCCTCACCACCCTCCCTCCTGCAGGGCCACTGGCAGCAGCCGAGAGGACCGCCCGGTGCCCCATATGTCGCTCATGAATGAAGGCCTGCGGAGATGCCTCCTGGGGCACCTGGTCAAGACACAGGGCCCAGGGGCCTGCACACGGGCTCAGACGGGAGGGCAGGCTGCCGGCTGGGTGAGCCTTGGGATGGGCCTGGTTCTGCTTTACCACCAGGGCCCGCACCTTCCTAGTCTCGCACACTCACGCGCACACATGCACACACATGCGCACATACAGCGCATACGTTCTAGTAGAGTGCACCCAAATATTGCGCGGGCAGCCTGACGTGGCGACCACGCCTGCTGCCCTGCACTCACGGAGCTGAAACAGGACACTTCTGACGGCCCCTGCTCCGCCTCCACGGCCTCCTCCCGCTCCACAGGAAGTCATTTCACTCCACTTATGGCCGTGACTGTCCCACCCAAGGCCCCCTCAGCAGCCTGTGAGGTGGGTGGCAGAGCTGGGCACGGGAGCTCTCAAAGGGACGAATCACGGACCCTCTAGGGGAGTCAGGGTGGGCCTGTCCTGCCCCAGAAATTTAAACCTGGTGGCCACAGAGGAAGGCGGAGCCCTCGCTGCCTCACCACACTCCCTGCCGAAGCTCCAGGCTGGGCCATGGCGCTCGTGCCCACAAACCAGGCACCGCCGCCGCCTCAGGAGGGAGCAGCGAGCACACGGTGGGTGCCCGTAAGGACGCCCGCCAGTGCCAGCCTCACTGCCACTGAAGTCGTGCAGCTCCGCAACGGGACACAAGCCCTGGAGAAACGGGGGCGCACACGGCGGCCCAGCTCCAGGGGGAGAGCAGGGCCCGTGACGAGGCCGCACCGTGGGAGCCAGCCCGCCATCCGAACGCGTTGCCTCCCCGGCAGCCATCGGCCTCCCAGCACTGGAGGCAGCGGGCAGCATGCGGGCTTCTGCAGGAAAAGGCGAGGGAGGCGGGCTTCAGGCAGCGGCCGCGCTCAGCTCAGCGGGGAAGGTGTTTCCACCCCACAAGGTCCCTTCCCCCCCCTCCCCCAAGACAGCTCGGCCTTCCCTGTCTGCTGGCTGGGGGCCTGGCTGGGAGAGGGAAGGGGCGCCCTGGGCCACCCGGTGAGTGGGGTTCCAGCGCAGTCCCACCAGGACCTCGCGCAGTGTCATTCCCCAAGCCCAGCCCGGTCCGCACACGGGACAGGACAGCCTGGCACCTGGCCTCTCCCAGCTGGTCCCCTGGAGGTGGCTCCCTCCTCCGACAAATGATCACGGAAATGGTGTCTCAACTCCACTGCACTTGGCGCTTACACACGCGTTGCCCCACGAGAGAGAAACAATTCTCTGAAATGAAGAGACATCGTCACCCTCCGCAGCGGGGCCTCTGCCGGGGAAGCCAGCTCTACATTTAACGAATACGGGCCAGTGTGCTGGTGAGAACGCGGTGGGCCTGTGAAAGGTGAGGGAGAGAGACCCACCGCAGGTGTGGGAGGGGTGTGTTCAGTGTTCAGGTGTGCACTGACAAAGAGGTGGGCACAGCAAACATATCGCACGGCCGGGTGACCCCACCTGCCCAAGTCAGGGAGGAGGGACAGGGTGCTGGGCCCATGGGACCAATGGGAGAAATGGGATGAGCACGAAGAGCACAAAACACCGAGATGGGTCCTCAGTGCCTCCAAAGAGCCTGAGCATCCAAATTAATTCATCTCATCAGAGCCCCTCACAGAGGTGAGACAGAGCCCCCATCACACACAGGTGAGACATAGACCCCCCATCACACACTGGGTAATTGAGTAGGAGGGATGGGCAGGGGGAGCACAGGGGACTTTAGGGCCATGAAACTACCCGGTGTGACAGTGTCAAGGGGGACACATGTCATTACACATTTGTCCAAACCCACAGCACGTTCCACACCGAGTGACCCAGTGCACACTGTGGGCTCCAGCTACAACAATGAATCCACACTGGCTCATCAGCTGCCACAGCACCGGCGGGAGCGCAGAGTGAGACTGCGGGGCCGAGGGGTGTGGAGCTGGCTCTTCCTGCTCCGTTCTTCGTGCACTCAGGACTGCCCTCAGCAATAAGGACCATGGACTACGGAATAAAAAGCCCGGAAGACAGTGCAGCAGTGACGTCGTGCCGGACAGGCAGAGCAGCTCCTCAGGCCCGTGCCCAGCACGGCCACCAGTCTTCTCATCTGCCCCTGAAAAACCACAAAGACTGTACCTCACACAGCCAGGCCTGGGCCTCAGGCCTGCCATGGCCTCGGAGAAATATTTCTTCAAGTGGAAAATGTGAGAAATTAGCAAAATTTCCACTCCCAAGATTCCAAGAACACAGCAAGCGCCCAGGCTGGCATTCCAGGCGCGGGGCTCCCTCCCAGCGGCCACCCCCTCTGCCAGGGGGCATTCCCTGGAGAAGTCAGGGCAGCTGAATTCACAAAAGCGCAGCCTGCCGTGGCCGGGGAGCACCGCGCTGGCGGTAGTTTTCCCTGTTTTATCATGAAATTCCACATCACAAAAGAGCACAGAAAAGCATCTCCTGTCACGTGATCACGAGTCAGCCGCCCAGGACAGAAGCAGCACCTGCCAGCCTCCGCGTCGCCCCCATCTGTCCCTCCCTCCAGAGCAAACCTCCAACTGTTTTTTTAATCATTATTCCTCACTGTCTCTTCTTCTCCCTTTTAAGACACATGACGTAGCATTTACCACCGTCACCATGTTAAGCATCAGTTCAGTGATGGCACGTTCACACTGCTGCACAGCCATCCCCTCATCCATCTCAAGAACGTTCTCTTCTTTGTCCCAAACTGACACTGTCCCCATAACCACAGTGCCCTGCGCCCTGCCCGGCCGGCACCGCCGCCTCCTTTCTGTCTCTGAATGTGACAACTCTGGTCCTTCGCAGGGACCACACGGTGTTTATCCTTTGCGACTTGTTTACTGCCCTGAGCACGATGTCCTCGAGGTCCCTCCATGCCCGGAATGCCCTTTCCCATCCCACGCAGGGTCTGCTGGGCCACTCACGGCGCTGGGGCCTGGGGCGCTGTCGCCTCTCGGGGGACGAGAGGCCTCTGAGGCCCCACTTTCAATCATTGTGGACAAAGCCCAGAAGGGGACTGGCTGGGTCCCCACTTGCTTTGTGGTGTAAGCATGTTTGTATGCCGCCTAAATAAAATATTTCAAAATCCTGCCCATTTCAAACTCCGGGTAAATGGAATGCCTCTCGGTGTTATCCTGTGACCTGCGTTTTCTCTGCCCATTGTTGACTGAAGCTCCTCTCGTGAACATGCTGCCCGTCCTTCTGTTCACCCTTGAGGTCGGCGGCTGCGGCCCTGATGCCCCTGGGTGGCGGGAGGTGGGTGGGCCCCCGAAGCCGGGCTTGGGGCCTGGAACCCCGGGAGGAGGCATGGTGGCCCTTCTCGCCACTCGGGCATCTGCTCCATCAGAGCCAGGTCTAGTCCCAACACCATCAGAGGCAGCCAAGGTCACTGCCTCCCCGGGTGACTGCCCTGGTCAGCAGGCCTGTCGCCCCCTGGGGCTCTCCCTCCTCGGGCTCTGCTTCCTCTCCCCATGCCCGCCCCTCACCCGCCGCCACTATGCTTCTTCATTGTCGGTGCCAAGACTCTAGGGTGGGGCGGGGATCACCGTCCCACAGTGATGATTATAACCTGCTGTCCCCGGACACAAAGGCTGGAGAGGTGAGGAGATGTCCTACTCGCTACGCCACTGACTGGACAGCAGTGAGACGGGCAGAGCACCTGCCCCAGGCTGGCAACACAGCCCCGGCTCTTCTTTCCAAAGTGCGTGAATGATTCCCTGCAGCGCCGAGAGGGTCCTTGTGCGTGTGCAGGTGGGTTAATCACAGCCCAGAGGATTCCTGTGCGTGTGCAGGTGGGTTAATCACAGCCCAGAGGATTCCTGTGTGTGTACACGTGGGTCAATCACAGCCCAGAGGGTCCGTGTGCGTGTGCAGGTGGTTTAATCACAGCCCAGAGGGTCCTTGTGCGTGTGCAGGTGGGTCAATCACAGCCCAGAGGGTCCGTGTGCGTGTGCAGGTGGGTTAATCACAGCCCAGAGGGTCCTTGTGCGTGTGCAGGTGGGTCAATCACAGCCCAGAGGGTCCTTGTGCGTGTGCAGGTGGGTTAATCACAGCCCAGAGGGTCCTTGTGCCTGTGCAGGTGGGTCAATCACAGCCCAGAGGATTCCTGTGTGTGTACAGGTGGATTAATCACAGCCCAGAGGGTCCTTGTGCGTGTACAGGTGGGTTAATCACAGCCCAGAGGGTCCGTGTGCGTGCACAGGTGGGTTAATCACAGCCCAGAGGGTCCTTGTGCGTGTGCAGGTGGGTTAATCACAGCCCAGAGGGTCCTTGTGCGTGTGCAGGTGGGTTAATCACAGCCCAGAGGGTCCATGTGCCTGTGCAGGTGGGTCAATCACAGCCCAGAGGATTCCTGTGCATGTACAGGTGGGTTAATCACAGCCCAGAGGGTCCTTGTGCGTGTGCAGGTGGGTTAATCACAGCCCAGAGGGTCCTTGTGCGTGTGCAGGTGGGTCAATCACAGCCCAGAGGGTCCTTGTGCGTGTGCAGGTGGGTCAATCACAGCCCAGAGGGTCCGTGTGCGTGTGCAGGTGGGTTAATCACAGCCCAGAGGGTCCTTGTGCGTGTGCAGGTGGGTTAATCACAGCCCAGAGGGTCCTTGTGCGTGTGCAGGTGGGTCAATCACAGCCCAGAGGGTCCTTGTGCGTGTACAGGTGGGTTAATCACAGCCCAGAGGGTCCTTGTGCGTGTGCAGGTAGGTCAATCACAGCCCAGAGGGTCCGTGTGCGTGTGCTGGTGGGTTAATCACAGCCCAGAGGGTCCGTGTGCGTGTGCTGGTGGGTTAATCACAGCCCAGAGGGTCCTTGTGCGTGTGCAGGTGGGTTAATCACAGCCCAGAGGGTCCTTGTGCGTGTGCAGGTGGGTCAATCACAGCCCAGAGGGTCCTTGTGCGTGTGCAGGTGGGTCAATCACAGCCCAGAGGGTCCTTGTGCGTGTGCAGGTGGGTCAATCACAGCCCAGAGGGTCCGTGTGCGTGTGCTGGTGGGTTAATCACAGCCCAGAGGGTCCTTGTGCGTGTGCAGGTGGGTTAATCACAGCCCAGAGGGTCCTGTGCGTGTGCAGGTGGGTTAATCACAGCCCAGAGGGTCCTTGTGCGTGTGCAGGTGGGTTAATCACAGCCCAGAGGGTCCTTGTGCGTGTGCAGGTGGGTTAATCACAGCCCAGAGGGTCCTTGTGCGTGTGCAGGTGGGTCAATCACAGCCCAGAGGGTCCTTGTGCGTGTGCAGGTGGGTCAATCACAGCCCAGAGGGTCCTTGTGCCTGTGCAGGTGGGTCAATCACAGCCCAGAGGGTCCTTGTGCGTGTGCAGGTGGGTTAATCACAGCCGAGAGGTTTCCTGTGGGTGTGCAGGTGGGTCAATCACAGCCCAGAGGGTCCTTGTGCGTGTGCAGGTGGGTCAATCACAGCCCAGAGGGTCCTTGTGCGTGTGCAGGTGGGTTAATCACAGCCCAGAGGGTCCTTGTGCGTGTGCAGGTGGGTTAATCACAGCCCAGAGGATTCCTGTGCGTGTGCAGGTGGGTTAATCACAGCCCAGAGGGTCCTGTGCGTGTGCAGGTGGGTTAATCACAGCCCAGAGGGTCCTGTGCGTGTGCAGGTGGGTTAATCACAGCCCAGAGGGTCCTGTGCGTGTGCAGGTGGGTTAATCACAGCCCAGAGGGTCCTGTGCGTGTGCAGGTGGGTTAATCACAGCCGAGAGTCACGCGGCTCTGCTTCACACGCTCGGAGCTGTTATCGGTGCCCCGTGCTTGTGACATGTGCTCTGGACGAAGCGAGCTCTTGCCATCCTATCTCTGGCGATGCTCCCTGTTCGGTGTTAGTGTAGCCACAGCAGCTCTCTCATGCTCATAGTTTGCCTGCAAACGCTTCCCATCCTGTTCCCTCCAACCTCCTGGGGCCTGAATCAGGGAGCAGGCAGGGCAGACCTGGCCCTCCCCTCTGGCCACTTCCCAGGGACGCAGCCCTGAGCTGCCTGCGGCTGGGCCTGGAAGCCCCTGTCCTAGGCTGTGTCCGCTTCACAGTGGGAGCTGCTCCTTCTAGGTGGGACACGAGCCCCGCCCACCACTGTGTTCTGAGACCCATTTGAGAAAGTCTGGTCTGGGGACCTACTATGTGTCACATATCCAGCCCCGTCTCCCTGACTCACAGCTCACTTGTCAGATGAGGAGATCAAGGTGGGGAGTTACATCACTGCTCCCAGGTCCTGCAGCTGCAGGCGTACGAGGAAACACCCCAGGCAGTGGCCCTGGGCCAGCGGCAGCTGCCCTCGGCCTCGTTCCTCCCGGTTAACCTGAGCTTCCCACTCTGCATCTGGAACACGACTGGGTGCCCTCCCTTCCCCTGCTCTCCCTGCTCCCAGTGTCCCCAGGTCTAGGCCCACCAGGCAGCTGCTCCAGCTGCTGCTGAAGCAGGTCTTAAACTAGCACCTGGACCCACCTGGGTGTGGCTAGCCCCAAGCACACCTGAGGGAATGCAGGGGAGCCTCCAGCGGGTGGGCCATGGCCAGATCGCCTGTGCCCGGCCAGCCACACCCCATCTGGCCAAGATTCCAGGGCAGAGCCATGATTCCTGGGGGCTCCTGCAGCACCCCACTCTCCAGGCCTCTGATGCTCCAGCCGGCTTCTGAGAACCACACGCTCAGCAGGAGAGATGGATGGGATCCCGTGTGCTTGGCCTCGATGGCCCGCGGGAGGCCTTGACGTGCTGGGAGGTGGGTGTGGCATCCTGGTCAGGTCTGCCCCGGCCAGGACAACGGCACAGCACCGCACCAGGGACGCGATGTGAGGGCAAGTGTACAGAGACATTTTAGAGCGTGCTTCTAACTCAGATCCTGGGGACGTAGGTGAACTGCAACAAAAACAGTGTGGTCCTCCAGCACAGCCAACTTGGCAAAGCATGCCTTTTTCAGAATTAAAGTGCAAAATGATTGTTTTGCAATAACAGTAACTATGAGACTTCAGAGGTCAATTAGATGGGCTGCGGGGCACCCTCAGTGGAAAATGACTAACACACCCCCAGGTCCTCCAGAATTCCTTCCCCAGGACGCTGTTGGGACGCCCAGAGGCTCGGGCCTCTGCGGAGCACAGAATGGATTCCTCTTAGATTTCTATGCGCTCTCTCACTGGGTCCCTCTGGCTGCCGGATTTTTCAGTGCCGTCACCGTTAACAGGGATTAACCAGCATTCCGTGTGACCTGAACGTGTTTGGGCTGCAGACTGTGGCAAAACCAGGAAAGCTAGTCACAACCACAGCAGGAAGTGCCCAGCTAAGACGCTGATGCAGAGCGGCTACGGGACTTGTCCGATGTCGCACAGGAAGAGTGTGGGTAACTCGTCCAGGATGGAAAACAGCTGAGAGGTAGCAGAGCCCACCCGATCCTCTGCCCCCTGGGAGAAGGTGTGCTGGGTGGTGGTGGGGGGGGGGGGGACCACACTTGCTGTGTGACCTTGGGCACGATCCTCAGCCTCTCTGTGCCTCAGTCTCCTGTCTGCAAGTGAGGAAACCATAGGTCACCCAGAGAACTGTTTGCAGGTGAGCTCATGTGACACCAAGCGCGGGAAGCTGGTGCTGCAGGCGGCCTGAGTCGGGTCTGCTTCGGATGTCCCCGACCTTGCCCCGGGGGCCACCATGACCTTCGCCAGGGAAGGAAGGCCAGGCAGACGCGGCCCGCTCTGGAGGCCGGTGTTTTCAGGCCTGAATTTAGTCAGGATGGGAATCCCATTTTGCTAGTGGCTGAAACTTTGTCTCGTTTTTATTAATGGTTAAAGTATGTTTATTGCTCATTTGCCCTCTGTCCTGCTGGGACTTGGATCACAAAGTGATTTCCATAGACTATGATCAAGATGCCACTCATGCTGGGCGGAGGTGAGGCCGCCTGGAGGCCGTGGTGACTGAGGAGTTCGCCTCTAGTGACGATACACTAATACAGATTTCAGAGACTCCCATTTACCCGAGTGCAGTTATAATTGGTGACCTATTTTAAGCGATTTAATTTCCCGTGGCCTGTTTTCTAAATTGACGTGGTAATAAAGGCGGAGGGGGCAGAGGCCCTGGGAGGTGCGAGGCCTGTGCCTGCATTAAAGGTGACTCTCCCGTGCTCGCTGGGGAGGCGCTGGGTTACGTAAAGGCTCTGTGGCAGCCAACGCGTCCCACATCTTCCATCCACCGAAGAAAACGAGCAAGGACAGCGTGAGGATCTGTGACGTCACTGTAGCACCCTCCCCTGTGGAAGGCCTGTCCCCTCAGCAGGCGAATGCCCTCTTGCCGAGATCCAGTTGTCCTAACAGGCTCCTCTGGCACCCGTGGGGGTGGGGGACCTGCACAGCCACAGCCGGGACACACCTGCCCAAGGCTGCTCCCTCCTGCAGCTGGACCACGAAGAATGGGGGAGACCAGTGGGGAGGGAAGGAGAGGAAGGAGGATGGGGGAGCGGGGGAGCGTGTGGGAAGAGGCTGTCCCCCCCTCGTGTCTGCCCTCTGGCTGGCTGGACTGCACGTGTCTAGGCTGCGGGTGGCCATGGAGAAGAGCTGGCTGGGACCGTGGGTCTTGGGGTGGCTGGAAGATGCAGGGCTCGGGGAGAGCGTGGCCTCGTCCATGGCTGCAGCACCTCCATGTGCTGCCTGCACAGGGAGGAGTGGGGGCTGTGAGATATTGGGGGTCCCATGGCTTCAGGTGAGGATACCTGTGACCCCCACCCTTACCTGCAGCCCACCCTCTTCTCTAGTCTCCCTTCCCCCTTCTGCCCCCAAGGCCTCTTCAGCATCCCCCCCACCCCCACCCCCAGTGCCTGCCGCACGGCGGCCGCAGCTCTTGGGCCCTATTTACAGAATGTCAGGGCTCTGGCCTCCCAGCTGGCCACTGTGAGTCCTGGTCCCCTTGACCTTGGGCACTGTCCTCTGAAGGGATGTCGGGTTAGTCCCGCTCGGAGCTGGATTGATTTCCAAAGACAAAGCCTGCGGGTGCTGTCTGTGTGCTGTCGGCCCCAGGGGAGCAGGAGGGATCCCATGAGGACCACAGGGATCACTGACTCCCCCCTCCACCCTGCTGGCTGCCAGGCCGGCTGGCTGCCCCCAGGCACATGCCTCCCGGAGCCCAGGCCAAAGTGAGCGCCCAGCCGTGCCCCCTCGGCAGGAAAGGCCGGCGGGTGGAGGCTGCAGCCCTCCCCTGGGTCCCTTGGGGAGATTCGGAACTTCTGTGCCTTGGCGGCTTCCAGGACCATGGAGGGCTCCGCCCAGAGCTCCCCCAGACCTGCCAGCTGTGGGCACCTCTGGGGTGGCGCGGGGCTCCGGGACCCCAGGCTTCGGGGGGAGGGTGGCTGAAGAAAGAGCACCCACCTGTGCTAACAATACACTCCGTCCAGAGAGGGTGGATGCCTAGGTTTCTCTTCCGAACACACCTCGTTTCCATGGTAACTGCCTCTTTTCCTCAGTTTCCACATCACACCACTGGGGCCTGGCCAGGCACAGCACACGAGATGGTCTGAAGTGACCGCCAGCTGGGCCTCCCCTCCCAGAGGGCTGGCCACCCTGAACTCACCCGCCGTGTGGGGTGGGGCCTCAACCCCAGGCAGGGTCCCTCCCAGGCACCACAACTTCCACCCTGGTCCTGGGTGCCCCTCCCTCCCTGGAGGCCTTTGGAGAACCGGACACTCTAGGTGACCAGCTGGCCCTCTGCAACCCGTCTGTCCTCTTTTTTTAAAAATAAATGTTTGTTTATTGATTTTAGAGAGAGAGGAAGAGGGAGAGGAAGAGAGAGAGAGAGAAAACACCCATTGACTGTGATTGAGCTCACAGCCTGAGAACTGAGCCTGTGACCTTCTGCACGGGACAACGCTCAACCGAGTCACACCGCCAGGACCTGCTCCCCTCTTGGGGGTTGGCCAGCTGCTGGCCACCGTCTCCACCCCTGAGGGGGCTCTATGCCTCAGGAGCAGGGGAAGACGGTCAGGCCCTCTTGGGGGCTACTAACCCAGGCTCCCACCACGCGTGTCTCCATGGCGCCCACGCTTCCTTCCGCCCAGCTCCTTCCTCACACCTGGACCCGGCACCTGGCCGTGCTGTGCTGACTGGCCAGAAACCCCTCTCCGGCTGCCCCTGCACCCGGGCGGGGGCGTCTGGAAAGACATTGGGAGGACGAGGCACTGGACCAGGAACTGACCAGGGCTCCCTCCTGCCCCAAGAAGGTGCCACGCTATTCAATCATCGTGGAGGGGGGTGCTCCCCACCCCACCCCTGCACCCCGGCTCCACGTCCAGAACAGCTGCGCTCCGGCCCCAGGCCCCGGGGGGCTGACTCCCTCCCCAGCCATTGATGGAGATGAAGTCAGGGCAGCTTTTCACTGGAGATGCCGCCTGTTGAACGGGGAGGTGGACGGGATCAATGCGGGCTCGTGATTTGGCTTCTGCTGGTCACCAAGTGCCATATCGGCTCTTCAATATCCTGAAACAAAGGAAATGTAAGGAGCCCCATGGCGTGGGCTGCGTTTTCTCCCCCTCCCCCTGCCAGGAGAAAAATAGCTACCCTCCCCACTTCTTTTTGAAAACAAGAACCAGCCGCCCACCAGCATTTCCGCTCAGGCCCTGCTCTCCTGGCCTGTCCTGGGCAGAGCAAACGGGGGCCCTCGTCCCTGATGACCTGCCTGCCGCCTGCATTGGTCCTCTCCCAGACATGGGTGTCGCCATGTCAGGGACAGGGGGCCGGTGCTGGTGGCCAGGCACCTCATCCCACATCCTGGAGGTCGCCCAGAACAAGCCGCTGGGTGGCCTCCGAGGGCAGCGGGCGCCCGGCTCGCCTCTGCAACCCGGGGTCTGGACTCGGAGGTGCACCGAGGTGCCATTGCTAGCTTCCCTGGTCTGAACTGTGCCTTAAACCTTCTCTAAGCAAAAAATAAGTGGAAATACCAAGGCCACCACTTTCTTCTGTAGGGGCTAGTCCAGTGGTCGGCAAACTCATTAGTCCACAGAGCCAAATATCAACAGTACCACGATTGAAATTTCTTTTGAGAGCCAAAGTTTTAAACTTAAACTATATAGGTAGGGACATTGTTATTAACTTAATTAGGGTACTCCTAAGGCTTAGGAAGAGCCACACTCAAGGGGCCAAAGAGCCGCATGTGGCTCGAGAGCCTCAGTTTGCCGACCACGGGGCTAGTCCCTCAATGGCACTAGGTGCCACCTCCTCTGGGATTAGCCGAGCCAAGCGGGCGCTTCTGATGCCACCAGGCGACGGGCACCAGCACCTTCACGCGCTAGCCTGACACGCTGGCCTGAGGCCTGCACAACCACTGGGCAGAGCCAGGCGTCCGTCTCCTCTCCTTCCCCAGTGAGGAGCGGGGCCTGAAGGTCTGCCTGGTGCTGCCTGCCTGTGGGGGTGCGGGTGGGGGTGGTGCTGGTGAGGGATGCAGCAGGCACCCAAGGACATCCCCCTGGGCCATCAGCCCGTGTCCCCTCCGTTCTCCCAAGCAAGGGGTGCACTCAGACAGTTGGGCAGGCGGGCCAGGGCAGTTTGGGGCACAGAGCACCCCGAGTCCCTGGGATCTGCTGGGGGAGGGACATCCCCTTCCAGGTCTTTCTTTGCACAGGTAACTGTGCCCTGTGTGTGAACACCCACCGTGAGCACACGCACGCCACGGCACAGACATTTTCCACCCTGTGGACTTTTGGCTTGAGCTTTAGGGGAAAAGGAAGAAAGGGAAGAATTGCTAGGCAACCAGCCAGGGGTTGCTATGGCATTCCTGAGAACAGCTGGGCCAATCAGAGCAGAGTGTGGGCTACTGTCAGTCAGCGCAGGAGGAGGGGTGTGAGGCAGGCATCAGCTCCTGGTGGCAGGCTGTGGATCAAAGCAGATGAGGACAGCACACCTCATGAATATTCATTAGGCTGATTGAGGCAAAGCCAATTAACAACTTGGAGGCTCGATTTTTCCCGGATTTATTCACTGTTTTTCTTTATTTTAAAAAAAATATATTTTTTTATTGATTTCAGAGAGGAAGGGAGAGGGAGAAAGCAACATCAATGATGAGAGAGAATCATTGATTGGCTGTTGCCTGCACGCCCCACATGGAGATGGAGCCTGCAAGCCAGGCCTGTGCCCCGACTGGAATCTAACACTGACCTCCTGGTTCATAAGTCGACGCTCAACCTCTGAGCCACACCGGCTGGGCTCGGTCACCATGTTTAACCTTGGCGCAGGGCAGGCATGCTGCTCCCACCGTGCTGGGAGTGCCCTGCACCAAGCAGGTCGAACTCAGAGGCTGACACAAGCCCAATAAAGGAGGCGTGCGCCCTCGGCCGAGCGTTTGACACGCTTGCTCTACACCGTTCGACTCCTTGCTCCTGCCAGTCCCCGCCCGGACCCAGGGTGTCCCCGCCACCCTGCAGCGGCCCCGGTCCCCACATAGGACTCACATTCCCCCCAGGAGCCAAGCCCTGGCGCAGTGGGGTTCCCATCCAACCATTCACTCCCTCCCTGGCTCTTCGCTCAGACAGGGGAGGCGGCAGAGCAGTGACAGGCCTTAGCCAGCCGCGCCATGTCACCGTTGTCCCAGAGCCCCAGCTCCTGGCTCAGCCCAGCCCCCAGAAAGCAGGTCTGGGCAAGGGTCACGCGCCCCGGGAGCAGCGACCAGCAGCTGTGGGCGGGCCAGGGCGAGGCCCAGCAGGACGTTTTCTAAGAGCAGGTCCTCAGTGGCCCACAGAGGACAGGGCTCCGCGCCTGGTCCCTCCAGTCTCCCTTTCCCTTGGGCCCAGGTACACTTTGACTGGTGCCCCCGGGGGCCACTCGGGAGCCGGCTCCTTCCCTGTGGTGTGGACTCCATCCAGGTCTGGAGGTGGCCAGGTGAGCCGCTGACCAGGAGACGGGGGAGGGCTCCGGGGCCTCGGCTGAACCGCCCAGCACCTCACAGCCCTTTGCATGTTCCACACTAGATATGTCCGTTCAACGATTCCATCTGGGCCTGACCCCCAGCCCCAGCTCCACTCTCCAGGGGGAGGGGCCTGACACGTCTGTCACCGCACTGCTGGGGCCCAGGGCCCATGCATGCTCTGTCACCTGGGCAGCACCTCGACAGCTCCCAGACAGAGCCCCGGCCCACCCCCAGCAGGGCAGAGTGCTGGGTGCACCTTCTGGGGGTCCCTGTGCCCCTTCTGAGCCGGGGGGGCCACCAGCATCTCGGTTCACCCGGCGACCCTGGGTGTCCTGTCAGGGGCAGGGGTGGGAGAAAGCAGCAGCCACCCCACGTCCTGCACCCCTGTCCTCACGTCCTGAAGCTGCCAGGCCACCCCGTTGGCCCAGTTGGGGCACCTCCTTCGCCCTTGTCCCTCACCCAGTCCTGGTGGACACCCAGACTCTTACATAAGGGGCTCCTCAAGGTGGGAGGGAATGCGGTTCTGAGTGAACAAAGCTTCCCACGTGTCCATTTTCCTGAAAATCTCACTTCCACCGAAACGGCGGGGCCGTCCTCCCTGTCCTCTCCGCAGGGGCGCAGGTGCTGCTCCGTCCGAGGCGCACTCTCCGGGCTGGCTCCCGGGACCCACACTCGGCCACAGGACACTGGCTGGGTTTATGGGCAGCAAAGGTGACAGAGACTGTCCCCAGGGAGAAACGCAGCCCAGCTGCCCCCCTGCTGGAGGCCGCACCCCTCTCAGTTGGCCAAATTCCAGGGGTGTGAAGAGCAAGACCAGGCCCTTGCAGGAAGGACCCCGGGCGAGCAAAAGGTATCAGGGGAGTAAAGTGACAGCAGAGGGAGGGGCCGGGGAGGACGGGGAGAGTGGGGAGAGGCAGGAGCCCCTCCCAGCAGGACCTTCCACTTTCAAGAATGGTTCACCAGTACAAGGAGGCAGCAGTGCAGGGTGTCCTCCTGTCTGGGCGTTAGCAGTCACTGGAGCTGATGGTTTCACTAATCTTAGTAACATTAGCCTGGGCCCTGGCAGCAGCCCGGTGCTCTCTGAGAGCCCTGTCCCTGTGGGGGTCTGGGCACAGTGGCGGGACGCCGGGCATGGTGTGGCCTGCTCTGCGTCACCTCTGGGTGGAGGGCAGAGGGGATGTGGTGAGAGTTGTGTGGGGTCCCGCAGGGCCGTGTCCACGTCTGGCAGCCAAGGGGGCCCGGGCAAACTCGGCCCATCAGTGCAGAGCACAGCCTTGTGCCCTCCCTGCTGCTGCCCGCCCACCTCTGACCTATTCTCGGGGACGTGGGGAGCCTGTGCATTCCTGCTCCCTGTAACCAGGGGCGCAAGGGCTGTGGCGTGGCCTGGGAGGTGCCTGGGCCTGGCCTGGGGCCGGGGCAGCTCCATGGAGCCAGGTCAGGGGAGACCAGCAGGATGACCATGTGGTTTGTCGCCTTTGGAAAGAGAGAAAATGGTCACCCCAGGTGGCCCTGAAGGAGACAGTGTCCAGGAGACAGGACATGGGCCAGGAGCCCTCCACCCTCTTCAAGGCAAAGCCACGGTGTCAGTGGCTGGCAGAGGCTCGGCTCGCCCAAGCAGCAGGCTCAGTGCCCCGAGCCCCTTGCCTGCCCCCCTCCCCAGCAGCTGGTTCCAGACACCAAATGGGGAGCAATTTGACTCCCTTCCAGGCACAGCCAGGCAGCGCAGCGGGGCCTCAGCCCTCAGCCCTGAGCACCTTGTCCTTCTCCCCCACTCCCCACCTCGCAGATGGGGTGTGGGCCAGGAAGCTGGCTCTTCGGATTAGGGATTACTTAGCTGTCATTACTGCCCCCTGTGGGCTGGACGGGAGAGGAGCTGGCAGGCACAGGGGTCCCCTCCCTGCATGTCTGGGTCAGCCCTGAGCTTCCACCGTCACCATCAGCATGGCGGGGTGTCCAGATGGGGTGCTCAGCCCCAGCCACCCTCCCTTCCTTCTCTCCACCCGGAGGCCCAGCCACCCCTGTCAGATGGGGCTTAGGAAGGACCAGAGGCACCATCGGGGTTCCTCCTCACTTCAGCCACCACCCACTCCCTCCTGGGGCTCCCCGAGCTTGCTCCCATGGTACCCCCTTTCCTCCCATCCGCTCTGAGCATCAGGCTTATCTCTCCCTCCTGGTCATGGGGGGCGGGGGGTCTGGGAGGCCTCTCGGGGCCCAGAGTCTCTTGCTCTGGTTTGGGGGCAGGAAAGCCTGTCATTCATTCTGTCCTTCCCAGTGAAGCCCATTGGAACCCTGGGGGTGAGTAATGCATCCTGCAAGGCGGCTGAGGTGACACTAACTCCCTCCTCCTGCAGGTCTGCAGGCACCTCCCACAGCCAAAGCCAAGGGCAGTCAGAGGCACAGAGCCCACAGAGGGAGCACATCACAGCCGACTGCAGCATAGTGAGGAAGACTGATGGCTGCACACTGGAAGGGAAACAGCAAATCTTGACAGTCATTCACACCTTAGTGAGAATTGGTATCTGAGACACTTTCCAAAGGAAGTGGTAGGAGAAAGAAGGTTTGGAGAGGCGAAAAGCAGAGCTCTATGAAGTAGTCCCAGAGGCCAAAGGGGCGGTGACCGGCGCTCCTCCAAGTGGACATGTCCTCCACTCCTGCCCAGCAGATACATTCAACTCCATGTCCCTGTCCCTGTCCCCACAAGCAGACAAGTCTGAGAAGCTCCTGGGGCCTCTCCAAGGACCCCCCCTCCCTTTCCTTTTCCTGTTGGAATCACCCAGAAGCAGATGGCGAGGACCCTGGAGGAAGGTGTGGGTTAGGAAGCCAGAGGCTCTCAGAGGTGGAGGAAGGTGGAGGGGAGAGAAGCAGAGATGGGGTGGGAGGAGGGAGGAGAAAGGGAAGGAGAAATGGGCCGGTAGGAGAGAGCCAAGGAGTGAGAGACAGTGGTGTGGAGATGAGCTGTGGGAGAAAATCCTGAACTGGAAAAGCAGGAGGAATTAGCCCAGAGGCAGAGGTGGCGGGCCAGATGGGGCAGTTGCACCTCTGGGGATGTTGGACCCTGAGTCATCTGTCCCTCCTTGTGGGGCTGGGCTAGGCCGGGCTAGGCAGGGAGGAGGGAGCAAGGGGTCTTGACAACCTCATTTCCCTGCAGAACCCCCATCCTCTGAGCGCCCCGCCCCCTGCTAGGCGCACAATGGCCACCTTTGTGGTGGTCTTAGGGGATTCAGCACTGAGGCGTGGCAGGGGTCCCGGCCCCACCTGATCAGAGGAGAGGGGAGGAACTCCCTCCCCCAACCAGGGTCGGAGAGCCAGGTGAGAAGGGCGCCTCCTGCAGAGACCTGTCCTCTGAGCCTGGGGCAAGCTGTGCTGTGTTGGCACACCCACCCCAGCCACACAGGGGGACGTGGCCAGGCCTCCTGCACAACAAGCCTGCGGTGGGGGTTCTGAGCTGCGGCACCACCCACACCCGCGCTTGGAAGCTGCGGGGCATTTTGAGGTGACAGGGACCCAGAGCAGAGGTTGGGCCTGGAGCCCTGTGTCCATGCCAGCACTGCCCCTTCTCCCAAAGCCCTCCCCCTGCCCTCACACGTCCACTGCAGGCCCTGCCACTGGCCTACAGCCAGACCCTGCCCTCACACGTCCACTGCAGGCCCTGCCACTGGCCTACAGCTAGACCCTGCCCTCACACGTCCACTGCAGGCCCTGCCACTGGCCTACAGCCAGACCCTGCCCTCACATGTCCACTGCAGGCCCTGCCACTGGCCTACAGCCAGACCCTGCCCCACTTTTCCTTCACCCTGGATGGAGGGCAGGGTCTTGAGGCCAAGAGCCAGCGGTTCCCAGATGTGTCCATGGCCCCGCCCCTATTTGGAGGAATGACAGGTCTGGTGCCCAGGAGGGAGCAGCGGTGTGACTAGGAAGCAGGAGCAGAAAGGGCGGGGCTCTTCACGGGTTTCTGTGGCTTTGTTTCACCCCACGCTATTCCCTATACACTATACACTATTCACTATACACTATTCACTATTCGCAGGCTTTCACGCTGGAGGAAGGGAGGGATGGGGTCCCGGACAAGTCCCTCCCTTCCTTCTCTCCACCCGGCTCCAGGGAGCCACCTGACCTGTACACACGAAGGGCTTTGTGCGCACAGAGGCCGCTGCCTGGAACTGGGAGCCCTGAGCTGCCAGTTCCTGCGACTTTCACTCAAGCCAGGAGCCCCCGCCCCACATGCTGGGAGCTGGCAAATAAATAAACCCACAAACACAAACTCCGGGTGTGCTGGGAAGAAGGCCGGGCGGGTGACGCTGGGTGCCCCCTGAGCCCACCAGAGCGGTCACTCGCTGGGCCTGCAGCAGGAAGTTGACCTTTATGGCACCTACAGATGCTCCAGGGCCACCGGGAGGCCCCCAGCTGGCACAGAGGGCGGACAGGCCGAGGCTGGCGGTGGCCCCCTTTCCCATGCAGCGCCCACCAGTCAGCTCCACCCCCAGGCCCGGGCCAGCTCTTTCTCCCCGGGGCCAGGGGGCTAGCGTTGGGGCTGAGGGTCGCTGGGATTGGAAGGGGTGAGCTCTGGCCCCGTTGATGCCAAGACTCTGAGAGGTAAAAATGGGGAAAGAAAATGCCTACAGGCCGGGCCGGGGATGTGCACAAAGCTGGTCTGATCCAGGGTAGGCGTGCCCACCCCCTGCCCGCCTGTGGAGGGCGCTGCTGGTGGTGAGGGAGGCAGAGTGTAGGTGCTGGGCCAGAAGAGGGAACAGGTCTGTGAAGACCTTCCCGTGGCCCTAGGAAAGGGCATCTGAAGAGAGACTGGGGGTCTGTAAACCTGAGGAGACCTCCCCTTCCATTGCAAACCAGGTCCAGGGAGCTGGAAGCCAGAGCAGGCCTGACCCTCTCCGGGGGGAGGGAGCATCTGCCCCGCTACACTGAGACCCTGGCCCTTCAAGGGACAGGACTAGGCAACAAGTCCAGCGGGAGGCGCGAGGAAAATGAGACTGGGGTTCAAGGTTGGGTTTCAACACCATGGACAGCGGACCCCCCTGTCTGGGGACCCTCCCACATCCACCTCCCCTCCTGGGCAGAGGCAGATAGGGACACACTCCGATGAAGCTGGAACTGGGCTGGCCAGTGTCCCCTGCCCTCCACCCCCACCAGTGCCAGCATCCGGCCTGTGTGAGGCTGTGGCTGCCAACCCTGCAGGCTGGGGGTCGCTTCCCAGGCTCTGGCCTGAGAGTGGGTGGTGATTTCGCGTCTGTGCGGAGGAGTGGGGGGGGCTGCAAATCCCCTGCCAGAGAAAAGGGCATGCCTGACACCGGCAGGGAATGTGGGCTGGTAGGGTCAGACCGAAGACCACCAAAGGGGGAGGGTTTCAAGGGCAGAGTCCCAGCCCCTCCCCGCTGCGCTCTTCAGGGTCCCAGGGGCTGGAGAGCTGAGGAAAGAAGCAGGCTGGTGCGCCCACTGGAGGAGGGAGGGTCAGCAGGCTCCACTCAGGGCAGATGGTGCAGGGGCTGGCGGCCTGAAGGGAAGGAGGGAGGCAGAGGCCTGCTGGCCGGTCCTGGGCCTGCAGTTCCTTCTGTCTGCGCGGAACAAAAGCCGATGGAGACGAGGTCGGTAGCTTAGGGAAACTGCGCGTCCTTGGCCCTTGAGGGCCCAATCGGGGTCAGTCCTCAGAGGGCACACTGTCTGGGCAGCCAGGCCACCAGGTGTGGCCATGCTTCCTTGATATCCGGGCAAGAACTGCTACCCCGGTCGACACAAAGAAACGGGGGAGCAGTGTTTCACTGGGTCACTATCTCCCTTCTCAGTGTCACCACCAGGGCAGGGCCTACGGCGGGGAGGCCTGGGCAGGAGCCATGTGCTTTCTCTGCAGGTCCCTTCCTGGGGCCAGAGGGCCTCTGGGGAGTGACCGGGAGCTCAGCGGGGGCAGGTACAGCCTGAGCGTGGAGGTGTCCTCAGTGGGGCCAGGCCTGCTGCCGGCCTGGTGTGGCTGTGGGTGTCCATGGGCTCCCGGAGGGGCTGTCGCTGGTGGCCTGCAGAAGCCGCATTCTTGTGGGCGCGGGTGGGACGCAGGAGGGTTCCAGTGTGTGAGAGAAACAGGCGTTTCCATGGCCGTATGTGCGGGCGCAGGGCACCGGGCTCGGTCCTGGGCGCTCAGGGTGTCCGCGTGAGCAGAGGAGCACCCAGGGTGGGACGCGCGAGGGTGCGAGGGAGGCGCCCGCGCAGTGCGTGTGTGCGCGCGTGTGTGCGCGTGCGCGCGTGTGCACGGCCCTCCGCAGTTCTCAAGGACACCTCGAGAGGCGGCGGCAGAGCGGTGTCCGGTGACGTCACCGCGCGCCCCAGTGATAATCTCTCGGTGCCCGAGCCGCGCTCGGAAACGCACGGAGGCAGCTGCGGCGGCGGAGGCGGCGGGGGACAGCGGCGCCCCGGGTCCGGCGAGCAGGAGCCGGGCGCCGAAGCCGTGACTCCGAGGACTCGCCCAGCTCCTTTGGCGGCGTCCCCCGCCCTCCTCCACCCGGGGCAGTGGCGTCCGGGAGGCTCATGGGCACCGAGGAGGCGGCGGAACGGGCTGCGCTAGGAGCGGAGGCGGCGCTGGGAGCGGAGGCGGCGGCGACAGCTCCCGCCCGCGACCGGTAACTGTTCGGGCCGGGCTGGGGCGAGCCCGGGAGCGGTTCCTCCGGGTCTCCCCGTCTTTCTCACCACCTACAGCTCGAGCGCCTTCTTGCCGCCCCGTGCACGGGGAGAGCGAGCTCGCTGGGTTGTGAAAAGACACCGGTTTTCATCTGTGAGCATCGAAATTCTTTCCTTACCGCATTGGCTGCGCGCTCGTGGGTCGGGTGGAGAGGGGCGCCGCAGGGGGCGCTCGCGCTGCCCGGAGGCTCGGCTCTGCACCTCGGGGCGGCCGCACACACCCGCTCACCCCTCCCTCGCCCACCTCGGCTCCGGCGCCTCCTCGCCGCGATCCCGCAGGGCGCCGGGCCGCCGGGCCGCCTGGAGGGGCTTGCCGGGCCCCTCCCGGATGCGAAGGGGGCGAGGACGGGGTCCTCAGAGTTGGGGGCGGGCCCGGGCTGGAGGCCGAGCAGCACCGTCGGCGTGGCGCAGCGCCCCGCCCCGCCCGCCCGCCCGCGGCGAAGACGCCGGAGCGTTGGCGCCCTTCGCGCGAGGACTCCACGCGAGTCGGAGTCACGGCCGCAGCCCCGACCCGGCCCGCCCGGTCGCCCGCGCAGCCCTGAGGGCCCCTCTGCGTGTTCACAGCGGACCTTGATTTAATGTCCATACAATTAAGGCACGCGGTGAATGCCAAGAGAGGCGCCTCGCCGCTTCTTTCTCATGGAAATGGCCCGCGAGGCCAGCCCGCGGCGCCCCTCCCGCGGGAGGAAGGCGAGCCTGGCCCCCGGCGGCCCCTTGCGCGCCGCGGATAAATCCGGCGAACAATGCGTCCTCCCGGAGGGCGGCCCAGCTGCGGGCCGGGGACCTGGCCGCGGGACACAAAGGCGTCGCAGGCGGGCGGGGGCGACGGAGAGGGAAGCCTGCGGCCACCCGGCCTCGGCCCTCGGCCACGTGGGTCTGCAGCACCGAGCGCTGAAGAGCCTGCAGCGGGCGCCGGAGACCGGGAGGGCGTCCGGGAAAGCGCGGGGACCGGGAAACAAAGGGAGGGTCCGCGGGGAGCAGCGGAGCGGGGGTGGGAGCCGCGGGGGGCTGGGGGCGCCATGCGCTGGGTAATGGGTGGCTGGGAGGCTGGGTTTGGGGAGGTCCGGCCACCTTGCTGGCGGGTCCGGGAGCTGACCGCGGTGCTGGCGGTGGGGCGGCCTCACAGGACAGGAGCACCACCGGCGCGAGGCCAATTGTGCCCCGAGGGCCACTTGCCCAAACCGCAGGACTGTTGCTATGACAACGAGGGAGGGAGTAGGGTCTGAGGTCACTGCAAAGTCTGTCCTCCCTCAGTGGGCTGGGCCGCGGGGTGGGGTTGGCCCTCACTGAGACCCCGCAACTGCCCTGAGCCTGGAGGACGAGGTTCAAGTGAGGAGGGGGGAGGACAAGTCTACACGTGTCCAGGGTGCAAACAAGGGCAGGTGCATGCGCCTGACCGCACGCGCCCCAGACCTGGCTCTGGACTATGCGGGACTCAGGCACGTGAGGCTCCGCAGCCGAGGGGGAAGGTGTCAAACCCCTCCTCCGCCCTCAGCAGCCGCAGTGACACCCACTCGGGTTTGCTGCAGGCATTTTTTTCTGTCCTGGGGAGCCAGCGCCACCTGCTGGTAACGTGGCACGCGCTCTGCCCGCTGGCTCCTGCCTTCCTGCCCCCAGCCAGTTCCCTGACTGCTCCTGGGGTCTTACTGGGCTACCTCGGTGCAGACAGGCCACTCTGGCAAAGATCAGTGGCAAAGGCACAGGAAGGTGCCCACCCTCCCCCTCCAGCAAGTCCTCAACCCTGCTTTGCAGTTGCGCAGTTTTTCCCCTTAATGGCAGCTGGGATGAGCCCCTCTGGCCAAGTAGGGCCTTGAGCAGGGCCTTGGTTCCCTCCAAATTCCCCAGCCCTGAACCCCAGGCCTGGAACAGAAAACCAGCACAGAGAGGACCACTTAGGTGTCAGGCCTGGCCCCTTCCCCTCCTAAAGCCTCCCCCACTCCTCAGCCCAGACCTCCAGCCCCTCCCTGAGACAGCTGCAGACATGAGCAGAAGCCAGGGCCCCCATGGTCCTGTGCCCACCCTGAGCCAGGCCCCTGTCCCTCCATCTCCTGCCCCCGTGGAGCACAGGGAAGTGGCAAGGACGCCCCAGCAAGCCTGGGCCTGACCATGGAGAGGCAGAGCTGGCCCCACAGCACTGGCCTTGGGCATGGTGGCCTCTCCCCAGTCCTTCCTCTGTGAGGGATGTGAACAGCACCCAGAGGCACCTCCAGTCCAGTGTGTGGAGGGAGACTGGGGGAAGCCCTGGGTCTGATGTCCCTGCTGTTGTGGAAGGAGCCAGGCTTTTGTCCAGTCTGAGCTTTCACTTGGGGCTGCTCAGAACCTCCCTGAACCCCATTATGGACCCTCCCTCTGAGGGAAGCTGGCCCCTGCTCCCCTGGCTCTCTGGGCTTCATGCTTGCCCACCTCCCTTCATGGGGCTTGGCTCCTGACCAGATGAGCCTTCTGAGTGGTTAGCCAGGCGGGAGGAGGACACCTGGAACTGAGGGCCCCGGGCACTGTCCTGGGCTGGTTGGTCTCTGATTAGGGTTCCCCCTGGAACAAGTTTGGGAACACCCTCCTCCTAGAACCCTCCCTCAAGGAAGGCCTAAAGTCACTGCACCATGCCCCAGGGTTCCTGGGCTCCCCTGAGCAGGCCTCGCTGGACAACTGCCGCAGTGCAGGCAGGGCTACATGCCCAGACCTCATGGCTGAGCCCAGGACCTGCGCTCAGTACCCAATGCGGCCCTGCGTGTCCATGCTCAGCCTCCCTCCCTCCTGCAGTCACATGCTCCACACACACCCATGCTCAGAGCACTGAGCCCCCTCCAGAGGCATGGCTGGGTGCCCTGCTCAGTGCTCACCGCCCCAGAGCTCCTGACCAGGGCCTGGCCCACCAACACACCCTGCAGAGGTGTGGGAGGCATGCTGAGGGCCGCAAGCTTGAACGAGTATGCCGAACATCCCTGAACCCCAGCTGCTCACTGACCTGAGGCCCAGCCCAGGGCTGTCCAGAAGGGGGCCACCTCCAGTGTGGGGCCAGGGAGGGAGACACAAGTAGATGACTATCCCCCCATCTTGACCCTGCCCAGGGCCTCTCTGCTCTGAATAAAACCTAATAAACAGTCAAGGCTGGAGCCAGCTGCCCGTAGCCTCCTCCACAACTCCTCCAGGTGTCCCCTGGACACAGCAGCAGAGAGGGAAATGCTACAGGGCCAGGTAGGGGTCAGCCAGCACCAGGCAGCCACACACCCCACCCTCCTGGCTCACCTTCCAGACAAGGCCCCTCAAGTCCAGGCCCCAGGCTGGGAACGGGGCTCTCCAGGCTGTCTGCTGCCCCAGCAACCTCTGGCTCGGGATATAAGCCTGGACACTGGTGGTGGGTGGCCCTGAGAAGTCAGACCCTTGCAGCCCAACCTGCACCTCTGGGCTCCCAGCAGCTAGTGGGGTAAGAATGTTTGGAGGTAACTCAAACTGAAGAAATAAAAATGGTGAGGTGCTGTTCCCCAGCTCGTCAGAGGGAGAAAGGACGGCCAGTATTTCACCTGGAGGTGACAAAGGAAGGGAGAGGTGCACACTTGTGCACCTCCTCACCCCTGTAGCGGGGCATAGAACTGGCTGTGGAATCTGGGAAGCAGGAGCCACCCTCCTCACCCCCTCCCTGCCCTTGGGCCAGGAGCTGCATGTCCTCACCCCACCTGGATACTGGCCCACCTCCCTTCTCAGCATCCCACTCCCTGTGGAACTTGTTTCTCTGCACAGAGGAAAGAAAAAAACCCATGCAGCTCCCAGGGGTGGGCAAGAGAGGCTGCCCAAGCGAGAGGAGGCCAGGGCTGACCGCTCTGGGGCACGTGTCAGGAAGAGCCCGGAAAGGACACATTTGCATGGACAACTCACCTACATTCCTACAGCTGTCCTTGTCCCCGCAGAGGTGGCATGTACAGACCACCAAGGCTCCCTTGTGGGGAGTCAGCAGCAGCCAAGACCAGAATGGCTACAGAGATGGGCGCACACCTACTCTTTCTAGGTCTACTCCCACCCCAGCTGGCCAGGCTGATCCCCGCACCCCCACCACCCAGAGAGCTCACAGCAGGAAGGCAGGGGCAGGAATCACACCTGTACTGGGGAATGGGAGCCAGAAATGATTCAGAAGAGGCCCCTCTACAAGCCATTGCTGCAGACACTGATGGGGGTGGGTCCTGAGAGAAGCCAATGGCCACTGAGCCACTCCCCGGGGCTGAGTAGGAAACTGAGCAAGATGGAAAGGCACAGCCCCTCTAATAGGGAGCAGGGCTCTACGCATGGGCTAGTCCCCAGCCACAGGCTGCAGGTTGGTCAGGCTGCCCTAAGATGCCTGTGGTCCCTGCAGCTCCTCCCTTCCACGACTCCCTCCCCCAGGGAACACAGCCTCCTGGCAGGAGCTGACCCCAGGATCACACGCGGTGGGGACACCACTCTGGCCCCAGAGTCCAGTGACCTCAGCAGGCTTGCACCTCCACGCGGGTTTATGCCAGGGCCTCCAGGCTTGGGAGAGCACCTGGCTGTGTGTGTGTGTGTGTGTGTGTGTGTATGTTTATTTCAGTGAAGAAGGGAGAGGGAGAGAGAGAGAGAAACATCTGTGTTGAGAGAGAATCATTGATCGGCTGCCTCCTGCACACCCACCACTGGGGATCCAGCCTGCAGCCCACCTAGCTGTCCTCTTGTGTGACGGCTCTGGAACCTCCTGAGAGCCCCAACCTGGGACCAAGCCCGGGAAGTAGGCCCTGTGAGCTCTCTGCACCCACAGGAATGGATGAGCGCTGCCATGGTCAAAATGTGCAAATGGTCAACAGTCTGCAGCAGATGTTGTCTGTGTGGGGTCAGGATGGGCCACTCCACAAAGCACACACACCAAGCCCAGGTGGAGTCTGAGTACAGCCAGCCCTCCCTTCAGGCTCATCTGTGAGGACCTGACTCTGCACCTGCCTCCTGCAGGTGCCAGTGCTCACCAGACGAGGGTGCCTCCAAGCCACTGCAGGATTGTGCACCTGGACAGGACCAGTGGGGACCTGAGCACTTCAGGGACAGCAGAGGCCAGCCCCCAAGGTCATCTCTTGTGAGAGTGACAGCAGAGGCAGACCCCTCCTCCTGGGAGACTGCCCACTGCCCTGACTCCAAGGGAAGGAGGGACACCCAGGCCCACACAAGAGGCCCCTGCACACTTAAATGCTCTTCATTCATTCAACAAATATTTCTGAGTCTCTCACAGGGACCAGGCCACAAGTGCCACTGAGGTCAGGGCAAGCCTGCTGGGGATGAGACCCTGATGGGCAGAGAGGGTAACAGGTTCCTGCATTCTGCCCAGGGACCCGGCTGGAACTGAGTCAGGGACAGAGCAGGTGCCTCTTGACAACAGCAGGCAGAAGGTACCCTCCTCCCTCAAGCCATTGGGCCGCAGCTCCCTGCGCCTTGGTTTCCTCATCTCCGGCTGCAGAGTGAGTTAAGACATGTTCATTCAGTACATGTGAGCAGTTATCATCACCATCTCTACCATCATCATCATAATCACCACCACCACCATTATCATAATCATTACCATCATCATCACTATCATTACCATCACCATCAACACCGTCATTACCATCACCATCACCACCATCATTACCATCATCACCATCACCACCATCATCACCATCACCATCATTACCATCACCATCATTACCATCACCACCACCACCATCATCACCATCACCATTATCACCATCATTACCATCATCACCATCACCATCATTACCATCACCATCAACACCATCATTACCATCACCATCACTATCATCACCATCACCACCATCATCACCATCACCATCACCATCACCACCGTCATTACCATCACCATCACCACCATCATTACCATCACCATCATCACCATCACCATCATTACCATCACCATCATTATCATCACCATCACCACCATCATTACCATCACCATCACCATCATTACCATCACCATCACCACCATCATTACCATCACCATCACCACCATCATCACCATCACCATCACCATCATTACCATCACCATCAACACCGTCATTACCATCACCATCAACACCATCACCACCACCATCACCATCACCATCACCGTCAACACCATCATTACCATCACCATGAACACCACCATTACCATCACCATCAACACCATCACTCTCACAGGATGGGGACCTATTTTCAGTTACTTGAAGCGGAATGGGAGATGCAGACCCACTGGAACTGTGGTCATTCAGAAGACCCATGTGCTCCTAAGAAGGTGACCACATGCTGAAGGCGCAGGAAAGGCAGAGATGAGAGTTTAGTGAAGTGTGGGGTGCTCAGTAAGATAGCTGGGGTGTGATATCAGGTCCCCAACCCCACATGAGGAGCGCTCTCCCCAAGCCATGAAGGCCCCCAGCCATCAGTATCTAAGAAGCCCCAGACTCAGCCGACACTTGGGCAGTCTCCAGTTTCCCCACAATCCTCCAAAATGTCAGGGAGACCAGTCTTGGCACCTCACTCACATCTCCGAACCACTTCACACCAGAGCTGTGCAGAAACCCTAGGCCAGGGGTGGGCAACCCCTGGCATGTGTGCCAAACATGGAATGCCAATAACTTTTGCTGGCACACGAAACCCTCTCATAATCTTCCATTTAAATGTTTTTTCTTAATATCGACTTTTTTATTTTTCAGATAAATTCAGTGTAGGTGCATCTTAGATAAATAAATAATTTTACATAACAAGTTATCTTAAAGACCATAGACATGGATTGACGAGAGAGGGGAAGAGCAATTTCTATGCCTCTGCCTTCTCTCCTTGCCTTCCTAGATCCGACCAGTGTTTTGGTTTCATCCACATATGCTTGTGAATCTTTGTTCTCAGTGATGAATTTTGTTAAGTCTCGTAGTAGGAGTAGCCTGATGGATGAAAGTAGTAGTTCGTGCATATCTCTGAAGGTCACGAAATATAAACCTGATGTAAAATCTCTGTCATCAGTGATGCAGCAGCAAAAGTCCCACTGATAATATCAAACAGAGTCATAAAGTCTTCTGTCGGACTATCAGTGTACATGTATACACTAAAAAAAAAATGTATTTTTCATCATCATATACTGTGTTTTTGTCGCTCGAATGAATTTTATTATTTCTTCAAGGTTCTTCACATATGTACACTGTAAGAGATACCAAGTAGGCGTAACATGTTCTCAAAAAATTAGGGTTGGCATGCAGAAGAATTTTGAGTCAGAGATTTTGCTGGTTTTGGCACGCACTCACAAAAAGGTTGCCCACCCCTGCCCTAGGGGCAAGCCATTCTGCTTCCTGTTTAGAAGGCAGTCTCCCTTCATCCAGACCCTCTTCTTGGGTCCTTCCCAGTAAATAAAGATGAACTCTGAGAAGAAACAGTCTACTGGGTGTTCTTTTAGCGCAAAAATTTCACCATGTGACTCTCATCCACAGAATGATTACAGTAAAACTGTGGTACAGGATAGCTGTGCAAATGCCTTTTCTAACATGTTGCTTTTTAAAAAATAATTCAACTCACAAATCGCAAAAGCAACTGCAGGCTGCTAAGAAGGGATTTTGTGGGGCATGGGGCTCATGCATGGAGGGCATAGGGGCGGGAGGGAACGTAGGAAGGTGCAGGGAGGGGACGGGGAGCATAGGAGGGCTCCTGCAGAGGAGGTGCAGGGAGCGCATGTAGGGGGGCGCGGTGCTGGGAGTGCAGGAGTAAGTCAGGGCACTTGCTGCTGTAAAACAAAACTGCTGCTGGCCCCTGGCTACTGACAGGCGCAATGAGGACCAGATGAGAGCCAGGACAGAGGCGAGTGACCTGCCTCCATCCTATCAGAGTAAAACCTCCTCAATCCTGGATGGCAAGAAACCTGAGGGACAGGATCCTGGCTGAAAAGCCAGCCGCTGAGCCAGTTCCTTCCCATGGTTCCCTGCCACAGACACAGGGGCCTGTGAGCCGGGCCAGCGACAGTGACACACCAGATGGCCTACAAGGGTGCTGCCTGTGCACCCATTGTCAGACCCTGTGAGGAACTCCTGAGCCAGAGGGGCTGAGAGCACTCGTGGTGGAACTGGGAGTCCGCGCAGGGCGTGCTTGGGGTGGGACACGGGAAAGGCCGACCCAGTTTGCTTTGGAGGGATGTGCTACTGGCAGCATCTGGTGCGCATGAACATTATGACATCCCTCGGACCCTCCACACCAGGCCAGGCACCCCGGAGTGCCAGGAAGGCTGCAAGGCAGCTCCAAGGGTTGGAGGAAGCCTTCAGAGCGGGTGGCTTTTAAGGACTCAACACACAGCCAGTCAGTAATTGATCCTGTCAGACCGAGGGTTGTCAAGGCCTGTGCTCCCAGGTCACCAGCCAGTCTCCTCCCATGCCCACCCCAGAAGCCCCTAACACAGAGGGCCACATCACTGCAACTGCAGCACCCCCAGCGCACTTCACGTCAGGGACCACGTCATGTTCACTGACCAAACCGAGAAACGGCAGGCGAGGGGCTGACACTCCAGGTCTGACACTCTTTCCAAAATAAAGCCAGAGAAGCACCTCTGAGCAAAGGCAAAGCTGCACGTCTCCTGGCAGCTCAGTCCTCAGGCGGGGGACACCCTCCAAGTGGCATGTCCTGGACGTTCTGCATCCCCTTCCACCCAGGACTATCCCTGCCTGGGTGCAGGGGGGTGGTTCTCTGGGATGACACTGATGCTCTGGCTTTGTCATGCTTGTCAAGGCTGTAACCAAGGGGAAACCTGGCGAACTCGACTGTACACCAAGTTCTCTAGAGGGCACCCCTTCTGCGGTTGGACAGGAGGGAATGAGGGGGAGAGACCTGTCAGCAGCTAAGTGCTGGAGGGGCAGTGGGCCCAGGCCTCACAGCATAATCCCTGTACTTCTGCTTTTCTCAAAGGCTTACGGCAAAATGCAGGGAACTGTTCATTCTGAGTTAGAACCGGGTCTTTCGAGTTCCTCTACATCCAACAGACTAACAAGGGTGAGGAAGGACTTAGGGGGTCATCAGCTCCCCGACAGACCTGTGGGCTTTAGGGCAGTGGGTGACCCTTTAACTGGCTTTGCAGCTAAAGGGTGTCCCAAAATTCACGCAAGTAATTTTGATAGAAAACACAGGTTTATAATTAAAAATTGTAAATTTTTTATTGATTCATAAAGTATACAGTATAGGGTTATGTATGGACTAGCATATCAGGTAAATGGCCTCCACGGCTTTGCTGGCACATACGCATGATCTGGGCGGCCAATTCTGATCACCAAAATGGGAAATTACATGACCAGGAAATGACTCATGCAGTAATTGAATTGTTTCTCGGGCTGTATGGCATGTGGCACCGTCTCGTTGAAACCACATGTCGTCCACATCCATATCTTGCAATTTAGGCACCAAAAACTGGATTATCATGTCGCGATAGCGAGCACCGTAACTGTTATTGCCTGAGCAGCTGCATTTTCGAAGAATGGTCCGATGGTGCTTCCAGCCCAAAATCCGCACCAAACAGTGACACGCTGTGGATGCATTTGTTTCTCAACCATCACTCGTGGATTTTCTGAGCCCCAAATGCGACAATTTTGTCAACTAACCAAGCCATCAAGATGAAAATGAGCCTCATCGAAATTCAGCCACATTTATGTAAAACGGTCATGGAAAATTTCAACAAAAGAGTGCGTACGTGCCAGCAAAGCTGTAGAGGCCATTTACCCGATATGCTATTCTATCCATAACCCTATACTGGATACTTTATGAATCAATAAAAAATTTACAATTTTTAATTATGAACCTGTGTTTTCTATCAAAGTTACTTCTTGCGTGAATTTTGGGACACCCTTTAAAAGCCCGTCAAGCAGGGTGAAGAATGAGAGGACACCAGACGTGGTAATAGGATTGTTTATTAAGGCTTGTACTTTTCTCAAGGTAACAGTGTCCCATGTTGTCCATGACTCCATCCAAGTGGTAACAGTTCAGAGAAAGGGACACATTCTAAACACAAGTCTAAATAATACAGCCTACCTACACTTGAACTCAGAGGGCCATTCAGAGTAAATAGTTTTTAGATCTGCTCTCTACACAGCAAGTCCTCTAGGGGGCACGTGTAGATGTGTGTGCGAGCGAGCGTGGCGGGCACGAGCACCATTTCCATGCTTCAACTCCAGGTGACAGTGAGGGCAACAGCCCTCACTCCACAAAACATGACCGAACACTCAGTGTCTAAAGTTTTGTTTTCTTTTTAAAAACCAATTGACGGGAAAAAGAAAAGTAGCCACGCGGTGAGATTTACAGGGGGCAGCACCATCCATGACACTGTCTGCCACCAGAGCAGAGCAATACAAGCTCAGCATTACTGGTATAAAAACGTAAGATGGCATCAGGATTCTCAAGAGAAGATAAAGGGTTACAATGAGTTGCACACACTGAGGGGGCCTGAACCCTAACCTCCGCACACCGGGCCCTGCTGTCACCCCGCTGGACAGTGCTATTCCGGTGCGGGGTTGGAGAGGGTGGGTGGCCCAAGGAAACACAGCCGTAACCAAATCTGGAAAACTAAAATTTATCTTTCTCTAGTAAAAAACAGATGGCAGAGTAGCCTCTTAGACAGGTAACTGATCATAAAATGGCAAACCAGCCCAACCAGGTGATTGCTCACTTGCACTTTGAAGAGAGTATTTAACACATATGCTACATGACAAAACTCATGGTTCAATACATTCAAGACGAGGCAACAGGGGTGAGAAATAATCTCAAAGAAAGATGTTAGATGGCTTTGAATATAAGAACAAGCACATAATTTCTGCCAAAAAAAAAAATTCTTTGGGGGTGCATTAGGTTTTTTTTTTAAAAGATATTTATATTTCGCATTAGGTCAATCTGATTGATAAGCTGACGAAAACTTTCTTTATTAGTGAGTTCTACAATACTATAATATACAGAAAAAATACACATGAGTGAAGAGCCACCTGGGCAAAAACAAACGACAGAGAACGCAGAGAGGCAGCACGAGGCCTGCACAGGAAGACGGCTGGGCTGACCCAGGCACAGCACCAAGCACACGTTCTGAAACTTGGCTTTTCAATCAAACATTAGGTCGTAACAGAAACCGGCTCATCCTTACTGTTTGTTCCGATTCTGCCGTTCCTGTAAAAAAGAAAAGAGGAAGCAAGTTTAACACCTGGGGTGAACATGTGTACCAACTCCCTCAACACTGAGTCCCAGGCTGCCCTGGGGGCTGCAGCCACAGATCTGGACCCAAGCTCCACTGGGACCGGCCACACCAGACCAGCACTGGATACTCCCGTCCACCAGCAGCTCCAGGCTTCGGGTTCAGGGTTCTAGCTGTGCAGACCAGGCCTGCCAACCACTTCGCCTGGCATCCACCTGTTCCAGGCAAAGCCCCTCTGGTTGGTGTGTCCCAGGGGGTGTGACAAGCTGTGACTCCCAGGGGGGCCTCCCCACTCGCTGGGTCCCGGTAGCAGGGGTCCTCACAAGGCTGTGACTATGCTTAGCTCGAGACCTGGGGATGTGCCCAAGAGGAGCACCTGCCCCCGCACCCCAGTGCCGCCCTGCTTGCCCACTTCATCCTGCCCCGTCCGGTAGTGAGGACGAAACTCCTGAAGGACACTTGATACGTGTAGCTGGTCGTGACAGAGTCCCCAACAGACGGGGTTGCTAGACACTGAAAGGGTTATGAAACAAGATGAACCCCCTTTTGCTAAAAATGAACTGAATGTGTCTTCAGGTTAACAACACACCCCAATTCTCTCCCCACATCCACCTCATCACCCAGGGCAGGGAGCTTGTCAGAGGCCCTGCGCTACTTTCCAACGAGCAACTGGCCCTGAAAGATGCACCGCTCTAGCACCAGCACCTCCTCCCTGCCGACTCGGAACCTGAGCGTCCCTGGTTCTCTTAACAAAGACCACCATCATACACCACGCCCGGCTCGCCTGGTGCTCTGAAAGCCTGGGCTTCTGTGGCTGGCTGGCTGTGATGGGAGGAGCCGGGCCCTAGAAGCTGTCCTCACAGGAGAGCTTCAGCAGCAAAACGGAAGGGTAGGCTCTCCCAGGGACTGACACTCACCTACAGGACTAGGTTTGATGCAGCTCGTGAGTTACTGCTCCTTAAGGAATCAGTGAGTCTCCAAATTGTAGCTTAGATGGGACGGCACAGCAATCCTGCCAAACGTCACCTGCAACTTACTGGCAAAAGCACCTTGGTTCCTAGGTGTCCTGAGAGCCAGGCAGCCTAAGCACAAGCCTGGGTCTGAAGAACCCAAACGCCTCTCAGTCCGTCTGTTCTTCAGAGCCCAGCGTCCGACTCCTGACGACCAGGGAACCCAGAGTGCCCTGCGGGAGGTGCTGGGGAGCAGGCAAGAATCACCCAGTCTAAGGCACAGTGAGCACGAATGTTAACCAGTCAGCCCCTCGCTTGTCCCTCCCATCGTGTAAGTTAAAAGTGGTGCTGACGCACGTGAGCTGGTGAGCGCCAGGTCTGGGAGGCATCTGCGGAGCATTCCGGGGATGCCCAGGGAAGCCACATTTGTGTCCCAGTGGAATTTCAAAGGCCTGGTGGGCTGGCTGGGGAAGGGCTTAAAGCTGAGTGCCCAGGTCCGACTGCAAGCTTCCACTTCCCAACACCCAACTCACTGACAGACATCTGAGGGTTTAGCTGCTACATTGCAAGTTTTAAGGCACTAGAATGTTCTAAACACCATACAGGTGTGGGGCAGAAATCTATTCCTCTGCTCATCACCCCCTTTAGAAACTCATGATGTTTAGGGAAATCACAGTATTTAAGACGAACTGCACACACAGCAAGAACCAGCTGCAAGCCGCCTAAGGCCCTCAAATTGCATAACCAATGAGCTCTGTTCTGTCGCTGTAAATTCAGCAATTTTACTTATTTAGGTATTTTATGCTATACCTAAAAGAGCTAAAATACAGCATTTCAGTAACTGGAAATAAATGACAAGCCTTTCTATTTTCTGCACTAGAGACAATGAGAGACCAACTTATTTTCCAAGTGTGCTCACCGAGCTGACACCTTTAAGTATAAACTTTCACCACCAACAACGATAGGTCCAGTTTGCTGCCTTTCTGCTAAATGCTTTGGGACATTTGAAGCTCACAGGTGGGTGATGCTTTAACACGGACAACCAAAAAAGATTGAAAATGCATCGATTACCACCTGACATTTCATGAAAGAAAGGACATTTTAAAAACAAAGACACAGGAGAGACTCTCAGGACTAAGTTGCCTCAGAATGTTCTGTTGCCCTCGTGCTCCCACTTTGGGGCCAGCCTGTGGGCACCTGCGTGTTCTCTCCCGAGCAGGCTCCACTGCGGCGGGCTCCCGGTGTCTCCGCATAATGGAAAGCTGGACCCTCAGAGACCCATCTCCAGGCCTGCTGGCTTGGGCTGTTCTGACATGTCTGAACCCAGTCCCTCCCCCGCCATTCTCTCATCCACAGAGAGTTGGGTCAACTTTCCAAAACTGCAAGATACTGGGTTTTTGAGAAAAAAATAAACAACAACCTGCAGATCAGTGTCCTTCCCTCAGTGAGTAGGGCCTCGCAGCCCAGCAGCCTCGCTTTGGCCCCAATGCCCAAGAACAGAGCGTCCCTGACTCAACAAAGACTAGAAAGACCATGACTCAGAGAGGAAAAGTGAGTCACCCTCAAGTCCTTCCCAGCAGAACTGTGCACTGTGGTCCCAATCCCTGTTTCTTAAAAACTGGAAAAGGATCAAGTTGTATCTGGCCGTTGTCCACTCTAACGTCACCAGGCTTTACGCCGGTGAGGTAAGGGCCCCGGACCCCAACTCACCTTGCGCACCACCTCCTCTTCCTCCTGTCGCTTCTCATAGTGAGAAAAGTCATCAAAGATGGAAGTGGTGTGCTTGTAGGAGGCGATGATTTTCAGCACTTGCTTTGCTTTTTCTAAGGGCACCTCCTGGGTGTCGCGGGAGTTTGTGACCGGCTTGTTGTCATTGTTCTCCAGTCGGATGTGCCGGAGCTGGTTGTTGGGCACGTCCTTAACAAAAATCCACTTCACGTCAAACTTGCCCTTCCACTTGTCCTGAGACCAGACCCCAGCACTTGTGCCGTAGTCCACGGGCGACTTCATCTCCGCCACCCCACAGAAGTGGCCGCTACCATTGACGCTGAAGAGCAGGTAGACAGGTCCCTTGCTGCCGACCGAGCGGAAGGCGCCATCCAGGCGCTTGTTACCATGCTCGGTACTGCACCAGATGGAGTACTTGATGGAGCGGTGCACGTCATCCTCCGAGTAGCTCTTTATTATGAACACGCGGCCACTCCGCAGGTTCCAGTCAAACTCCTTAGGGTTGTAGCTGTGGGCAGCCTTCAGTTTCTCAAGGACTGGATGGGATTCTGCGCTCAGGGCAGAACCAGACTGGGTGCTTCCAGGGGAGTGACTGTTACCCCCAGTCCCCGAGCTCTGCCCAAATGCTGCATTCCTGTTGCGGGGGGCGACCCAGCGGGTTTGGGGCAGCGGCTGAGAACTCTGATACTGTGGTTGGGCCAAAGGTGGGGGCTGAACTGACAGAGGCTGCACAACCGGTTGAGGCTGGGGGGCAGATTGGGGAGCCGGCACCTGCTGTGGGGCCAGGGCCTTGGGCACAGGCCCCTTGTTATCCCAGGTGCCGATGTCCATGTTATGCTTTATAGGCGGAGGGGGCAGTGCGGCCCCGATGACAGGTCCGCCCTTGGCTTTCATTTTCGGCTGCGGCTTGGCTGGCTTGCTGGCGATGGCAGCCCATGAAGTCGGCTTCGAAACCGGCATGTTTACATTTGTCCCACCATTGCCAGAAAGCACACCAGTCATTGCCACACTGCTGACGACTGAGCCCACTGTCTTAACTGCAGAGGTGGTGACATCACCGATCTTCAGGCCCACCATGCCCTGCTCCAGGCTGTTCATCCCGGGGGCCTTGTTGAGGGTGTCGCTGTGAAAGCCCGTCTGCCCGTCCACCATCGTGCCACCCAGGGAGCTCGGTGGGTAGGTGTAGCTGCTCCCATAAGCAGAACTCTGGGCCTGCTGTCCCTGAGACCCACTTGTCCCCCAGGCTGAGAAGGCAGGGTTTTCAGGGAAGAAATTAAACCTGTGCTGATAGATGTTGTTCCCCAGGCCCCCAGGCTGTCCAAACACGGCGTCATGCATGAAGTGATGATCGCCATTGCTGAGCTGTCCGTAGGTGGTGAGGTACGGGATGGGAGGGTCCCCTCCAGTTGACCACGGTGCCTCATTAAGGGAGTAAGGGAATCCAATGGACGGCGGGTAATAGCTGGACAGGTAGGGGTCGGCCATGGAGGGGTAATTGTTACTCTGTGGAAACAACAGGGGATAATGAGTTAGACTATTCTCAGGGCTGGAGGAGACACAGAGAACGCCGACGGTGGGAAAGAGACTGCAAAGCACCGGCCACACCAACAGGACACAGCAGGTTCACTCAACAAGCTATTTGGAATAAGTCAACCTGAGCAGAAAGAAACCTGGAGATGTCAACCCCATGTGAAATTTGAATGGGCTGCAGGTTAGGCTGCCATCCACACCACAGCTTCCAGCCTTGCCCTGTGAGGGAGGTAGTTCCTAAACTTAGAGAACTGACACCAGTGGACTGCAACCCACCAATGAAAACGCAGACATGGAGGGCTCATAGTTGACATCCTCTCTGTGTCCTGGGCATGAGCTCCCCACACGGGATGCGACAAGGTGTGCTCCAGCCCAAACCTGCCTCAGCTTAGCCTCTGTACAGCCAACAAGCCGTCCCTTGGTCAACTGTACACCTGAGGTGGTGACCTGGAGTCCATTCACCAGGGACATGGTGCATAAACCAAAGGAGAACAAATTCTTAGTGCATGACACCTGTGAGCAGGCGTCTTCTTCTAGAACAGTGATGGCGAACCTTTTGAGCTCGGCGTGTCAGCATTTTGAAAAACCCTAACTTAACTCTGGTGCCATGTCACATATAGAAATTTTTTTATCTTTGCAACCATAGTAAAACAAAGACTTATATTTTTGATATTTATTTTACATATTTAAATGCCATTTAACAAAGAAAAGTCAACCAAAAAAATGAGTTCGCGTGCCACCTCTGACACGCGTGTCATAGTTTTGCCATCACTGTTCTAGAAGGTAAAACCACCACGCCTGGCACTTTCCCAGGAGGGACTGCCACTCAGGCCACACCCACTGACAGTGGTCAAGGCAAAACCAGCCTTCTGACATAGAGAAGGAGCCCCAGGCGCTGAACTCAGCAGGACATCTGGTGACTAAGTCAAAACTGTAAACAAATGGGCATGCCAAAGAAACAAATTCAAATAGTCAGTGACTATCCCCAGATCGTTTTCTTTGGGAAAACAAACAGTTAAACACAACAAAAGCTTTAAATCTATTCTGGAATTAAAAGTTTTTCAGCCCGGCCTGTGTGGCTCAGTGGTTGAGCATATACCTATGAACCAGGAGGTCACGGTTCGATTCTCGGACAGGACTCATGCCCTGCCTGGGTTGCCAGTTCGATCCCCAGTGAGGGGTGTGCAGGAGGCAGTTGATCAATGATTCTCTCATCATTGATGTTTTTCTCTCTCTCTCTCCCTCTCCCTTCCTCTCTGAAATCAATAAAAATATTTTTTTAAAGTTTTTCATATTTACAAAAATTTAACCACATTAAAAAAAATAAAAATAAAAAACCTCATTCTCAATGACCAGGTAAGTTTATTTTAAAGTTGAAATATCTGCTTCCTATATCCTTTTTTTTGAGAAGGAAGGGATTCTGAAATTACTCAAATGCTTTACACGTTTCACAAACAATAACGTGACTCAGCCATCAGTGACCAAGAGAAGAAACTAGAGAGAAAACAAGGACCCTTCAGAAGCCCGGGGAACAGAACACTATGCCGAGAAGCATTTACTTTAAAAGGAAACAAAAGAAACTTGAATAAATTATGTAAAAAGAAAAGCATCAAGGGCAATTATGAAAACAGTGACAAAGTGACTGGACTCGCAGGAAACCAGCTCTGCCCCTTCCTTGAGCTCAGAGCTGTGACTTCAGCCTGCGAGCTCATATGGAGATGGCAGCTTGGCAGCCACAGAATTTCTGCATTTGCTTCCTGCCTGGAGGAGGAGGTTTGAGCACCTTGACAATGAGGGTTGATTCCTCTGGATCCTGCCAGCTGTGCTCAGGATGGCCAGCCTCTGCTACAGGCCCCACCCAGGGCAATGATCCCGCTGCCAAGGCTCCCGACCACAGGCAGGCCTTGCAATGTCCTCCACGTCACCCAGTGTCAAGGCCGTACAAGATAAAAGTAGCCTCTGACGGCGACAGCAAACATCTGGGTTAAAAGAAAAGCACCACAGGGAGAGGTGCACAAGGGAAAGTCCTCCTAGAACTGCGCCTGCGCAGCTAGCCACACATCCACACCACCTCAGCTCACGGGTGCCACCACCGGGACTGAGCTAACTGCTCAGCCACTCCAATCTCTGTCCCTCCCTCACTAGCACCTGGCGGCTGGACACCCAGTACTTGCTCAGTGGGAATTGGGAACCAAGACGCAAAGAGCACTTTCCTAACAGGGTAACAGGAGTCTGTCTGCCAGCAGGGTCCACATGGCCAGGTTGCTGAGTCCTGACTGCAGGGCAGCTGGGCCCCATGGCCCTGAAAGATAGTGGCCACAGACACAGGGACAGAGGAGAGGGGCCTGGCTCTGCACTGCCAAACTCGACTGCCTCTGCTCTTTGGTTTCTCCGCCTGCAAGACCAAGGGCCTCCTCCCCCATCTCCCCACTCCCTACCATCCAAACAGCTGGTGTTTCTGTGAAAACCAGAGCCTGGATTTACTGTTAAGCAAAGGCTGAAAAGTGCGTCTCTTAACAATCAGGACAAAGGGGCTGTTTTCAGGCTGTTCACACGGAGCTTCAACTATGAGGGTCTTTCCATACGGCTTCCCCAGAGCGACACAGAGCTGTGACCACTCCACTGACACCAGAAACCTAGTCCATTTTAACAAATCCTGAAGTAACACGAAAGCTCCGCTTCCTAGAATAAATTTCAAGTGTAGTGACGCACCCCTCCTTTTGGTTAAAATTACCACACAATATTTGCATAGTATTTAAATCACCTAAGAAAAATAAGACAATCAGAAAAATAAGCCCATTAACTTCTTGCTGTCACCACTGGAGGAACCGCCCAGGCTCCTGGTCCCCCAGAGGCAGGGCAGATTCTCGGGCCCAGCTGCCCACCTGTAGCGCAGTAGGAGGAGGGGGGAGGGGGAGGAGGAGTCCCGAGACATTTTAGAGGAGGGCAGGCTGGCTCTAGTTCACCACATGGAAGAGGCAAAGCATGCTTTTATTCTAAAGCAAACGAGCACAGTGTGTTTTAGAAGTGGGAGATATTATATTTATATATTAAACCTTAACTCCAACTATCCCAAGTGACTTTAACCAGGGCAATTTACCCCAGGAGACACTTGGCTGTCACACTGGTGGTGGTGGTTGAGGCAGCTACTAATGGCATCTCATGGATGAATGCCAGGAAGGCTGCTAAACACACAACACAAATTTCAGTCCTAAATGTCCAGAGTGCCAAGGCCAAGAAACCTGAAAACCCTAAGCACACCAGGTGGCTACAACTCACTGGGCCCTGTATCGGCCCCGTCTCCGAGCTCTCTGCTCCAGCTCATGTCACCCCCGTCACTTCTGTGAGGCACTCACCGCTGTCTGCTTATAGAAAAGGAAACAGGTGCAGGAGGCAAGCCATTTGAGGGAGCAGCAGTCAGTGGTGGGGCTGAGATTCTAACCCAAGGAAGGAGTTGGACCCCAGAGCGGGGCTCCTAGCTGCTCTCCTGGACCACACTGCCCATCACCTGAGAACATCAGAGAACTTCTCATGCCTCCAACTGGTCCTAGGCAGCAGGTTGCTGACCAAGGCCGAGGCCAACTAGAAGTCAGCTCCTGCCAGCCCCAGCGGGACTGCACGTCCTTAGAGAACCCAGCGCCACTGCACTTTCAACCCCAGCTCGTCCGCATCAGCAGTCTTCCTATTCCTGCCATACGCCAGTCTGCTTCTTTGTCGTTTAAAATAATACAGCCGACAATATAGCGTAAAGGCACATCACATAACGCAGTCAAAACTAATGTAGAAATACACGCTAAAAGATAAACTCACCTGATTTGACTGTCCAGAAAGGTAGGGCTCAAAGTCATTGTCATGAACTGTATCCTTCTGATGCAAAGAACCATTTTGTACTAGAATAGCAGAAACAAATATTATGCTTGCATTTTTTAAAATTACTTTTAAGTATGGAAATTAAAGGTAATAAAGTCTATGCACATCAATTTCTGGTAGAAATTGCTTTTACTTAGAAGTGGACATAAATAGCATGAAACTAGTATTTATACAACTAGTTAGAACTTTCAGTCGCTGAGGTTATGCTTTCTGGATAAAGACTTCTTTATTTGACGGATGGGGACAAAACAGAGGCGCGCACAAAACAGCGCGGGCACCGCGGAGCCAGGTTTTAATGCAGAGGAAGTGGTCTAAGGCGTCAGTCAAGCCCAACAGCCCGCACGAGGCAGCAGACCAGCCCCGGTCCGCACAGCTGCAGCTGGCAAACCGCCTGTGACTGAGAGATGTTTCTCAGCTTATTACCTGGCTCTGCGTCTTTCCCAGTCACTCGGCCCAACCAGAAAAGGAAAGAAAATGTAAGTAAAGTGCTGGGCCTTTTCCAACTGAAAACTCGAGGAACCCTATTTGGTTCTGCCGGAGTCACACACACACTGGTTAAAAGTGTCACTCGAGCCGAAACCGGTTTGGCTCAGTGGATAGAGCGTCGGCCTGCGGACTGAAAGGTCCCGGGTTCGATTCCGGTCGGGGGCATGTACCTGGGTTGCGGGCACATCCCCGGTGGGGGATGTGCGGGAGGCGGCTGATCGATGTTTCTCTCTCATCGATGTTTCTGACTATCTCTCTCCCTTCCTCTCTGTAAAAAATCAATAAAAATATATTTTTAAAAAAAAAGTGTCACTCGAGGCTCTCGCAGTTAATTCCGGGGTTTGCCCCGGGCCAGGACATGGCGAGGACCAGGGACGTGGGAGACAAGGGCTCAAGTGCGCGCGGAGCGAGTCCAGCGCCCAGGTGCTTCGCCCGCGGCGGCCCCTGACACCCGGCCGGGCTAGGGCTTCCGGCCCCTCGCCCCCCCCCCCCCCCCACACCTTGCGGCTCCTCTCACCACCCGCGGAGGTCCCCGCTCCCACCTGCCCAGTCCCCGGCCCCACAGCCCAGATGGAGTGCTCTCCCCGGAGCCGGGCAGTGCCCTCTCGGCGCGCTTCCCGGCCTCCCCCCACGGTCCTCACTCCGGCCTGCCCGGCCCCCGACGCCGCTTACCTTTATTGTCTTGTCCTTTGCTTCTCTGCACCGCCGCAGGCCGGGACGTACCAGCGGACAAACCCGAAGGAAAGGGAAACAAAAGTTATTTACCAGAACCGCTCGCGGGCGGCGGCGCGCTCCGGCGCGGACGGAATCGGCGGTCACACGCGACTCTGCCAGGGGCCCCGACCCCAGACCCCGTTCCCGCGACCCCAGGCCCTGCCCGCGAGACCCAAGCCCCTAACTCCGCGACCCCGACCCGGCCCGCTACCTGGGGGTCCACGCTGGTGGCCGACATGCTTCATGAACAGCCGGCGCGGGGCGGGAGCGCCCGCCGCCTCGGCCTCCCGCGAGGCCGGGCCTGTCACCCGCACTCTCGCGGCCCCGGGCCCGCCGCCCCCTGCCCGGGCGCCGGCCGGGAGGCCGCGGCGGCGGCTGATGGGCGCGCGGGCCGCTCGCGGGACACGACGCAGCGCGGTAAGCAGGGACGGAACACACGGACGAGGGGACGATTCCAATGGCGGCGTCGGTGGCAGCGACGGCGACGGCGCGGACGAGGCTGCGCGACGTCAGCGCGCGCGGGGCAGGCCGGGACGCCGAAGAGCCGCCACGCGCCGCGCCTGCGCACCGCAGCCCGGCGGGAGGTATCTCGCGCCTGGGTCCGAGCCTCGCGCTGCAGAGGCCGGGCCTGGGGCGGGGCGACCCCGGAAGGCGCTTAGGTTGCGGTGGGTAGTGCTGTTCCTCTGAGGCTCGTGCCGGTGCACGTCCCGGCCCCGATGACACCCCGGGCTTATCCCCGAGATGTGAAGGAGCGGGGCCAGCCGAAACCGGTTTGGCTCAGTGGATAGAGCGTCGGCCTACGGACTGAAAGGTCCCAGGTTCGATTCCGGTCAAGGGCATGTACCTGGGTTGCGGGCATATCCCCAGTGGGAGATGTGCAGGAGGCAGCTGATCGATGTTTCTAACTCTCTATCTCTCTCCCTTCCTCTCTGTAAAAAATCAATAAAATATATTAAAAAAACAAAACAAAAAACGGAGCCAGCGAGTGCGGCCACCGACTTAAAGCCACTTCCACAAGCTGGAGTCCAGTCTACCCTGCAGCTCGCTCCACACGCTCCACCAGCCTGCCTCAGAGCAGTGCCCAGGGTGTGAGCTTTGACATTCCAGTGATACGTTAGTCCTGGTTTCCTGAGTTTTGTTCGTGGCCTCCCGCGTCCCTGGTTGCTGCTTTCTGGGCTCCCCAGTTTATAGCCAGTTTGCATGTTAGGTTCTTGACCTGGGATTTGGCTCCAGGGGAGGATCCTTTGCGCCACTCAGCTGCTGGTGGCCCCAGGCATTTTCCGTGTTTCTTGGCTCTCTGTCTTGTTCGCCACCTGGCCTTTTTCCTTTATTGGGTTTAGGGTCCACCCTAATCCAGTGTGACCTCTTTTTAACATCATTCTATCTGCAAAGACCCTAATTTCAAATAAGGTCCTATTCACAGCTACACAATTTTGGGGGACACTATTTAGCCCAGGGCAAGGATCACAGGTGATGTCAAATGGAAAATTTGGAGAGCATCCAGGGGCTGAGCTGGATTCCACCCACAGTGTGGAAGGAATGGCCCCCAAAAACCAGAGGGCTGAGGAGGCCCAGTCACGCAGGCTGCTTGTTAGGGAAGTGTAGGCAGGATCTGATAGTCAGCCCTCAGGCCACCAGAGCAGGGGGCAGGATGGGTCCCAGCCAGCAGCAAACCTATGGGTCCCAAAGCAACTTAAATGCATGGACTGTGCATGGGCCCCGTGAAAGGGATGGGAAAACCTGCCCCAGTCTTGCCTTCCCAGGCCAGCTCCTCCAGGACAAGGAGGACTGGGCCCTGCAGGCTGGGAACAGAGCAGCTCCTGGCACAGAGAGGGTGTGTGGAGGCCTCAAGTGACCCTGACCAGCTCAGGCTTTGGAAGACCACAGGAACCTGAGGGGCAGGGGTGACCCAGCCCGGGGTCTGTGCTGGGACCAGTGGCCTCTCACCACTACCTGGGACACTACTTCTGCCCTCTCCACCTGACCCCTGTTCGTCCTTTTGGCCTCAGGGGGAGCTGAGTCCATGCAGGCATGTGGCACAGGGGGTCTCCAGCTGTGCATGTCCAGCAGTAGAGAGAGCCCACCCCATCCTGGGCCCGCCACCCTCGGACAGGCACCCCTCCTCGCCATATCGCTGCTGTACTCAGCCGGAACGGGATTTTTCTAAACATTGCCAGGATGAAAGGTTTGATTTTCTATTTATCTCAAGAAGTACAGGTACTTGGTTAAAAACCTCACCTTTGCCCTGGCCGGTGTGGACAAAAAAGGGCCACATGCCAACCTCACTAGCTCAGGGAAGGCCTCTGTGGCAGTTTTGCAAACTCAAAGACCTAAAATAACCACAAAGGATGGTCTGAAATTAAAACTTTAACTAAAAGCAGTTTATGGTGGGTAGTCATGTCCCAGGCCAGTATCTTCCCTGACAAAGGTCAATCTTTACCTTAACTGAGCCTATTGTCTGTTTGTATCTATGATAACATATCACTGGAATGTAAAAGTAATTTCCCTTTTTCCGGACCCCTCAAAGCACAGGCATCACTCAGCGGAGATCATAAATTCCCTCATTGTTATTGTGTTAATTGTGGACTGTTAACTATCCTGCACCCACCTAAGTAAAAGAAGTGTGTGTCTATCATTTTACTCTTTATCCAATCCCAAAGGTTTCCCCGCTTTGCTTTCTCCTGCCCACCTAATCTGTCACCAATGGATTTCTTATGTCTCCTCCTTTGATTGTAATGTATAAAACAAGGTAAAAAACTGCCATTCTCCACAGCGTTATCGCAATACGTTGAGATTCTGCTTTCCGGCAGTTGTCAACAGTTTGGCTCAAACAAACTCACAAAAACGCTTACAGGTTTGAGTGTTTTTATGTTTACACCGGTGTGGCTCAGTGGTTGAGTGTCGACCCATGAACCAAGAGGTCACCATTTGATTCCCGGTCAGGGCACATGCTCAGGTTGTAGACTCGTTCCCCAATAGGGGCATGCTGGAGGCAGCCAAACAATGAGTCTCTCTCTCATAGATGTTTCATTCTCTCCCTCTCCCTTCCTCTCTCTCTAAAATCAATTATTTAAAAATAAAAAAATAAAACCATCAACACCCCAGCTTTGAACTTAAAGGTACAAGGTGGGTGGCAGAAGGCACTACCCCATCTACAGTCCCACTCCTGAGGGAGCTGGGGCTCTCCGTACCCTCTGCCCCAACTGCATGTGTAAGCACGGAGTGCTCCCCATTCCACTGTCTGGCCAGCATGCGGTTCTAAGTCTCACTGAATGCCTACTGCCCACTCCCCATGTCCCTCCCGTGGTCATTCCCAGGCTATTCAGGTTCCAGCCTCACTGTAGTGAGTGTCCTGGCCCTGATGAATGTGTACATCTGTGCAAGGACACTTGGTGGGAGGTTCCTGCAGGTGGGGTCACTGGGTCAAAGAGCACTCACCTTGGCCACCCATGATAGATCTGGCAGATCACCACCAACAGAGGCCGGGCCCATGAGCCAGCTGGGAGACAGACCTTCATTGAGCAGGGGTGGGGGTTGTTTCTGAGTTCAGGTGACGGCCCGACTGGAGCAAATCCCCGCTAGGTGTTGGACACAGCTCAGCCAACAGCTGGCCGCTAGGGGCCTGCAAATAAAAATACCCATCTACCCAGTATTAATGGAGCCGCCCACCCAGCACGGCCTGCTCCTGTCACCTCGGCTAAACTCTGGCTCATGCCTAACCCAGAAGCCCTCCCTGTGCATTCTGAGGAGCTGCCTGGTCCCCAACAAATCCTGCTCATGTTCTCAGGGCTCCTGCTGCCCCCCCACCCCCCCAGAGAAACCCTGCCTTGCTTTTATGAGTCACAGCACTTTACAGCTGTGAAAGTTCCTCTCTTCAAATATCTGACTGGGACAACTAAAACACAGAACAACCATCATTCAGACCACCTGCAACCTGAATGGAAATTCTACAACTAGAGAAGTAAAGAAGAAAGCACATCAAGACTGGTAGGAGGGGTAGAGGTGCAGAACAGGCTGGCCCGACACCCACATGTGGTGTTTTTTTTTAAAAATCTTTATTGTTGAAAGTATTACATATGTTTCCCTTTCCCCCCCATTGACCCCTTCTAGCCCACCCCTGGCCTTCAGCACCCTGTTGTCTGTGTCCATGGGTTATGCATATATGCATCCAAGTTCTTTGGCTGATCACTTCCCACCCATCCGTCTTCCCTCTGAGATTCCACAGTCTGTTCTATGCTTCCATGTCTTTGGATCTATTTTGTTCATCAGTTCATTTTGTTCATTAGATTCCACATATGAGTGACATCATGTGATACTTGTCTTTCTCTGACTTATTTTGCTTAGCATAATACTCTCTAGGTCCCTCCATGCTGTCTCAAAGGGTAAGAGATCCTTCATATAGTACATATCCTATCTAATAAAAGAGAAACATGGTAATTAGCCATACATCCGCTACCCTTCCCATTGGCTAATCAGGGCGATATGCAAATTAACTGCCAGCCAAGATGGCGGCCGGCAGCCAGGCAGCTTGAAGCTAACATGAGGCTTGCTTGCTTCAGTGACAGAGGACTCCAACGTTCCCTGCCTGCCATGCCGGCCTCTGAGCTTGCAGTTTGAAACATTGTTACAAATATAGAAGCTAAACAAACCCCCAGAAACCTGCTTTCAGTCAGCCGGGATCTCAGAGCTGGAGTTGATACAGTGTTTCGATTATAGAACCCAAACAAACCAGATACCTGCTTTCAGCAGCAGAGGCCTCAGAGCTGGAGCCAGAGCTAAAGCTGGCCCAGAGAAAAAAAAGAAAAAAAGGAGCAGTTGGGAGCTTCAGTCACCCGCCAGCCTGAAAACAGCCCTCAGCCCCTCACCCAGACTGGCCAGGCACCCCAGTGGGGACCCCCACCCTGAAGGGTGTGTGACCAGCTGCAAACAGCCATCATCCCCTCACCCAGGCTGGCCAGGCACCCCAGTGGGGACCCCCCCCCCCCGATCCAGGACACCCTTCAGGGCAAACCAGCCGGCCCCCACCCATGCACCAGGCCTCTATCCTATATAGTAAAAGGGTAGTATGCCTCCCAGCATCAGGATCAGCGGAGCCGCGAGGCCTCCCAGCACCAGGATCAGCGTGACAGGGGGCAGCGCCCAAACCCCCTGATCACCCTGCAGCTCTGTGTGTGACAGGGGGCGGGGCCATAACCTCCCTATCCACCCTGCTCTGTTCCTGACAGGGGAAGGCGCCCCAACCCCCTGATCAGCCCTGCTCTGTGCCTGATAGGGGGGAGCTCCCCAACCCCCTGATCGCCCTGCGGCGCTGTGTGTGACAGGATGCGGCACCCCAACCTCCCCCGCCCCCACGGGCCCTGCTCTGTGTGTGATGGGGTAGAGCCATAACCTCCCCATCGGCCCTGCCCTGAGTGTGACAGTGGCGGTGCCCCAACCCCCTGATTGGCCCTGCTCTGTGTGTGACAGGGGGCGGTGCCCCAACTCCCCTATCAGCCCTATTCTGTGCGTGACAGGGGGGAGCTCCCCAACCCCCTGATGGGCCCTGCTCTGTGCATGACAGGGGGTGGCGCCGCAACCTCCCCATCAACCCTGCCTTGAGTGTGACAGGGGGCGGTGCCCCAACCCCCCAATCGGCCCTACCCTGAGCATGACTGAGGGTGGCATTGCAACCTCTCGATCCACCCTGCTCTGTGCATGACAGGGGGCGGCGCCCCAACTCCCCAATCGGCCCTGCTCAGAGCCCAACCAGGGGCTGCACCTAGGGATTGGGCCTGCCCTCTGCCACCCGGGAGCAGGCCTATGCCAGCAGGTCGTTATCTCCCGAGGGGTCCCAGACTGCGAGAGGGCACAGGCCAGGCTGAGGGGACCCCCCCCTCCCCCGAGTGCACAAATTTTTGTGCACTGGGCCTCTAGTCCTATATAATAAAAGCCTAACATGCTAAGCGTCCAGTCGGCCGTTTGGCTGTTCAACCAATCAAAGCGTAATATGCTAATGATATGCTAAGGCCACTCAACTGCTTGCTATGATGTGCACTGACCACCAGGGGGCAGACAGTTGACCTGTTGACCAGTTGCTATTATATACACTGATCACCAGGGGGCAGGCACTCCAACCGGTAGGTTAGCTGGCTGCTGGGGTCCAGCTGATCGGGACTGAATGAGACAGGTCGGACATGCCCTGGAGCCCTCCCGCAGTCCCTCCCAGGCTGGCCAACCTCCCACGTCTCTCCCCTGCTCCAATCGTACAGTGGTGGGGTCCCTCAGCCTGGCCTGTGCCCTCTCACATTTGGCCTGATGGTGGAATGGCCAGTCGCTATGACATGCACTGACCACCAGGGGACAGACTCTCAACGAAGGAGCTACCCCCTGGCAGTCAGTGCACTCCCACAGGGGGAGCACCACTCAGCCAGAAGCTGGGCTCACTCACGGCTGGTGAGTGCAGCGACGGTGACGGGAGCCTCTCCTGCCTCCGTGGCAGTCGGACATCCCCCAAGGGCTCCTGGACTGCGAGAGGGCGCAGGCTGGGCTTAGGGACCACACGCCCGATGCACGAATTTCATGCACCAGGCCTCTAGTATATATATATTATTATATATACATATTATTGATTTCTGAGAGGAAGGGAAAGGGAGAGAGAGATAGAAACGTCAATGATGAGAGAGAATCATTGATAACTCCTGCATGCCCCACACTGGGGATGGAGCCCACAACCTGAGCATTGTCCTTGCTGGGAATTGAACTATGACTCCTGTTTCATGCGTCCATGCTCAACAACTGAGCCATGCTGGCTGGGCGAGATCCTTCATTTTTATTGCTGAATTAGTATTCCATGGTATAACTATACCACAGCTTTTTTATCTACTCATTTACTGATGGACACTTGGGCTGTTTCCAGATCTTAGCTATTGTAAATTGTGCTGCTATGAACATAGGGGTGCATACATCCTTTTTGATTGGTGTTTCGGGTTCCTTAGGATATATCCCTAGGAGTGTGATCACTGGGTCAAATGGCAGTTCCATATTTAATTTCCTGAGGAAACTCTATACTGTCTTCCATAGTGGCTGCACCAGTCTGCATTCCCACCAGCAGTGCACTAGGGTTCCCTTTTCTCCACATCCTCGCCAGCACTTGTCCTTTGTTGATTTGTTGATGGTAACCATTCTGACAGGTGTGAGGTGATACCTCATTGTCATTTTAATTTGCATCTCTCTGATGATCGGTGACTTTGAGCATTCTTTTCAAATGCTTCTTGGCTTTTTTTGTCCACTTTGAAGAAATGTCTATTTAGATCCTTTACCCATTTTTTAATTGGATTGTTTGTCTTCCTTTTGTTAAGTTGTATGAGTTCCTTATATATTTTGGAAATTAACCCTTTATCAGATGTATCATTGCCAAATATGTTCTCCCATACAGTTCCCTTTTCATTTTGTTGATGGTTTCTTTAGCTGTGCAGAAGCTTTTTTTTATTTTGATGTAATCCCATTTGTTTATTTTCTCCTTAGTTTCCTATAACCTAGGAGACGTATCTATAACATATTGCTACAAGAGATGTCTGAGATTTTGTTGCCTATGGTTTCTTCTAGGATTTTTTATGGTTTCATGACTTACATTTAGGTCTTTTATCCATTTTGAGTTTATTCTTATGTATGGTGTAAATTGGTGGTCTAGTTTCATTTTTTTTTTTTTTTGCATGTATCTGACCAATTTTCCCAACACCATTTATTGAAGAGACTGGCCTAACTCCATTGTATACTCTTGCCTCCTTTGTCAAATATCAATTGAGCATAATGGCTTGGGTCCATTTCTGGGGTCTCTATTCTGTTCCATTGATCTATATGCCCGTTCTTGTGCCAATACCAGGCTGTTTTGATTACAGTGGCTTTGTAGTATAATTTGAAATCTGGTATTGTGATCCCTCAAACTTTGTTCTTCTTTCTCAAGATTGCTGCAGCTATCCGGAGTCTTTTTTTATTCCATATAAATTTTTGGAGTATTTGTTCTATATCTGTGAAATTTGCTGCTGGTATTTTAATAGGGATTGCATTGAATCTGTAGATTGCTTTGGGTAGTGTGGACATTTTAAAGATATTAATTCTACCAATCCATTAACACGGTATATCCTTCCATTTGTTTACATCTTCTTCTATCTCTTTTTTCAACAGCTATAGTTTTCTGATTACAGGTCTTTTGCCTCCTTGGTTAAGTTTATTCCTAAGTATTTTAATTTTTTGTTGCAATGGTAAATGGGATTGCTTGTTTAGTTTCTCTTTCTGAGAATTCAGTATTGGTGTATAAAAAAAGCCATCAACTTCTGGGTGTTGATTTTGTATCCTGCTACATTGCCAAATTCATTTATTAAATCTAGTAGTGTTTTGGTAGAGTCTTTAGGGTTTTCTATGTACAATATCATGTCACCTGTGAATAATGAGAGTTTTACTTCCTCCTTTCCAATTTGGATGCCTTTTATTTCTTCTTCTGGTCTGATTGCTGTGGCTAGGATTTCTAGTACTATGTTGAATAAGAGTGGTGAAATCGGACATCCCTGTCTTGTTCCTGTTCTTAGGGGAAATGGTTTTAGTTTTTGCCCATTGAGTGTGATGTTGGCTGTAGGTTTGTCATATATGGCCTTTATCATGTTGAGATATGCTCCCTCTGTTCCCACTTTGCTGAGAGTTTTTATCAAAAATGGGCATTGGATTTGTAGAATAATTTTTCTGCGTCTATTGATATGATCAGGTGAATTTTATCTTTTAATTTATGTGATGTATCACATTATTGATTTGCAAATATTTTACCAGCCTTGCATCCTTGGAATAAATCCCACTTGGTCACGGTGTATGATCTTTTTAATATATTGCTGGATGTGATTTGCTAATAATTAGTTGAGGATTCTAGCATCTATGTTCATCAGGAATATTGGCCTGCAATTCTCTTTCTTGGTAGTGTCTTTATCTGGTTTTGGATTGGGATAATGCTGGCCTCATAAAAAGAGCTTGGAAGTGTTCCTCCCTCTTGGATGTTTTCAATTAGTTTGAGGAGGATAGGTGTTAGCTTTTCTTTGAATGTTTGGTAAAACCCTGTGAAACCATCCAAACTCAGGCTTTTGTTTGCTGGGAGTTTTTTGATTGCTGCTTCTATTTCATCAGTTGTTATTGGCCTATTCGGGTTTTCTGATTCTTCCTGATTCAGTTTTGGGAGATTGTATTTTTCTAGGACTTTTTCTATTTCATCCACATTATCCAGCTTGTTGGCATACAGCTGTTCATGGTATTTTCTTACAATCCTTTTATTTCTGTGGTGTCAGTGGTTACTTCTTTGCTTTAGTTTCTGATTTTATTTATTTGGTTTCTCTTTCTTGTTTCTTGATGAGTCCAGCTAACGAAACCAGAAGTCTGACATCCTTTAAGGGGTCCCAGATTGAGAGAGGGTGCAGGCCAGTCTGAGGGACCCCACTGGTGCACGAATCCGTGCACTGGGCCTCTAGTTGTTTAATAACATGCTCTTTAGCTTCCATGTGTTTGAATGTTTTGGAGTGTTTTTACTGCATTTGATTTCTAATTTCATTTCACTGTGATCTGAGAAGATGCTTGATATGTTTTCAATCTTCTTGAATTTATAGACTTGTTTTGTGTCCTAACATGTGGTCTATCTTTGTGACTGATCCATGTGCACTTGAGAAGAATGTATATTCTGCTGCGTTGGGGAGAAATGTTCTATAAATGCTAATTAAATCCATCTGATCCAGTGTGTCCTTTAGAGTCACTGTTTCCTTGTTAAGTTTTTGTCAGGAAGATCTGTCCAGTGAAGTCAGCAGGTTGTTAAAGTCCCCTACTGTGACTGTATTTGCATGTGGGGAGCCGCTATAGGGTTAAACCTCAGACTGACCTGTTGGCAAAGTCACAAACAAGTCCCAGCTTAGAGGGCACAGTCCTCTTAGCATAATTAGGCTTGACCTTATGACGCTCCCTAGATCTTACCTGGGAAGCTAATGGGCTGAGGGAAGTGCAACAAGAACAAAAACAAGTGAGACTCACAAGAACAGTGTAACTTTGGTAACCACTACCTTGTTTACCTCTGACTATAAAATAAAGGCTCAGCTTGCCTCAGGATCTTTCTCTGTGGCCTCAGCCAAGCACAGGAAGATCCACGGAGACTAGAGAGAGCTAGAGAGTTCTGACCACTGTCTCCATGTAAAACATTCTTTGCCGACTCCGTCCACACCTTTGGGAACCCCTGGACCCCCGGGGCTGGACCCCAGCATGTATTGTTGTCTATTTCTCCCTTAAAGTCCTCTAGGAGCTTTTTAATATATTTAGGTGCTCCTATATTGGGTGCATATGTTTACCAGGGTTATATCTTCTTGTTGGATCGATTCCTTTAGTATTATATAGTGACCTTTGTTGTCTCTTGTGATGGCCTTCGTTTTGAAGTCTATTTTGTCAGATATGAGTGTTGCTACTCGAGCTTTATTTTCTTTTCCATTTGCATGGAACATTTTTTTCCATCCCTTCACTTTCATCCTGTGTGTGTCTTTTGTTCTGAGGTGGTTCTCTTGTAGCAGCATATAGTTGGGTCATGTTTTCATATCCATTCAGCTACCTTATGCCTTTTGAGTGAGCATTTAATCCATTTACATCTAAGGTTATTATTGATAGGTGCTTATTTACTGCCATTTTAAATTCTGTATTTTTCTCTCTCTATTTCTCTCTCTATTTCTTCTCCTTACAGCAGTCCCTTTAGCATTTCTTGTAATGCTGGCCTGGTGGTGATGTACTCCTTTAGCCTTTTTTTGTCTGGGAAGCTCTTTATCTGACTAACTATCTTGAATGATAGCCTTGCTGGATATAGTAATCGTAGTTTCAGATCCTTGCTGTCCATTACCTTGAGTACTTCATGCCATCCCCTTTTGGCCTGTAGAGTTTCTAGTGAGAAATCAGGTTTCAGTCTTATGGGAACTCCTTTGTAGGTAACAGTTGGCTTTTCTCTCGCTGCCTTTAAGGTTCTCTCTTTGTCTTTAATTCTTGGCATTTTAATTATGATGTGTCTGGGTGTGGGCCTGTTTGGGTTCTTCTTGCTTGGTGTTCTCTGTGCCTCCTGAACTTGTGTGACTTTTTCATTTACCAAGTTAGGGACATTTTCTTCAAACATGTTCTCTATTCCTTTCTCCCTTTCTGCCTCTTCTGGCACACCTGCTATTTGAATGTTACATTTCACGTTGTCCATCAGCTCCCTTAAGCTGTCCTTCTGTTTTTTAATTGTTTTTTCTTTTTGGTTTTCTGATTGATTTTTTTCAACCCTATCTTCTAATTCACTGGTTTGATACTCAGCTTCCCCTCATCTGCTGTGTATTCCTTCCAATGTGTTCTTTATTTATGTCATGCCATTCTTTATTTCTGTTTTCATAGTTACTATATCTTTTCTCATGCTGTTGAGCACCTTTACCATCATTACTATGAACTCCGTATCAGATAAATTTCTTATCTCCATTTCATTTATCTCTTCTGGAGAATTCTGTTGTCCTTTCATTTGGGGGCTGTTTCTTTGCCTCCTCTTTTTGGCTGCCTGATTAGGTTTATGACTATGTATGAGGTACATCTGCTACATTTCTCAATCTCTAGTGCAGGACAGTGTCAAAAGCTGTTTCTGACTAATTAGATCAGGCAAAGAGTCAAAGCTTCCAGAGACTGCCTCTATCTACTAAGTACAGACTGATAAAATTTTTGTCTTGAATTGCTCTCAGGTAATCGTCCACAGGTATGGGAAGAGTTTTTTTTCAACAGGGTGGGGCAATTGCTTCTGCCTGGAGGCTAATTGTTATTCTCAATTTCTTAATGGGCCTCAGCTACTTAGCTCAGTGGGGTAAAGGGTTTTCCAATAGGGTGGTGTCTTTCCCCAGCCAAGGTCACCTGTATAGGAAATATCTGCATGAGAAAGATGACCAGCGTGAGGGAATGACTCAGCATAGGAAACTGGGGTGTCTGCCTTCTGGGCTCTAACCTCAGAGCCCCTGATCTTGGCTTCTGCTGACACAGTTTTAGTCCACTCTGCCTTACCATATGCTTGAGCACAAGGTGAGGGGCTTGACAGGCAATTTTGTGTGTTGGCCCTTTAAGAGGATGCCTGAATTTCCAGCTCTCTCTCCCTGGCAGACAGTAACTGTGCAGCTTTTCACAGCCAGATGTTATGTGGGTACACTTCTCAGTTCTGGTGCTCTCTGGGCCCAGCAGCTCTCAGTGGCAACCCCCCACAACTGAGATATCTCTCCAGAACCTCAGTTGCTGTCTGTCAGAGCCCGGGCAGCCTTTCACACCCTCACTCTCTTACCAGTCTCTATGCGGTTTCCATTTTCTGTCCTCGGTTATCAGGGTTCTCTCCAGTGAGTCTTCCGTTGACTATTCAGGAAGTTTTCTGTATTTTAGTTGCAATTCCAGTTTGGTCCTGCGAGCATGTCCGTGTAGCATCCACTTACTCTGCCGCCATTTTAAATCTCTCAGCAATATTCTAGAGCTTCTGGATCAAGCCTCACCTCAAAGCCAGCTTACCATTGGGCTTTTCATCACATGAATCAATGACTTCCTTTTAAACCATTTAGGGTTGGATTTTCTGTCCCTAGCAACTAGCCTGGAAAGATTCCTGACTAAGATAGGCATGGGAGGGGCTAAGGCAGGGGTGGGTATCCTGTGGCCCATGAAAACATTTGGTCTGGCCTTGCCAAGGCATTAGGGGTGAGTTCATTAAATGTTTGACCGAATATAGGCTAAGTTTTAAGTTGATAATTTTGCATGGCTTGTGAATGATGTTATACATATCCAAATGGTCTTGGGCAGAAACAAGGTTCCCACCCTTGGGCTAAGGCCCTGGGTGTGTGGATCATTAACTGTCATAGCCCCAGGATCTGAACCGACAGGCTGGCAATCTGAGAAGCTGGTCCACTCTTAACATATTCTTAGCCTTGACTCCTTAGCCTGTGTGACCAAGTGTCCTCCAGCACAGCTGGCAGCTCCTGGGTATTCTGGGATAGAATGATAGCTCAGATTTTCAGGGACAGTTGCATTTTTGTGGGATGTGTGGTCTCTCAAATTAACAGGGCTATGTGTTCCGACATTCTTCTATTTCCTTCTGTCCTGGTCCCCAGTTCTTCCTGTGCATCAGGCAGAGCAGCAGGGGGTCACATGCTGAGTCCCAGCAGCCAGCAGGCCAGAGGCCAGGAGTGGGGCACCGGGCTGGGCAGACCTGAACCAAACCCATGCTCTTCTCTCCAGATGCAGGACGAAGCTGCGTCAGCAAGGACCTGGTGGTGGAAGGTGATCAGTGGAAGACAATGGGCAGAGGGCAAACACAGGGGCCTCAGGAGGGCCGCACACTGTCCTGTGCATGTGCGCTCGTCCCGCCACCATTAAGGATATGAAAACTACTACAGCAATGACGAGCAACTTGGTAATTCCCAGCCAGGGAGAGGCGATAGGAATAGCCATATGCACTCAGGGCCTTTGGTACACCAAGGTTTTGGGAGCAATTTAATCGAATCAATCAGAATTTACCCAGTATTCTCACTTCTAGATGTCTACGTCCTGACATACTCATGTGAGTGCAGAGACCATTGCACTCAATTGTGGCGAAGCAAAATAATGACAATAGTGACAACAGGGCCCCAGTCTGCCACAGGGGCCAATAGAGAAACTGTAGCATGCACCTGCACTTAGGAAATCAAGATTTCATTGTAAAGACTGACGGGAAGCCCTAGCCAGTTTGGCTCAGTAGATAGAGTGTCAGCCTTCGGACTGAATGGTCCCAGGTTCGATTCCAGCCAAGGGCACATATCTGGGTTGTGGGCTCGATCCCCAGTGGGGGGCGTGCAGAAGGCAGCCGATCAATGATTCTCTCTCATCATTGATGTTTCTACCTCTCTCCCTCTTCCTTCCTCTCTGTAATCAATAAAGAAATATATTTTAAAAAAAATAAAAATAAAAAGACTGATGGGAAGAAGTGCCTGCCCAGCAAGGTGCTGAGTGGTGGGGAAAGTGTGGAACCACCTATGTGTTTATTTGGGAGACCCAGTATGGGCAGGTCCGGCCCTGTGTAGTCCCAACTGTTTCTTTGGGCTCTGCCACCCCTGCCCAAACCAGCTGGCCAGGCTGTGGGGCCCATGGAGCCACTCACAACCAGTGCTCAAGCCCACAGCCATTTTTTTTGATACTTGCATGTGTTTAGGACAAAACTGCTGTGGTTCTGACTCTGAGACTGGTGCTGGGTTTCCCGATCAGAGAACTTGATAACTCCCTCCCCGTCCCCTTCCTTGCCCTAGCTCCACACGCCCTCCTGCTCTGAGGACAGTGCAAAAGCTGGGTGCAAACCTCAGCTCCATTCCTTATGACCCTTTGACCTCAGGCAAATTACTTCATTGCTGTGGGCCTCGGTCTCTTCACATGAACAGTGGTTTCATGTCAGAGTGTGCAGGGTTCTCGTGCGGTTTCAATGAGATCGTCTTTTTTTAAAATTTAATTTTGTTTTATTTCTTTTTTTAAAAAATATATTTCTTTATTGATTTCAGAGAGGAAGGGAGAAGGAGAGAGAGATAGAAACATCAATGATGAGAGAGAATCATTGATCGGCTGCCTCCTGCACACCCCCTACTGGGGATGGAGCCTGCAACCCAGGCATATGCCCTTGGCCGGAATCAAACCTGGGACCCCTCAGTCCGAAGGCCGACGCTCTATCCACTTAGCCAAGCCAGCCAGGGCTTGTTTTATTTCTTAAAGTATTACAAAGAATATTACACATGTCTCCTTCCTCCCCCCCCCCCCCCCCCTTGACATTCCCCTGGCCTCCCCCACCCCTCAGTGTCTTGTGTCCATTGATTATTCTCATATGCATGCATAGAAGTCCTTTGGTTGATCTCGTATTCTCCCCCCCCCCCCCGCCACAACCCTCCCCAGGCTTCCCACTGTAGTTTGACAGTCTGCTCAATGCTGCTCTGCCTCTGTATCCATTTTTGTTCGTCAGTCTATAATGGTCCTTATTATCCATAAATGAGTGAGATCATGTGGTATTTTTCTCGGCTTCCCAGGGGCCGTCTCAGCCTCACAGGGGCCGTCTCAGCCTCACAGGGGCTGTCTCAACCTCACTGGGGCCATTTCAGCCTCACCAGGGCCGTCTTAGCCTCATCGGGGCCATCTGGGGGCCGTCCCAGCCTCACGGGGGCCACCTCAGCCCTACGGGGGCTGCCTCAACCTCACAGGGGCCGTTTCAACCTCACAGGGGCTGTCTCGGCCTCACGGAGGCCGTCTCAGTGACACGAGTTTGGCATTCTGTCTTTCGTTGGGCGGCTCCTCGCTGGACAAAATCTCTAGGCGTTCCTGGTGGCTGAATATCTGGTATGCTTGCTTGGATTTTGTTTTCTACCAAGTGCACAGACTGCCTGTCTGCCGTCTCCCAGCGTCCCATGTGAGACTGGATCTGGTGGACCTGCCTGTGCATTTGCTCGTACAGTGGTTCCACATTGCTGGCCCAGCCGGGTCCGGCTCTGGCTTCCTCCAAACCTGACTCCGCTTCTTGAGGGTGTCCCTTATGTATGCGAGGAGCTGAAATCTGCAGTCTGCTGGGCTGGGCTGCAAAAGCGCAGGTGGTTCCCTTTGTGCACTGGCACAGCTTGGCTGGGGATGTAAATTGAGTAGGGTGGGGGGGGGGGTCCCTGGGAATCACCAGGGCGGAGCAAGGGGCAATGGTGTCTCTGCGACTCCGCGTCTTGCGTCCCTAAGTGCCAGCTAGCAGCTCTGCGAGACAGCCACTCTCGCTCTCCAGCCCATTGCAAGGCCATCCCGCCTCTCCCCACAGGGGTCTGGGGCCTCAGGATCCTGCCCCAAACAAGCTCAGTGGATTCGAGAGTTTGCATCCCTTTCAGATTGAAAAAACCCTCGCATCCAGTTGCAGCCCGCCTGGCGCGAGACTCCACATCTCTGTTCTTGGCGAATCACCAGGGCGGGGCCAAGGGCAATGGCGTCTGACTCCTCGCCCTCTGCGACTCAACGTCCCCACGTCCCCACGTCCCCACGTCCCCGAGCGCCGGTGGGCAGCTCCGTGAGCAAGCCACCCTCGCTCTCCGACCCGTTGCATGGCCGTCCCGCCTCTCCCCGTAGGGGTATGGGACCTCAGAATCCCGCCCCAAACAAGCTGCAGCCCCTTCCGATTGAAAAAAACCGCACATCCAGCTGCTGCCTGCCTGGCGCGCGACTCCGTACCTCCGTTCTTGGAGTCTCTGCACAACCTACTCAGTCTCAATGCTCTTCTTTCTCTCCTTCCAGTTATAGAACTTCCACTGGGCCAGCTTTTCCATGGTTCTGAATGATAGCTGTTTGTCCTATAGTTGGTAGTCTCGATGTTGTTGTGGGAGGCAGCACCCACCGGTCTGTACCTTACGCCGCCATCTTGGTTCTCCCAATGAGATCATCTTTATCGAGCCCAAGGCCTGACTTATGGCAGGTGCTCAGGAGTGTGGGCCCCTGGCCTGAAAGGGGAGTGGACACCTCTTTTCAGGGATGGGGAAACTGAGTCCAGGAAAAAGTAGAGATTTTCACCAGTCCCACAGCGACTTTACAGATCTCAGCTGCTACCTGGCTGTGGGGGCTTCCTCCCTGCTCACTTTGTGTGGCCCCTGGTGTCGGGAGCCCTTCAGCTCTGCACAGCCAGTGGCTCTGAGGCTTTCCTTTCCCCTCCCTTGAATTTCCTTCACATTGAGAACTTTCAGAGCCCAGGGGAGGAAACCACAAAGATGATCACATTACTGTAACGGAGAAGTAATGACTCACTGGCAGTTTTAATACAAAAACACATTGTCTACATATTTCAGGTGGATTAATAAAATGCTTCCAGTTTGCAGCTGCACGCTCTCACTGCTCTCACTTTATTGCCCAGACTCTGCCTTTGTCAGGGAGTATCTCATCCTCTGTGACGCAGTCATCGTGCCATCGAAGGGTCACAGAGAGAGGCAGAGGCGAGTGGCAGGCTTGCTCTGTCCTTGGAAGGGCCACCCTTCTGGCTCTGGGAACATGGGCCTCGCTTTGGGGGTGAATGTGGTCCCAGACGTCCCATAGTCTGGCGTGGAGTGCAAGGTTAACTTTTGCTTTATGATCAGAAAATGAAAAATTCAGCCTCCACTGGTTATTTGGTCTTGCCAGTGTCCAATGTCGGCTACAGCTGTGCTCTTTCCAGGAACACCTTCCCTTTTTCTCTCTTTCTCTTCCATGTCTCACCCTTCACAGCTTGCCTCCTCCAGGAAGCCCACTGTAATTGACCAGCACTCACCTCTAACTCTCCAACTCATGGAGCCTATACAGGCCCAACCACAGGATCTGAAACCTACAGTCTCATATTACCACCTGTACAGACACCATTGGTGCCTTGTCCACATCACAAAAGCCCTCCTTCTTCCTGTGAATGCCACTGGCTTCTACTGCAGAAACTGGTGACTCTTCCCTGAGGGTGGCTCCCACTGAAGGAGGGTGGCTCATGCTCAGCTGGGCACAGGGCAGGCTGGTAATGCCCAGGAGTCAAGATAAGCACTTAGGGCATCACTCAACCAACAGTGCAGGGAAAGGCACATTAAACTGCAATGAGATACCACTTTGTATACTAGGGTGGCTGCAATAAAAAGACCAACAACATCGAGTGTTGACAAATATGTGGAGCAACTGGAACTCTCAGACTTCTGGGGGAAGTATAAGATGGCGGAAGACTGTCAAGTTCTTATAAGGTTCAACATATACCTACCCCATCACCCAGCAATTTTACTCCTAAGTAATTAAACAAGAGAAATAAAACATATGCCCACAAAAAGAGTTGTACATGAGCTTCAGGGCAGCTTTATTCATCATCACCAAACTTAGAAATGACTCCAGTGTCCATTATGTAAATGGATAAACAAAGTGGTATATTCATTTAATGGAATACTATTCACCAATAAAAAGGAATGATTCATGCTACAACATAGATGAGCCTTGAAAACATGAAGCTCAGCAAGAGAGCCACACACAGAAGGTCACTTATTGTAGGACTCCATTTATATGAAGTTCTCGAACAGACAAAACTAAGGCCTGATAATAGAACTGAGAACGGTGGTTGCCTCTGGTGGAGGTTACAGTGGGGTATGCATTTGTCAAAACTTACTGAACATTTTATTTTTAAAAATGTTTTTTAAAAACTGTGTTTTTATTGATTTTAGAGCAAGAAGGAGAGGGAGAGAGAAAGAAAAACAAACATTGATGTGAGAAAGAAACGTGGATTGGCTGCCGCACTGGATGATGCTCCAACCAACGGAGCCGCACCAGCCAGGACTGAACTGTACGTTTTATTGAATATAAATCGTACCTCAGTAATAATGTTTATACTTAATCACTCCAAAAGTTACATAGATGAGTGAAAATATGTGGAATGCACAGAAAAGCACAAAATCAAAACAAATCACTTGCAATTATCCCCCCCCCCCCCATCATCATTGTGAACAGTTCCCTTTCCACAGTCACATGCTCACATACTTGGGATCCTACTACCCACACTGCTTTGTAGCTGGCTCACAATGCCTGTCATGAGACGCGCCTGCTCTGTCTCTCCTCCCTTCCTGTCGCTGTCTCTCTCTCTCCATTGCTCCACACCCCCTCCCACCCTCTCCACCTCCCGCTACACTGTAGGGCCTACTGCAATGGGCTCGGCCAACGGGAGGCAAAATCAGATCAGAGGGCGAGAGGTCAGGTATTTATTCTTCGAGCTTCTCCTGCTGGTCACTTTGTGCTGGCAATGAGAGGCAGCGGTCCTACAGACGCTCCTTCCAGGGTGGGGAACCTCTACTCCCCCTTTCCTGGGAGCCACAGACGTCACCGGCCAGGCTTCCTGCGCGATTCCTGTGGTTCCCTAAACCCATCCACACCGCTCTAATTAGTCCCTTTATAAATAAACCGCCCTCAGATCACCCTAATTTGAGCAGGCCATCAGTTTCTCGCTCAGAGTCTGATCACGCGCGCGAACGCATTTCCGTGTCCGCGTTACGGAGGCAGGCGGTCCCCAAGCCCCGGCGGACCCGCAGGACCATCCTTCCCGACACAGAGCGCGGTCCCCGAGCCGTCCGCGCGGGTCTCCAGCTCCTTGCACGACGCGTCCCCAAGGCGACCGTGGCTGGGCGGTGCTTCCGGCCCGGCGGGCAGAAGCGGAAGTCCCGCCCCTGCCAGCAGCCCCCGGTTTCCCGTGACACCGTGCGAGGAGCAACGTAGCCGGAAGCTGGTGGCGGCGGGGTCGGCGACTGGCGAGAGTCCTCGGTGCAGCTCGCGGCCCGACCCGGCCCGGACCCCGCCGACCCCGCCTGACCCCCGTGCGCAGACCGAGCCCGCCTGGTAAGCGCGCGGCCCGAGCCCCCGGCGCCCGCCCGCCGGCCCGGCTCCACGACGCCCCCGGCCCGCCATCCTCTCCTCTGCAGCTGCCCCCAGGCCCCTACCCCTGCGGCCATGGGCCCTGCCCTTCACCCCCGCCCTGAGCCCGGCCGGCCCGGCCCCTGCTCCCTCCCTCGGACCCAGGACCTGGCTCGAACACCACGTCCAGTCCTGCGGAGCCCCCAGGGGGTGTCGGGGCCTGGCTAGTCTGAACGGCGGCCTGAGCGCTTTCGTTCTCTTCTCTTGCCCTTTGCGGTGGGGATCGCCTGGGGGAGGGGCCCAGGAGAGGACTGTCATTTTCCCCGGTTCACGTAGCTTTACGGAGATTTGTGCTCCTTGTCTGTCTGGCCTGGTAGCCTCTTTGTAAACCACCAAACTGAGAAATAATTGTGTTCGTTTAGTGCAGCTCTGCTATTTCTGCCTGCCGCTTGTGATGGCGCGCGTGGGCGCGAGGACCAGCTCCTGGGTTGGTTTTGGCGCCTCTTCCCGAGCAATAGCCCCCTGGGACGAGAGGGCTGTTCTCGGAGGGCGCCGCTGTGGGTGCCTCTGCCTGCCGCCTGTGCAGCGGTGGCCTTGAGTCATCCCTGGTGAGAAAGTCCGAAGATAAGGCCAGGCGTTCTGCAGTCCGACAAATGGCTTCGTGAACTGGGAAGACGTCCTCACTGGGTTCAGCTTACACTCCGTTGCAGAAAGCGTTCCATCGGACCATCCCGGTTTCAAGGGTTAAAATAGGAGTTCTTGGGTCATCTTTCAAGATAAATAACAGTTAAGGTGTTTTTTAAAGATGTTTTTATTGATTTCAGGGGGAGGAAGGGAGAGGGAGAGAGAAACATCAGTGATGAGAATCATCTAACAGTTGTCTCCTGCACACCCTCCACTGGGGATTGAGCCTGCAGCCCAGACATGTGCCCTGACCAGAATCTAACTGGGACCCCTTGGTTAATAGGAAGATGCTCAATCACTGAGCCACACCAGCCAAGCCATAGTTAAGGTTTTAAAAGCGAAGAGGTATTTATGCTAAATAGCATTCCAGGTTGGCCCGTGTGATTCAGTGGTTAGAGTGTTGGTTTGCACACCCAAGGGTCATGGGTTTGATTCCTGGTCAAGGGCATGTACCTGGGTTGCGGGTTCAATCCTCAGCCCTAGTCTGGGTGGATGTCGGAGGCAACCAATCAATTTGCCTCTCACATCGATGTTTCTCTCTCCCTTCTTCCCTTCCACTGCCTCTAAAAATCAATGGGGAAAATCTCCAGTGAGGATTAACAAAAAAACAATAATACCTTAGCATTTCAGAGAAATCGGGATTCTCACATCCCAAACCAGTTGCCAATGGGAGGTTCCTTTTAAATTGAAGCTAAGTAATTTACTTTTCACGTATTTTCCCTTTAGTGGTTGTGCAAATGTTCACTCCACTTTATTTGACGCAGTGAGAATTCAGAGCAGGCTCCCCCGAGTCTGACTTCTGTTGCCCATGTCCTGGTGACCAGACGTGAGGGCAGGCACAGTTGTGTGGGGACCTGTGTCGGCAGGTGTGCGGGTCAGCCCTGCACTCCACCCCACACAGGGCTCTCCTGTGGCTGCCATGAGACCAGAGTCTGCAGAGGGCTCTGTAAATTCAAACCCACCAGCACATCTCTCCAAGAGCGACTTAGCCCGTTTCTGCCTTTCACACTGTGGTGACAACATTCTGCCGGAAGCGTTCAGTCTGGGGGCCGGTCCTGGGCAGGACTGTGCTTTGGTGTGTTTGCCCTCAAGATCTGCTCATTTCTGGGGGAAATCACACGCAGCACAGAGAACTCCAGGGCAGAAAGGAGCATTGGGTGAATTCTGGTTTGTTTCCATCAATTACAGAAAACAGATCTCTATTTCTTAACTGATCTGGCCTGGAGTGGACTCTGAGGAACATCAGAGCTATGGACTTCCAGGCTTAGGTTTGGTTGTGTGAGACTCAGGGTTCCCCTCACTGAGGAACTTAAGATTAAAGATGAAATTTGGACAGAGATTCTTCTGGTCTTGTTTTTACCTGCACCTCAACATGAAGCTCCATGACACTGTTAACGGAGAGCTGGCGTGAGCAGTCAGTCAGTGCCTGCAGCAGTGAGGGGCAGGGAGGTGGAGGTGTGAAGCGTCCAGCAGCAGAGCGGGTGTGCGGCATCGCTAGTCACGCTGCTCACACTGACAGCCCTCAGGTGTTCTCCAAAGGCTGTGTGTCGCCATGTGAGTTAGAGGGCGGCTCACAGGTTCCGCTCGCAGTCGAGAGAAGGCCATCTTCAGAGAGGCCGCACACTTTCAGGTGGAGATGACCTGAAATCCAGGTCCGACCCGAGGTGGCGGACACAGAACCTGTGGGGAGCACTAATGTCCAAAACTGTGCGTGGCCCCCACCTCATGCCTCCAGCTTGAATCTTTTTATCATTTTGATTTTCCTGGTCATGAGGTCAGTGGGCCACCAGTGGAGGTTGAACTTGGCCACAGCTCGGAGGCTACAAAGAAAGAAATGGCGGGCCCTGGCCGGCGTAGCTCAGTTGGTAGAGCATCCCCCTGTGCACAGAAGGCTGCTGCACAGTTCCCCAGCTAGGCACGTGCCTGGGTTGCAGGCTCGATCCCCAGCGGGTGGGATGTAGGAAGCAGCCAATAGATGGATCGCTCACATCGATGTTTCTCCCTCTCCCTTCTTCTCTTACTAAAAATTAATTTAAAAAAATGTAAAAAAAAGAAAAAGGGTGGGGTGAGATGGAGGGGGCCAGTGGGATAAAGGGGACATCTGTAATACCTTTCAACAATAAAGATTAAAAAAATAAAGAAAAGAAATGGCTTTCCAGTCGAGGTATTTGACTGTTGTTCCCCAGCAGTGTCCTTGTGAGGTGTGGTGACCGGTCTGCCCTGCTGTGGCCATGCTGTCACCTTGATCCCTCATGATGGCCCCGAAGAGAACCTATCTAGAGACCCTCTTGCGAACCAGCCTCTTCACATGTCAGGGCCACCGTTCTGCGGCCCCCACAGGCTGGGAGCCTCCCTGCACCCTGTCTCTGAAGGCTGTCAGCCCAAGTCTGGTGTGTCGGTCTTTAGTGAGCAATTCAGGACTCCATATAAATTACCCAGTCATGGTGGTACATGGTGGTTAAGCCAAGTGCAAGCCCATATTGCTTCTGATAATGCAGTGGTTCTCAACCTGTGGGTCGCGACCCCTTTGGCGGTGAACGACCCTTGCACAGGGGTCGCCAAGACCATCCTGCATATCAGATATTTACATGACGATTCATAACAGTAGCAACATTACAGTTACGAAGTAGCAAAGAGAATAATTTTATGATTGGGTCACAACATGAGGAACTGTATTTAAAGGGCCAGAAGGTTGAGAACCACTGTGATAATGGCATGGCCTTGGCCAGGCCATCTCGCTGTTCTTGGTCTCTCGTAGAGCGGAGACAGAGCTCTGCAAGTGGCCCCATCTGCCTGCCGGAGCAGAGGTCCCCCTGTCGCTTCTGAGCAGCTTCGTGGAATTTCTCGGAAGTTCTGCTTTATCGTGTTTTGCACTGACTGGATTTTTCGTGAAGTGACCTATTTGTAAGTTTTAAAAGTTTGTTTTTCTTCGCAGCATCATGGCCAGCCCCAGGACCAGGAAGGTGCTCAAGGAAGTCAGGGTGCAGGAGGACAACAACGTGAGCCTCTGTGTTTCTGTGGTGCTTTGGTTCAGGGCTCCTGGCTGCCCGGAAGTGGCTGCAGCCTGAGAGCTTGCCCTCCCTGTCTGTCGGCTTCCCAGTCAGCCTCTCCTCTGCTCCCTCTTGGGGCCACCCATTGGGTCTTTGGGGTCCCTGGGCTCCGGGGTTGCCCTGAGCCACCTGGGCGAGTCGCACCTGACCCTCTCCACAGGTGTGTTTTGAGTGTGGTGCGTTCAACCCTCAGTGGGTGAGTGTGACCTACGGCATCTGGATCTGCCTGGAATGCTCGGGGAAGCACCGCGGGCTCGGAGTGCACCTCAGGTCAGTGCCTGCTCCGCTGCAGCGCGGCTCCCCGAGGGCGCAGCGCCTCTCAGGAGTCCGCGTGCCCTTGGAGGCCTGTGGCTGCGCTTCTGTCACAGGAAGCACACGTGTCTAATCCACGGTTTGGGGGCTCTTCAATGCCAAGCACTTGATAACTAGTTCGATCCTCGGCCTGTAGCTTCGTGCGCTCTGTCACTATGGACAAGTGGAAGGACATTGAGCTTGAGAAGATGAAAGCTGGTGGGAATGCTAAGTTCAGACAGTTCCTGGCGTCTCAAGAGGACTATGACCCCTGCTGGTCCCTGCAGGACAAGTACAACAGCAAAGCGGCCGCCCTCTTCAGGGACAAGGTGAGGCCAGAGCGGGCCCAGGCTGCCCCCATTGGGACTTTAGTGACTCCGGTCCACATACAGAAGGGCATGTGGCCCTGTCTGGCCCGCGCCCTTCCCTTCCCCTCTCCCCCGAGGGAGGCAGGTGGCCTGTGTTTAGTAGGGGGAAGGATGAGCCTTCCTCGCCACCCTGGGAAACTGGCATCCACACACCTCTGTCCATCTTGGTTAAGATACTCCCGAGGACAGTGGAGCCTGTGGGGGACAGAGGTGACCAAGAACTCACCCACACCATTGCAGAGGGAGACCTGGTCTCAGTGTTCACGTAAGGCAGAGACCCTTGCCCATGGCCACTGAGCCCGGGAGGGCTGCATGGGGGGCACAGTAGAGTCCACTGGAGCCAGCACCACCTAGGGTGGCCCTGACAAGCCTGTACTCTAACCCCCTGTTCCCTCGGCAGGTGGCAGCTCTGGCCGAAGGCAGAGAATGGTCTTTGGAGTCATCGCCTGCACAGAACTGGACCCCGCCGCAGTCCAAGACGCTGCCATCCACTGCCTACCGGTAGCCACTCCTCTGGCCGCTGCTCTCGGCTGTCCCTGCCCTTAGCTCAGGGTCCTTGTGCTGTCCTGGTAACAGCTACCGTGTGCACTCTTCCCAAAAGCAGTGGGGAAAACAACCTTTTAGATTGTAAAACAATATAAGCTTTTTTTGTCAACCAAGGAAGATGTGTCTGGAAGAAAACCTGCCCTCTACACTCACTGCTCAGGCACCAGCCCAGTGCAGATCCTTCTAGAACAGGGGTCCTCAAACTTTTTAAACAGGGGGCCGGTTCACTGCCCCTCAGACCGTTGGAGGGCCGGACTATAGTTTAAAAAAAAACTATGAACAAATTCCTATGCACACTGCACATATCTTATTTTGAAGTAAAAAAACAAAACGGGAACAAATACAATATTTGTATCTGCATGTGGCCCGCGGGCCGTAGTTTGAGGACCCCTGGTCTAGAATGTGCCCATGACATGAATGCAGTTCTGTAGGACATGTGTCTCCTGTCCTTTGTGAGGGTCACCCCCCCCCCCCCCCCAGACTGCAGGCACACTGTGGGTGAGCTGGCCTCATGGTGCTCATGTTGCATCTCAGACATGAGAGGCTGGTGTTCGGTGTGACTGGTCTCAGAAGGCTCCCCACTCACCCGGGGGTGCCGGGGTCCTCCCCACCTGTTGCCCCTATTGTTAGGTCCTGTCCATAAGGCTGCACCGTCTCCCCTGCTTCTTGTCGGCTTCATGAGCTACCTTCCCGATAGAGCTGGAGCCCAGCGCGGCCTCGCTGTGCTATTCTTACAGGCGCCTGGGTGTGACCAGGTGGTCCTGACAGTACCTCCCACAGGCCCCTGTGGTAGCCAGCAGGCGTCTGCTGCCCTCTGGTGGCCGCACCAACCGTCAGCTCCATTTCAGGGCCTCCGGCCAGCCGCAGAGCTCGACCGCCTCCTCGGACAAGGCCTTTGAGGACTGGCTGAACGAGGACCTCAGCTCCTACCAAGGGTGAGGCCCAGCGCGCTGGGAGCTGGAGGTCTGGTGGCTCAGGCGAGGACTGCCAGCCCCGCTTGGAGTGGGGTCTGGAGCGGGAGGAGTCTGAGACTTAGGGGAAGAACACGCTTCTGTTGCGGGTTGTCCTGGAGCCATCACCTTGCAGTGTTGGATGGCTCCTGCCGCCCTGCGTGGTGGCTTGGCCTTGCCGTGGGGGCTCCGCAGCCGGACACGGCAGGAGGGGCTGCGGTGGGCAGTGTGGTGGCTGCTGTGTTTCCCTGCCAGGGCCCCGGAGAGCCGCTACGTGGGGTTTGGAAACACGGTGCCGCCTCCAAAGAAGGAGGACGACTTCCTCAACAGCGCCATGTCGTCCCTGTACTCGGTGAGTGCGCCCGCAGGGGCGCTGGCCCAGGCAGCCTGTGCGGCCTTCCTCCACCATGCCTCGGCGTGTCGTTCAGATCCAGAAGTTTTCACTCATTCGCTGACTTTGGCAACAAGCATACATTTCAAGTTAGCAAGGAGCATTTCCTCCAAAGAACCAACATTCTGTGTGGACCTGGCACCGCCCGGCCCGGCCCATGTGGGTCCTCATGCTGCTCTGCTGGCCAGTCTGGGAAAGATGAGGTTTGGTGGCAGTCTCTAAGCTGCCCGGCTCTAGCACCCTCTGGGGATGGCACCCTCAGCCATGCATGGTCCCTACCTGCTGAGGCTGCTTCCGGTTGAACCATTGTATTCCAAGGAAGTAGTCACTGTTTTTTTAAAAAATGGGTGTTGCTCCATCAAAGCATTGATGTGATAGGAACACTTGCAGACACCTGAGGGCCATGCTGGGAGGAGAGGGCTCCTCTGCTGGTGGGACAGGCTCTTAGAAGGGCCAGGTGAAGGACGCACAGGCGGACATGGGACTACAAGGCCACCGGGGCCGTGTGTGCTCAGAGCTGGAGGAAGCTCTCGGAAGCTGCCCCTTCCGGCCGTTTCTGTAGGACCCTATCTCAGGCGCGGCAGGAGGCTCACTGCCACTTCACCCCCCCTTGCCCCGTGCACACTTACTCCAGAGAGGAGTGAGCTGCTCAGTAAGTTATTTAAAACCACCTATCGCCAGTCTCAGCTGGGTCTCAGGGCAGGAGGCAGGTCTGTAGTGACGACCTACTGGGCAGGAATTTCTTTGGAGAAAGGTGCCCGCCCTCAGAACGTCGTGTTTCGTGTCTTCGTTGTCCCGGCACCCGCAGGGGTTGTCTCCGTATCTGATGAGTACGTCTCCTGCGCACAAGCCTTCTGCGTTGCTTCGGGAACGAAAGGCTGTGGCGGATTTAAGTCAGATGTTTGTGTTCCTAAATAGTTTCAGTTGGTTTTAGAGGCTTAGGAGGAAACTTGAACTTAGTCAAAAGAGAAGAGGTTGTAGTGCCCCACCCGCCCTAGGACTGGTCTGTCTGCAGTGGACACCAGGCTCTCCCCTCAGGGCAGGTGGGGGCATCGAGAGCTGTAGGAGGAGCTAAGGCAGGGGCTTGGGCGGGGCCCATGGTGCCACCCTGTGGTCCAGGCCTGGCTCTTCTGTCATTAACATCACCCTGACGGGGCCCCAAAGTGACCAGAGATGGTCAGGCCTCCTCTGGAGGTGGATGGTGCGGTGCGACCTGGGCAGAAAGTGACCTGGGCAGCCACGTGTGGCCTTGACGTGGCCTCTGCTTCCTTCCAGGGCTGGAGCAGCCTCACCACCGGAGCCAGCAGGTTTGCCTCAGCAGCTAAAGAGGGTGTAAGTGCCATCCCAGCTTCCCCGGGCCCGACCCGCACAGTCTGGCCGGCCTGCAGGGGAGGGAGGAGTCGTTGTGAATGGGAGGGGGTAGGCCCTGAGAAGAGCCCGGCGTTGAGGGGCTCCAGCCCCCGTGGCACGATGCCCTCCCCACCCCCACTGGCACCACCACTTGGCCGTGTGGTCCAGCTGGCTCTCAGGAGGGCTGTGCCTGGGAGGTCCGAGCACCTTTCAGCGGAATGTGTGGCCAGGCTTTTCTTCCTTTCCTGTTATAATAGTGATTGGGGGACTGGGCATCCAGAGGGGGTGGCACCAGCTGGGTTGTGGAAAAGCACATAAAGGTGGGGTTGGGGTGGCACCAGTGGGGGCTCCGTGTCCCAGAGAGCAAGTAGGACAGTTGGCCCAGTGACTGCGTGGGTGCCCCTGCCCCCCGCCAGCCTCCCTCCAGTGGGGGCTGGTGTGCTGGGCAGCCTGGCTGGGCCCTTGGAGCCACTGCAGGGGAGCACTGGTGCCTAGTGGCAGCGGCAGGCCTGGGACAGCGCCTGTGAGCCCAGCAGAAATGCGGCGGCATCATTCAGGACAGTGTCAGCCTTCTGTTTCCTTTCCAGGCTACAAGGTTTGGATCCCAGGCAACTCAGAAGGTAACAGGAAGGCTGCGCCCTGTGTTCTGTTACCCTCCTCGTCTGTCGGGGTCTGGCACACCCGGGGGTGCCCTCGGGCCCACGCTCCAGGCGGGGGCAGTGCTGTGTGCAGCCTGGGCACTGCCTGGCCTGTGTGTGTGGGCGCCTCCCAAGTTCACGTCCGCCGTGCTCCTTCAGGTGCCCGCGGGTTTGGCAGGCAGGGTAAGAGGCTGCACCTGCGTAGGGCCTGTGGGGCTGGAAAGTCACCCTGTGCATCGCAGCCTGGGTGCTGGGCAGCCCCGCGGCCACCGGCAGAGCCCCCGCATCGAGAAGGAGCAGGCGGCGGGCGGCTCCACTGGACCGAGGAGGCTCAGCGTCACGGGGGCGAGGCTGCGTCTGCCAGCCAGCCTCTGTGGGCCCTGGGGCTGGCGTCTGTCCCGTGTCTGTCCCTGGTCAGTGCCTCCTCTTCCTGGAGGCAGGGGTCTCGGCTGCGGCCTTTTCTTTTTTCAAATCCTGGTTAGTGGTCCCCGCAGTCCCCGGAGGTGCCAGGGCTCTGGGCTGCCTGTCCTCCCCGGGCTGGGTGTTGGGCCTCATGAGGCAGCGGCCATAGGGCTGTCCCAGGCCCCAAGTGAGGGAGGGGTGGCTTCTCCCCCGCTGCTGGGGGCCCTGCTCTGCTTCTCTGAGCCCCTCCTCTTTCAGCCCCTGAACCCCTCGCTCACATGGTTCTGGATGGTGGTCAGTGGGAGTGGAAAGCAGGGTTCAGCGACAGTGAAGGGGGCTCCAAAGTCACTCTGGGGCCCCGTCAGGGTGATGTAGTGATGCGACTCGAGGTGCTTTTGGGGGTGCCCATGCTGCTCTACTGCCTTGCTCTCTCCTCTTTCCCCACTCGATCCCTGTGCCGCTGGGTAAAGTTCTGGGGTTCCAGGCAGCAGCCGGAGCTGGTAAGGCGCCGCGTCCGCGTGTCACCCTCAGCACGCCCTCATCTGTGGGGCCTGGGCTAGGTTCCGCTGTCGCCTGCTGTGGCCTGTCCTGTGTCTGTGCTTACGTGTGCTCACGCTCAGAACTTCTCACTGGCCTGATGGGCTCCTGTTTGGCCCATGCAAGCTGCTTGGGGACCCGCACTTCCTTTGTGACCCAGAATGCAATGGGCACTGATGGCCTGGGATCCACGGGAGCTACTTGGCAAGACTTGCATGGAGTAATTTTCTTGAACCAAACACTCCAAAGGTGTCTTATCCCAGGAGTGAGGTCCTGGCACCCATCCTGAGGCCTTGCTCACAGTCCCTGTCATCCCACTCCTGCCCCCACCTCATCATCTCCCAGCTCTGTCCCCTCCCCTCAGCCAGCTCCTGATGCTCGCTCTCTGTGGCTGCGGGGGCTCATGCTGGGCTGCTGAGGTTGCGCCCCTACACCCTGGGGAGCATGTGAGGTGACTTGCTACTGGCCGGGCTATCTTCACCAGGCAGGATCCACTGGGCTCTGAGGGGAGACCCTGGAGGCGAAGGCTGGGCAGGGCGGACCCCGGGCTTGTGCTGTCCCTGGGCCCCTGCCCGTAAGACTGCGTAGCAGGGGGCAGCGGGTCCGGCCTCTGTGGTCAGGGTGCTCGGGGCCACTTCTACGCAGCTGCTGTGAGTCCCGTATGCCAGTGGACTGCTTGCTGTTTCTGCCCGCAAAACTGGCAGCCGCTGTGCTGACCCTCGTCCTGGGGTGAACATGGTGCCAGGAACTCCCTGACTTCCCTCTCATGGCATCTGTCCTTCATGCAGGCGTCAGAGCTGGGCCACAGTCTGAACGAGAATGTCCTCAAACCTGCCCAGGAGAAGGTAACGCCCACTCCGCATGCCATGCTCTTCTGTCTCCCATGGGCCTTGTCCCCAGGGCAGCTGGTGCAGTGGGCAGGCTGTGTGCCTTGTGTCCCCTGATGTGCTCCCCATGTTTTCCCCACGTCCCCATGCACTCCCCGTGTTTCCCTGTGTGCTCCCCGTGCTCCTCCTCGTGTCCCCCTCGTGTCCCCCTCTCAAGGGGCTGGTAGCATAAAGGAGGCCCAGACTGCGCATGAGAAGCTTTCAGTGGCTGGGGGTTTAGGGGCAGTGCCCCGTCCTCAAGAGGTGGTGGGAGATGCTGCAGTGTTAGCCTGGCGTGGGGTTGGGGTCAGCTGCTGTGGGGGGTGCTGTCCTTCGTTAGGAACGGTGCTGGGCTCTGCCTGTCCACCCCCCCTTGCCCCTACCCCCCACCTCCCCGGTAACGACACTGCTGGTCCACGCAGGTGAAGGAGGGAAAGATTTTTGATGATGTGTCCAGTGGGGTGTCTCAGCTGGCGTCCAAGGTAGGGTGCCCGTCTACACGTGGGCACAGCTGGAGCCGGTCTCCACATTCTGGCGCTGGCACGGGCACCGTAGGCCGGGCACTCGTGCCCAGGTCACTTCTGCGGCCGGGGCCCTGGCCGCTGCTGCCTGTAAGCCGGCTCCGTGCCGGCGAGAGGAATGTGGAGACAGCTTCATGGGCGGCACAGGCGCTAACCTGTCGCTTCTCTTCTATCCTTTTGCTGCGCTGACCGTCCCTGGTGAGTGTGGACCCTCTGGGCATGCTGGGGACGCCTGTCTCCACCTCACCGCGGGGGTGGAGCGTGCGTGTGGGTGCGGCCCCATCTCCTGTGCCTGCAGCGAGTTTCCCTTGCTCCTGAGGGCCCAGCCCTCACTGTCCCCCAGCGGCCTGCCTGCCGGCAGATCCTGTTGGGGCGAACAGTAGTGACAGCAGGGACGGCTCTGTGGCTGCCTTTCAGAGCTTGGCCGGGTCGCTGGGCAGAGGCCGCCGTGGGCTCCGTGCCTGAGCTGCGTCCCATCCCCTCCAGGTCCAGGGAGCTGGCAGCAAGGGCTGGCGGGACGTCACCACCTTCTTTTCGGGGCGAGCAGAGGACCCCGCGGACAGGTATGCCCGGGCTCCTGTCCTGAGGTGGCCCCTCCCTGGGCTTTTCCTCCAGGGCCTCGGAGGCAGTCGGCACCCTCATGGGTCCAGGGCGCTGAGGGCCCCAGTGCAGGAGGCCCAGAGGTGCAGCGGCTGGTTGGTGCCCCTCACCACTCACTCCGACACTCTCCCCTTGACCTGGAGGAACTGCTGCTGCCCAGGGCTGGGGGGAGTCTCACCCCCTCCCTGGGGGACGGGCCAAGGCGGGCAGGAGGCCTTCCTGCTAGAGCCCAGTGTGCCGCCCTTCTCTTTCTCTGGCCCTTGGGGGGATCCTGAGGATCTGGTGAAGAGATGGCCGTGCTGGGCCTGGGGGGCAATGCCAGCCCACCCCGATGGGCTGCGTTTCCCAGGCCCCGGAGCAGGAAGCCACTGCTTTCTTGCCCAGGTGCTGTGGTGGTCCATTGGTGTGGCTGTGGGGGGTGGGGGGCAGCCTTTGGCTTGAGCAGTCGTCTGGACAGTGGGGGGGCCTCCGCATTTTGGGTTTTCATTCCCGTTCCCTCAAGGCACCCTCTCAGCTCCCGCGGGAGGCCTGTCTGAGCCGCACTGAGCCCAGGCTTCCCTGGGGGTCCCCGCTCTCAGGGGAGGTGCCAAGGGAAGGCCAGGCGCTTGGGAAATTGTTGTTCAGAGCCCCCCTCTTCCCAAGGCCCCTGGAGGACCAGAGCTACCAGAACAGCGGAGGGGACAACTCCCAGAACAGCGCCATCGACCAGAGCTTCTGGGAGGCCTTCGGGAGCACTGACCCCGCCAAGGCCCACAGGTCCCCGAGCAGCGACAGCTGGACGTGCGCTGATGCCTCGGCCGAGAAGCGGAGCTCAGACAGCTGGGACGTTTGGGGCTCGGCCTCCACGTCCAACCATAAGAACAGTGACAACAGCGATGGCGGGGAGGCCTGGGGGGGCGGTGGGGAGGGCCGGCCCAAGACCACCAGGAAGGCAGCCCCGAAGGCCGCTCAGGTGGACGAGGGCTGGGACAACCACAACTGGTAGGCGTGCCGTGCCCGGCCCGACCGCTGGCAGCCACTGTGTCTGCACTTTGCCCTCTTCCAGCACCTTCCACTTGAGCAGAAACCCGGCCACAGCGTGGAGACAGGGCCTTGGGCGGGACTCTGGGACTCCATGGCTGCAGGGGTTAGAGGCCGGCTGCTGTCCTGCTCCGACCTCCCCATCTCCCCGTCCTGCGTTCCGGGTGCCATGGCGGGCAGGAGCTGGCTGCTGTGGGAGCCGCCACACGCACTAATAAACCCTCCGGGGCTGCCTGGGGCCGTGAGTGCTGCTCTGGGTCTAACTTCCTGCCTGCCTTCGCTGCAGTTCTCTCTTTTCGAAGAAAATGCCCAGAGTTTTAGAGACAAATACCAAAAGCAGCACCAGCGCTCCGGTTGCTGTCCGCCCCCAACACAAGGCTCTGCCCCAACCCCACCCCTGAGCCCGGTCAGCGCTTGGACTTGGACTGGCCCTCTGAGCCCAGGTGGCCCCGCCCAGGACACCCTAGTGAGCTCAGACACAGGCAGCGGTTCTCAACCTGTGGGTCGCGACCCCTTTGGCGGTCGAAAGACCCTTTCACAGGGGTCACCTAAGACCATCCTGCATATCAGATATTTACATGACGATTCATAACAGTAGCAACATTACAGTTATGAAGAAGCAACGAAAATAATTTTATGGTTGGGGGTCACCACAGCATGAGGAACTGTATTAAAGGGTCGCGGCATTAGGGAGGTTGAGAACCAGTGAATTAGAGTGTGCTCAGGGAGGAAGGCAGGCCTAGCGCCCCAGCCCGGGCCCATCCCCCAGCAGGCCAGGAGCAGAATGGGGCCTCGCCTGGGCAGCCAGTAACCATTTTGCCTGATGGCCAGGCCTTCCTAGCAGCGGGGAGCCGGGAGGAGTGGGCGCATCTGCCCCACCCCCCCCAACTGTCCCTGTGGCATTTGGGGGCACTTGTCTCCTTGCACTGTTGGCTGGGTCTCCCCCTCCACTTGGAGCTCCTGTCTTTGAGCTGCTGCAGGCTGGCTTGTCCCCAAGGTTGGCACTAGAGCGGTGCCTGTCTGCTCCCCGTTTGCGACAGCCTCGCCTGTGCTTGAGGCTTCAGTGCTCTGGGACCATGGGCAAGGTAGGGGTCTGGGGAGGGCCAGCCCTGCCCTTAGCCCCCCGCCCCCCCCCCCCCCCGCCATGTGCCCCAGCCTCCAGCGAATCTCCCTCTAACCTGAGGACCTGTGCTTTCTGTGCCTGCCTCCCCCCAAAATACCTCTGCCTGCAAAAGCTGAGCCCAGAGAGTCCTGAGAGCACCCAGAGGTCAGGCCTGCCCATCTCAACTACCTGGGCTGGGTGGGGATGAGGGTGGGGGTGGGCACCCCATCGAGGCGCTGATTCCTGGGGTCAGGTCTGCCAGGCTGCGGGACCATCTGGGTTGGCTGGGAGGGTATGGCTGAGGCTGCAGACTGCGGAGGGTGCTAGCGAGGCGGCCTGTGCAGAGGGGGCTCCCAGGAGGGTGGGCGTGGGCCTGGGCACTGGGACCACAGCACAGACCCAGGGGCTTGAGGTCCTGACCTGGGAGTGATGCTGGAGGACTGGCCTTTGGGGTCCACGCTGCCAGAGAAAACCAATGCCCAGCCCCCCATCTTGGTGTCCAGGGCCATCTGTGGTGGCCTTTGTTCCTGAGCCCCTCTTTGGGGCAGACCCTGTCGAGGGAGGGGATAAAGGTGTGGGGTCCCCGCCACACCATGAGATGGGGTCCTTTACCCTGGGATCTCTGCCCCACTTAGAGAAAGGTCCTGGGCAGCTGATGGGAAGGGTGGAGAGCCAGGGCAGGAGGAGGCTGAGCGCTGGGCGGGGCAGTGATGTTGGAGGAAGGGCCTTCATAAGCCCTGGCCTCCCTGTGGCCGCAACAGGACCTGAGCGGACGGAGCAGGTTGGTGACCGGCCTGAGCCACTGGGCTGGGTGGATGAGCTCCGGTCTGAGGGTGACCCGGACCTTTCAGAGAAGCCGGGAGGAGCTGAGCTCCAGAGGTGGGCGGAGGGCTCTGCCCCTGGAAGGGGTCCAACTGAGTCAGGCCAGGTTTCTGGGGAGAGAAGGATCTGCTTCAGATGGTGGGTCAGGAGGGCCCAGGCACCCAGAGCACCCACATAGCCCCCGGTCCCTTCACAGCCTGACGAGCCCAAGAGCTCAGCCACCCCTGCACTGGGTGAGGGTGGCCAAGGGCCTGAGTGTCCTCTCTGTACTGTCAGCAGAGGCTCAGAGGCATCTTGGGAGGGAGGGGTGCCCCCAGAGGGCTCCCCCATGACCCCAACTCCACCTCCCCAGGCCTCTCCTCCCCACCGAGAGGCCTGCTCTCCCCAGAGGTTCTGCTCAAACTTGGGTCCTACCCCAGCCGCCTGTTCCTCCCTAGGCCCCTCGGCTCTGGCAGCGCCATCCCAGTCTGGTCTAGCGACGAGTGAGTGAGTGCAGCGTGGGTCAGGGCTGAGCTGGCGAGCTGGCCAGCTGGCCGTGGGAAGTCCTGAGGACGGGATGGGGGCCCAGCTGCAGCTGAACCAGCGTCGGGGGCGGGGTGGCTGGCAGAGGGGCGGCTGACCTCTAGCTCAGAAAGCTCTTGTGGGACCTGCAGACGCGGCCACAGTGGGTGGGGCGAGCGGCTGAGGGTGCAGCGTCCAGGGACGTCTGGAGGGGGCACAGTCCCCGCTGTGGATGGAGAAGCTCTGGCTTTGCCATCAGGAGGGGACAGATGGACAGAGGGCTGAGCGGCCTCTCCTTCCCCAGGCTGAGCACCATGGGTGCCCACGTGCACCCCCACTTAGGGGTCTGCCTCTGCCTGTGGCTGGGTGTCACCCTGGGACTTGGCCAGGAACAAGGTAAGGACAAGGGCTGGGGACTTTGCTTTGGCCCCGTGGCGGCTGTCCCGGTGGAATTGGTGCTCGGAGCAGACGGGACAAGACGGCCCAAGGGGTCATCTGCTCCTTTGCCAAGTCTAGGCTCCAGCTGGCTGCTTCACCTTTGGCCTTGTGACCTTTCACCTTGCCTTGGGGAGGCTTCTGTTTTCTGGTTAATTTTTTTAAAACAGGTATTAATACTCTGCAGCTAATTCTCTCATATTAATGTTCTGTTATTAATTATTCCATGAACACCTTACAAACAGTAGAAACCTGCAGTAAGGTGACCCGCCCTGCTTTTTTGGCACGTGGGGAGCTACATTCAAGCAGCCTCTCCCTCAGCCCTTCACGTGGCCTGGCTCTGTGTGGCGCCTTCCATCTGACCACATCTTATAGGGCATTTATTCCATTTCCCTTTAGGGGTCAATGTCCATTGCAGGGTTGTTTGTGACACCCCAAAAGGGTCGCATCTTGACTGAGTTTGTCCCAGGAAAGCTGGGTGAGTGGGCGCTGGGATGGCCTCTGCATCCGGGGACTGAGGCTCTGGAGCCAGCTTAGCCCAGCGTGCAGCCCCTGGGGAGTGAGGGCAGGGCGGCCTCCCGCTGTCCCAGCTCACCCCGTGGGTCACGGCTAGGACCGCTCTGCTCAGGGTGCGGCACAGCCAGGCCAAGGGGAGCCACCTGCTTTCTTATTTTTGTGGCAGGACTTCGTTTGGTTTTGCACCAGGTTGGTGACTGCGCCTGGGGGCGTCCCTCAGTCGGGGGCTTGGACAGGACCACACCAAGGTGGGGTCAAGTCACTCAGTGCCCCCATGACAATGAGTTCAGGACTCTGCTGGGCAGCCCCTCACCAGGTCCCTGCAGGATTCTGGCAGACGCTGCGGGGGCAGCCCTTCCCTGAGGATGGCCCTGTGGAGGGGGCGCTGTCTGCACAGCATCCTGTGTAGACCCCCAACATCGGGACCCGAGAGGCAGCATGGGGTGCCTCCCCCAGCACGTCAGAGGCACGGACACACAGAGGCTCTTCATGAGCCAGAGCTGGGCCCCTGCTCACAAGTGGGCTTTTCAAAGCCCCAGACATTCCTGTCTTTCAGCCTGGAGTTGCAGGGAGCAGCGCCCCCACCCCCACCGGAGGCAGGCTCAGCTGCTCCTGCTCTGAAGCATCATTGTGTCTGCACGGGTGCCCCCAGCCCCTGTCCCCCTCCCCGCGCACCCAGCTCTCAGGGGGCGGCCAGAAGAAGCCCATCTCTGTCCCCATTTTCCAAAAATAGCTGCTCTCATGGTGGAACTCCCGGAAGCTTGCCTGGGAGGTCAGGATATGCCCGGGCTCAGGCCACCACTGCTCCCTGTCCTCCAAGCTGCACCCTCACGGCACCCTCACATTCCAGGGCGCCCACCCCATGGGGCTGTGTGAACCTCGCTGTAACCTCAGCAGCTGGGGGTCTGCAGTAGCCACACAGCTGCCTCTCCCACCGCCCACCCCCACCCAGACTTGGCAGGGAATCCAGGGAGGTGTAGCTGCCTAATTGGCTCAGTGCCTGCTGTCACCTGCGGGGCAGTATGGTGTCTCCGGGATGCTAGCCTCAGCCCGGGCAGGGGGACACCCCTCAGAGAGCCAGTGGGGGTGGTCCTGGCACCTTGGACCCTTCGGAGGGCCCGGGCCCCCTCCAGCCCTGAGCTGGGCTTCATTTTCTCAAGGTCCCCGCAGTAGGGCCAAGGCCTCCTCACACCAGACAGGTCCCCTGGCCCCCCACAGCTGTTGGGGTGGCTCCTGGGGGTCAGTCCTGACCACCCGTCCTGTCTCCCCAGCAAATGGCCGCCTGAAGCTAGCTGTGCTGCCCGAGGACCAGCTGCAGATCAAGTGGACGGAGTCGGAGGGGGGTGGCCTTGGCTACCTGGTGCAGGTGAAGCCCATGGCAGGTATGGCCCTGCACCTCCCCACCCGCTGTGAGGATGGAAGGCGGCTGTGCACGGCTGTCACTGCCCAAGCCTGCGTCTCAGCATCCACGTGGCTGTGTGCCTTGCTGGGGCGGGGCGTGCAGTAGGAGAATCTTACGTTTCCCACGTGACCCCATGCCCGGCACATGCAGAAGGCGCCCAGCTACTGGCTTTTGAAGAAACAGTGGATCCCTGCTCAGCTAGAGCCCTTTCAGGATCCTGCATGTTAGTGGCTGGGAGGGCCTCCAGGGGCAGGAGGGAGGCCGAGGGGTCCTGGAGGCCGGCACAGGCTGGCCCAGAGCTCCGCAGACATGGCCGACGGAGAGCCCATGGACAAGAGTGTCATCGCGGGGACGGGCGGAAAGTGATGCGGGGCCTGAGCTCGCCCCTGGGGGAAGGGGGCCGTCCTGGGCCCACAGTCCCCCCCCCCCCCCGTCCCACCTGCCCTCTGCTCCCAGGAATAACCCCTTGACTTGGGTGTAGTTTCCTAATATTTTCATGAAGCCAAATTCATCTCCCTCGTTTTCCAAATCGTTTATACTTTCCCGGTTTTAGTGAGAAGTAACTGACATCCCTGAGCATATCAGCACAGCCTACAGGGTTGGTTCACATGTGCAGTGAAAGGACTGCAGCAGCCGCCTCTCACAGTGACCCTCTCTCCAAGATACAGCAGAGTGATAGGATGAAAACAGGATTCACTCTCTGAACATCTTCCCTGTGTATCCTAGACCAGCATCAGCCATAGTCAGTTTGGTACATTACAACCCTCGACTGACTTATACCTGGGAGTCTGTACCTGTGCCTTCCTCCAGTCCCCTCCCGAGCCCTCCACCTCTCGCAGCCACAGTCCCATCTCCTCTACGAGTTTCTAGGTTCCGCATATAAGTGAGATTGTGCAATATTGGTCTTAGACCTATTTTTCTTAGCATAATGCTTCCACGGTCCGTCCATGTTCTTAAAGTGGTAAGATTTCCTCGTCTCTGTGGTTGAGTAATATTCCATGTGTGCCTGTCACATTCCCATAGCCATTCGTCCATGGTTGTGGACAGTGTGAATGACGTCAGCTGTGTGAGCAGCGCTCACTGGACATGGCGCTGTGCCCACTGGAGACAGTGATCTAGTTTCCTTCGCATGGACACTCAGAAGTGGGGTTGATGGGCCTAAAGGCAGTTCCATTTATTTTATTTTATCAATCAGCTTGTTCTGTAGATCCTGTTTATTTTTGCTAATCCCCACCCGAGGATATTTTTCCATTCATTTTTAGAGAGAGAGTAAGGGAGGAGGAGAGACAGAGGAGAGAGAGAAACATCACTATGAGAGAGATACATCGATTGGTTGCCTCCTGCACGCGCCCTGACCAGGCTTGGGGATCAAGCTTGCAACCGAGGTACATGCGCACATGCCCTTGCCCAGTATCAAACCCGGGACCCTTCAGTCCATGGGCTGACACTTTATCCATGAGCCAAAACTGCTAGGGCAAGACAGTTCCATTTTAAGTGTTTCGTTTTGTTTTTAAATAGGTTTTTATTCACTTTTAGAGAAGAAGGGAGAGGAAAAGAGAGATGGAAACATCGATGAGAAACATCCATCGGCTGCCTCATGTCCCTACTGGGGATCGAGTCTGCAACCCGGGCATGTGCTCTGACCAATCAAACTGTGACCTCCTGGTTCATAGGTTGATGCTCAACCACAGAGCCATACTGGCCGGGCCATTTTTAATTTTTTTATGAACCTCCATACTGTTTTCCACAGTCTGCATTCCCACCAGCAATGCACAAAGCTTCCCTTTTCTCCGCATCCTGGCCAGCACTTGTTTGTTGATTTGTTGATGGTAGCCATCCTGACAGGTGTGAGGTGATACCTCATTGTCTTTTTAATTTGCACCTCTCTGATGATCAGTGACTTTGAGCATCTTTTCATGTACCTGTATGTACTCTTTGGAGAAATGTTTATTCAGGTTTTTGTCCATTTTTAAATTGGATGATTTGGGGGTTTTGCTATTGATTTGTATGCGTTCTTTATATATTTTGGACACTAGCCCCTTATCAGATATGATTTGCCAATATGTCTCCTGTTCAGTAGGGTGTCTTTACATCTGCTGTGATTCTTTTATATCCTCCCTGGTTTTTAGTCCACTAATCCATAAACCCCCTACTGTGGTCGTAGGTGCGTCTTTCTGTTGCCTCACCTTTGTTGCTTTGTATGTTGAGGCTGTTAGAGGGGCACCGTTTAAATCATGTCTTCCTGGCAGACGGCCCTTCACCACGGAGCTTCCTCCTGCTCGCTGGTGGTGTTCTCACGGAGGCTCTCCCTTCTGTGCCATCGTGTTGGTCCAGGGAGATCTCTTATTCACTTATCTGAGGTGCGTCTTCCAAGGAGCGCAGAGCCGGTGTTGCTCTCAGACAGTGAGACAGACTTGGCCTTTTAATTGAAACATTTTTTCCAATTTCTATTACATCGAATGACCTGCAGACTTGGGTTTAAATATTCATCTTCCTACTTTTTTTTTTTGTTTTGTTACACTCATTCCACCTTTGTCCTGTCCTTTCTTCCCACTCTTCACAGCCTGTTGGGTTTCGTAACGCAGCAGGAGGGGTGCCTGCTGAGCTGAGGCCTGGCGCTGCCCAGCGTGCAGCCCGAGCTGGTGTGGAACTGCAGGCAAAGGCAGTGCTTGCTGAGCTGATGTGTGAATGCTGCTCGCATGGGATCTGTGTCATGCTCTCCCTGGGAAATGTGCTCAGCTCCTGTAAGAGTATGCGGGGAACATGGGAGTGGACTGTTCTCATGTCCAAGGCTCAGACTGCATGAAGTCTGCGTCTAGCACATAGCAGGTGGGGTGCAGCTGGGGGACGGGTCGGGTTGGAGGAAAGAATGACAGACTTCTGGGACAGAGTGAGTGTGAGAACAGCTGGTACTAACACACCAGGACCCCAGAGTCCCCAAGGCCGGGTGTGGTGTGGGCGCCCGAGCAGGGCAGTGTGTGTGCGGAATGAAGAGGAGCCTGGACACACGTGCACACACACATATACACACATGGGATACCCATGTGGGCACACACATATACACGCACTTTGCTGGCCTCACCAGCTCTTTCCAACCCCATCCCAGGGGACGTGGAGCAGGAGGTGATGCTGACCACCAAGACTCCCAAGGCCACAGTGGGAGGCCTGAGCCCCTCCAAGGGGTACACCTTGCAGATCTTTGAGCTCACCGGCTCAGGGAATGTCCTGCTGGCTCAGAGGGAGTTTGTGAGTAAGTCCACTGTCCCCCACACGGGTTCCTGTGTCTGGGGGTGAGTGTGTGGCAAGGAGGCTATAGCTGAGCCCTGGCAATGCTTCTGGGCTGGCAGCCTAGGCCTGCATTTGAGCTCTGCTCCCCATGAGGCTGCCAAGGAGCCTCAATTATAACTCCTGACCCCCCACCTGTCTCCTATGGGATCGGGGGTCCCATGGAGCCTGGGATGTGCCCTTGCAGGGAGGGTTGTGTGGACAGGTCCACAGCCCCCCGAGGCCTCTGCTCCCTGGTAGGGTCCTGACAGCCACTTGCATCTCTGCAGTCGAGGATTTGAGGAGTCACTATGCGAGCAGAAGCAGCTGGAGGCCCCTGGGGGCAGCTCTGGAGCCCACACCTTCCCACATGGAGAGCCTGGACCCTGACCCCCGAGTCATCTTGGCTCCAAGCCAAGACCCGCCCACTCTGGGTGGGTCCAGGTGGGGTGAGGGTAAGTTTCTGGGAGGAGAGGAGTCCAGCGTCTCATGTTTTCTCTGCACGTGGCCAGAACTTTCTTCCTGATATTTGACCTCATGCTCTCTAGCCGCTCTCTGAGGCTCACTCAAACCCACGGGGCAGGTCATTCTCTCGGGTGTCCTCAGGGCCCCAGTGCCTGGTCCCATCCTCCCAACCCCCCAGGTATCCCCCAGCCTGAGTGTTTTAGGTGAGAAGTGACAGCTGTGACCTCCCCCAGGATTTCCTGGCAAGGATCAACGCTCCCCCAGAGGCCCCGGGGGGAAGGCCCCTGCTCAGCTCAGCCCAGAAAGGCCCAGCCGCCCCAGGACGTCTGTGAGAAACAGAGAGGCGCCAGGTAAGACGGCCAGGGCACCAGTCCGTGGCTTGCAGGGGCAGGGCGGTGTGGCCTGGAGCAGGTGTGCCGTTTCCTGCACGAGGTCCTGAGCGCAGGGCTGTCTCCCTCATCAGATGGTCTCACTGCACCTGCCTTCTCAGGAGCCTCCACATGGCCTCTGACCCTGACTCTGGGCTCAGCCTGGAGGTGCTGTCTCTGTGCTAAACTCAGGGGGCCTCAAACCCCAGACAGGGGTCACAAGGCTTTGTCTCTAGAGCTCCTGGGTCCTCAGGACAAGCCCTCAGGCCAGAGCTGAGACCTCAGCCCAGAGCAGGAGGATGGAGCTGTCCGTGGTACTGACCACACCCACTCCAGTCGGTTGACCTGCCTTGGAAGCCTCTGGGTGTCAGCCTCTGTGTGTGTGTGTGTGTGTGTGTGTGTGTGGTGTATGTGAGTGTGTGCGCGAGTGTATGAGTGTGTGTGCATGAGTGTGAGTGTGTGTGCGTGAGTGTGAGTGTGTGTGTGCGCGCGTCTGTGCATGTGTGAGTGTGTGTGCGAGTGTATGAGTGTGCGCGCGCGAATGTATGAGTGTGTGTGCTAATGTATGAGTGTGTGTGCGTGAGTGTGTGTGCGTGAGTGTGTGTGTGCACGAATGTATGAGTGTGTGTGCGTGAGTGTGAGTGTGTGTGTGTGTGTGTGTGCGTGTGTGCGTGTGGCGGGGGGCTGATCTCGAATAGTAGCCCTCACATAGACAAACACACAGTGGCCAGCCATGCCAAGGCTCCTGGAGGGCGGAGCTGCTGGGGCTCCATTAGCTTCTTTGATGGGCTTGGAGGGGCTGGTCCCATGGCCCAAGGTCCACACAGGGTTTCCTGAGTCTGGTGAGATCCAAGCACCTCTGGAACCTGTCCCCCAAGACTCACCAAGGCTCAGCCGGAGGCCAAAACCCTGTGGCCCCAGCCACTCCGCTAATCCAGAGAAGGAGATCCTGGGTGGCTAGAGCCCAGCTCAGAGCAGCTTGGCGTCCTGCAGTGGTGGTGGGCTTCGCCCACACCTCTCCTTCCTTGCCCACCCAGCTGGCCTCCAGTTCCATTGCATGCCTCCTACACCCGCCGACATGATCTTCCTAGTGGACGGGTCTTGGAGTATTGGCCACAGTCACTTCCAGCAGGTCAAAGACTTCCTGGCCAGCATCATCGAGCCCTTTGAAATTGGGCCGGATAAAGTCCAAGTAGGTGGGTTCTGGCCCCATGCCCTGAGGCCCCACCTGGTGGTCCTCACAGTCTCTCCCTGGGTCCCATGCAGGCGTGAAGTGGGCCAGGGGCGGGAGGAGACCTTTATGCTGACTGGTGTGGCCTGCAGCACCAGGCCAGGTGGGGTCCCCAGCTATACTGATGGGACAACTGGCTCCTGGGGGGACATTCTGGTGAATCCTGCGTGGAAAGCAAGGGCTTTGCAAGCATGTGCTCTCCCTAGTGACCCCGGGCAGCCAGGCTGTGTGCATCCTGCCTCCGCCCAGCACTCCAGCAGCCATGCCCGCACCTGTCTTTTCAGGCCTGACTCAGTACAGTGGAGACCCCCAGACCGAGTGGGACCTGAACACCTTCAGCACCAAGGAGGAGGTGCTGGCAGCCGTGCACAGCCTCCTCTACAGAGGGGGAAACACATTCACAGGTCTGCCCCTGCAGCCCCTCCCTGCATGCTGCCCTGCGCACAGCCTCCCTCTATACCCCTCCCAGACTTGCAGATCTGTGCATAAAACCAGCCCGGTGCCAGGCGGAGCTGACCCCCACTCTCACCTTTGTAAATGACAAATCGCCCTCATTTATTTTTTAAAGTTTTTTTTAAATTTTTATTAACTTCAGAGAGAGGAAAAGAGAGGGAGATAGAAACATCTATAATGAGAGGAAATCATCAATGGGCTGCCTCTTGCACGCCCCCTACTGGGGATGGAGCCTGAAACCCCGGCATGTGCCCTGACGGGGAATTGAATCTTGACCTCCTGGTTCATAGGTTGATGCTCAACCACTGAGTTCACCAGCCGGGCTCACCCTCATTTCTTTCTGGCCAAAATGTGGTTTCTGGTGGGTGGTTTTGCTGAAAGTGAGTGTTTCCTCTGGTAGACAGAAGCTTCTGGAAGGGGCCGCCAGTGGGTGTGGGCATGGCCTTGCTGGAAGCAACTCCTTGGAGGTGTCCCCACAACACAGTCTCCTCCCTGTTCCCCACACTGGGGGCCTCCGTGCCTTTGAGGGTAGGGGAGGAGGTGTCCCTGCCCTGCAGACGCCCCAGCCTGGAGGGTCCAGGACTGACACAGTGGGCAGAGCGTGGCGCCAATGGCTGGAGGAGGTTTGGGCGAAGAGGGTGAGAATGGGTGGCGGAGGCCCTGCACTTGATCCCCGTTGCTCCCAAGGCCTGGCCCTGACCCACGTGCTGGAGCAGAACCTGAGGCCTGCAGCTGGTCCCCGCCCAGAGGCAGCCAAGGTGGTGATTCTCGTGACGGACGGCAAGTCCCAGGACGATGCCTGTGCTGCTGGCCGCATCCTCAAGAGCCTGGATGTCGACATCTTTGCTGTGGGTGAGCAGCCGGATCTCTGCAGAGTTCTCACAGCCGTGCAGGTGGGAGTTTGCATGCCTGCTCCGCCCCCTCTGGGGCTGGAGGTCCCCTGGCCTCTCTGAGCCTTAGCCCTGAGTTTGCAAAATGGGAGGACCCATCCCTGTTCTGGGGGCGTGATGGTTCCCACGCCAGGCTCTGAGCACCGCGGGCACCTGCAGGGAGGCTGCAGTCACGGCAGTGGGGCATGGGCCAGTTTGCATGTCTATAAACATATCCCCGCCCAACCTCACCTCTGCACCAGCCCCAGCTGTCATCTCTCCTGGGGCCCTGTTAGATGACCCAGTCCTGGGTCCTGTGGAGTCTTGGGTACCAGGATGGCTTCAATTGTAAGCAGTGACAAGGCTCCATGGGGCCCCTTCCCATTCTCTGGGCCCCGTGGGCAGGTGTGAAGAATGCTGATGAGGCTGAGCTGAGGCTCCTGGCGTCCCCGCCACTGGACATCACCGTCCACCACGTGCAGGACTTCCCCCAGCTCAGCACACTGGCCGGCCTGCTCAGCCGCCTAGTTTGCCAGCAGGTCCAGGGCAGGAGCCCACGTCCTGGTCCAGGTGAGCTGTCAGATGGGGACTCCAGGGCAGGTCACCTATGCTTGAAGCCTGGCCAGGCCCTGCCTCCCCTGTAAGGACTCCCCAAAACCTCTCCCACCCCTTACCCCTGGCCCTGCGTGGGTCTGCAGCTCCCACCTGGGGAACACCTGTTTTTCCTAGAAGTGGCCACCAGGGGGAGCAGGAAGAGTCTCTATGCCAGCTGCCTCTGGCTTCCCCAGGGGCTCTTTACCCCTTGGGTACCATGGCTCTCCCACCCCAAACAGCAACTCGCGGGTGGCTTTCCCCAGAGCTGTGAGCTGGAAACTTGGCCCAGGGTGAAGTTTGGGGACAGAGACTCAGAGTCATCGTGGGTGCCCGCAGGGCTGTCCTCCAGCCCGTGTCCCTGATCTGTGATGCTTTCTCCTGTGGTGCCCCCCTTCCAGTGCCTCTGCCTCCGCCCCAGGCACTCGCCCTGGCCACAGTGACGCCCAGAACCATCCACCTCACCTGGCAGCCCTCGGCGGGGGCCACCCAATACCTGGTGCGGTACTCGCTGGCCTCCCCTAAGGGCGAGGAGGAGGACAGAGAGGTGTGTGACAGAGGGTGGAGGAGGCAGCTGGGCCAATGGGGTGGGGAGCGAGGTGAGCAGGGGCTAATGGAAGTGCCCCCCCAGGTGCAGGTTGGGCAGCCGGAGGTGCTGCTGGGTAGCCTGGAGCCAGGCAGGGACTATGACATCTGGGTGCAGAGCCTGCAAGGTGCACAGGCCAGTGAAGCCCGGGGCATCCACGCCAGGACCCGTGAGTGCCCACCTCCCCCGTCTGCCACCCACCAGTGGGCAGAGGCCTTCCATGGGGTCCCTGTCTGGTGGCCCCACTGGCCTGGCCATCGCCCATGCTTCCCCCATTCACTTGGGGGTGGGAAGGGGAGTGGCTGCTGGTCCCTGAAGCCTTGCTGTGTCCACAGCTCCCCTGGCTCCCCCCACACCCCTGATCTTCTCAGACGTGAGCCATGACTCGGCCCGTGTGTCCTGGGAAGGCACCCTGAGGCCGGTGCAGCTGTTCAGGGTCAGCTACTTGTCCAGCAAGGGCAGCCACTCGGGGCAGGTGAGAGCAGGCTGATGTCCTGTGGGGGAACTGGCGTCCAGGGTGCTGAAGCGTCCACGGGGCCCAGCACCCCAGCTGCCCGCCCTGTATTCACAGAGCACTGACACCGTCCCTGCCCTTGGGGGCCCCAATCTGGCAGGGGTTGGGGGGACATGTGTGAAGCAAAGAATGACGGTGAATGACAGCCCTGATGAGGCTTGGGGCCCGGAGTGCTGTCAGGGGTGTTTGGGGGATGGGGAAGCCCCAGGAGGCCCTGCCATCGTGTGGGAGACCTGCGCCCCCTCCCCATTCGGGGCGAGGCCATGGGCTGTCCTGGGCAGTGGGCCGGGGCCTGGGTCTCCATCTAGGCAGGGGATGCCTGCTCCCAGCTTGAAGGGTCAGCTCCAGGCCCCACTCGTATGGCCCCCCCTCACAGATAGAGGCTCCTGGCAATGCCACCTCGGTCACCCTGGGCCCCCTCTCCTCCTCCACTACCTACACTGTCCGCGTCACCCGCCTCTACCCTGGGGGCGGCTCCTCCACCACGACCGGCCGCCTGACCACACGTGAGTCCTCCGGAGCCGCCGGTGTGCAGTCGGGGCCCAGTCTGAGGAGGATGGGAATGTGGGCACAGCCCCCACATGGAAAATGGGGGTCCCTTTGGCCCCTAAGTGTGACTCGAGTCAGCAAAACCTCTCTAACAGGCAGTGAGGCCCTTCTGATGAGTCACCCCAGGGGGTGGCGCAGGCCCTGCCGTCCAGCCTGCCTCCCTGCCCTCTTCCAGGGAAAGTCCCCAGCCCGAGCCAGCTGTCCGTGACAGAGCTCCCTGGGGGTGCGGTCCGGCTGGCGTGGGCGGCCGCAGCGGCGTCCGGGGTGCTGGTCTACCAGATCAAGTGGACGCCTCTGGGGGACGGGAAGGCCCATGAGGTATGTGAGAGAGAAGACCCCTGCCCATCCCAGCTCCTAGGCTCCACCCAGTGTGGCATCTCGGGACCGGCCTGCCCAGCCCAGCCAGGCCCCGTGGGAGGCCACCACTCGCAGAGTGGACACCTGCCCCTCCTCTCCACAGATCTCCGTCCCGGGGAGCCTGTGCACGGCCGTCCTGCCCGGCCTGGGGGGGCCCTTGGAGCACGAGATCACCATCCTGGCCTCCTACAGGGACGGGGCCCACAGCGACCCCGTGTCCTTCCACTACAGCCCCCGAGGTGACCCCTCAGCTACAGGGGGCGGCGCCGCCCCAGGGCCCCAGACCGCCTCAGCCCCACACTCCCAGGGGCACCCATAGGCAGTTCACCAAGGCCCCAGCCTTCCAGGCAGGTGTCCCAGGGTGGCCGAGGGTCCGAGTCACCTGGTGGGCACAGTGCTCAAGGTGGTCTCAGAGCTGACCTGGGGCCCTGTCTGCCCGAGGTCGCAGGGCTGCAGGTGTGGTACCGGTGTGGGGGGTGTGGGGTGGGGGGTGGGAGGGAGGGTCATGGGCTGTTGGGAAGGTGAGGGTGGTGGGGCTATGGGGTAGGAGGGTGGCGTGGGTGGGGGTATGGCAGGGCGTGCCACAGAGCGTGCTGAAGCATGTTGCTGCCTTTTGGCCCGGCCCTTGCTGACCCCCCACTGCCCTTCAGTCAGCCGGAGCCCACCCTCCAACCTGACCCTGGCTTCTGAGTCACCAAACAGCCTACGGGTCAGCTGGACGCCCCCCACTGGCCACGTCCTCTACTACCGGCTCACGTACATGCTGGCCTCAGGCTCCGGACCAGAGAAATCAGTGAGTCTTGGTGGATCAGGGAGCCATTGCCCCTCGTGGGCCTGGGGCCTGGTGGCGGGGGGAGGCGTGGCCACCTGTCTGCCGCGCGCTTCCGTGGTGAGACACAGACAAAGGAGCGGAGGTGCCTAAGTGAGCAGAGTGCTCGGTGGCGGGTGGCTCAGGGGCTGTGCCCCCAGGTCTCTGTTCCAGGACCCAGGAGCCATGCGATGCTCCCTGACCTGCTGGCAGCCACCAAGTACAGGGTCCTGGCCTCAGCAGTGTACGGAGCAGGCGAGAGTGTGGCAGTGACTGCCACAGGCCAAACGGGTGAGTGGGCATGAAACCCCAGGCCCCAGGCAGCCCCCAGCGCCCAGAACTGTGGGGCCACTCAACCGGGGCCCTTCCGCCGGCGGTAGGCCCTGTCGCTGCCAGCACAGGGCCCGCGCTGCTGTCCAGCAGAAGGGAATCGGGTTTTTGCGTGAAGACTTCGCTGTAGAGACAGCTGAGACCAGCAAAGCTCCCGCTGGTTGGCCAGGCCCCTCGTCCGCAAGGCCCAAAGCTGGGAACCGTGTCCTTGCCCTCTATCTGTGCCGAGGTCAGGGCAGCTGTGCAGCCCACAGGGCAGCTCGCAGACAGGCAGGTGGGCGGGCGCACAGGCCGTGGCAGATGACCAGGAGAGGCGCCCAACACCTGGACGTGGTGTCAGTGTTCCCGGGCCCTGCCCCTGCAGGCCAGGCCCACGCGGAGGGACCACTGTGCTGTGGACAGGCCCAGACGCTGGGAGCCGAAGGCCCTCAGGCATCAGCCAGCCTGGTCACCTCAGCTTCCCTCTGTGTCCCCTCCATGGTCCTGTAGTTTTGGCTTGAATGCCTCTGGGGTCGGGGGCCTCACTGCTCGGTGGACAGCTGCTGCACTCAGTGCCCTTCACGCCCCAGAACACCCTGAGCGCCTGGCGGTGGACCACGCCTGCACCGCCCTGGACGGCGTGCATCCCGGGGGGCGTGTCCGCACACCCTGGCATCTCCCTGGCCCTGCCATTTGGGACACATCGGGGTGGCCAATACCCTGTCAGCGGAAGCACCATGGGGAGTGCTGCCTTCCAGGGGTGGAAGTGAAGACCCTGTGATGACGGGACACCACCCCATCCCTCCCCGTCCCTGAGGCACGGGGACAACAGGCCCAAGGACCTGCGAGAGGGGAGGCAGCAGTTGGGCTCCAGCCCCTCTCCAGCCACAGGAGGCCCACTGCCCAGGGGCTCCTCCCAGCTGACCCTGACCTTCTGTCTCCTCTCAGCAGCCTGCCCAGCCCTCCACCCAGATGGCTCCCTTGCAGGTAGGTCCTGTCCTGAGACAGGTGCTCTCACTCCCGACCCCGACCTGTCCCCCCTCCTCGCGGGCCCCTAGGAAAGGGCCGGGGACAGTACAGGGCATTAGGCGGGCAGGCTCACACCTTTACAGGAGGCACCTCAAGGTTCACAGTCTAGGTTCCTGAGGCTTGTGCAAGGTCACCGTCCAAGGCCATAGCTAGGACTCAGTGGGGCAGAGGCCAAGCGGGGGCCCTGGGCCCTGTGCAGCCCCCCTGAGCCACTGCTGACCAAGCTCTGAGTGGGAGAGGGGCCCCCCAGTCACCTGGCGAGTGTGAGACCCTCCCGCGGCTGACACGTGGCCGCCAGCTGTGGCCAGGCAGCTCTGCCGAGCGGGGTGGTGAGGTGGTGTCAGCAGGGTTCAGGGAGGGGAGCCCGTCCTGTCCTGATGGCTGAGTCTCTCTGGGGTCTTCCGAGAGTGAGCAATGAGGCTGCACCGTTCAGACCCCGAAGCAGGGCAGGCCCACCTGTGACCAGAAGTGGGGCCAGGCGGGCTGTCACTCCTGTCCGCTCCCACCCGGGCGCTGAGCACCCAGTGAGGTGAGCTGCATGCTCACTTGTACGCTCAGCACTGGAGGAGTGGCAGGTGCTCTGAGTGGCTAAGTCCGGTGGGCGGTGAGACTCTGCTGGGCATCCGTGACTGCGGGCCGGGTCAGACAGCGCCCGGGGCGGCCGAGTCAGCAGCAGGAGGAAGGTGGGCACACCCCATTTTGGCGCGGAGCTCTCGGCCTTGGGTGCCCTCTACGGCTCCCCTGCCCTGCACCCTGACACCTGCTTTTCTTTCTCTTCGCCTCCCACCTGTCTGTCCCTGGATCTCCGCACCGTGGCCCTCCAGGCTTTGACCTCATGGCGGCCTTTGGGCTTGTGGAGAGGGAGTACGCCTCCATCCGCGGGGTGGCCATGGACCCCTCCGCGTTTGGCGCGACCAGGACCTTCACCCTCTTCAGGGACGCTCAGCTGACACGCCGAGCCAGGTGGGCGAGCGGGCGGTGGGCTGTGGCCTGGGTGTGGGGCACAGCATCGTGACCCTGGCTGGGATGGAGCGGCCTTCGGTCCTGGCCGCAGGGGCTGTGCCTCGTCCTCAGAGCACCTCTGGTTGAATCTCCCAACAGCCCCGGAGGGAGTTCTGTCCCTTACACCCTGTTATGCGTGGGGAAACCGAGGCAGGAGAGATCTCGTTCCCATGGGTCTGGGCCCTGGGGAATAGCTGTGGCCCCTCCAGACCCCATCCCTCTCAGGCCCGTGGTGACCCCAACCTGTGCCCCAACAGCGACATCCACCCGGCCGCCCTCCCGCCTGAGCACACAGTCGTCTTCCTCCTGCGCCTCCTCCCCGAAACGCCCCGCGAGGCCTTTGCGCTGTGGCAGATGACAGCCGAGGACTTCCGACCTGTCCTCGGGGTCCTGCTGGATGGTCAGTTGGGGGGGGCGAGCGGGGGGGGGGGGGCAGGCTGTCCCTAGGAGCCTCACTGGCTGGTGACCCTGAGCAGATCCTCCAGACGAGGCTCGCGCTGATGCCCCATCAGGAGGCAGGGCTGCTCTCCACACTGGCCTTGCCCCCCCCCCCGCGTGGGTGGGGGGTCTCACTCGCTCCTCACCCTGCCCCGTAGCAGGCAGAAAGTCCCTGACCTACTTCAGCCACGACCCCAGAGCGGCCTTGCGGGAGGTGACCTTTGACCTGCCTGAAGTGAGGAGGATATTCTTCGGGAGCTTCCACAAGGTCCTGGAAGGTTCCGGATAGACCGAAGCCTGAGCCTCATCTGCCCGAGAGCCTCCAATGCCCCCCGTGTCCTGGAGCAGACTCCCCTGGGCCGCGGCCACGCTGGAGCTCTCCTTGCCGGGGGCCGCCTTGGCCCGCCCACCTCTGCCCCTGCGCCCACCTCTGCCCCTGCGGTCCCTCCGCCCCTGCATCCTGTGGGGCCCCGTCCTTAATTTGGGTTGAAGAGCATCCCAGCCCTTTTCTCTGCTCCTGCAAATCCTAGAAGGGCCTGAGCGGGTGCATTTCGTCCATTTCACAGAGGGGAAACTGAGGCCCAGGAGGGGGTGGGGTCCCAGAGACTTGGGGTGGGGTGGGGCCCCCAGTGATGGGTACTTCCTCCCCCCTGGCCAGGGCTGTGGGGAAACTCTGTGGTGTCTCGTAGGTGCACGTGGCCGTGGGACACTCCAAGGTCCAGCTCTACGTGGACTGTAGGAAGGTGGCCGAGAGGCCCATCGGGGAGGCGGGCAGCCCTCCCGCCACCGGCTTCATCACGCTGGGGAGGCTGGCCAAGGCCCGGGGCCCCCGGAGCAGCTCGGCTGTGGTGAGCCTCGGCTTCATCCTGCCTGGCCACTCAGATCCCCAGCCCCTCCTGCCTGAGCCACATCTGGCCAACCGAGCTCCCGCCCTGACTTGTAGCTGCAGCTCCAGATGCTGCAGATCGTGTGCAGTGACACCTGGGCGGAGGAGGACAGGTGCTGCGAGCTCCCTGCGTCGGTAGGTGGGCAAGTGCCACAGGGTCTGGGGGGGCTGGCTGTCCCAGTCATCGTGGTGCTGGGGGAGATCTGGGCAGGCTTCCTGAAGGAGGTGGCTTCTGGGAGCATCTGGGAGGCCCTGGGGACAAAGCAGGCTGGAGCTGGCCAAAACCCAGCACTCAGGGCCCCGCCCCTTTTCTGTGCCTTCCCCATGTACCATGCCAGGCTTGGCCATGCCGGGGCCCGTGTGGCAGTGAGAGAGGGTGTCCTGCCCCGGGGTGTGTGCTGGGCAGCCTGGGGTCAGCCCCCAGGATCAGGTCCCCTCCCCTCCCCCCCAGCCTCCCAGGTGTCAGACAAGATCTGGGAGAGGGTCCATTTAACGATGGGTCTCCTTTCTTCTAGAAGAACGGAGAGACCTGCCCTGCCTTCCCTTCCGCCTGCACCTGCTCCTCGCAGATACCTGGGCCCCCGGGACCCCAAGGGCCTCCAGTGAGTCCAGCAGCCCCTCCCCGACAACATCTGCTGCCGCTGGCAGGTGAAGGGGGCTCCTCCCGCCCCCCTTAGCTGGGAGCCTGGACCGAGCAGCCTTCCCCAGGCCTGCCGCACCCTGAAATGCACTGTACATGGCTGCCTGTCACCCCCAGCCCATGGGGCCCCTCCTGGCAAGTCCCTTCCTTCCCCTGGCCCCTCTTCCCAGCCGACGTGCCCTCCTCTGGTGTGGGACCTAGCATGTCCCATCTTTCCTGACTGGGGTGGAGTTCCAGGACCATCCCGCCTGCAGCAGGGTCGTGACCCCCACCTGGGGCAGGTCCAGCCCCTCTGCACCCCCTGAGGGAGGCTCCAGGGCCGGCTGCAGTGGGAAGGCAGGTCTGTGAGCACTGGCTCTACGCTCTTGGTGCAGCCCTCCCCAGAGAGGCTGCCTGCCCTGAGGCTGCACAGTGGCCAGCGGCATGGAGGCCGCACCCGGAAGCCCCTGCCCTTTACCCGAGGGCCGGACTGGAAGCCAGGGCCATGCTGGGCTCAGCCCTGCCTATGCCTCTGCAGGGCCTCCCTGGCAGGAATGGAGCCTCAGGACAGCAGGGCTTCCCCGGGCCCAGGGTAAGTCCTGGGGAGTCCTGGGGTGCCTGGATCCTACCTTCCTGGGGAGGACCCCCAGCACATTCACCAGAGCACAGCGGGGAGCCCACATGGTCCACCAGCCAGGGGGCTCCCCCCAGGACCGAGGTGCCTCCCCAGGAGGGCCCAGCTCCCCACCGCACCGCGTCTGTCACCCAGGGTCTTGGCGGTCAGTGTGACATTGTACGCGGCTTGGGAGTGACTGTTTTATGAAAATGGCGCGTCCCTGGGGTCGCTGGTTTGCTGATGTTCACACTCACACTCACAGAAAATTTGTTTTTTTCTTCATGGAGTTTGGTGCATTGATATGCTTAATTCACAAAAAATGATTTCAAAGCATTTTCCATGCAGTCTCAGTTTAAATAGTGTTGGTGTCGTCTGCCCCTTAGAGGTTTGGTTTATGTTGTAGTGAGGTGCCCTGGTGTTCGGGGGTTTCTTTACTCCCCATCTCTGGGACCTGGAGAAGCGGCCGAGGCCCAGTTCCTGGCTCTGTAGTAGGGTCGCAGCAGGAACCCCCCAGGGGTGGCCGTGGGTTGAAGACCTCTGTGAACCTGGTCTGGATACCACAGGCCGGCTAGAGGCAGGGTGCTACGGGACCGGGGGAAGGGGGGACTGCAGGAGCGGCCCGGTGCCTTCTCAACAACCCCCCCCCCCCCCCGCAACACCCGTGTCTCCAGGGAGAGCCCGGGCCACCTGGACAGACTGGACCCCGAGGTCCTGGAGGTCATCAGGGGTCACCAGGGACCCAGGGTCGAACTGTCCAGGGACCTGTGGTAGGTGTTGCCTCCCTTCCCTCCTCCACTGCCACCCCCCTTCCCAGGCCCCCAGTCTTCGCCCTGGGGCTCAGTCTATATTTCCCCTCCAGGGTCCACCAGGGGTCAAAGGAGAGAAGGGGGACCATGGACTCCCGGGCCTGCAGGTAGTGGGCAGGAGGGTCTCGGGGACAGGGCCTGCTCTGGGTCCGACTTGGCCCCAGCCTCGCCAGCACCTCTGCTCTCTTCCAGGGCGACCCCGGCCACCAGGGCGACCCCGGGGAGGCTGGCCTCCAGGGTCCGAAGGTGGGGGAGAGGCCCGCTGGGGAGGGTTTCGAGATGGAGGCTGTGGGGTGGGGTTTCCCCTCTCTCTCACCCCACTCCCATCCATCCTGCCCCGACCCCGTGGCCTGGCCAGGGGGGAGGGGAATGCCAGCCCATGCAAGGTGGGGTCAGGCCCTGAACTTGGCCGGCTCACTGCTCTCAGAGTGAGGCACAGGGGTGCACCCCTTCCCAGGAGTGGGCTGCCCTGGGAGGAATGTGTGGGATCCGAGCCCCCTCCAACCCGCCCTTCCTTGGCCATCAGGGCATGAGAGGCCTGGAGGGCACCACTGGCCTGCCCGGACCCCCTGGACCTAGGGTAGGCACCACCTCCCACGTGAGCCCAACCCTGCCCATCCCTACCCACACCCCCTGAGGTTCCTTGGGGCTGAACTGAGGGTGGTCACCCCCACAAGGTGACCTGGGAGTCCTCACTCTGCTGGGCCAGCCCTTCCTGGGCCCTGCCGGGCATGCAGTGTCCTGTGCCCTGGAGGGCTGCTGGAGAGGGGCTTTCTCACCCTGCTGGGCAGCCCCAGTCATGCCTGTACCCCAATTCCACATCGCAGGAAGATGCCAGAGCTCCCGGTGGGCCTGGCTGGGGATGCGGCCGCAGGCCCTTCTCCCTGCCTACTGGAGGGCTGGGGACCCTCCTCACTCAGAAGCACCTTCCCTCCCAAGCTGGCCATTCCTGGGGTCCCTGCTGAGCTCAGTGTCTGGGAGCTGCTCTGGGCAGGGGTCCTGGGCTGCGTGCCCAAGCTGCCCATCGGGGGTGGACATGAGGCACAGCCTGCAGGAATAACAGGCCTGTGGAGCTGGGGACAAGCCATGGGGTCTGGTCTGGGTTCAGGACAGTGGGGACCCGATTGACCAGGCCAGGGCTAGAGGGAGGAGGGGCCAGACTCGCTGGGGGCTGCAGCCTGTGACCTCTGTGTCTCAGCAGGGCTACCCGGGCACGGCGGGAGCCAGGGGGACCAGTGGGGAGCGAGGACCCCCAGGGACTGTGGGGCCCACGGTAAGTCCTCTCCACACCTGGACAGCCCAACAGACAGTGGGGGGAGGGGCACACATGTGCAAAGTCAGCGTTGCTGATACTCAGGGGCCTCCCGCGCCCACATGTGTGTGAAGTGAGGCCTGTGCTGGTGTGCAGCAGGGAAAGTGGGGGGACCCTGCCAGGCCCAAGACAGGCAGGTGGGGGGCAGGTGATAGGCCTGTGGGCTCTAGGGGGCGGGGAGGGATGGGGTTCCAGCAGGTTCCTGGAAGCCAGGAAGATGGAGGCAGGCGAGAAGGGACAGGGATGTGCTGTGTGCAGGCCTGGCTGGCTCAGGCCCGGGGGCTGTTCTCCCGGGGGGGGGGGGGGGGGGGACCCAGCCGTGGGCACCGAACCCATCTGAGAGGCAGGTCTTTGCCCGCTGGGGATTCATGCCTCCGAGCCTCCAAGGAGCAGAAATTGTGCCCACCCTGTGGGGACTTGAATGCCTGGTCTCCCTCCCCAGGGACCGAGCCCCAGGCTGCGAGGGGTCAGGGCTGCCGGGGTCAGGAGGGGGAGGGGGTCAGGAGGGGGAGGGAGTGGCCAGCCCGGGCTCCTCCCTGCTTACTTCCCTCTCCTTTTCCTCTGACTCAGGGTCTGCCCGGGCCCAAGGGGGAGCGAGGAGAGAAGGTAAGTGTGCCAGTGTTGGGGGCCCAGGCACTTCCTGTGCAGGGGGACAACAGCGCCACCCTGCCCTGACTGCGCTGTGGCCCGTCTCCTCATAGGGCGAGCCACAGTCCTGGGCTGCCATCTACCAGCTTGTGAGCCAGGCCTGCGAGTCCATCATCCAGAGTGAGGACCCCGAGCCTCCGGTGCCCCCCGCAAGCCCTGCCCCCCGCCGGCCCTGTCTCTGTCCCCACCCAATCTCAGCAACCAGCCTGGCCTGGCCACTCTTCTGGACAGGCACCAGGGAGCCCTGGGGAGGCAGGGGACTTCCACACCCCCACAGCCCCCGCTCACCCCCCTACCCCCCTGCAGCGCATGTGCGGAGGTTGGACTCCTTCCCCCACAAGAGTGCCCGGCTCCCCATGCCCATCTGGGAGGCCCCTGGGCTCCCTGGAGAAGGGGGAAATGGTGGCTCCCGCCCTGAGGACAGAGGTACTGGCTCCCCCTCCCCAGTGTCCTGGGGCTGGCTGGGTGGGAGACACAGGACCTGCCTGGCTTCCTGGAGTCCTCAAAGCGGCCCCTCCCCCATTCTCCCAGGAAGTCTGAGCTCAGGGCCACCGCTGCCCTCCACCCCCTCTCCTCTCCTGCACCCTCCCACCCCCTCTGGCTGGGGCTGTGGAACCAGATGGCTCAGCTGCTGAGGTGGATGGAGAGGCTGATTGAGGGACTGAGCAGACGGAGCTCGGAGCTCGGAGCCTCAATGGGGAGATGGGGAGGGTGGGGGGAAACAGCACTTCACTGTGGGTGGGGGAGAGGGAAGGGGAGGGGCCTGCCTGTGGGAAGCCCTGCCCGCCAGGGCCCAGACCAGGCTGGCAGGCGCTCTCATGAAGACCCCACCCCATGCCTCCCCCACCAGCCCCACCTCACCCTGAACTTCAGCCACTGAGCCCACAATCGGGGCCTGTTGGGACTCAGGGACCCCCACCCCAAGCTTTCACCCTTGCCAGGCACTCACCTTCCTCTGGGTCAGAATAGGGTCCAGAGAAAGGTAGTGTTGCCATCTGCTGCCCTCAGTCTCAGCCGCCCCTCCTTCTCAGGTGCACCCGCAGCCCTGGCTCAGGTGGGCAGCCCTCAGCCACAGGGGAGCAAGATTCCAGGATCCTTGGGAGGGGCAGGGGAACCTGGCCTGGGGAGAGGAGGTACTGGAGGTGCGTGGGGGCTTTGGGGGAGCCTGCCTAGTGGGAGCCCAGGGAGGCCCTGCCAGGGGCTGCACTCAGGGAGGGGGGCAGTGTGCACCAGGGAGGACACCTGGGCCAGGCAGGCGCAGTGGGGGCCCAGGGAGCACTGGCCGAGGGGCAGGGTCCTGCAGAGGGCTCCCCTTGTTTCTGCCCTGCTCACGGCCCAGATGGGCTCGCCGGACAGTGGGGCTGAGCGGGCTGACCGGGGTCAGCTGTCCCTTGCACCCCCAGACCTGCCGGTCTCCTCTCCCCTCCTGCCAGGCCGTTCTCCCTGCTGCCTGGAGTGACCTGCACCTCTTCCCTGGAGTCTCAGAGGAGCCGGAGAGTGTGGGAGGAGCTGGAGGCGGGCGGATGGGCAGCGAGGGCGGCACCTCTCCTCTGTACCGTTCCCTCCGCCCCATAAACCTCATCATGGAGTCAGACTCCCACCTTCAATCCCACAGTCTCCCTGCTGCCTTGGGGCTCCCCGCCTTCCCTGAAGGCAGGCAGCCCAGCCTGAGCCTCCAGAGCTCAGTGCTGCCAGGCCAGGGCCCTCAGTCTAAGCCACACGCTGGGTCACTGGGTGGGGGTGGGCTTTAAAAACAGTGCCCAGCCCACCCTCAGAGGCCCATGTGTCTCAGCCCCGCCCCCGCAGCCTCCCATCCACACCTGCCCCCCTGGGACTCTCATCGCTATGGGCCTGGCCGATTCCACACCAAGTCCTTTCCTAACCACCAGCAGGATCTGGGGTGGGGGTTCCTTCATGTCCAGTGGCCAAGAGCTTCTACAGAGACAGTGGGGCAGAGGCAGGAGCCCAGCGGGGCGTGGTAGGAGGCTCCAGCAGGGGCGCAGCCCCGAGAGGCCGGAGGCTGGGCCAGCCAGGCGGGACCGGCATGGCAGAAGGGCCGAGCCCAGGGCTCGGGGAGGTCTGGGTTCTTCCAAGAGGCACTGGGAGCCACGGGGCCCCTGAGCGGGAACTGCTGTGACCGCCTGAGAGCCAGCTTGGGGACCTCACCTGCTGTCCACTGAGATGGAGCTGGCTGGGCTGTGGGCAGGCAGGTTTGGGGCTGGCCGCTGGCTAGGCCACTGGTTGGGGGGGACCCCAAGAACAGGCCCTGGGCTGGAGAGCGGGTTCCAGGTGCCTCCAGTAGCCAGGTGGTAAAGAGCAGGTGGGTGGGTTGGTGAGTCTGGTGTTCATGGGGGCAGAAGTGTGGGTACCACCATCGGGGAGGCGAGTGGAAGCCAAGGGGTTGGCTTCCCTGGGGATGAAGGCAGCCTGGCTCGTCCCAGGACTGAGTCCCGGCTCATCTCCGAGGCCGGAGGGTGTGGGTGCAGAGACCACCTGTTGGGACGCTCCAGAGAGAGCGTGGCCGGAAGACCCTGGGCCAGTGGCGTGTTTGGTCAAGGAGCCAGCAGGTGAGGAAGACACCTCTTTATTTAATCACCTGAGGATAGTTTTTGCATTGCTTTTCAGAGGGAGTAGAAGGGCAGGAAGGAGGGGGAGAGAGAGAGAGAGAGAGACATCGATTGGTTCCCTCTCTCACGCCCCAGACTGGGATTGGGGGTCGAACCTGCAACCCAGGTACATGCCCTTGACCAAGAATTGAACTCGAGACCCTTTGGTGCTGGGACTGATACTCTAACCCCTGGGGACACCGGCCAGGGCTGGAGATGCCTCTTGATCACCACGGGGATGAGCTACCATCCTGGGAACGAGGCTGGAGTGGGCGTAGGACCTCTGCTGCCGCCCCGGGCACAGGATCCCCACCTGCTGGCCCAAATGGAGTACGGCCTAGGCTGAGAAAGACATGAGCCTGCCTGCCTCTCGACCCCGACCTGAGCTGTGGGCTGCTGCACAGGGGTCCACGTGAAGCCATCACAGCACACACCTGCACACGCACACACACTTTCCCATACACACCCGCCGCTGCTAACACACATGTGTGCACACGCCTCACACGCCTCATCGTGCGCAGTGCTCCTGGTAAGGTCGGGGGGAGGACTTCAGGGGAAGGTGTGACACCTGGGAGCTGAGCAGGAGAGGAGGCGGGTCCCCACGGCCCCTAACTGAACACTGCGGCGTCTTCTCGGAGGGAGGGTGGACATTAATGGCATGAAAATGGCAGGAAAAGGCAACGGGAAATGTGTGCAGAAAACACACCGGGAGAACACCAGCAGGGTGGGCGGGGCAACCAGGGCCCAGCGAACGCAGCTGAAGGTCAGGCAGGGCCGCCCAGCGCAGAGGACGGAGCACCACCCAGGCCGCGGCTCCCTGGTTAGGGAGGCCAGCGAGCGCGGTGAGTGCTGAAAAGTGGCTTTTTTAATATTTGAGAATTAGAGGAAGTTATGGTCTCAGATCAAAAGGCTCAGAGTGCCAGAGTGGTTGATTTTTTAAATGTATAGTCAGTCACACGAAGCATACGACAGAGGCAGCGGTCTCTAAACGCCCACAGAATGAGGGCCGCTGAGGCAGAGGCGGGAGGCAATGGCCTCCACGTGTTGACGGAAAAGCGCACAGATTTTACCCCATAAAATCCTCACGGAGCGAACAGGCCCCGAGTCTAAGGAGCCGCAGGAGGCAGACCTGTGGGAAGCGAGGTGCATTCCGCAGGAAGGACGGACGGACGGACGAACAGAGTCACACGTGACCTGACACACAGGAAGTGCAGGCTGCTCGAAGAGCCTCGCCCTCCGCAGACCGTCGCCTGCAGCAGCCTAGAATTCTAGATGGTTCCCGCTGAGCAAAGGCGCTAGTTCTGTTGGGGGCCTGTGAGGGTCTCTGTCAACTCCTGCAGCTCTGGAGAAGCACGGGCTCCGGCCCAGGTCCAAGCAGCCTTGGGGAAGCGCTCCTGTGCAGGGCCGTGGGCCAGGCAGGGCCGAGCTGCTCCGCGCGCAGAGGTCAGGGCACATCTGACCCGGGAGGTGAGCTCTCCCTGCGTCCGAGACAGGACACACTTCCTGCTCCCGCGGCCAGAGGAACCAACACGCAAGGAACCAGGAAGCAGGAGATCAGGGGCCACGTTGCCAGGCATCTTACTGGGGAAGGACCGTGTTTTCAACAAATGGTTCGAAACTGCTGGAGGTTCGAATCAGAAACATTGATGCTCTGCCCTTGTCTACACCAGGCACAGAAGTTAATTAGAAAAACATGGTAGCCCTGGCTAGCGTGCTCAGTGATTAGAGCATCAGCCTGCAAACCAAAGGGTCTCAGGTTCGATTCCCGGCCAAGGGCAGGTTTGATCCCTGGCCCCAGTCGGGGTGCACGTGGAAAGCAACCAATGGATGTGTCTCCCTCACATCATTGCTCTCTCTTCTCCCCCCCGTCGTTTCCACTTTCTCTCTAAAAAAAAAAAAATCAACGGGGTGAGGATTAACAAAAGAAGAAAAACATGGTAACCCTAAAGATGAGAAAGCTGTAAGCATTCTAGATGACAGAAGGCAGGGGAGGGGCGCATTCCTAAGCCCAGGGCGGCAAGGATCTCTTACACAGGATCCATACAGCAACAGCCATAGAAAGAAAAACTCAGACACGGCCCCGCATCAGCGCGAAAAGCTTTTCTTGGGAAGATGCGGGTGGTGAAAAGTACCATCACGCACAGGGAAGGAAGTCTCCCACAGGAGGACACAGGTGACACACACCCTCTAAAAGCCACGCGACCCAATAATGAGCAAACGTCCAGCCGACACCAACTGCAGAGCTTCGGGGGGAGTGGGTGTCCCCGGGAAGGCTCGGCACCCCGTGACCTAGTGACCCCACACAGGTGTGTGCCTGGGAGTGCTCGGCACCCCGTGACCTAGTGACCCCACACAGGTGTGTCCCCGGGAAGGCTCGGCACCCCGTGACCTAGTGACCCCACGCAGGTGTGTCCCCGGGAAGGCTCGGCACCCCGTGACCTAGTGACCCCACACAGGTGTGTCCCCGGGAAGGCTCGGCACCCCGTGACCTAGTGACCCCACGCAGGTGTGTCCCCGGGAAGGCTCGGCACCCCGTGACCTAGTGACCCCACGCAGGTGTGTCCCCGGGAAGGCTCGGCACCCCGTGACCTAGTGACCCCACACAGGTGTGTGCCTGGGAGTGCTCGGCACCCCGTGACCTAGTGACCCCACGCAGGTGTGTCCCCGGGAAGGCTCGGCACCCCGTGACCTAGTGACCCCACGCAGGTGTGTCCCCGGGAAGGCTCGGCACCCCGTGACCTAGTGACCCCACGCAGGTGTGTCCCCGGGAAGGCTCGGCACCCTGTGGCCTAGTGACCCCACGCAGGTGTGTGCCTGGGAGTGCTCGGCACCCCGTGACCTAGTGACCCCACGCAGGTGTGTGCCTGGGAGTGCCCGGCCCCTCGTGACCTAGTGACCCCACGCAGGTGTGTGCCTGGGAGTGCTCGGCACCCCGTGACCTAGTGACCCCACACAGGTGTGTGCCCGGGAAGGCTCGGCACCCCGTGACCTAGTGACCCCACGCAGGTGTGTCCCCGGGAAGGCTCGGCACCCCGTGGCCTAGTGACCCCACGCAGGTGTGTGCCTGGGAGTGCTCGGCACCCCGTGACCTAGTGACCCCACGCAGGTGTGTGCCTGGGAGTGCCCGGCACCCCGTGACCTAGTGACCCCACGCAGGTGTGTCCCCGGGAAGGCTCGGCACCCCGTGACCTAGTGACCCCACACAGGTGTGTGCCTGGGAGTGCTCGGCACCCCGTGACCTAGTGACCCCACGCAGGTGTGTCCCCGGGAAGGCTCGGCACCCCGTGACCTAGTGACCCCACGCAGGTGTGTCCCCGGGAAGGCTCGGCACCCTGTGGCCTAGTGACCCCACGCAGGTGTGTGCCTGGGAGTGCTCGGCACCCCGTGACCTAGTGACCCCACGCAGGTGTGTGCCTGGGAGTGCTCGGCACCCCGTGACCTAGTGACCCCACACAGGTGTGTGCCCGGGAAGGCTCGGCACCCCGTGACCTAGTGACCCCACGCAGGTGTGTCCCCGGGAAGGCTCGGCACCCCGTGGCCTAGTGGCCCCACGCAGGTGTGTGACTGGGAGTGCTCGGCACCCCGTGACCTAGTGACCCCACGCAGGTGTGTGCCTGGGAGTGCCCGGCACCCCGTGACCTAGTGACCCCACGCAGGTGTGTGCCTGGGAGTGCTCGGCACCCCGTGACCTAGTGACCCCACGCAGGTGTGTGCCTGGGAGTGCTCGGCACCCCGTGACCTAGTGACCCCACGCAGGTGTGTGCCTGGGAGTGCTCGGCACCCCGTGACCTAGTGACCCCACGCAGGTGTGTGCCTGGGAGTGCCCGGCACCCCGTGACCTAGTGACCCCACGCAGGTGTGTGCCTGGGAGTGCCCGGCACCCCGTGACCTAGTGAGCCCACGCAGGTGTGTGCCTGGGAGTGCCCGGCACCCCGTGACCTAGTGAGCCCACACAGGTGTGTGCCCGGGAGTGCCCGGCACCCCGTGACCTAGTGACCCCACGCAGGTGTGTGCCTGGGAGTGCCCGGCACCCCGTGACCTAGTGACCCCACGCAGGTGTGTGCCTGGGAGTGCCCGGCACCCCGTGACTTCCTTTTCTTCCATTGGTTTTAGAGAGAGTGGAGGGAGGGAGGGAGGGAGGGGGGAAAGATAAACGTGGACGTGAGGAAACACATCAACTGGTTGCCTCCCATATGCACCCGACGGGCCAAGGATTGAACCTGCAACCGAGGTACACGCCCTTGACCAGAATCAAACCTGCTAACCTGGGTGCGCGGGCCAGTGCTCTAACAACTGAGCAACACGGGCCAGGGCCATCATGACGTACAAAGCTGACGGGGGATGCCCCCAAGGGGCCAATGCCTTTGAGAAGAGAATCCATTACTTAATTTCCGGAGAGAAGGGGTATGTCACACTGTGTGGGGAGCACGGACCTTGGTCGGGAGACAGAGGGGGCGAGGGAGGGCCCGGCAGGGCAGGCACAAAGCTCAGGAGTGACGAGTTAGGACATCCCCGCGGGCCTCAGGCCCTGGGCAGTCCCTCCTTGTCTGGGCCCCAGCGATCTAGGAGGGGAAACACTGGCCCGGTGTGTGAGTGAGGTGAGGGGTGGGGGCAGGGCCCTGGACATACGGACATGAGGCATGAGGACATCCACGAAGACCTCACAGCGTGTCACGGCGCGTGAGTCGTGACGGCGAAACCCGGAGACGTTCTCCAAGGGGGACGAGAGACAGCGAGCTCTGTTGATTCAGGCGAAGAGCTCTGCTCACAGTTCAAAGAGGACTGTCCGAGGACGAGACAGGACCAGTGAGTCTCCACACACTAGGAGGGAGGCAGCAATGGAGGCCCCGACCCCAAGTTCAGGAGCAGGAGCCGAGCCGGCTGATGGAGAAGCCCAGGCCGGGGCCAGGAGGGGATGGCCTGAGGGGCGGGGGGAGGGTGGCCTCTTGTGTGGAATGGTGCCCTAGGTCCTTGGTGTCAAATTTTAGTAAAACTCGCGCACTCGAGGGCTTAGATCATGCGTTTTTCCCTATTAAATTTACATTAAAGAAACCACACTGGAGGCAGACGGAGGCTGGGTTATTTGCTGTGGTGGGAATATGACCACTTGGTTATTTCTGTGCATTTCCTGACACTTTTTTCCAGTTCCGGAAACTTCGTGCGAGGTCTCCCTGGTGACCCAGAAAAACATCTCTGGGCCCGGCGCCAGGGCTGCTCCTGGCAGATGCCTGCGCACCTGGTGGCCGAATCTGCTTATGTAAGGACTGAGGTGCTTACATCTGAAATCCCCTCCCTGATGCCCCGGGGCTGGTGTCCCCGCTCAGCCTCGCTTGTCCTGGGTGAGCGGCCCCAGTGCCTGGGACTGATGCTGACGCCCCCAGGAAGCAGGTGCAGAGCAGAGCTGGGCAGCAGGCCCCCGTGGCCCCGGGGCCGGGAGGAGAGAACACCGGGGTCTGCACCCTCTCGGGCACGAGGACCCCTGGGCCCAGGTCAGGTCCCCTCTCAGTGCCTGGGCGAGGGGTGCAGCCCCTCCAGCTCCTGCCTGGCTGTGACCAGGGAGTCTGACCTCTGCCACAACGAGGCCCACCAGACTCCAAACTTCACTGAATTGTTCACTCACTTCTTCCAAGTCCCTGGTGACCCAGGCACTGGCCAGGCGGGACACCTTGCCTGTGGCTGCCCCGCCCATGGCTGCCCTGGCTGTGGCTGCCCTGGCCGTGGCTGCCATGCCCGTGGCTGCCCTGGCCGTGGCTGCCCTGGCCGTGGCTGCCATGCCCGTGGCTGCCATGCCCGTGGCTGCCTGCCCGTGGCTGCCATGCCCGTGGCTGCCCTGACCGTGGCTGCCATGCCCGTAGCTGCCCTGACCGTGGCTGCCATGCCCGTGGCTGCCCTGACCGTGGCTGCCATGCCCGTAGCTGCCCTGGCCGTGGCTGCCATGCCCGTGGCTGCCTGCCCGTGGCTGCCATGCCCGTGGCTGCCCTGCGGAAGGGACTTTGACCATGGACAGCAGGAGCAGCTTCCTCCTCCTGCCTCCACCCAATGTCAGTCCCTGGGAGGGGACACGGTGTCCTCGCCGCCTCCACTTGGGGACTGAGGATTCCGAATCATCAGAGCACGCAGGGCCATGGTGCCCGGGCCAGGGAGACATGGGGTGGCACCCAGCACTCTGCCCTGGGGGTGATCCTAGGCCCCCAGGACCGTCCCTCCGGGGGATTTCCCTACACCTCTGGCCAGAGGGCCACTGCATTGTGGGTGAGAGAGGCCCCTTGGCTGAACTGGCCTCCCACAGATGGGTCCAAGGGCAGGAGGCCTGTGGAGGTTCCCCTCGGCCTCCTCAGGCCCCCCCCCCCCCCAGCGCCACACTCCGAGGGCCCCGGAGTAGGCCCTGGGCGAGCTGTCCTCACAAACTCCCAGTGCCCATGAGGACCTATGACCTGCAAAGAGCTTGCCCGGGAGCACCAGGACCCTTGGAAGGCAATCATCTGAACTCCCCAAGCCCAAAGGTCCCTCCCTCATGGGGTCCTGCCCGCCAATCTCTTCCAAGCGGGACCAGGTTTAACAGCTCCACTCCCCAAGGAGCCCTGGGCACAAAACTTAGGTTTTCACGAATTCATCAAAACAAATCAAAAAGCCCTTGCCGGTTTGGCTCAGTGGACAGAGTGTCGGCCTGCAGACTAAAGGGTCCGGGGTTCGATTCTGGTCAAGGGCACCTGCTCAGGTTGCAGGCTCCATCCCCAGTGGGGGGCGTGCAGGAGGCAGCCAGTTAATGATTCTCTCCCATCATTGATGTTTCTGTCTCTCCCTCTACCTTCCTCTCTGAAATCAATAAAAATATATTTTAAAAATAAAATAAAATAAAATAAAACCCCTGCTTAGGCCCACCCGGAAGTGAGACTCGCATGGTTGTGGCTGGCCTCTGTGGGGTCAAAGAGAGCAGGCCCGAGGACCACGGGTAGGGGTGGTGTCCCCACGCTCGGGGACGGGCAGCAGGGGCCTCGGGATCCCACGGGGAGGAGGGGGCGGGCTGAGAGGGGCTGAGGGCTTGGCCCCAGGACGTGGGGGCAGCTGGGGCCGGTGAGGAGAGCGCAGCCGTGCTCGGGGAGCACCTCAGTGTGGCTCAGGCGGCGATGCCACCTGCAGTGAGAACAAGCCTTTCTCAGCGGCTGCCTCCTGGGCAGGTCCCAGCCGCCGGCCACACTGGCCTCCCCAGGAGGCAGCCGACGGAAGGTGGGGGACAGTCGGGCAGGTGGCGTGGCCCCGTACATTCTCTGCTCCGTACGGTGCTGTGGCCCCTAGATCACGCCGGCCAGCCAGGGCGGCAGGAGGAGGCCGGCGGTCCCCAGCAGGCAGGCGATGACGAACACCCAGAGGAAGAGGCGGTCGATGACCATGGCCACGTACTTCCAGTCCTCCTTCACCTGCAACACAGACAGGCACCTCACCGGCGGCAAGAGCCTCTGGAACCCGGCGCTTTGCGTGACGGGTTCTGTTTCCATCCTCGCCACCGAGGCCGCCAGGGCCGCAGGCACACCTGCTGGGGGGCGGAGCGGGGCGGGTGCAGAGAAGCCACATGGCCGCTGAGGTCGGGTTCAGAGGGGCAACACCCTCGAATTGAACATCCCGGCTGCCGTGGGCACGGGTCTGGTGCTGTGCCTGGCAGAGTGCCTGAGCCCAGAGGCGGGGGGCGGGGGGGGGGCGGGGGGACAGGTCTGATGCTGTGCCTGGCAGAGTGCCTGAGCCCAGAGCCGGGGGGGGGGGGGGACGGGTCTGGTGCTGTGCCTGGCAGGGTGCCTGAGCCCAGAGGCGGGGGCGGGGGGGGCGGTGTCTTTGGAGGAACACCAGGGTCCAGGCTGCTTCACAATGGAATTTGCTCCAGGTTTGCTAAAGCTGAGGGGTGCCATGGAGGCCACCCAGTGCACCCCCATTTTTCAAATGGACCAACTGAGCTCAGAAAGGGCCACTAGTACCCCCTGGCCACAGGGCAAGGGCCAGGAGCCACCCTGGGTGACAAGGCCTGACCTCTAACAGGAGCCCCAGGGGCCTAGTGTCTGAGTGACAGCTGAGGCCTGACTGCCCTCTCCTCCTGGGCGGGTGCTCAGGGGTCAGCTGCCCAGGGGGCCGGAGGTCCCTCAGGATCAATGGAGTCTCTCAGCTCTGTCCCTTAAGCCCGAGGGGGTGGGGCACAGCCAGGTGCTGTGAGCAGAAGGAGGAGGGAGGGGCCAGGGCTCAGGGGGAATCCCAAATGCTGAGGCCAGGGCGGCCATGGACGCAAACACGCAAGCATGCGGAGCACGTCACCTGCGTGGGGGCCGGTGCGGAAGGAGGCGGGATTGTCTTGTCTAGATGGGGGCACTGAGGCGCAGAGTGGCTATGGAGGGGGGCAGACCCCAGCCCCCCCGGCTGCTCTGAGGTCCTGGCTCCTCACTCACCTTTGGCCTTTGCCTTACAGCGGTCCCGGGTGGGCGGCCTGCTGGCGCCTGAGGGACTGGGAGGAAGCAGTGTCAGGGCACAGTGGGTCAGACAGGCCGGGGCGAGGGCAGGCTCAGTGCCCGTCTTGGAGCATCGAGGAAAAATGGGTTCTTCATTGCCATTTTCTGCTCTGATTTTTAAAGTAATCCTGGCAGTTTTAAACCAAACCTAAACGGAACTGTTTGTTCACAGGAAACCTGAGCGCAAACAGGGTCACTTATAAATAACAAGCCCGCCAGGACCCTGCTGTGGTGGAGGCACGCTGTTCCCTGCCTTTCGCCCGCTGTTGCACCGTCCTGAGGATGAAAGGCCAGCGCAGACCAAAGCCACCAAGGCCGGTCGCTCAGGCGACTAGTGAAGTCATGTCATTCCCCAGAGCCAGCGACGCAGGGAGCGCACTGCGGACCGACACGGGGCAGCTGACCAGCCACAGAGGGGCTAGCGGCCCCTCCTGTCGGCTCCTCGGTCCTGAGGCCCAGAGGGGTGTCCCTGAGGTCTGCTCCACAAGCTACTCTGGGCCACCTGCCCAGCGCCACCCCAGGGCCCTGGCCAGTCTGAGGGCTCAGGGAGAAGGGGGCAGGCCAGGGTGGGGGCTTGGCGGCTGCATGCCCAGGGCTGTTTCCTGATTTTGTCACCAATTACTCCCTCCTTCAGAGTGTCTGCTCGTCCCACAAGGGCCAGGGGTACCTCCCGGTGCACTGGGGCAGGGCCTTACCGAGAAGTCGGTGTCTTCCGCCTTCAGGTGGGCTGCAATGTGCTGGACACCCTCGGCAGCCCGCATCAGGGTGGGCGGCAGGGCGGGCGGCAGGGGCGGGCGGCGGGGCGGTGCTTTGGTGTTGAGGGCTTGGAACGCTGTGTTTGAGGACCCTGTGGACAGCTCCTTGCACTTACATTTGCAGGGAGAGGCCTGGTCTGCAGGTGGGAGCTCAGTCCAGGGAGCCTGCAAGGAGGGAGGAGAGCTGGCCACAGGGCCGCTGGCCTGGGAGGCGGCCTCCTCTTGAGGAACGCAGTACTGGATGCTCTGAGACCGGCACCGGATGCCGCCCTCCGGTGCTTTGTTGGGGCTGGACATGTGCTGGATGCTCAGAGACCGGGCTTTGGCAAGCCCCGGGTCCCAGGTGCTGGTGGTTGGGCGGCAGGGGCTGGGCGACGGGCCGGGGCTGGCTTCCTCGGCCTCTGCTGGCTGCAGAGTGGGCACCTGGTCTGAGGGCAACGTGCAGGCCGGCTGGGGCTTGCCTGGCGCACCCAGGGGAGCACAGAAGGACGGGGTGGGCGAGGGGCCCTGGCTCTGGACTTTGCTCATGAAGTTGGGCTCCTCCTCAGGCTCCGGCCAGAAGCGAGGGGCACTGGCCATCCTGTGCATGGATTCGATGAGCCGCCGGCAGTTGCCCTTGGTCACGGGCGGCCGCTCCATGAAGAGCAGCCGCGGCACGATGTCCAGGAAGACGCGGCGCACCCAGGCGGGCATGGAGTGGGTGCGCGGGGAGCGGTGGTGCACGTTGAGCACGAAGACGGTGATGATGATGGAGAGCGTGACGAAGATCATGGTGAACAGCAGGTACTCGCCGATGAGCGGGATGACCAGGGAGGTGGAGGGGATTATCTCGGTGATGAGCAGCAGGAAGACGGTGAGCGACAGCAGCACAGAGATACACAGCGTGACCTTCTCGCCGCACTGGGAGGGCAGGTAGAAGACCAGCACCGTGAGGCAGGAGAGGAGCAGGCAGGGGACGAGGAGGTTGACGGTGTAGAAGAGCGGCAGGCGCCGGATGATGAAGGCGTAGGTGATGTCGGGGTACACCTCAGCGCAGCACTCGTACTTCCTGGTGTTGTAGGTGCCCACGGCGTCCACGAGGACCCACTCGCCGCTCTCCCAGAAGCCCAGCCGGTCCACATGGCTGTGCATGCTCACCAGGTCGACCTTGGCCTTGTCGTAGGTCCAGGACCCAAACTTCATGGTGCAGTTCTGCTGGTCGAAGGGGAAGGAGGTGACGTCAATGCTGCAGGAGCTCTTGTAGATGGCGGGCGGCGCCCACTGCACCCGCCCGTCGTGGAACAGGTGGGCCTTAGTCAGGTGGGTGACGGCGAAGTCCCCGTCCGCGCTGGCAGGGAGAGAGGGGTGAGACCCAGGAACAGGTGGCCCTGACGCCTGGCCCCCAAGGCGCCCGCCATGCACACACCTGGTCGTGAGTTTAGGCCCCGGGCAGGTGTAACCTGGCTATGCCACTCTCTCAGCCTGTTTCTCCACTGGCCCAGGCTCTCCACTCTGACCTGGTGTGGCCCCCACACAGGAGGAGGCAGCAGCCATTCTGCAAGCCCCTCGGACAGCCCTGCCACCTTCGGCTTTGAAATGCTCACAGGAAATCTCTCCTCGGCCCCGCGAAACCCGCACTGACCATGCCACCCGCCTCATGCTGGTCTCAGCAGCAGGTGAGCCCAGCCTGGCAAGGCCCCGCTCTGCACGGGGGGCCGCCACCCCGTGGGGCAGCAGGAGCAAGGCTGTGACCCCCACGGCAAGGCTGGGCCCCTCCCCGCTGGCTCCTCTGTGCCGGGCAGAGGGGAACATGGCCGGCAGTTTCTGGTCCCTCCCACCCCCGGAGGGTGTGGCATCGGGGTTGGCTGTGAGTCCGGAGCCCTTCTAGGCGGGGCTTGCTGTGTGGGGCTGTGGCTGGTCCAGGTTCCTGCTCCGGGCCCCGAGGTGCCCCAGGACTGTGACACCCTCTGCCCCAAAGGGACCACGTAGAAAAGCCTCGGGTGGACAGCACAGCCTCACGTGCATGACTTCCAACCAGGGGCGCCCCAAAGCCATCAGAAAAACGGGGCCCTGCTCGCCCTTCCCCTCACCTATCAGCTCAGCCTGGACACGCAGCCGTGCTCAGGTGCACATGTCTGGCCAGCAGCCACCACTGCCCCTGGAAATTGGCTGTGGCCCGGCCAGCATCAGCCACCAGCTCCTCACCCTCCCTCCAGGCCGTGCCCAGAGTCTGGGCACTGACCACAGCCCCACAGAGAAGCTGGTGTCCACCCGCTACCTCCCACGGGTCCTGGCAGGGAGGAGAGGGGGGAGGGTTGGGGTCGCAGCTCCCACTCTCCTGGGCTGCAGCCTGGGGGGCGTGCACAGGTCCCAGAGCAAATGGGAGGTTTTTAGCTCTCCCGGGAACATGGCGCTCCCCTGGGTCCCAGCACGCTGAGCTGATGCATGTTCTCTGGATCAAAGGTCTGGGCCGGGGGGCGGGGGGGGGTCTGGGGAGTTGAGCATGGACCCCCGGTGGCTCGGTGGCTGGAGGACTCGGGGTCGCGGTTCAGACCAGTGGCTTGCGGAGAGCAGAGAGCTTGCCCGCCTTCCCCCCTCCCCCCCCACTAATGCATCCTGAGACCATCCCCCAGGCGCCTCGCATGCCGCTTCCCCCATCACTGCAATCAGTCATGTCGGAAGAGGAGCGAAGGCGTTCTTAACCAAAGAGCAACCCTTTGTAGGTCAGGCCCAGCGCCCGGAGCAGGAGGGGCTGTGTGCAGGGCTGTGGGGAGGCCGGGGCTGCGTTCAGGTAGGGGAAGGGGCGATGGGGAGGGGGCTAAGTGCTTCTCTTTGTGAGCATGTCCAGAGCCTGGCCCCAGGCGTGGATCCAGCGATGACAGCAGAGGCAGGGACGGGAGGATGGCAGGAACCCTGGTCAGGGTCCCGGGAGAGACAAGTCTGAGCCCAGTGCCGGCCACAGCTGGGCCTGGAAACCCTGGCTCCAGCACAGAGCACCGTCCACCCATCAGATTTCGCTGGGCTGTTCGCGCGGGAGTGTGGGGAGCGGGCCTGGGGCCTGCGGTGAGGGCTGTGGAGATGAAGGGGGGACCAGGCCCGGGAGCTGACCCGGGCAGGCCCTGAGAGGAGCCGGCACATCTAGGCTTCTGGAACGAAGAGCAGCGCGTGGGGCAGGGGACAGGCTCTGAAAATGACTCCAGGCTGCAGGGAGCAGCTCGGGGCCTGCAGTCAGGGGGCAGTGCCAGCCCCTTTTCCCGGCTCCTGGGGAGAGAGGCCAAGGTGGAGCCAGGAGGTGGCCACCCCAGGCGCCCAGGCCGCACCCAGCCCCCGCTCTCCTAGCTGCTCCAGGTGAGATCCAGCCTCGGCCGCCTCTGGCTCACCAGCCTCGGTGGAGCTGCCACCCTGCCCACGGAGCCCCCGCCCTCGGGCTCACTTGTTGTAGAGCACGATGTCTGGCCGCCAGATGAGCTCGGAGGGGATGCGGATGGAAGTCACGTTCTCGTAGTCCCTGGGGTCCCAGCGCAGCTTATAGTCCCGCCACTCCTGCACGGCAGGAGAATGCTCAGCTGAGAGGGACGGGCAGGGCTGGGGCGGTGGCCGCGGCGCCCCTCCCACTCACCTGCTTCACCCACACATTCGTCGTCATCATCTGGTTCTTCTCGTCCTAGGACAGAAGCAAGGAAAGAAGTCACGGCGCCTGCAGTGCCGGGCCCATGGCTCTCTGGCCCTGAAGCTGCTTCCCCACAGGCCAGGCCAGGGCTGGGCATGGGGAGAGCGAGCACCTCATCTGCGGAGGTAGCCACGCCCAGGAGGGGAGGCCCAGAAGGCACTTAGGGATATGGCAGCAAGGGCCCCCAACCTTTCCAGAAGCAAAGTGAGGACAAGGTTTGGCCAACTGTATAGGCAGCTGGGGCTGGCCCTCCCCCAGCTGTGGGTGGGTGTGTGGGGAAGGGGGCACCAAAGGCGACCTGCATTGCTCTGTCACAGCTGGGCAGCCCCTCTGCATATGGGCCCCAGGTGAGCAGGCACCCGCCCCTCCTGCTGCCTCCAAATCCACCTGGGTGTGCACCGGGCGCCTCGCTACCAGACTCTGGTCAGGGCGGGCCTTGCTCCTCCAGGGGACAAGCCCCCAGCCGCTGTTTGGGGAGAAGAGGTCATGTCCCCAGGCATGGCCCTCGGTCCGGCTCTCCTGCAGGCCCGCCGGGGACAGGCCCTCAGCTGACCCAGTGGGACGCCCCCCAGAAAAGAGTGCTGAGGAGTATGTGACCTCGGGAGCCAGGAAGCGATGGCTGCCCCGCCTGCCTCCCCTCCGGGTGGACGGCCTGCCCCTGGAGGCCCCATCCCGACCCCAGGCTCCAGACCCTTCCAGGGGACAGCCTGCCTCCCTCCCGGCGGCCTGCCCAGCCCACGCGTGCAGCGTCAGCCAGGGCCTGGAAAGCACCAGGGCCTTGGGCTCCTCTGCAGGCGGGAGCTCACACAGGCGAGCACTGCGGCCAACACAGGCTGGCAGCAAATGCATGAGCCCCAGGGGGATGGGCGAGGAGGCCCTTGCACCCACCACCTGGCCCCGGGCCTCTGAAGGCCTGTCCTCAGTCAGCCCCAGAGCCCAGCGGAGCCTGGAGCTGGCCCCACCCTGCCTGGAGCTGCCACGGGCCTGGAGTCTCGGAGCAGTGCTCCCGCCCTCTGGCCTGGACTCTCCTGGACAAATGGGGAGAGGGGATCCCCAAGGAGCTGGCAGGAGGCCAGGCCTTGGTGCAGCCGAACCTTGAGTGGCAGCCAGCGGCCACCTCCACCAGCCACCACTTTGAACTGCCCTGGATGGTGAGGGCAGAAGGATGGTGAGGGCAGTAGGGTGGTGGGGGCAGAAGGGTGGTGGGGGCAGAAGGGTGGTAGGGGCAGAAGGGTGGTGGGGGCAGAAGGGTGGTAGGGGCAGAAGGGTGGTGGGGGCAGAAGGGTGGTGAGGGCAGAAGGGTGGTGGGGGCAGAAGGGTGGTGAGGGCAGAAGGGTGGTGGGGGCAGAAGGGTGGTGAGGGCAGAAGGGTGGTGGGGGCAGAAGGGTGGTGAGCGCAGAAGGGTGGTGAGGGCAGAAGGGTGGTGAGGGCAGAAGGGTGGTGAGGGCAGAAGGGTGTTGAGGGCAGAAGGGTGGTGGGGGCAGAAGCCTGACATGGCTGGGAAACAGGGCACATTGACGGGGCCCCTGCTGGCCCTTTCTGCCCCAGGGGGGATGGGCAGAGCAGGCTACGGCCTCTCCTGCCTCCCAAATATTGCCCAAGTTGGCAATGCTGTGCTCACCCTATTTCACAGGGAAAAGATAGGTAGGCAGCCTGGCACCAGGGCCCCCACACACCTCCCTGAGCCGACTCAATGTTAAGGTCCTGGCAGGGGCAGGGATGGGCATCTGGGAATATCTGTAGCCCCCTATAGCTGGACAAACCAGGCTCCCAGAGGCCCCTCCTTGCCAGGCTGGACAGACCCACACTCCAAGGCCCTCAGGAGCCCAACCCAGGTGGTGTGCCCATCACCCAGTCAGATCACACCGCACGATGAGCCCTAAGCCCAGAGCAGCAGTCGTTCGAAGGCTGGATCCTCTAGGAACCCCTGTGGCCCCTAACCACGAAGATAAACACCCCTCAGACCTATCCGAGACTCCCCCAAAGCCCGCATTCCAGACCTGTAGGTAATGGGGGGCTGCTGAACCAGTTTGAGGACAGGTATTACCCCACCAGGTGCACAATTCACACAAAAGCCCCACAACTTGACCTGGCACCGGCCCCACCCCACAGAGACATCTTCTGCCCTTGGCCTCTGAGGCTGGCAGCCTGGCCCACTGCTGACCACCTGGCACTGTGTCCCCATGTGGGACAGAGAAGGGCCAGGCCTGGGGCAGGTGTGCACAGCGTCTGCCCCTCCTCCAGACCCCACCACAAAAGTGCACTTGCTGGACTCAGGCAGGGGCCGTGCAGGCTCCTCAGCCCGGCACCACCTCCAGGCCCAGAGCTCCCACCCTTGCACCTACCACGTCAATGAGCTGGGCGATGGACAGGCCAAAGTGGACAAGGACCACGTCCGAGATGTTGGCCACGGGCCGGGACCACTTGTTGTAGCCAGAGAAGAGTTTCTTCAGCAGCCGTTCCTCTGCGTGAACCCGAGTCTCCACGGGGCCGCTCGCTGAGGACAGGCAGGCGTGTGGCTCAGAGCAGGGTCCAGTGGCCCCCAGGCTGCCCCTCCAGCCTCATGCCAGGCTGTGCTCAGCCACCCTGCTTTCTTCCATCTCTCCTGGCACATGCTACTCACCTCAGGACCTTTGCACAAGCTGCCCCACTCCCCACTTCCTTACGGAAGCCTTTCCAGCCCCCTCAGTTCTTCCTAGCACGGGCACCTCACCACAGAAGTGTTCAGCTGTCCCCACAAGCACTGATTTGCATGAGTCCCTCTCGGGGGCTGTATTTCCAGCCACCAGCAGAGCCGTGAGAACCTTACTTCAAAGCACAGGTGGGGAGTGAGGGGCAGGCCCAGGCAGGAGACAGAAGGGGAGTGAGGGTCCAGCCACCCAGAGCGGCTTTCGGTGGCTGCCAGCAAGCCCAAGGCTAGCCCCGGAGTTACCATCTCCTCAGGGACATCTCAGCGCTGACTCTGACAGCCAGCCCAGCACCCTGTGTTCTTGGATGGACACAGACTGCCCTCCAAGAGGCTGGAGTGAGCCCCCAGTGGGGAGGCCCAGTCTGTGGTCTCATGGCCTCCCTGCCTCCCTGCCTCCCTGGCACCTGCATCACAAGGGGGACTGGGAGACTCCCTGCCCCTGCTTCTCTCAACTTGCCCTGCTCACCTGCGAGTCATCTACAGGATGAGGAGGGCTGTGCACCCCTGGGGTTGGTCCTGGACCCAGTCCCTGCCCTCCCAGCCCACAGCCTGGACCTTGCCCCCTGGTGCCTTTGACCAGGAAGGTGCAGCCACCCCTCAGTGGGGAGGCCAGGGGTTCAATTCCCTCAACCCCCCTGAATAGCAAGGTGGTTGCTCAGGGGAGGGGAGGTGGAGGGGCTGGAACCCCCCCACAGAGGCCACCTCTCTGATCCCCCCAAGCCAGGAGCAGGCGTGGGGGCAGGGTTTGCAGGTGAGCTTGGCTGGATGGGCGCGGGGGAGGGGTGGGGAGATGGGTCCCTTCTCTCCACCCAAGTCGGAGCTTCTGGGTCCGTGTCCTCAAATAGCAGCGCCCACCGCACCCAAACCCCGCCCCGCCCCCTCGCCATTCGGGCGATTAACTCCGTTCTTGCCCTGCTCCGCCGCCCGAAGGACAGCCTCTGCGCCTCAGGGCGGGAGCCTCCGCGGCTGCCCCGTTGCGCGCTCCCGCCGCTTGGGAGCCCCCCTCCCTCTGCTCCGGAGATCCTGGGCCGCCCTGAAAGGGGCGAAAGCGGGCCCCTCCAGCTCCCCAAAACTTACCGGGCAGGAGGCCGGCCCCCAGCAGCAGCAGCAGCGGCAGCGTCGGCGCCCCCGGGCCCCCGAGCTCCATGGCGCACCGAACGGGCTCTAGGCACGGGCGTCTCCGCACTCCGCCGCGCCCCCTCTCCGTGGCCCGCGTGCGCCCAACTTCATGCCTTCCCGCCGCCCGGGCTGCTCGGTTCCCCCCGGCCTGGCTGGCGGTTCCTCCCGGGGTGCGCGGGGCTGTGGGCCCAGCGGAGCGGTCCCGCCCCCTGCCCGCCTCCGGCAAGGGGAGGAGGGACGAGGGAAGAGGGGGAGGAGAAGGAGGCGGTGGAGGGGTGAGGGGAGGAGGGAGAGGAGAGGGAGGGGGGAGGGAAGCTGCCGGAGGCGGGGCAAGGACGGGAGGGGAGGACGCGGTGCCTGGCCCGCGCGGGTAGTTTCCCTCGTCCTCCCGGGGCTGGGGACATGCCCGAACCACGGGTGGGGGCAGTAGTCACTGCGTGCGACCCGGGAATCCTGGCGCCGGTCGGCCGCCACCCCAGTCCCAGCTCTGCCGTCTGAAGGGCAGCCGCGCGCCCAGGGGCCCCCCGGCGCGAGGCGGGCGCCCTGCACGCGTCTGGTTAACTCCATCCCCTCCGCCTGGCTTTGCAGTTGGAAATGACACGTCCCTGTCACCTGCCCAGCGAGGCGTCCGAGAGGGAACCCACCCCGCTCTGCCTGTCCCTGGAGCCCGGGGTCGTGGGCGGGGCGCCCGGCCCCACCTCCGCGCCCTGCGAGCCGTGTGCTGTGAGGTGTGAGGACAGCCCCGCCGCACTCGCTGCGGGCAGGGGCCGCCGGCTGACCGGAGGGATTGGGGCCCAAGTGCCGGGAGAACAGACCCGCTTGCCCCTGACTGTCTTCAACTCTAGGGGCCAGACTCGAGGCGCTCCGCCCTCCGACAGGTCCAGGCGGCCCCGCAGAGCAGCAGGTGCCAAAGGAGCGGCGGGCAGGGGCCGCTTTGTGCCGGAGGCGAGGGCGCTCCCAGAAACGTGAGGCCCCATTCCTGCCGGCTCTGCCTCTGCGAGGGACCAAGATCCCCAAACAGAAACTTGGGGCCCGGGGTGGGGGCAGAGAAAGAGGGGCTGGCGAGGCTCTGCGCTCCTCCCCGCGGGCGCCCCACCCCGAAAAGGCAGACTGTCCGAGGTCCTCCTGGGTCTCCCCACCCAGGCCCAGGTGCTCTGCGAACCGCAGGCTTCTGGCCGCAGCCCCGCCCTCTCCCCATCGCCCGCAGCCGTCTGTCTGTCTGTCTGTCGCCCTGGGCCGGGACAACAGTTCCACATGCTCGGCCTGAGCGCAGACTCAGCAGGATGGCCCCCACTGTCCACAGGCTTCCGGACGCTGGCAGGCCCTTGAGGCCCGCCCACACCCCGAGGCTTATCCCTGCAAATGGGCGAGGAAATGGCAGAGGAGAAGCCACGGCCGGGGCACAAAGTCAGGAGTGGGATTCCAAACCAGGCCCCCTGTCTTCAGGGCCTACACTCTGGCCTCTGTCCAGCCACGGGCACAGCCTGTCCAGGGCCCCTGATGAAACCATGTCCTGGTGGCACCCATGGTCTATCCTCCCTGGAGCCCAAGGAGCCTGCCCTGAGGAAGCCTCTGGGTCAGCCGACCCATCTCCCTCCCCGCACCACCCACAGACCCTGAGCCTGGTCTGGTCTCTGTCCTGTTTTGAAAGGCAGGCCAAAGTCCCCCCACAGAGGGGCCCTCACCCCTCCTCCTCCTCAGCCATCCGAGCCCCACAGGCAGGGCCAGACCTGGATTCCTCTGGCATCTCTTTGCCCCATCATGAGCCAGCTCTGCGCCAGGAACTGGAATGTTCTCCAAGCTGCTTGGAGAGTTGGACTGAACCAGGAGCTGGTGAACAGGCCCTGCCTGGGTGCCAGGGAGGGGAGGAGGGCCCTGAACCACTCCCCCCCACCCCGCCTTGTGGTAGGCAAACCCCAGGGTTAGACCAGCCGGAGCCCCAGTCCCAGGAAGGGTGGCAAGTGCTAGCGACCCTGAGTGGAGACTCCCGAGTGGGAGAGCGTGCACAGCCCCTTCGTTCCCATGTTGACGAGAAGGCCCTACTCTACAGTCACAGAGCAAGAGAAGGGACGCCAGTTTGCAGAGCCCATTTCTCAGTCGTTTATTGGTGAAGAGCCAGCCGCGCTCCCAGCGGGGCCTCCACAGCGATGCCAGAATGCCTGTGACGCAGCGGCCATCGCCACACGCAGCTGGCAGTCCGGAAGGTGGGGCACAGTGGGCTTGTCACTGGCTGATAAGGGGACGTGGGCCTTGTCCCATCACCCCGTGGCACGCTTTCCAGGTGAGGCTGCTCCCTGTGCCTCTGCGTTTCGGCTCATCCTACGGGGCCTGTGAACCTCGGTGCTCCCATGAGTGGGGCTGGAGGCAGGGAAGAGACAGGTGCATGATGAGCTGGGCCAAGCTCTGAAGGCTTCCTGGAGGAAGGGGCACACAGGAACGTAGCCCCAGGGAACATGGGCAGTTACTCAGGCAGGTGCCAGGGGAGTTTGCTTAAGTTCCAGGTTCTGGCCTCTCACCTCAGGGACTATTCAGCCTGGACGGCCTCCAAACCTGTCATTATGACGGCTCTCTTCAGGCAGCCCTGGTGCAGGGAGCCTCAGACTTCGAGCTGATGTGGCCCAAGGACTCAGCAGAGTCAGGCCGGACCCACCCCTGGCCTGGTGGGTGCTGGGATTGCCCCGGGCTGGAGTCTGCACAGGGAGGGGCGGCGGCAGCCACAGGCGGCCTGCACCGAGCTGTTTCCCTTTGCTTTGGCTCGAGCAGTCGGGACGGTGGCTCTCCTGGCCATTCCCACAGGTGAGTTCAGCCAGGGGGCCTGGCGAGGCCAGCAGGCCCGCTGTTCCTGGCGCCAGCAGACACAGGACTGCCTGCACGTGCACGCACACACTTCTGCCCAACCTCACGTGGGTTTGCTGATGCAGCAGATTCATTGGCCTAGCCCAGTGATGGCGAACCTTTTGAGCTCGGCGTGTCAGCATTTTGAAAAACCCTAACTTAACTCTGGTGCCGTGTCACATATAGAAATTTTTGATATTTGCAACCATAGTAAAACAAAGATTTATATTTTGATATTTATTTTATATATTTAAATGCCATTTAACAAAGAAAAATCAACCAAAAAAATGAGTTCGCGTGTCACCTCTGACACGCGTGTCATAGGTTCGCCATCACTGGCCTCGCTCATCAATTTGCACGGCCTTTCTCCCCACCTGTGCCCCCTGGAAATCGCTGGTTTGGGGAACCTTGTGATCATCGAAGCCTCTGAATTAGCCTTACTCCAGACCTCAAGGGCCCTCCCCCTGGCTGCTCCTGAAACCGTTTCTCAGGACAGGAAACCCTGGTTCACAGGCAAATGAGACCAACTCTGGAGCGTGGGCACCTCCACCCCCCAGCCTCCGGCCTTTATGGCCGGACGTGTCCTCTGAGGGTGATCATGGGAGTGGGGCTAGGGAGGCAGCACCTCCAAGACCCCTCCCAATGCACCCCCAGCCAATGCCGGCCCCTCTGGAGTGCAGTGTCTCTGCAGGAAGGACTCCCCCTCCCGTCCCCCCCCTCTGCTGCTGCCCTCTCCACCCTCTCCCTGTCCCAAGGACATTTCCATGGTAACAGCTCTTGACATAAACAGGGATTTGAATTAAAGGTGGGAGCTTTGGCTGGGTGCCCAGTCCAAGCCGCACAGAGAGTGTGGGGGGAGCACGTGAGGATCGGGGAGGCCGGCCTGGGAGGGAGGAGAGGCCGCAGCGCCAGGACCAGTGGGGCTTCTGTGATGCTGGGAGGCAGGGTCCTGCGTGTCCTTTCACCTTTCACCCAGGCCTGAGCTACAGGACAGGGATGGCCCTCCCTGCCCCACCCAAACCTTCGTCCCACCGACCACACTGCCCTCGAGGCTCCTCCATTTCTTCCCTGGGTCAGCCACAGCCCTTCAAAGCCCAAATACCCCCGAGGGAGGACAGGCCAGGCGTGGGGCTCCCTCAGAACTGAGCTTTCCAGATGTGTTGTCTCTAGCCCTTCACTTCTGCCCCATCACCCCCTTTCCTCTCCCTTCCCGGACTCTTCACCCCCGACATCATACTGCCTGTCTTCCAGGGGCCTCCCCCTGCCCCCACCAGGAGTGTGAGGTCATGAGGGCTCCGCACAGAGTGCCTGGCTCTGGGCCGTGGCTGTGCACATGTGTTAGTGAGAGAATGTGCGTGGGTGGGCGGAGCGATGGCTGGGTGATTGGTGGGCGGAGGGATGAATAGAGGCCTGTCAAGTGGGCACCAGGGAGGCCAAGCTCACTTGGGCCCCCACGTATCCACCCACCCTGGCCAGGACCCTTCCACTCCAGCTGAGAGGACCCAGGTGTTTGGGCTGCCCCTGCACTTACAGCGGGTGAGACCCCAGGAGGGAAATGATGACCACAGTGGGTCAGGCAGGAGCATGGGTGCTGGGAATTGGGAGGGGTCAGAGCCATCGTGCTCACCACGCCGACCGTCCTGTCACCTGTCAGGAATGGAGCAAGAGGGAATCCAGTAGCTCTCGCCTCACTGGCCTGGCGAGGCCACCCTGCCCTCCCTCCGGTGGGGCCACTGGCCAGGCTGTCCCTGAAGCAGTCTCCTCAACCAGTCCTGCCGTGGGACCCTCCCCGGCACAGAGGGGACCCCGCGCAGCACAGCCCTAGGCTGGGCCTGGGTGCCTTCTCTCCGACTATTAGGGGGACCTGGCCTGGCCTTGGGGTCTGATCCCACGGCAGGAGCCCTTGTCCAGCACACAGTCCCGTGAGACCGTGTGGGAAGGGTGCTGTGTCCAGCCCCCAGGCCACCCTGACCACGCGGGGAAACAAGTGTCCTCCTGGACCAGAAGCCTCCACCTGCCACCACACCCCTCAGGCCCTGCGGCCTCCCTGCCCTCAGCACCATGGACAGCGCCCCGCCCAGCTGTCTGTGTCCCCCCCCCCCCACCACCACCACCCCGCCCCCACTCTCGCCAGAGGGAGAGAGGCCAGCTCTGTGCCATCTTGGCCCGTTTCTGGTAGCACAAGTTCTGAAAGCCAAGTGCTGCAGAAATGTGACATCGGACCATGTCTCCCCTTCGGACCGCACTCCCTTCCACACACCCATTAGTGACCCAGTGGTTCTCAACCTTCCTCATGCTGCGACCTTTTAATACAGTTCCTCCTGTTGTGGTGACCCCCAACCATAAAATTATTTTCGTTGCTACTTCATAGCTGTAATGTTGCTACTGTTATGAATCGTCATGTAAATATCTGATGTGCAGGATGTATTTTCATTGTTCGCGACCCACAGGTTGAGAACCGCTGCAGATACTGCGCCTGTCTCCTGGAGGCCGCACAGGCGCTGTGACCAGGGGGAGGGGCGAGGTGGCTGCTTCCCAGCTTGGAATCTAAAAAGCACCAGTGTCTCCCTTGCAGGGGGAGTGGACAGCAGCCCAAAGGCGGCGCTCTCTCACGATCTGGGTTTAAGCTGGGAAACACCCGTGGGAGCCAGGCAGGGCCTGCTGCCCAGCAGACCACACCTAGCCCAGTGTCCTTCGCTTCCCACAGCCCTGGGGGCGGGGGGCGGGGGATGTGCTCCATGCTGGAGTCTCCATCTCCATGCAGGTCTCCTCTCCCTGGAAGACCTTCGACCTTCAAGTACAGCTGGTACCCGACAGCTGAACCAGCTACAGGCTCTTTGTATCTGGGCATCGGGTATCGATCCCCCACTGGCTGGGCTCCCAGTCACAGCTCTACGTGTCCCTGCCTGCCCCCCTGCCCCCTGCCTGCCCCCCTGCTAAGCAGTTAATTACCGCTGGACACACTCCAGGAGAGGCCTGGCCTCCAGGTGGAACACTGCAGAGTGACAACTTGCTTGTAATAAGGAAGAATGATGAGCGCTGGGTCTGTCTCCAGGCTCGCCATTAACCCAACAAGCAAGCGAGTGAGGGTTAGATGGGAGCTTAAGGGCCGGCACCTCTGAGCCTGTTTCCTCAGCTGTGAGGGGCCTGTCGTGAGGAGGGACTTGGCACCGGCTGGGTGTCTGGAGTTGCTGAGTCGTCACTGCCACTAAGTCACTATTGTAAGGAGTCACCGGGCAATTACTCCTCTGGTCCTTCAAGGGGAGGTCCCTGTGCCACCGCTAAGGGGTCCCTGCAGCACCCCAGCTCACGGGCCTTCAGAGCTCACGGGCCAGGCTCCGGCTGCCGAGCGGCTTGTGTGGCTCCATCCCGGCAGCCGAACCCAAACCCGAACCTGAACCCGACAACAGGTCTCTGACACCTGCCGCCCCTCAAGCCAGCGGCATAGCCGAGCCCCTGTCCGGCCAGCTGGCCGCCTGCCGGCGCCTCCCATGCAGCGTCCTCGAAGGAAGGGCCAGGACAGGAGGAGGAGGGGGGCCAGGCTTTCATTGCTCTGCTGTGGATGGGGCTGCTGAGCGGATTGGAGGCCACTGTGGCGGAGGGCAGGCCTGGGTGGGGAGAAGCCCAAGTGACCCTCCAGGAGCTTCCAATCCTCCTCCTCCTCCTCCTCCTCCTCCTCCTTCAACTCTGAGCCACCTTGCCCTCTCTCAGCCCCAAACCTGGCACCAGTAGAGATGGACTCTGCCTAGGAGACCCCATCTGTGTCCATGAGATCTGTCCCCAGGGCTGAGGCCATGAGGCCCCCAAGGCCAGGCCCCTCTGAGGCAACGGAAGAGCCACATCAGGATTTGGCCAAAGTCCCTCATGCCTGGCGAGGTCTGAGCCCCCAACCAATGCCCCATTTGGCTTCTCATCACATCGTATTGGACCCCGCCCTCTGGCGTGCACCCTGCCCAGACTGGGCTTGGCTGCTGCCCGTGAAGTCCCCACACCGCAGGCCTGGGGCCCCGCTGTCGGGAGGCATGTGTGGCCCACAAGACCCCGAGCTGGGAAGCTCCAGCCCCGGCCCCTCTGCCACAGGATCTCAGGCCAGGCTCAGCCTCCCACCCGTAAACTGAGCAGCCGCCCCCCAGCCCCCCACCCTGGGCTTGGTGAGCAGGGATGTCCTCACCAGGGGAGCGAGCGCAGCAGACTCAGAAAGCTCCTCCTACTGCTGACACCAGGCGGGGTGTCTGCGGCTTCCCGGGAACAATGGCCTTGAGGTGACGCTCAGGCCAGGTGAACCCTCCCTGCAGCACCTTCGGGACCAGTTTCCAGGGGCCTGAGTTCCCACAAATATGGGCTGGAGACGGTGACGGTGGGAGTGCCCGGCAACGCAATGGCGGCGGCTGTGGACGTCCGCCTGCAGGGTACACGCCAGAGGATGGGGAGGCTGCATGGCTCTGGGTCTGAGCTGCTGAGGCCAGTGGAAGAGGTGGGAGAGGAAGAGCCTCGATCCCCAGCCCAAGCCAGTGGGACGGCTGTGGGCCCAGAGGCCATTTCCGGGGCAAGTTTGCCCAGCAAAGGAGTGTTCCCAACAAGGGGCGTGGGGCCTGACCTGCCCCGCATTTCCATCCCGATCTCCACGCCCAGCTCTCCTGCCTGGGTGGGGGAGCTCCTGCAGGAAAGGCAGGTCCCCAACGTCCACAGCCTGCCGACTCCAGGGGCGTCCACACCATCCTGTCTCCAGGCCTAGGGGCTAATTCCAGAGGCAGAGGCCCCCTGTGCCAGGGACCGGATCTTCAAATCAGCACATTTGGGGGCGGGCAGGGCTATCGTACTCCAGTCCTCTGACCAGCACTGACGGGCACCCGAGCTCCCTAAGGCTGCCGTCAGCATACTGGGGTGCTGCCTGCTGAGGCGTCCTCAGGGTCCGCAGCAGCCACCCTGCATGGCTGCGCTCTGGCTGGGCTCTGGTGCTGGGATGCTACGGGGCCAGGGGTCGAAGCTGCGCTTGGCATCGCTGGGAGCCCCGGTGCCCTGAGGGTCTGGGGTCAGTTGGAGCTTGGCAGAGGCACCGCCAAGCCTGGGGCCAGAGAGCCCAGGGAGCAGCAGGGAGAGTGGTTGCGATACACCCACCCCAGGTCCCCAGCTCCCTGGCCCACAGTGGGTCCTGGGCCATCTGGTCTCCTTGTCCCTGCTGCTCCTGTCCCAGGCTCATGGGGGCAGTGAGGTCCAGTGAGCCCTCTCAGTCTTGGTCCCTTATGGGGAGGGAACACTGGGCATTCAGCCTCCACACGGGGAGCCAGGAGTCAGGACCAGTGAGTGCCTGTAGAAGGGGACACAGACCTTGTCAATTAGGTCCTATTGATTAGCGTATTGAGTGGACGCAGCCGGACACGTCCCCTGAACTAGCGTCACTCGTGTAGAGTGAGTCCCGCCAGGAGGGGCAGCTGTGCTCCCTGCCTGTGAGGCAGCGTGGCCCCGTTTCATCGCCAGCATGTTCTACGTGGATGGTCAAGAGCACCTGGGCGGGTTATCATTTTGTTACTTTCATCCTGACGAAGCCGAGGCCATCGGCTCAGGAGAGGGCCCGACGCCACCGACACCACAGCTCCTGTCCCAGCAGGGACCCGACCTCCTGCTGTCCCACCCACCGTGCTCCCAGCTGAGCCCGGGGCTGTCTCTCCATAAACCCAGCTCTGCCCCCCATTGACAAAGACACATCTGCAATAGCTCTTCATGCTCCAAAGCCAGGAGCCAGGAGCCAGCAGCCAGCGCCAGGGGCCTGCAGCTGGGACAGCAAGGGAGCAGGCTCGCGGCCCTCAGGCGCCTTCCTGATTCTGCCGCTAAGCCACCAAACTTCCCGCTGTGAGAATAAACAAGTCACCTTTTCTGTCAAAGAACAGTTTAGCTGCCGCCATGTTGGGGTGAGTGACTTGGCAGCCGCTATGTTGACCATGTGACCTGCAGCTCCCTGGGGGCCGTCATCTTGAAATGGCAAAGGCCCACCCACCCCTTTGAATTAGCCAATCATGAAAGACTGTGCACCTGAGCTCCAATCAGGAGTGAGGGACAGGTCACGTGCGTCAGATTAAAAAGCTGAGTGGACCCCCTATTGGGTGCACATGCTTCCAGACCATGTGTGTGCACCCTTCTACTTGGAAGTAAAGATATTTGCCTGCTGCCTGGCTCCCATTGTGCTTTGTGTTCTACCAGGACCCCTGACTTGAGGGGCTCACCTTATTTCTTACAGTTTGGGGGCGCATCCAGGATCCCGTTTGTCATCACAGAGGGAAATTGGACCCTTCTCCTGAGGAGGTGCACCCTGCTGCCAAGTTGTGGCGGCCTCGGGGAGGAGGGTCAGCCATCACCTCTGGGCGGACTCCGAGCTCAGGATCGAGAGTCAGCCAGCAACGCAGGAAGGGCCCAAGCAAGACCCGCGGCAATCGGGTGACCTCATGCATGAGCCAAGGTGGGAATTGGACTAAGCACAACTTTGGTGATTGGGTGTCCTTGGAGGTCGGGCATATGTGACTGGGATGTGCCTTGGACCTAAAGCGAGTGCGGAGTTCTATCTGTGGTTCTGTTCTCCTGCAAGGGAAGTGGCAGAGAGGGACGAGGCAGATCTTGGGGAGTACGAGAAACCTCCAACATGCGGGGTTGAGTTCATAGTCACAAGGGACCTGCCAAGGATGGGAAGCAGAAATTCTAGGCCTAAGGCATACATTCCCCCAAAATAGTCCATTGGGGGAATGCTGAGGTTCTGAGGAGGGACAGTTCCCAAACTAGGGACAGAAGACATTGCTCTGCTTTAGTGGCTCTTAATACAGGGCATTCTGTGGTGTAAACTTTTAGTATGTTGCACGCACCTGTATTAGAGTGTTCCTGTTGATGTTTTATATCTCTTTGTTGTTTGTTTAATTTGTTTAAAAATGGGGCAAGTCCCGCTTTGGGGAAGCCCAGTTATGTGTGGGGAGGCTGAACACGGTGACAGAGATTGCAGGAATGCCCCAGCAGCTGCCAAGAATTCTTAATCTTGGGGATTCATTCTGCTTTCCCTGGCAGGGTGTTAGCCTGCCAGAAACTCTTAGCTAGTGAGATTTCTGTCTGTGTGTCTGTAATGTAATTTTGGCTTTCTATCTTTTATGGACTTTAGTTTACTCTTCCTTGGTTTATGAACATAGGGACAAAGATAACAGGGGGAAGTAGGGATTACAGGCATGGGGAAGTAAGCTATACAAGCTGGGTTGGGCAACAATATTAATGTTTCCATGATAATGAGCAGTTCTTGAATGAGGATGGACTGCATTCCAACGCTGACTCCCAGGTCCCGGGGGCGTACAACTCCCAGCCAGATTGGTATGTCCTTTCTTTGAACAGAAAGGGAAATCATGGTTAACAGCATAATTAATATTTCCCATAACCATAACTAGTCCCCAGTGTTCTATTTTCCCCATAACACTTGGAGGAACAATCTGTAGAAGTACCCTCTAGCAGTGAAGGGGCGGCAGGGGGTGGGGGAGTGGAGGCACTCCTGCTTTCAAAAGGGAAATAAAATAAAATAGTACTTTCACATTAAAGCCACTGAAGACTGGTGAGTTATCCCTGTTACAAAATTGGTCAAGAAAATGCTTTGGTTAATAATTGGCTTTAAAATTGCAAAGTTGTTAAGATATAATAAATAGATGTAACTAAAATGAAGGGTTTATGATAAAGCTCTTCAGCACATCCTAAACCTTTTTCAATGGACAGACAGACTAGGAGGATGAGAGAGGGTCCGGGGGGGCCCTTTGATCCCCATATACACACAGATCCCACTGGGGTTCCCGGAGGGGTGCCACGGAGTCTAAGGCTAGATGTCAGATTGCCGCAGGGTGTGAGTCTGTCCTGTGCTGGTGGCCACTGTGAACAAGAATGGGTGGATTGGTTATAGTTTCTAGAACCAGCAAAGGCTTGTTAACGACACTAGAGACGCAGCTAAAGGGATAGTGAGCAGCTGGGTGCCGGCAGCGGGGTGCCGGGGAGAGCAGGGTGGCCTTGGACCTGATCCCGGCAGAAGGAGGAGGAAGGTGTGTCGTGCTGGGGCCCGTGCTGCCCATTCGTCCCCGACCACACGGCGCGGACGGTCGCTGAGCCTAAGGCCCGGCAGCTTCAGCGCCGAGTGAGCCGGGGCCGGACCGCGGCTCCTCCGATCCCCTGGGCGATGGTGCCCACGTCGCCCTTTGACTGGGCGCTGCAGTGCTGGTGTCGCAGCATCCGTGTGGGGGGGTCTTAGCCAGGGCGAATCGGAACCGCATCGGAACCGCATTGGCCCAACAGCAGTTAGTCTCCTCCTGGACGCTGCAGGGCAGGGAAGTCAGTGGGTGTCAGCGAGTTTGAAGGAAGAGTCTGAATAAAGAGAAGGGGGATTGTGAGAATGAACACGCCACCTTTCCTGTCAAGGAACAGTTTAGACAGCCCCAAGTTGGCCCCATGACCAGCTCCCTGGGGACCAACATCTTGAAACGGCAAAGGCCCACCCCTCCCTCTGAATTAGCCAATCTCGGACGACCATGTGCCTGCGCTCCAATCAGGAGTGAGGACAGGGCACACGCGTCAGGATTAAAAAGCCGAGCGGACCGCCTCTCAGTGCGCATGCTCCCAGACCGTGTGCGCCCTCCTGCGGGAGGAAAGATGCTGCGCTGCCAGCTCCCGAGCATGCTTTGCGTTCTACCGGGACCCCGGACTGGGGGGCTCGCCTTACTTCTTACACCATCCCTCAGGCTCAGCTCCGCACCCCATCTTTCTCTTCCTTCTTGCCCTGGGCCCCTGGCAGGTGGGCTGGCCTAGACCTCCCTCTCTGCTCTGGCCCAGCGGTACCTGTTTGGCTGTCCAGGTGCAGGGACCCGTCTGGTTCACCGTCTGTCTCCAAAGCGCCTGCCGCGTCCCTGGCCTGTTCTCAGGGTGGCTCTGGGTCTGTCCCAGTGCTGGGCATGGCGTCCGCTTGCAGTTTAAATGTGTTTTCTCGGCCTTGGAAACAGATTGAGCTGTGGCTGTGTCCTCTTTGGCTCAGCCCCACAGCGGACAGTGCCCTCCTTGCTCAGCATGGATACCACGCAGTCCGGCTCCCCGCTCCTCCACCCGGCACCTGCGTCCCTTGTGTCCTGTGCTGGCCCGAATAGGGGCTGCTCCTGCACTCCCAAATGGGGTCTGGAGTCTGACTGTCCCCAGGGGGAGGGGGCACAGGACACACGCGGACTGGAGGGTGGGTGGGTGCCTGGGAGTGCGGCCCCCTGGCATCCCAGATGCTCCGCACTTTTCCAAGGAACCAGGGAAGCGTTTGCAGGTTGGAAGCTGCCTTGGAGGCCCAGCTGTCACTCACAGCAGCTCTGAGCTGTTGAAACTGGACACCAGGGGTTGGGCTGCCTGTCACTACTTGAGCCAATTAAGCAGGGACGAGGTTGAATAATTTATGAGCATTTATTCCAATACTGCCAGCAGCGTGGGGGAGCAGCACGTCAGCCACGATAATCTGCTCTGCACCCCCCTCATTAGCCAGCTGCCTGTATGGGCACAAGTGAAACCAAAATGTGGGTGTTGAGTCCGAGTTCATTGTCTCTCAAAATGGAAGAATGACGTCGCGGACAAAAATGGTTAATGGATCCAGAGTTTATTGAGAGCATCCAAGTGAATTAAAGCCATAGCCACGCGGACACAGGGATGAGCTCCCCCACCTGAACTCACTGCGTGCAGGGGAGATGGGAGAGAAGGAAGAGCACCTGCTTTTTTGTAGAGATGCTTGTTTGTTAGTTCCTGGTTGGTCCTTTTGTTACAGAAGACCAGAGAAAACCCAAGCCACGCTTAGAGAAAGGGTGTTACATTTTAATTACTAAATTCTGCGCAGGCCCAGAGAAAAATGTGTCTTTCAAATTCTGGGCCCCCCAACATGGAGGAAACTTCTCTATACTTTTTCCAGTCCTTTGTCTCCCAAATTTGGAATGAGACTTCCAGGCCCTCTGAGAAAGAAGGCCTGCGTGCTGGGAAGGGGCCATGAGACCATATCTCAAGGCCTGGCCTGGTGCCAGCACTGCCAACTCTGGGGCACAGTTTATGGCCTTTATGGAATGGGAGTCATCTTATTTTCCTTATTATTTGCGTTTACAGAAGCCAAATAGCAGGGTTAAAATTTCAAACAGCAGTTTCTATATAAGATGGATGCTTCGCTTTCAAAGAATTTTGCCTTAATAACATCCTTGGGATTGGTTATATGCCTCACTGTCTAGGGCAGTGGTTCTCAACCTGTGGGTCGCGACCCCTTTGGCGGTGAACGACCCTTTCACAGGGGTCGCCTAAGACCATCCTGCATATCAGATATTTACATTACGATTCATAACAGTAGCAACATTACAGTTATGAAGAAGCAACGAAAGTAATTTTATGGTTGGGTCACAACATGAGGAACTGTATTTAAAGGGCCAGAAGGTTGAGAACCAGTGCTCTAGGGATTGGTTATCTGCAAGCTGCCTGTCTTAGAAATAGCCACACCCGCCCAGCTGGGGTGCCTTCGTAACTCTGCCTACTTGGGTTCTGGCTTCACTTCCTCCTCCCCCGGCCCTATCTACCTAACTTTCTTCTGTCTCCTCACAAGGACAAAGGTCACATGGGTGTAGGAGGCAGGCCCTGGGATTCATCTTCAGCATAACAGCGTGTAGCCAGTGGGTTACCGGATTTCCTCAGGGCAGACAGGATAGAGGGAGGAGGCAGAGGGTGGGTATGAGAACCAAGAACTACGCACGGGACCAGCAGCACATTTTCCAGGAAGATCCACTAGACCAGTGATGGCGAACCTATGACATGCGTGTCAGAGGTGGCACGCGAACTCATTTTGGGTGACACGCATCGACAGAGACAAAAAATTGCATAATTCAAATATTTGTCTCTCACAACGGCCAGAGTTGGGCATCACTCAAGTAATATTATTACTCATGTTACTCATGATCGATAGTGCAATTCTAAAACCGGATGTAAACATGTACATCGGTGTTGCGTAGCAAAGATACATAGTGAAAACATCCAAGATACATTGTTCCAATATTGACATTAATATAAAAAGGCTAAGAATTGCACTATAAAGAGATTAATCTTTACCCATGACATTTTATTTTTACTCAAGTGACAAAATGCCCAATTCTGGAAACGGCCTCCTTATTGTCAACACGTGCCTCGGGTAAGCTTCCCGTGCGTTCGGGTGCATTCGGCAAACGGACGCACTTGATCGCCATGTTCGTTAGGAGACAGGAGTGGGAGGGTTAGAAGAAAAAGATATACAGTGCAACAGGGCTCGACGAGACATTCTGCATGTCGGATCATTGATTACAGCACCATATACTTGTTGGTTATACATACTATCTTTGAATTGTTTTGCACCAGGAGTCAGTGCAACAACACTGCAAAAAGTTACTAGGTGAGAAACCTATCAACCTTTTATAAAAAACGCCCTAATTTATATTTATTTATTTTTGAAGCCTTGTGATGGAGAATCAAAAAAAATAAAAAAGCAAGATTGAATAATAAAGGAAGTGGAAGTAGCAGTAGCCGATCCTTTCAAGACATATGGATGGAGATGTACGGGATTGTCGACAGAAACAATAGATCATTGTGCATACTGTGCAATGAAACGGTACTAAGCAGAACGTGGAATGTAAAGACACATTTTGAAACTAATCATTGTCAGCTCTGGAAAAAAAGCATTGATGAAAGGAAGGAATACATTTCTAGGCAGCTACACCTCTATAAAAGTCAATCAAATTCCATCATTAAATTTGTAAGATGCTCTACAAATTTAACATCAGCAAGTTACTGTATTGCTCACTCCATAGCTCAGCATGGAAAAGCCCTCAGTGACAGAGAATTTACTAAGGAAACATTTCTAAGATGTGCACCAGCTCTATTTCACGATATGAAAAATAAAAATGATATTATTAAAAGAATTTCTGAGTTACCACTCAGTAGAAATACTATCAAAGACAGAATAATAGATCTTAACAAAAATGTACAACATCAATTAAAAAAAGACTTAAATAGTTGTAAATATTTTTCAATTTCTCTTGATGAAACTACTGATGTCACATCAAATGCTCGGTTGGCCATTATTGCTAGATATTCTGATGGTCTCACAATGAGAGAAGAGTTGATAAAGTTAGAATCAGTGCCAATAAGTACATCAGGAAACGAAATATGTAAGGTTGTTATAAAAACATTCAGTGACCTAAACATTGATATCTCTAAAATTGTGTCAGTCACGACAGATGGGGCACCAAATATGGTGGGAAAAAATGTGGGATTCCTGAAATTGTTTATGGAAGCTATTAGATATCCACTTGTACCTTTTCATTGCATTATCCACCAGGAGGTGTTGTGTGCCAAATCAGGATTCTCAGAATTGAATGATTTCATGTCAGTTGTAACAAAAATTGTGAATTTTATAGCTTCTCGGCCCCTTCACAAGCGAGAATTTTCTGCACTTTTACAGGAAGTTGATTCAACCTCCATTGGACTACCGATGTTCAATAATGTGAGATGGCCGAGTCGAGGTCAAGTACTTGAGCGATTTGTGGAGTGCTTTGAAGAAATTACGGTATTTATTGAGAAGAAGGATCTGGCAAACTTTCCTCAGATCAATGATCATAAGTGGGTCAGCAATTTCATGTTTTTTACAGATCTCTCTGTTCATATGAATGAACTGAACTTAAAATTACAAGGATTTGGCAAAATATTAATGTTATGTTTGGATACATCAAATCTTTTGAAAGTAAACTTAAAATTTTCAAGTGAGATATTGAAACTAAAACTTATAAGTATTTTCCTCGGATAAAAAAGTATTTCGAGAAGGCCACTACAACAAGTGTAATGGAGTCCGTACTTATGTGCCAGAATATAGTAAACTCGTTATTTGAACAGTTCAGCGAAAGATTCGACCAATTTAGAAGCCTAGAACAGACCATTAAAATAACTAAGTATCCGGATGTATTTGTTTACAGTACTTTGGAATTAAAGGATTTCCAATGGATGCAAATGGACGATTTAGAGATGCGACTTGCAGATTTTCAAGGTAGCGTTTGGACTCATGTGTTCGTCGACTTAAGGTCGGAACTTGAAAATCTGGAACAAAATCGTTTGAATAATGAAGAAGAGTGCAACTATGAACAAGAAATTTTGAGAGCTTGGAACAGAGTACCTGACACTTTTAGCGACATAAAAAATCTAGCGATGGCTTTGCTAACAATTTTTTCATCAACATATTTTTGTGAGACTTTGTTCTCAGCATTAAATAATATTAAAACGAACAAAAGAAACCGGCTAACAGATGAAGTTAGTGGCGCTTGCTTGGCCTTGAAGTGCACCAAGTATGAACCTGCAATCGAAGAACTAGCAGACAAACTTCAGCACCAAAAAAGTCACTAATTTCTAGTTTTTGCAGATTGTCAAACTGCAGCAGGAAGGCCGGGGAGGGTGGGTGCAGGAGGTAGGGGGGTAATAGATCAACCAAAGGATTTGTATGCATGCATATAAGCATAACCAATGGACATAAGACACCGGGGGATAGGGGAGGCTAGGGAACTGTCTAGGGCGGGGGGAAAAAATGGACACATATGTAATACCCTTTGTAATACTTTAAGCAATAAAAAAAAAATTTCTAGTTTTTGTACCATTTATCATTGTTTTTATTATTATTTTTTCCTAAATGTACATTGTTTTTCTGTTTTTGCCCATTTTATACATATTTTTTGGTTGATTTTTCTTTGTTAAATGGCATTTAAATATATAAAATAAATATCAAAAATATAAATCTTTTTTTTACTATGGTTGCAAATATTAAAAAAAATTATGAATATTTCTATATGTGACATGGCACCAGAGTTAAGTTAGGGTTTTTCAAAATTTTGACACACCAAGCTCAAAAGGTTCGCCATCACTGGCCTAGACAAAGGGAGGTGGAGACAACTAGAAAAGGCCTCAGCCCATTTTTTTAAAATAGCCCAATAGGAGACAATAGGACCTAGGCTACATACGGGAAAGACTGTTAACCCCATAGTACTCAGCCAATGAGGAACCGGAGGAGGGACTCTCCCCCATAGGGTTAAATTGCCTGTGATCACTGCGCTAGGCATACTGTCTGCCCACAGACACCCGCTCTCAAGAACCAAGAACGGAGACTGTATTAAAGGTTTCGCTTTTGCAATGCTTCATGTCTCCAAGTCTGTTGTTTGAATTTGGACAGGTGAGAATTTCTCACAATTGGGAAGTAGGCAAAAGGTGTAAAGATGGGTATAATGGTTACAGATTACAGGCAATGTGGGCAATGTGGCTGTAAATGTTTGCAAGGCCGCCACACAGGCCTCCCTGAGTTAGTCAGGTCAGCAGGTGGCCCCTTTTCGTCCACACGGTTAAGAGAGCATGCTTAATATTTCTTATAACTAATAGCTAGTCCCTAATATTATATTTCTGCCCCTTGTGGACAGCCTTGCAAACTCAGACCTAAAGTCACCACAAAGGATGGTCTGAAATCAAAACAAGGTGAATAGTCATGTAGTGGGTGGTCATGTCCTAGGCCAGTATCTTCCCTGGCAAAGATCATCTTTGATCTTAACTGAGCCTATTGCCTTTTTGCATTTAGATAACGTCCGTTTGAAATGTCAGTGTAACTTGTAACTTCCCTTTTCCTGGATCTCTCTGCTACAACAAATGGGGCCACAGGCATAGACCACAGATCCCCTCATTGCTACTATTATCCTGTGGACTGTGAACTATCCTGCACCCACCTGTGTAAAAGAAGCATGTGTCCATCATTTTACTTTTTATCCAATCCCAGAGGCTTCCCGCTTTGCTCTCTCCCGCCTCCCTGGTCTATCACCAATGGAGTTCGTGGAACCCACTTATGTCTCATCTGATTGTAATGTATAAAACAAGGTGAAGAATCTGCTGTTCTCTGGAGCATTGTCTTAATGGGTTGAGATTCTGTGTCCCGGCAATTGTTGACAGTTTGGCTCAAATAAACTCCAAAAACTCTTCGCAGGTTTGGATGTTTCTATCACTACAAACATCCCAGCAGCCCAAGTCCTGGCGTCTGGCCAGCCCGGGGGACTGAGCAGGGAAGGCGCATGGTCCCTGCGCTCCAGAGCTCAGATCGGGGTGTTAGTGAGGGTGGAGGGATGGAGACCTGCAATGATGTCCAGGCCCTGCCAGGCCCTGCCCTTCACCTGGTGAGGAGTGAGCACCTCCAGGACCGGCCCGCATCACCTGGTCATCACCGACCACATCCGACGGCCTGCTGCGAGGCGCGGGAGGAGGCTGAGGGCGAGGGCAATGAGAAATGTCAGCGCGGGCGCCTCTGCTGGGGGCAGAAATGGGATATTGGAAACATCAACCATGCTCTGTTAACCGTAGTGTCAGGGTTTGTTCTGACTAGAAAGCACATTCTAACCTGGCTGGGAGGTCGATGCCCTGGGACTTGGCAGCTCACACAGGAAAGCGGCCATCCTCCTGCCCTGAGAGCCGCCTCATGGAAAGATCTCCAACCTCATGCCTGAGACAGTCTAGTCCTGGAAGTGCCCACCCTCTGCGACCCCCTAGCCCACACTGCCTGTAACATTAGCCCGTGCCTACTTGCCCTGCCTGTAATTCCTACTTCCCCACGTAATCTTCGTCCTTCTACCCAATATCAGCAGCTGGCTTCTGGGGCACAGAGCAGATGTCTGTGGGTGACTGGCTGCTCTCCCACGCTGCCGGCAGGATTGGAATAAGCACTCATATAGGATTCTACCCTGTCTCTGCTGAATTGGCTCGAGTAGTGACAGCAGCCGGACCCCTTGGCTGTCCGGTTACACCTTGGCTGGGTTTAAAGTGTGCGCACTAGGGAACAGTTCAGAGCCAGTGGGCTGCCCATGGCCCCATGGGAGAGCTCAGCTTCCGTTACAAGGGTTACAGGAGGGCACAGGATTGGCTCTTTGTAACGGGACAGTCAAGGGGCCTCAGCCAGGTAAGTTTGTGCTTTCTCTAATCAGAACAGACCCATCACGGTTAAAAGAGCATGATTAATAGTTCTTATAATTATAGCTGGTCCCCAATATTCTGTTTCTGCCCTGAACATTTTTATAGTGAAAACTCTGTGCAAAGACGTCATCCTGGTGCCCCTGGAGGGAGCCGGTTCGTTCAGGCCTGACCCCAATCTTCTCCCAGAATTATGTGGCTCAAAGGTTTCCCATCAACGCTCAGCCCCTGCTGGGTCTCAGACCAATGTAGCTGCAGTCCAGGGCAATGGGGCCACTTGGTAACACGGAGGCCTTTCTTCAATGTCGTGGTTAATTGCACAGGCCCAGAGCTCAAGTAGAAAGAGGCCCTTTGCAGCAAAACCCCTCAGATGAACCCCCAGGGTACCAGACCTGAGGCCAGACCTGCCTGGGGTGCCCACAGATGAGGGCCAGGTCACAGCAGGACCTCAGGGGGGTGGGGGCTGTGCCACTGGACTGCAGGGAAAGGGGCCCTCGAAGCCAGAGTCCCGGCATCATGTCGGGGCTGGGCTCTGTGGGAAGGGGGGGCCTCCCCCTCTTCTGCCTACAGCACCCGCTCACCCAAATCGGACTCCTGCCTGATGAGCCCCCCCAAAGGCGCTAGGGCGGATGATGGTGCTCCTATTAGGGGCCCCACACTTCACCTCCCTGGCTAATTAGCTGCAATGCTCCCCTTGCCTACAGTGAACTTGAAACTGGACAACAATGGGCTGCTGTCACTACTGGAGCCGACTCAGCAGAGACGGGGTTGAATCCCTATGAGCGGCTATTCCAATCCTGCAGCGGCTGCGAGAGCAGCGGGTCAGCCACAGGCATCTCCCTGCTCTGCCGCTCCCCGCGCAGGCCAGCTCCGCAGATGGGGTGCAAGGACAAAGATCGCCTGGGGAAGCAGGCAGAGGAGTAAGATGGGTATGAAGGTTACGGATCACAGGCAGTGCAGGCTGGGGGTTTGCAAAGGCTGCAGCCTCCGGTGTCTGCAACAGGGCTGTTCATCTTTCCATGGTACAGGCGGCTCCCGGATGGGGAGGATGGGCCGCATTTCCAGGGGAGCCCCAGGTCCCAGGTACAATGCCAGCCAGGTTAGCATGTGTTTTCTTTACTCCGCACAAAACCATCACAGTTAACAGAGCATGGCTGATATTCCTTGTAATGATAGCTGCTGCCCGAAAAGCGCCTCCTGCCTCCTCCCAAGCCGGGATGCCAGCGGCCGAGCTGAGCCAGCGGAACGTGCGGGCCCTGCACCTGCCGGCTCGGGTGCTGATGCCGCAGGCGCTCCGCTCACCAGGGCTCCTGCGGCTTCCGAGGGAGAGACCGCCAGCTCAGAGCGGAGCGGTTTTAATGGGATTTCTACGCTCCTGGTCCTGCTTGCTGCATGCAGCCTCCAGGGAGGTTTTGGGAGGGGCACGCGGGGAGGGCATCCCAGGGCAGGGCCATGCCCAACCCCCTTCCCTTTGACTCTCCTCTCCAACCCCCTCGTCCCCACAGCCCACACCCATCATCCAGGGTGTTCAAGAGCTGAATCCTCAGCAACGCATGACCAGGACATAAGGAGACGACCTTGGGTGACCTTGCCGGCTCAGGCCTCCTGAGACAGCCCATGGGTCTGGCTCCTGTGTGGGTGGGCCCTTTCCACTCATGCTGATTATGAGTCGAAAGGTGGTGCTTCAGGCAGAGAAAGAGGAAAACAGGGAGGTCCGAGGCAGCACGTCCAGTGAGCACCCAGAGGACAAACACCGGCCACCACTGGCAGCCACTAGGAGCAGCCGTGTGGCCCTGGCGTTGGACGCAGGGTCTGGGACCTGAGTGGCTCAAGGCAAACAGCAAAAAGGCTTTTCCAGGAAAGGGAAAGGCAGAGGAAGCTGGGGTGTCCCTGCAAGGCCCTAGCCACTCCAGAACAAAGGCACCCCTCCCTGCCTCTTCCTCAGACCAGGTGCCAGGGAGCCTGCCTCTCCAAAGAGGGGCTGCCAGCACACAACCCCTGCACCCAGTGCTGCAGACGGCTCCCCCCACACCCGCCTGCAGTCCTGCAAGGGGACACCAGGCTGCTCCTGGGAGGGGCTCTGTGATGTGCAGGGCTGAGGCCGTGTGGTCGCCCGGGTCTCCCTATCCAATCACAGCTACGTTGGTGCCCAGCCCCCAGCAGGACAGCCATCTGCTCCCCAGCACTTGCCAAGGGCCAGGCTGGGGCCAGGCACTTAGGGACACAGCTCGGAGCTGTAGCCAGGAAAGAGCCCTCCCCAGTGACCTGCTGTTTGGAAGAGCTGGGGAAGGACTTTGTTTAGGGGACCTTGAGTACAGACAGAGCGGGGGACTCATGTGCCCCTCCGAGGGCCCACCTGGTGGACCCTGGCGCTTGGCCTGGCTGACAGTCTGCGGCACCCACACTCGGCCTGGGGTCTACCTGGAGCATCACAGGAGCGCGTGGTGGAGAGCATGTGCTTACAGACGGGAGGAATCGGCCATCGCGGGCCACCTGTGCACACCCAAGCCGGGGAGGCACCCCGTGAGTCCTGCTGCTGGTCCTGCCGAGAGGTTCCTGAAGAGACGGTCTGGCACCTGTGTGGGCCCAGGGCGCCTCCTCTCCAGCATCCCAGCAGCTTTGTCATCGCCCAGCTCTGTCCCCGGCGCCCACCTCTTCCCCGCCCTGCTCTGCTCAGAAACCCATTCATCTTTCAACACCTCAGCTGAGACTTTCTGGGGCCCATCCGCAGCCCATAGCCTGCATGTTTCCATAGCAACCTGAACGTGCCTCTGCTGGTCACATCTCTTACGGCTGTGAGCTCTTTGTATTTTGGTTGTTTTTTAAAAAAACATTTTTTATTGATTTCAGAGAGCGAGAGAGAGATAGAAACATCACTGGTGAGAGAGAATCATTGATCGGCTGCCTCCCACACCACCCACACTGGGGATTGAGCCCACAACTCAAGCATGTGCCCTGACCAGAATCAAACTGTGACCTCCCAGATCATAGATCCACGCTCTGCCACTGAGCCATGCCAGCTGGGCTGTCTGTGAGCTCTTTGAAGTCTCTGGCCCTGACCTGGATTGCTGTGAGACTGGGAGAAGAGGGGATACTAGCTCAGCTCCCAAGGGGGCAGATGAGTGAACAGGGGTGCTGTGTCCATGGTCTCATTTATTCTGGAGGACATCTTGAAGACAGGGAAACTGAGGCCCAGAAGAGAACCTTGCCAGGGCTGACCAGCAGACCCTGAGCGACAGATGAATGATTACTCTGATGTAGGTTTGCTGTGAAAGAGAGGGCTAAGGGATTGCCTGGCTAAAGGAACCAGACAGCCTCGATCGCCTGCCTCTTCAGGCTTTTATTGTGTGTCCTTTAAGCAAGGACACCCAAAGATAAGCATAAAGATTCTGGTAAACACCTGAGGGTTTGCACGTGCACAGACTTCTTTGGAAAGGTCAAGGAACAATTAGGGGTGCCGCCTTCGGCCAAACTCCCCTAAGTCAGATTTCTGATAAACAGAGCAGGCCGCCTTCAGCCCACTCCTTTTTCCAGAATTTCCTCCTTACAAACTTTCCAACCAAGTCTCCTGTGCTCCCCCACAGAACCTTTCCATTTAGCTCCGGTGAGAGGGGGGTCATGCAGATGGGGCACAGCTTACCCCCTTCGAGGAGCACACAGAACACAGGACTCACCAAGGAGAAGAGTGTCATTGGGGGAGTCCCGGGAGAGAGTGGTGGTCTGCCGCCTCCTTTCCTCCGTCCCACCAGACCCCCCTTTCCTCAGGGCCATGGGTAGGCCCACACCTGCTCCCCTGTTGCCCAAGCCTGGGGGACGCCAACACCTGGGCGTGGTGGTGTCTTCTCAGTGGGGCTCAGTGACAGCACCGCTGTCCTGTGGGTGCTCCCCTCTCACAGGAAGGTGCTCGCATTCTAGCACTCACCTCGGAAATGTCAGGGTGTTGCAGAGGCTGAGCAGAGCACTGAGCCTGGGCCTGGGGTGTGGCTGGTGACTGGGGCCTGGGGGTGACAGGATCCTGACTCCTCCATGTGAGCTTGAACAGGGGGTTGCCAGCACCCCATGTGTTTGCAGCTGTCGATGTCTGTGCCCTTGTCTTGGGGAGCATGTGTTGGACAGAAGTGGGGGGACACTTGCAGGAAAGATAAACACAGGAGAGGGGGGACCCTCCCCGCACTGGGGATCTCCCTGGCCCAGACTCAGGCCCCACTGGCAGGGGTCAGGCATCTCGGCCCACCATGCCCTGGCCTGGCCAGTCTTGGGGTGGTATCGGGCAGACGGGGCTCAGTGAGGGGCTCCAGACACCCCTGCAATCTGAGCTCTGCCTTCTGCCTTGTGTGGGCAACCGGGCCTGTGGACCGGGAGCTGGACCACCCACCATCTCTGCATGGAGCTTCACCAGGACGCTCTCCCACAGGGACAGTCCATCTGTCCTGCCCCTACAGTCAGGGGCCTGTCAGCAAAGGCACCCCTCTTTCCCGGCCACAGCTGCTTCAGACAGACAGCAGGTGCCCTCCCTCCCAGCCCCCAGTGGCAGGTGACAGGTAGGGCTTTGAGCTGTGGCATCCAACCGTCCAACCGCTGACATGCCTGTGGCTTTCCGTGTCGTTGGCTTATCAGTGCCGGTAGGCTGTCTGGCAAACAGAGGCCTCTCTAGGCCCCGTTTTTGAAAAGGCACATAAAATATTGACTGGTCCTTTCTCTCACCTTCTCAGCACCAGGCCTGCGGCCCTGGAGGGTCATGGCCACAGGCTCTGGGACCAGCCTGGCGGGGCTCAGCCTCGGTGCCTGGGACCCCCCAAGCAGGTTTCACTGCCTGGTCTACCTTGATCTTCTTATTATTTTATTTCCTTAGTGGTGAACTGATTGGAAATTGGCTCAGTGTTTTAAATCACAAAACTAATGCACGGTGTCTGTAACCATTTCCGTAGAGTTATATAGAGAATTGGATCAAGGAGACTCTCTCACCGCCGCCCACCCCATCCTGCTCCCTGTGTCCCCCCATCTGTCAGCACTGGGAGACACCAAGGCTCTGGAGGCACCACTGCCCCTGGCAAGTGAGCCCACCTGCACCCCAACAGTCTCCTGCGGCCGGAGCACAAATGGGGGGTGTCAGGGTGCAGAGAGCAGGGCAGGGGTCTGCATCCACCTGTTCCTGCTGCCACGTGGCCATGGGTGAGTGGCTTCCCACTGAGCCTCTGTCAGGGGTTCCACTGGGCAGCAGTGCGACCTTGGGTGCTGTCAGACCCCGGCCTTCCTGCGTCTGTGAGCCCTGACCAGCCTCCCTCCATCCTGGGGCTGGGCAGCTGGCTCCCCCAGGACAGCCCTGGCTGCCCACACGGCTCAGGGCCAACGTGTCCTCCTGGACACAAGAACAGACCACAGCTGAGGGCGCAGAAGCGGAGAGCGGCAGCCGGCAGGACCCAGGGCCTCACCTGGACGCTGGCCTTTCCCTGGGGGTGGGGAAGGGCGGTGCCTCGGCTGTGAGGACTGACATTGAACCCTCTGGTGGTTCTCAGCCTGTTCACGAGTCCACGCTCTCACTTGTGTGTTCTCTGACTCAAGGGCCAAGGAGATCGAGTCTAAGGGCCCCTCTCCCAGCATCTGGACCACCCCACCTCTGCCTGTCCTGTGGGGGGCACCATCGGGAAGCCCCGGGGAAAACCAAGTACACTCCAGAACTCACGGGAGCTGAGTACCAGGAGCCGCCAAGGGAGAAGGCTGTCTCCAGGCATCTTGCTGGCCCATAGTGACTGGTGTGGACGAAAGGGGCCCCTGCTGACCTGACTAACTCAGGGAAGGCCTGCGTGGCAGCCTTGCAACTCATAGACCTGGAGTAACCATAGGATGGTCCGAAATTAAAACCTCTCCAGTTCATAGTGGGTAGTCATGTCTTAGGCCAGTATCTTCCTGGACAAAGATCAACTTTTGATCGTTACTGAGTCTGTTGTCTTTTTGCATCTAAGATAATATTCCTGTGGACTGTCAGGGTAACCTGTAACTTCCCTTTTTCTGGACCCCTCAGGGCACAACCAATGTGCCAGGGTGCCAGGGCGGAGGCCACAGATTCCCTCATTGTTATCATTATTGTGTTAATTGTTGAGTGTTAACCATCCGGCACCCCCTGTGTAAGAGAAGCATGTGTCCATCATTTTACTTTTTATCCAGTCCCAGAGGCTTCCTGCTTTGCTCTCTCCCGCCTCCCTCATCCACCGCCAGTGGAGTTCATGTCACTCACTATGTCTTCACCTTTGATGGTAATTTATAAAAATGGGTAAAAAGCACCTTTCTCCGGAGCATTGTCTGAAGCCACTGAGGTTCTGCTTCCTGGCAATTGTTGACAGTTTGGCTCAAATAACTCACACAGATTCTTTACCGGTTGGAATGCGTCTTATGGGCACACTGGGAAGCCAGGCCCAGCACCCCTCCTCTCCCGGGACCAGGACCCTGTCTGGTGTTTGTTCCCCATTAACCACTTGGCCTGTGCTCACAGCCAGCTCCCCGCCCCCACACACCAGGTGAGCCCAAGCCCCACCCTCCACCCCCATCACCAGCCTGGGAGGGACCAGGCTGGGATGAGTCTTCTCCAAGCACTTCTGCCCAGGGCCCCGTAGCGCCTCCCACGGGTCCTCTCAGCTCCCACTCAGGCTGCATTCGTCTACAGAGGAGGGGAGCCTTCCGCACCGCAGCCCGTGGGCATCCACCTGTGTCAGCTGCATCTGCCGCAGCTCCAGGAGGCAGAGGGTGGAGTGGCACACGGTAGAGTCACCGATGCTTCTCTGCCTGACTGGGCGCCAAGTGTAAACATACCCTGTGCCAGATGACTGGGCACCGAGTGTATACACGTCCTGTGTCAGCACTGAGTTTGAAAGAAGAGCCAGCCCCTGACCCCTGGGAGGTGACAGGAGAGTGAGGCACTAAAATAATGGGGACACTGGCCCCAGGGTGAGGGTACATGGGCTGGATGGGCTGCAGGTGCCCACACCAGGTCTGCCCCAGGCAGTGAGGGCTCACTGAGGAGCAGCCGGAGGCCTTGGAGTCTACAGGAGCACAGGGAGCAAGTCAACACACTGATTCCAATGCAAATGTCAAGCCCGCCTGCGCTGAAAACTCAGCAACTCTGAATGGCACGGAGGGACTCAGCTCCTTCTGCTCCAGCTGGCGGGGGAGGGCTCAGCCATCTCCAGCTCCTGGGCCGCAGCTGTGGGAGGAGGTGGCGGCTGGAGGGGGGCCTCCGCAGGGCACACACTGGCCACTGGACTGTCTGTGACGCCGAGCACAGGAGGGAGGCAGCTTCAGGACTCTGGCAGGAGAGCCACAGGGAGGGAGAGGCCTGTCCAGGCCCAGAGATAAAATGTAACAGGGAGCCCTACCCTGTTTGGCTCAGTGGACAGAGCGTCGGCCTGTGGACTGAAGGGTCCCAGGTTCGATTCCGGTCAAGGGCATGTACCTGGGTTGCGGGCACATCCCCAGTAGGAGGTGTGCGGGAGGCAGCTGATCAATGTTTCTCTCTCATTGATGTTTCTTTTTTTTTTTTTTAAATATATTTTATTGATTTTTTACAAAGAGGAAGGGAGAGAGATAGAGAGTTAGAAACATCGATCAGCTGCCTCCTGCACGCCCCCCATGGGGGATGTGCCTGCAACCCAGGTACATGCCCTTGACCGGAATCGAACCTGGGACCCTTCAGTCCGCAGGCCGACGCTCTATCCACTGAGCCAAACCGGTTTCGGCTCTCATTGATGTTTCAAACTCTCTATCTCTCTCCCTTCCTCTCTGTAAAAAATCAATAAAATATATTTTTAAAAATGTAACAGGGAGAAAATATCTGACCTGAGTTGCCAAACTGACACCTGCATCTCACTGTCCGGGCCAAGATCAGGTCCCGAAGAAAGGGCTGAAGGTATTAGTGGGCCGCAAGCTGCCCAGGATGCAGCTTGGCTTTATTACAACAGTTCTCTTGTCTGGAATGTGGGAGGGGATAGGGCCACTGGCCTCTACTGGGTGAGTGCCCTGGGCTCCTGTGCCCAGTTGTGGGCTGCATGCAAAGAGGAGTCATAGTAGGTGTGACACAGGCCATCTGAGGGCAGTGAACAGGCTAGGGCAAACCAAGGCTGAGTGACCATCCATCATGGGCTTCAGGACTGACCATGCACTGAGTCAGAGGAGAGCTAGGTGACACCTGAGGGAGGGGTGACAGAGACTGCAGCCAGGGCAGCAAAGAGCTGCCCCTCAGCCCCCCAGAATCCCGCTGTCCTTAGTCCAGCAGGCTCTGAGGGCTCAAGGGCATGGCCATGGCTTCTCACAGTGGGTGCATACAGCAGGTGCTCCGTAGATGCACTTGGCCACGTGGTCTCTGGCTCTGCTGAACGGGACTCCTGGTCCCAGGTCTCTCTGTCCACTGGCCGATTGTAGATCGAGACAGGTCCCATCCCAGCTCCCTCCTGGCAGGAGGGTCAGCTGGGACGATCCTCGGCTCCACACTGCCCACTGGGCTCTCTCCTGCCCAGCCCGCCACCGCCCATGGCCGCCCTTGAAGACCAGCAGGCAGCTTCCGTGGGAAGGGGTCAGAGGACCCACGCACCAGGGTCTCCGGTGACACCTCTCTGTGTTGGCAGAAGTAAATGCCAGCTTCGTGAACTAAACATTTTACTTTTACGTGGAAAGAAATCACATTTCTGCATCTTATAAAAGTAGGCGATGGCTGCAACCAGGTAGGGGTTCCTGAGGACCCATTGGTACCCGGATTCTGGGACTTCGTTGATGTCCACCGCCAGCGAGTCCTCAAGGGCGGCTGCCCAGGCCAGGGACAAGCCGGGGGTGGGGGACAGAGCCTGGCTGGAGGCTGGGGGAAGGCCCACGGGAGAGGAGGGCAAAGGGAGCCTGGCGGGAGGAGGTAGTCGAGGTTGGCAAGCAGTCCCCACGCCCCCGCACCCTTCCTGCCCTTTGCTTCCGGTCAGGACAGGAGGAGCTGCAGTAGGAGGCCAGGGGAGATTTGGGCACGAGCGTCCAGAAAGTGAGACGTACAACAGAGGCGTTGCTCTGGGCAGCTTCGGCCTTGGAGGTGGGGGACAGGCTGGGGGCCCCGTTTCTGTTCCAGTCTCTGACCCCCAAAACAGATCAACTTCGGTTTGGCACCGGCCAGCTTCCTGCCCACGGTTCTCTCCCTGCGTTTCTACTTTTTGAGGGGATCCCAGCAGTGGCCCTCACTATCCCCAGCCCACTGTGGACCCCCGAGAGTTCAGGCTCCAGGCTTGCTTCAGGGCTCCCCAGAAATGCTGATCCAGGGTGGATGGGGCTCTACCTGGAAAAAAGCTGCCCAGCATGTTGGCCAGGGCTGCCAGAGACCCCAGAGCTGGTATGCCACAGGCCTCCTCAAGGCCCCTCTACCTGTGAGCTCCTTCCCAGGCTGATTGCTTCAGCGCCCACCCACGTGCACACACACATGCGCACACATGCACACACATGCGCACAGTAGCTGTGGGCCTGATGACCACTCAGAGGGGAGCTTTCCTGGCAGGAGCTCACAGCAGTTTCCTGCAGGTTTTTTTTTATTTGGGGGCTGCAGGCCTGAGAGTCTTGGGGGGGTGGCGCATGTGAGTCCGAGGGCACAGAGCAGGAAGAGGAGCTGGATACAGGCACTGGGCGAGTCTGTGGGCACCAGGAGCCAGGCCAGCCAGGTCTGGACCTGGAGCAGCACCTCCCACTGACCTGAGGCCTGAGGGCCCCCCTCCAGGCCCCCGCCAGCGGGAGCCCCCTCCCCCAGGATAGGGGCCCTCCTCTGACCCCTTTCAGGCTCACTGGAGTCCAGGGCCAGGCCTGAGGACACCAGTCTAGAAAAAGCCTCGGATTCGGGATTCGGGCCGTGGGCGGCCTTTCCAAGTGGCCTCGCTGAGTGAAAGGATGGGTGTGGTGGGTCACTCGGAGCTCGGCCGGCTCCTCAGGCAGCCTCCTCTGGGTGCGAGAGGGGTGTCTACCTGGGGTGGGGACTGACGGAGCCCTCCCCCCACCAGAGCTGGGCCTCCTGCCCCTGCCCAGAGCTCCTGCCTACACTGTGTCCTGTCACACCACTGACCACAGTCCCCTCTGAGCCCTGCAGCCGCCGCACACCCCCCGGGTCCCCTGTGCCCGCGCAGCCTTGGACACAGAGGTGCCTGCCATCTGCCCTATGTGATGGAACCCAGGGGGACATGGGTGACAGCAAGCAGGCAGGGTGTCTGTGGGGGCACCTGTGCCTGAGTGTGGGGGCCCCACCAGCGCCGGGCAATGTGCTGTCACCACCTCCCTGCCCTCTTGGGGACTTGTCCAGAGGATGGGGGAGGGGCCTCAGTGGTAAGCAGGCTCCAGTGGTGGGCAACAGGCCCCCTATCCGTGCCCCTCGGCCGGCACCCATGGGAGGGACAACTCAGCCCCCAGAGCTCTGCAGTGGCCCTTCACCTGAGCCCAGAGCCACGGGGCCCTCAGTCCCCCCGCCCTGTCCACAGCACCCCACCCCACAGCTGGGGACACAGTTCTGGATGCCACCTGCCCACCCTCAAGCTGCTGGCTGCCTCAGCCACCTGCAGCCCTGCATCTCCACGGCAGAGCTGCACCACCCTGGGATCAGACAAGGTGCCCATGGGACCCCGGTGTGCCTGGCTCCTCTGGTCCTGGGCGGAGGTGGGGTGATACACAGATAGTTCCAGAAACCAGGGCAGCTATGTTGAGGGGACCCAAGAGGGCAGCTCAGTTAGGGCCCAGCTCTGCACGTGCTCCAGCCACGTCCCCAGGAAGGCTCGGGGCCACATCCTGACCCTCCGCTTACCTCGAACTGGGGCACCCAAGCTCTCTGTGCCATGGATCACCCCTGCATAATGGGGTGATTGGTGATACCCCTCATGGGGTTGGGGGACGTGCACAGAGCAGAGAATGAGGTGCAGGGCCAAGCGGGCATGTGGCTGCATGGGCCGGGCACGGAGAGGGGAGGACAGACCCCCAAACACCTGTCCTGCCCCCTGCTCTGCTTATTCTGACATCTGGTGGCCAGTGTCACCCAGGGCCTGTCGGTCTTGCTGGGAGCAGAGCCCAGGCCGGCTTGGTCCCCCAGGAGCCTGTCCGCTGCTTTCTTAGAGACAAACCCCTGGGTTAGCCAAGCATGGGCACCCAGTGTAAAGACTCCATTTCCCAGTCGTCCCTACAGAATGTGACTGGGGCCTACGGATGTAAGCAGACACCCCAGGTGTGCTGTTGTGTGTGTGTGTGTGTGCTAGTGTGTGTGTGTGCTAGTGCGTGTGCGTGTGCGTGTGTTAGGGGAAAGGGTGCCCTTCTCCCCCACACTCCCTTCCGCTAGCTGGGATGAAGGTGCAAGGGCTGGCCTCCAGCAGCCACGCTGGCCCACGTGGTGACCCTGAGGAAGAAACCATGTAGAACAGAGAAACAGGACAGGAAGGACCCGGGACTCTGGCACCATAGGGGCCCCCACACTAGTCCAGACAGCCTCCCTCTGGACTGTCGACCGTGAAAGACAAATAGGAGTCTTTTCTGTTGAACCCGCGGTTGTTTAAAGTTTCTGTTCATCACAGCCAAGCCCAGATCCAATCCTAACTCTAGGGACAATTCCTGGAAAACAGAACTTTCTCAGGCAAGCAGTCAAAACCGCCGAGTGTGAGATAATGAAACGTCTGTCTCGTGGGTGTGGAGGGGTCCGATGGGGTGCTCCTCCCTCCCACTGCAGCCCCCAGCACCAGGGGCAGCTAGAGAGCCCCGAGCACACGGGGGTCCGGGTTTTCACCAGGCCGAAGCCTGCAGAGAGCCAAGGGCCGTGGATCATGCTGGCCCGCCCCCCGCACTCAGGGCCAGGCTCGGGCTTCCCGGTGACAGCAGCCCTCTGTCCCTGTCTCCAGCAGGGATGGCCAGGGGACGCTGTGGACCGTCGTCAGTGCTGTGGGTGGACAGAGGTGAGTGCAGCAGCCCAGCTGGGCCGGGAGCACCATCCAGTTAGCCCAAAGAAAGGCACCCCAACCCAGAAGTTTCTGGAAGCCTTGCAATATAAACCTCCGGTTTGTCACCCGGACCTGCCAGGCCCTCCCTCACACCCACCCCACCCCACCCCCACCACTGTAGGGCCAGGCATCTGTGCGGGGCTCGGCATGAGTCCTCTGGGCCACTGAGCCCTGCCCATCTGCTCTGCCTGCTCAGCTGAGCCCCCAGAGGCCAGAGGGGTCTGGTGGGAGGAACATTCCAGAAGGCGGGCAGCATAGCTGCTCAGCACAAGCCCCTTTACAGCCAGGACCAGGCCCAGACCCTCGGGTGGGAAACAGGACGTCACGCCCCGCCCCTAGCCCCTCACCCAGCCAGGGGAGTGAGGGGAGTGGTAGGGGCTGAAGCTTCCGTAGCCCAGGACCCAGCTGTCCGGAGGGTGGAGAGAAGGCCGCGGGCAGGAGCCTGCAGGGGGCGAGCCGGAGCCTCTGCTCTGGGGGCCACCGGCTGGCGGTCCTTGGTGGTGGCAGAGGGGACAGACAGAGCCGGCGCCGGACCCTGCAGAGCGAGAGCCCTCCCTGTGGGAGCACAGTGGCCTCCTGGGGTCTGTCGCTGTCCCTGTCACCACAAGCCCCGGCGCAGGCCAGCCGCCGGAGAGGACAGGACACGGCAGGAAGGAGGCACGCACCGCCCGGCAGATCACTGTGTTTTACTCAGTGCGCAGGCCCTCTGGGCACCCAGACTCGTCCCTGTGGCAACAGAACTTTCCAGATGCATCCCTGACGCCAGATTCCACACCAAGGCCCCTGGGGAGCCTGTGCTGGGCCCATTCTCACCGGGAGCATTGGCCTGGCAGTGCGCTGCGTGCGCACACATCTCACTGCTCCTAGCAAACCTGGGCCCGGCCCTGGCGTCTTTCCTTGGAAAACAACAGTGCGGTTGAGACACAAGTGCGCGGTGGTGACACGGTCACGGAGAAGGCCCGGTCGCTGTGTGCGCGCGCACGCCGAGCCAGCGCGTCACACGCAAGGCAGTATGAATATTCTTTGGAGCATGAACAAAAGTGCAAACACAGCCAAGGCAACAGCGCAGATGGGGGAGCTGCAGCCGCCTTTGGGCCCAGGCGGCCGAGCCGACGGGCGCAGTGGGGTCGGGCGCATCCAGGCAGGCGGCACCTCGGGCCAGCGGGTGTGAGATGGTGAGACCGCCTGCTCGGTGCCCTCTGTGGAGCGGGTCTGCGGACCGCAGGCGGGGGAGGAGGGGCGGGCCCGGCATCAGCGCCTGGAGGTCACCCAGGGCACAGGGACGACCTCAGCGACTCCCCGTCAACATGCATTAAGGCAACAACTTTATGAGACCCAGTCAGAGCTGGACGTGCAGCCCAGCCAGGTGTGCACACCTGCCCAGAGGCCCAGGACTAGGGCCGCCCTCCTGTCCTCACGTCCTAGTCAGCGTGTCACCCTCGCAAGTGTCCAAGACAAAAGACCACCCAACCCCTCCCAGCCCCACAGATGGCTCCAAAGGCTGTGAAGAGGGCCCTCTCCTCCCCAGGGCCTCCCTCCCCCCTTTACCCTGTGTCCTAAAGCCCCGCCCCCAGCAGAGCAGCCTTCTGGGTCAGCGGGCAGCCCCGCCGCTCAGGGCTCTGCCTCCTCCAGGGGCCACAGTGTCCTGCCCTGGGCTGCTGGCTCTCCCAGGCCCCTGAAAGGAGAGGCGCAGCCCTGATTGCACCACACTGCTTCCTGCAGGAAGCCCTCCTTGGTTGTTTCTGTTTTGTCCTTGGTGGGGGCCCAAGTGGAGGCTGCCGCTGGGGACAGCCACACAGGCTCCCCGGGCTCTGGAAGCAGGCAGCACTGCCGGGCCCCCAGCCTTCCTGCCTCACACCCACGTCAGTATATAAGGGGGGCGGCCTGGAGATCACCAAGGCAGGTCTGCGCCACCCCAGAGGGCAGCTGAGGATCATCTGTACATTATTTACAATTCGGGGCGAAAGTGAAATAGATACAAACACCAGTGTTTCTACAGAGGCCCCAGAGCACCAGCAGCAGCGCCTCTGGGCTTCAGAAAGCATGTGCAATGCCTCGCACAGACTTCTTTCCGAGAACAGCGGGTGGGGACCTGAATGTGGGGGCCACAGAGAGGATGACCCCTCTCCCATGTTCACATCTCAAATCCACGGCCAGGGGAGGGGACAGCCTAGTGAGGGAGAGGCGGGTTAATAAGTTAACACACTGGAGATGCGTGACGCTGCCTGGCTGGCGGCAGCTCTGGGCTCAGCCGTGGTGACTGGAGGCAGCTGGCCCCCGGAGCAGCCCTCGCAGCACGGGGTCCTGGAGCGGGACGGATGGTGTTGCTGAGCAGGCAAGTGTGGGGACAGGCCGGTGGGCAGGCCGGGAGGGAGCCCTCTGCCACCTGGCTGGTCCCTCCGTCCTCCCAGGTGGCCCAGCACGAGTGTGGCTTATGATTGCACAGGGACAGAGGAGGGAGACGGTAGGCCAACAAAGGGAGAGGGCAGCCCCCTGCTCGGTGGTGATGAGGCCAGGCCACTGACCAAGGGGCCCAAGGAGCCGGCCAGAGCCCCAGCATCACATCCGGACACCCCACAGGTGCCGGGCCCTCCCTGGCCCAGCCCAGGCTGTCCCTGGCCATTGGCCACCCAACCACTCTGGACAGCTACTGCCGTGCCAAGGGGAGGACAGCGTGGGGCCCTGCATGGCTCCAGGGCACCTTCTGCCACTTCTGCCCAGGGGCCCGGGTGGCAGAGCCACTGTGGCTCCCCGAGTCCCGAGTCCTCGTGCCAGAAAGCAGCCAGAGGCCAAGGGACTGCCCGGTCAGAATGCGATGTGTGCGTGTGTGCATGAGGGCACGCATGTGCATGGCTGTGTTCGTGTGCACCTGCGCATGTGTGTGAGGCATGCATGTGTGTGCGCATGTGCATTGTGTGAGGTGTATCACGTATGTATGCTTAAGTGGTGTGTGTGTGTGTGTGTGTGTGTGCATGGGTGTGCCCGTGCAATTTCTGAATGTGTGAGTGTGTGTGTGGTGTGTGTGCCCATGTGTGAGCCTGTGATTGAGCACAGGTGTGGGGTGTCAGCCACACTCCTGTCTTGGCACACGCACACCCAAGACAGTGCACAAGGCTTCTCCGAAGTGGGGCCCCACTGTGGGCGGGCACCGAGGGCACATGTGCTGTCAGCACTGAGCCTGGGGGCCCTGAGGAGGCTGTTCCCCACACAGAGCCGTGGCCCGAGCCCCACCTGCTGCCGCCTCAGAGACCCCCAGCCAGTGTGGGCTCACATGGGTGAGGAGACAGCCCAGCTCTCCCTGGACCCAGCGTTCGGGGCAGTCGCTACCTGGTGGCCTTAGCTGGGCTCAGCCCTGCACCCATGGGGTCACTGCCTCAGGGTGCCAGGTGCCAGGCTTGCGGTCCATCACCCCAAATGCCAGGTGCCCCGCACTGCCTGCTGGGGGCCCACCGCCGCCTTTGGGCTCCCGGCTCAAAGCTGCTGCTCCCCGGGCCAGGTGCCCACAAGAGTGGGGGCCCAGGGTGGGGACGGTGTCCTTTCTCTCAAGACACCAGCAGGCCACAGCCAAGGGACCAGCCGCAGAGACTAGCGGGCCGGGCGGGCGGCTCCAGCGGGGACAGAAGAGAACCTATAGCAAGCTGCCTTTGTCTAATGTCGCGTGGGGACTTGGACAGCTTTTGCCAGTGACTATACCCCCTTCCAGCCCTGGGTCCGGTCAGGGCTCCCGTGGGGACAGGTGAAGCAGCGCCCCTGCAAAGGGCAGCAGGAAGCCTGCTCACCACAGCCCCCAGCCCCAGTGTGGCACCCACCTGCCCAGCACCACTGCCCACAAGCAGGTCTCCGTGAATTTGCTGGCCGCAGCCTGCTGACCAGCACCCGGACAGGGCAGAGCACAGAGGACAAGGGGGTGCCCACCCCCCAGGTCTCCTGTGGCCGGGAAAGCCCCCAAGGACCTTCTGCCAGGAGCCTGTGGAGCACAGAGGTCCCCATGCTCCTGTGTGTCCTGAGGCCTCGCCCCTCCTCTCCGGCCAGGGCCCTGGACGCAGGGCTGGCTCCCACACAGGACACTCAGAGCACAGTGGATGGGCACGGGAGGCAAGGGGCATCCTCCCAGCCGTGCACATGGACACACCCTCAGGGGGACAGGCCTGTCCCGCACTGGGCACCCTCACTCTGGCCCTGCTCCCTGACTCCACACCTCCAGCCTCTGCCAGGGACCTGTCCTCTGCATCACCCACCCTCTCACACCTGGGCCGGCGGTCTACAGAGTGGGCACAGCAGCCCGGTGCCCATTGTTGGAAAAGGACTTTCGTTAACCTTCACCGTGAAGACTGAGGCGCCCCCACTGCCCGCCACCGCATCAGGCATGGGCACCGGAGGGTCCCGCCTTGAAACCTCAAGGCCAAGAGTCAGGGAAAAGCGGGTGGGGCCTCATTTCCGGGGCCCAGCCCAGCCCAGGTCACCAAAGGGGCCCTCGCCCGTGGTCGAGCGGGGCGGTGGCCCGCACGGGGTGCACAGGTCCGAGTCCGTGTCCGACTCGCCCTCGGCGATGTAGGGTCTGACTTTGGCACAGGGGGCCACCGCCGCGTAGCAGCTGTTGAGGCCGTCCAGGTTCTCCTTGGACTGGGAGATGCTGAAGCCGCTGAAGGAGCGCTCCAGCTCCTCGTGGTCCACGGACGGGATGGAGATGGACGTGTCGCTGTCTCGCAGCGCGCCCTCGGGGGGCCTGCTGGCTGGCGTGTCCTCGTGCCGCAGGAACTCCGTGCCAGCCCGGCTGCCCCCGTTGTAGGCAGACAGCGAGCGCTCATGGGTGGGAGGTGGCGGGATGCGCACCAGCGGGCCGTGGTCCCCCACGGGCGAGGCACCGTGGCCCTGGCGCGGATGGCCCTGAGGCTGCCACGAAGTAGAGGGTGGACACTGAGTGGAGGGCACAGCCGGGGGCGCTGAGAAATTCTTGTGGCCAATGGAGCTGGTGGAGCGGATGAGCTTGACGATGCAGCCACTGCGGTCCCCCTGATCGCGGCTGTCCTCGGGGCTGTGGTACGGCGGTGCCGGCTCGGGCTCCTTGGCCCCAAAGTATGCCTCAGTCTCTGAGGGTGGGATCCCCATGCGCTGCGTGTAGATGCTGACCAGGAAGTCCAGCTTCTTCTCCATGGACAGGACCTGCAAGAGGGGCTGCTGGCAGGCTGCTCCCTAAGGTGAGGAGACCCAGCTTTTCCCTGAAGAGGTGGGGGGACCTGGGTTGCTCCCTGCAGAAGTGGGGACAACCCGGGCTGCTCCCTGCAGAGGTGCAGAGGCAGAGGGAGGCAGACCCACCAGCAGCTCAGCCTCTGACCCCATTACTGTGTGTGGCCTCAGGGCTTCAGAGCGCTGGACCTGGGTGCTCCTGCTCATCTGGCTGCCCGCTGCCGCCGCGGGCCCACCCATCAGAGCAGTCGCCACAGAGGGACGCATGGCTCTCCTCCCTCCACGGCAGGAGCAGAGCCTGGTGGGAGTCCTGGTGTGTGTCCACAGGAGAGGGCTCTGGGGATGAGGCCCAGGTGACAGAGTCCACCCACAGGCCCGGTACGTGGTGTCGCTCGGTGGCCCCCACCCAGGCAAGGGAAGGGGCATCAATGGTGCTCCTGGTCCTGAGGGCCTGTGGCCAAGGAAGGGAACATGCCCTAGACTGGGGAGGGGCTCAGGGGGCATGCAGCACCCTAAGCTGTGATGGGCCCAGGCCCTTGGAAGCTCGAGGACCCCTCCCACAGCGTCCACCTAGGCTGACATCACGGCGGCTCTCCAGGCTCCGCTCACCTGCTTCTCCACCTTGCCCAGCCGGCCCATCATGCTGGGGTCCTCCGGCAGCTCCGCTTCGGCCGGGCCCTTGGTACGGTCCTTGTCTGTCATCGCCGGGCCCCGCCCCACAATCTGGTCCACTCTGCCAGGAAGAGACCCCGCGCCACAGCACAAGTTCAAGTGGTTGTGGTGGCCCATGACCCTCTCTTCCTGGGCTAGGCCACAGCCTCCAGATCCAGGTTCCAGGCCACACCCAGAGCTGACTGGGGGGCAGCAGGTGCCAGGACAGATGGATGCCGAGCACCTGTTCTCGCCTGGTTCTGGACTCCCAGGCCTGCTCCCTGCCCACCCCATCCCAGTGGGCCGGCACATTGGTGAGGAGGCACAGGAAGGTACTGGGGCCATCCACCCCTCAGCTCGGCCCCTTTGTGCTCTGTCCACCCCGGCACTGCCCCCACCTGAGCTTCCATCCTTCCTAATGTGCCGCTGAGCCCTCTGCCCAGCCAGTCCGATGGGGACAGTTAAACGTCTACGTGGGGACAACAAAGCAGGGAGGCGGGGACAGTGAGCTGGGGCTCCATGCACAGGACAGGGCGTGGGGACACAGACCAGCACAGAAACTGCCCAGGCACAATCAGAGAGGGGGTCTTTGTGTGCTTGCATGTGTGCATGTGTGCATGCACAGTGTACATTGTATGTCTATATGTGCATGTGTTTTGTGTATATTGTGCATTTGTGTGCACCATGTATGTGTACATTGCATCCAGTGTGTGCACATGTGTGTCTCATGTGTGCCTGTGTACAGGTGGGTACGTGTGTGTGCGTGCGTGTGCGCGCACACATGTGCAAGATGCAGAACACAGCTGAGCTTATCTCAAACAGGCCTTAATGAATGCCACAGGCGGAGAAGGCGCTTCCTTCAGGGAGGGCTTCTGTTTCCCACGCTGAGCAGGAAGGGCTCAGAAGGGGCCTTTTCGAATGGCGAGCGTGTGGACGCCACTCAGCATCAAGGGCCTCGCTGTCTGCAAGCCCTGGGGCAGCTGCTGCGAAACTGCCCGGCAAACAGCACTTGAGCCGGGATGCAGACGAGCCGGACAGCGACCCAGGCCGAGGCCTGCAGCCCCTGCCTCATCTCGGGCCTGGAGCCCCCAGCACAAAGCCCACTTCTCAAGTTTGGGGTGCAGGGACCTTGTGAGCTGGCTGGGGCCACAGCTGGGCTTCCTTCCTGACCACAGGACCACCCTGTCTGCCTCTGATGGGGGCACTTGGGGTGATTTTCTCTCTGTTGCAGGAAGCAGAAGGTTCAGGCTTGCGTCTGCCACGGTGCAGCCTCCGCATGCTCTCACGGGCTTCATGCTGGACGCATGCACCCAAGGACCAGCAGGGGGGAGGGCGGCGGGCGCCCTGGGCTCCAAGCACATGCCCGTGGAAATGGACAAGGAGAAGGGGCTCGTGGTGTTGCCACATGTGCATACAGGCCAGGCCCGGCTCAGCGCCTTCACCCCTGCCACATGATGACCACCCGCCTGGCCGGTCCCCTGGGAGCCTTGGCCGTGGGCTCGGCCTGCTGCTGGGGCTGAGGGAGGGTCCTCTGAGGATCCTGTGCACCCTGCCCCTGGGCCTCAGGCTGAGGAGGTGGCTTAGCCCCTGAGCCCCCACCTGCCAAGACTGTCCTCCTGCCCCTCCTCTGCATGGCTGAGCGCTCGGACTGCGGCCCGGGAGGCCTGGAGCTCCGAAGGCAGCAGGGCTTTCCCAGCTCTGGGCTCTCAACCTCCAGCTCCACCCCTGAAGCAACTCCCAGGATGGCGTGGGTCTCAGGTACCACATCCTTGGGGCCGGGGGACATGGTAGAGCGGGGAACCTAGAAAGTATTGTCTGGGGCTGCCCTGGGTCAGGCCGGCTCCCCTGAGAATGCCAGGTGGAGATGTCTGACACGCTGACCCTGGCCCCCAGGTGCCCTGGGCCCCTCTGCTCCCCAGCTGTCAGCACCGCCGGGGGCATCTCTCCTTACCCTCACATCCCTCCTCTGGGACCCCACTCTTCCTGACTGACCAGACTTGCTGGAGAAGGTGGACGGGCCACAGCCTCCTCTGCAGGGTCCCAGGGGTGCTGGAGGGCTCCGCCGTCTGCATTTGTTCCTAAAGGACCTGCATGTGCTAACTCACCGTCCATTCTGCCCATCAGCTGACGTCCTCCTCATAATGCTACCATGATGCTGACCCATGTTTATCCACAGGTTCAAGGCAAGAGTAGTGACGGGACTTGCTCAGATCCTCACAGGTCGACCCTGCAGGTGTGCGGGTGCTGGGGCCTGAGTCGCGCTGGGGGCTGGTCGGCAAGGACACCATGGTCCCCGGAGCCCTGAAGGTCCTCCCTGCACATCTGGGCACCCCAATCCTGGCCTCTGCCCCTGCCCAAGGAGCCCTGCCCCGGGAGGACGGCACACAGGGGTCCTTGGAAAGCTTCCCCGGGCCCTGCCGAGAGGAGCAGCCCCAACACAGCCACCCGGGCTCCGCAGAGGAATGCCTGCTCCCGGTCTGGCTGGTCAGTGACAGAGAAACGTCCCCTCCACCCTCGGAAGGGCAGTGCGGGTCTGCCGTCATGTGGCCTGGAGCGAAGGGGGCTGGCCATTCCACAGACACAGGCAGGAGAGGCTGGCGTCCTGACCTAGGCGAGTACTGGGGTGACTCTCTCGGAGGGGCCGTGGGTCCTTTGGTGGGGTACTTCTTGTGCCGGGGAGTTGAAGGGGGTGGGGGGCCCACAATCATATCTATCCTGGCGAGTAAACAAGAGAAGAGACACCAGCAGACGCGTCGTGAGCACCGCGAGGGCGGCGGGGCTTGCCGAAGCGGCAGACCTTCTCACAACTACGTCCACTGGCAACAACACAGTGGGCGCCGCGCGCACGTGATGCTCCCTGTTCAGTCGAGCACGACCCTGCGCGGCGTCTCGGCCGTGCCCGGCCTGCCGGCGGGCATGCACACGTGCAGGGCGAAGGCCAGCGGCCCCGCGCCAGCAGCGCCAGCAGTGCCAGCAGCGCCAGCTCTCACAGCTCTCGGACTGCTGGCCAGTGACCCACGCCCGGCTCCTTGGGGAGCACTTCATTTTCCCACAGAAAGGGAAGGAAAGGGGAGCTCAGGACAGAAGGACCTGGGAACACCACAGCTGCAGCGAGGGAGACCCAGACTGTTCTCTCACACGCACACCAATTGCTCACACGCGCACACGCACATGCACGCATGTTGCTCTCACACATGTTGCTCACATGCACGCACACTCACACAGACACGCATGCACACACAAATTGCTCATGTGCACACATGCACACATGTCTGCTTATGTGTACACAGACAGGTTCACACACTCATATGTACACTCACAGCCTGCTTATGCACACACAGGCATACATAGTCATATGCACACTACACATGTCTGTTTATAAACACAGGCAGACTCACACACTCATATACACTCACACAATCTGCTTATGCACACATGTGCACACTCAGTCATATGCATAATCACACGTGTTGCCCACACGTGCACACCGGACATGCTTGCACACGCTCACATGTGTTTTCACTCACATGCTCACACATTTCCCTCCATGTGCACAATTACACACACATTTGCTCACACTCACAACACAGGTTTAGTCGATGCTCTGGGAGGACTGGCCTCTTGGCCTGCGTCCAGGCAGAGGGAGGTGTCACTCCCTGACCTCTGCCCACAGGAGCCAGTGAAGGCCCAGCGAGACCCACCCCTGGCCCAGGAGCAGGACAGGGAGGCCCCCAGAGCGGCATGCACCAGCTTTCCAGAATGAGGACTCGATCCCTCCCCGGGGGCTAGGAGCAGGGCTACCCTCCAGGACTGTCCCCCGACCACTCAGACCCTCCCAGCTGGGGCCCAGGCTTCCCCCGTGGAGCAGCCTTGTTTCAGGAGCCGTGGGCGGGGCGGGGCCTCTGACAGGCGGGAGCATGTGACCCACCTCAGGAGACACCCACGACAATAGCTGTGACCTGTTCACAAACACCACAAACACGTGTGTACACAGCTCATTTATATGTGGAGGGGGGGTGCCTATGAGCACACCTGTACTGGCAGTGCATTTGTGTGTGTGTAATTATGTGGTACATGCATGTGGTATCAGGCTAAGAGCATGTGTGTGTGTGTGTACATGTGTACTACCGTGTGTGTGTATGTGGTGATGGACATGGGCCTTTGTGTACACTGTGTGCTCATCTGTGTTGTGTGTGCCTCGGGCCCTTGCTCATGCCTATATACATGTATGTACAGGTACCTTTTAGGGTGAGCAAGCCAGTTCTCACACACGTGGGCTTGGAGATAGCAGTGTGTGCCCTGCCACTGTACACCACAGACATGCATCCAGCCCCACTTACTGCCCAGGAGGTGAGAAGACCCATGGGGTGGGGCGGGGGGACAAGGCCCTCTGTCCTGGCAGAAGAGGTGCCAAGGTGCATAAGTGACACTGGATGGGTCTGTGCATGCCCACAGCTTCACCTCTCAACACACACGCACGTGTGCACATGATGACATATGGCACACTGGACACACGCACACACATGCATGCACCCATATACATGCACACAGAGACCTATACCGTGCACCCACACACATGTGCATTCACACATGCATGCTTCCCATCACAGAGCAGGAAGGAGGGAAGAAAAAAGAGAGACGAGAGGCGTTAAAAACAAGCATGAAGGAAAGTCTGTGTGGGGTGAGAGGAAGGGCCCAGAGGTGGCAGCAAGCAGGTCTGGCCACTGTGCCCGCCTCAGCCCTGTCCCCTGCCCCCCTTGGTGGAGAGCATGGCAGCCCTCCACAGGACCCATCTCCCCACCTCATGGCGTGTCAGCCTGGCCCAGGAGGACCGGCCTCCGCGCCAGGGCTCAGGGGCGGCTCTTGCCTGGACTGCAGGTTTTTGATGCGGGACAGCATGTCCAGGTGGCCGGCCGAGTACTGCTCGATCACGTCCATCACGTCGTAGGGCCGCAAGCTCTCCTTGAACTTCCGCTTGGACACCAGGAACCTCATGACACTGAGGGTTGGGCAGGGCCGTGAGCCCAGGGCAGAGCCACCTCAGGACACTCTCCAAGCAGGGCCAGCGCCAGCGTCCACTTCCTGGGCCCCCCCAGCATCTCCGAGAATGTGCACTGGACAACTTGTCCCTATTATCTGGGCCACCCACCCACCAAAGACACCAGCCGCTCCTGGTCCCAGCTGTTCAGACAGACCCGCATCCACCAGAGAACCCCCTGGGAGGGGCTGTTCACTAACATCCAGGTGATGGGCAAGGAACCCTGTGACACGAGGGGCCTTCTGAGCCACAAGGAGCTGGGACTAAAGGGGTGTCGGCCAGTGTCCCCCCCGAGCGCGTGCCCTCACACAAGCCCCCCAAATCCCTGCATTCCAGGGACAGTGACTGCCCTTCAGGACCCTGTGAGGGGGGCGTCCTCACCCCAGACACGCAGGGTCACTCACCATACGGCCCGGATGCTGACTTTGAGGCCCGGGGTCAGGTCCTCGGTCACAAACTCGCAGTTACAGCTCTTGTTGTCATCCACGATGTCCTCCCCGGGGAGACTTGCTTCTGGGTGGAAGGGGACATGGCCCATGAGGAGACGAGTCCCTTGGCGCCATGGCGCCCCTCGTCAGGGAACCCCTCAGGCATGTCGGGCCCACATGCTCTAGATTCCACCTGTTCTTTCTCAGCAGCTTTGCTGGCCTTGGCCTGCGGGGGTGCGAGGTGCGGATTGCAGGGGCATCACTGTGAGTGGACGGACGGGGGCCAGAGTGGGGCGTGTCCACACCCAGTAACGGCGGAACACCGCTCAGCACGAAAAGGAACGTGCGCCACGGAGGAGCCCAGAGAGCACCCCATGAGCTCAGCCGGGCGCCCAACACAGAAGCCGCACGGCCCGCCTGCGCGACACGTCCAGGACACCTCCTGAGAGGAAAGCCGCTGGCGTGGCCGGGGGCTGGGAGGCTGCTAAGGGGGCTCCTTTGGGGAGAGGAAATGGCTTGGAGCTAGAGAGTAGACATGCCAAATGCCCCTGAACGGTTCACTTTAAAATGGCTAATTTTACGGGACGTGAATTTCACCTCAATAAAAGCAACGGATGAAGTGGGCCTGCACTTGGGGGTGAGCCCTGGAAGCGGCCAGGCCACAGCGGTGGCAGACCTGACCCACCTTCCGAGTTCTGCCGAGACGCGGCGCCCTTGACCCGGAAGGCCTGCCGCGCACGGCTGCGGTCCCCGAAGCTCCAGCTCTTGGGCACTTTGCTCGGACTGTCCTCCAGGCTCTGGTCGGCGCTGGGCGACCGCCTGACAGGCTGGGCTTGTGGGGACCCCTTCCCCTTGGCAGCCACACCTCGGGGGCTGGAGAAGACACGGTCTTTCAAACTGACCTTCTGGCTGCTCCCAGGACGGACACACAGAAAGAGAGCAGGAGTCACTCCGGACAGCACGCTGGACCCGTCAGCTGCTCTTAGCCAGCATCTTCCCACATGGCGAGCAGCTGCAGCCCAGCCCCAGAGAAATGCCCGCTGGGCCGCTGGCCTGGCCTGGAGCCCGGGGTTCAGAGGTCACCAGGTCAGTTCCACCATGGGGTCCTGGGCTGGCTCAGGGACTGGTCAGGGAACTCGTGCATCACTTTGCCTACCACCAAAAGGGGCCCAGCCCTGTCCACACTGTCCAGTCAGGCCTCCCTCTCCACGGTGACACCCACAGCAGAACGAGTCCCCAAATGCCCAGCACCAGCGGCTCCTCCCTGGGCATCAGTGTGGGCACCTGACCACCGCAGGCTCCCTGTCTCGCCTCCACACTCTACAACTGCCCCAGAGTCAGGAGGGGTAAGCTCTGCAGCCCGGGGAGCAGGGTGAGGGCATGACACAAGAAGCATCCTGGGGAGGTCCCTGTCCACCTCCCCTCTGCCCGGAGCCGCCCAGGCTCCACCCCTACCCCCAGGGCGCATGGGAGCTGACGGTCCGCTCCTGGAGGAAGAGTAGGTGGGTATGCTCTGCGGCCACTTGGCTGTCCTGAGCCCTGGCAGGGTGGGGTGGCCAGGGCTGGCCAGCCACAGCCCCGCGGGCCTCCCTGTCCACACATCTAGTAACTGTGGAGATGGGTCTGACACTGAGTGTGCCTGGCTCCCATACCCTCTGGGCAGCAGCCAGGAGTCGGGCGGCCACTGGGCAGTCCCTTCATGTGCTCGAGAAGACAGCAGGCTCTGTGAACTGGGCCCCTTGCTGCCCCTGCTGGCTTATGACAAACCTGCCCAGGGGTTCCTGTGGGAACGGCCACACCTGCTAACCTCAGACATCGCCAGCCCCCCGTGCTACCCCGGGTAGCCACCTCCCTCGGCCCCAACCAGAACGCACAGCCTGGACACACCGTCTGGCGGCGCAGTGATGACCGGCCATGGAGAGGCAGCCCACCACCGGCCCACCTGGCCTGGCTGGCACCTTCCTTGCCCCGGCCCGCAGACCGTGCACTAGGTCAGGGGCTCTGCAGAACAGAACTGCGCAGATGGCCCCAAGGTGTGGAGCCCACTGTGGGCAGCCCCCACCCCCGGAGCCCCTGTGAGCACAAGGCCAGGCGTCAGCTTGCACAGGACACTGGTTCCGAGCTGGTGACCACTGAGGGCAGGCAAGGCCTGAAAGGGCAGGTGGGGACTGAGGCAGCATGGGGCCTCTGGACAAATGACCTCTTCTGTGTTCCTGTCCCAACAAAGGCCACCAGCTGGTCCAGGGAGACCCTGAGCAGTGTGGTCCCGCCCAGCCAGGAGAGCTGGGGACCCTGGCAGGACCTACGGCCCAGGCAGCACACAGCGGCCCAGGAACTCAGCCCCATGAGGACGGAGCCACAGGAAGGAGCCTGCCCTGGCCCCGCCTGGCCCCACCGTGCACCTGCTTAGACCAGGAAGGGTCCCCTGCTGGAAGGTGTCACAGGGTGGACACCGGGACCTCCACAGTTGTTGAGGCTCAGTGCACCCAGCCACTTGCATCCCACCGCAGCCACCCGGACCTGCCCCAACTCCAGATGCCCAAACGCCGGTCCTCCCTCCCTCACCTCGCAAGCCAAGGACAGAGTCAGCCCACGGGAGGGGCTGAGGCCCTGGCTCTTACATAGGGCTGGGGGCACATTCAGGAGGACCTGGGAGAGAACACCGAGGCCCAGCTCCCCTTCCTGCCTGCCATGCCCAGGGCGAAATTCTCAATATGTGGGGCCAGCTGCAAATTGGGATGGGGCGGGTAAGAGGTCTGCACGGGGGGCCACCCAGTGGTGGGAGAGCTGCCGGGCATGGCTGGGCCCGATGCCCAGGATGAAATGACATTCCTGAGGCTTGTGCACAGCAGGACGGCACCTGGCCTGGCCTCCTGGCCCTTCTATCCCCATGCTGCCTGACCACAGTCCCTGACCTGAGGGAGCAGCCTGTGGCTAGATGCACCATGGACACAGCTCTGGACAAGCAGGACCGCCTCTGCCCAGCCCAGATCTCTCCTCCTGGGGCTACAAGTCATCCCACAAGCGCCCACATCTGTGAACACACAGGCAGCATGGACAGGTGGGGGACCCTCTGAGCCCCTCAGGGTGGAGCAGGGTTTGGAGCATGCACGGGTGCAGAGTGCAGAGGTGCAAGCATGCGGCCGCCTGGGCCCTGATCCTGCTGCACGGCCCCTCCCGACGCCTACCCCTCGGCACTGACCACATGCACAGGACACGTGAGTAGCTGCCCACACTTGCAGGGCTGCCCCGGTCAGGGCAGGAGGCGGGCAGGAGGGAAATGGGTGGGTGCACTCTGAGCAAGCAGAAAGACAGACAGTTCTGCACCCACCCCTGACAGCGGACAGAGGAGCACACGGTGCCGTCGAGGTGCTCATGGTGTCACGGGGTGCGCCTCTCCGCCGGCCCGTTCCAGTCTGCCCTCAACCAGGCCTGTACGTGGGAAGGGGAGCTGTGGGCCTCTGGCTTTCTGGTGTGTTTGGTGTGTGAGCACCACGGGAGCCGGCCACACACAGGATGGAGCTGCCCCGGCAGGCAGCGAGGTGGCGGATGAGGGGGAGCTGACCCAGGTGCCTAGTAGAGGTGCTAGACTGGCCCTGGAGAGAGGCTTCTGGAGCAGTCAGGGTCCCAGGGCCAGCGCCCTTTCTGGGTCCTCAAGCCCCTGGCCGGCCCCTCCTGCTGGGAGCAGGGCTCCTTTGCTTAAGGAGAAGAGTTTGGGAATCAGAGGGCGGAGGGCGCCCAGCGCTGCCCCACACGGGCTGTGGGCCTAGCTGCCAATCAGAATTGGGGGAGCCGGGGCCTCTCCGGCTCATCTAGAACTTCTAATAAGCAGTGTTTGGAGCGGAAGAGCCGTGCAGCAGGGCGTCCGTGCCATGCGTCCGTGGTACCTAGAGTGTCCAGGGCAGCATCCACACAGGCCCTCTCTGCACGTTCTGCCTTTACTGGAAATGAGGAGAGCACAGTTAGTCCCCTGGGCAGGGAGCCTGGGCTGGGCGAGCGGGCAGGTAAACTGAGGCACCATGACCACCCTGGGGTAGCTCTGGGCTCAGGGTCCACCAGCCACAGAGCTTGTGTCTGAGCAAGGGCCTTGCGGAGGCCGCACATCAAGAATTCCGCCGGCCTGGGAAAGAAACAGTCCCGTTTTGGGAGAAAAGATAAAATTCCCTGTTTTTCCCTCCCAAAATGCCTGTTCCTTCTAGAGTCAGAGCTTGGGGTCACGTCTTTTTAAAAGATGTATTATTTTTTGCTACATTCATGCGAATAAAAAAATAATACATGGGCTAAGACTTTGCAAAAGGCTTGCACTAGATGGACAGGATTCTGGAAAGCACACGTTTAGGGAGGAAAACGTGCAGTTTGGTTTCACAAACCAATCGTGAGGTGTGGCTGAGCCAAGCCAGCTGCCCAGTCAGAGGCTCAGGAGGGAGGGGGGTGGGGGCCAAAGTCGGTGGACCTGCCAGGCCAGGGAGGGGGTGCCTGGGGGTGTCCCCCAACGGTCAGCACCCTAGGACCTCCCGAGAGGGGACTTATCTCTGCACCAGAACACGCAAGGAAGCAAGAAACAAGAACTACAAGAAACCCCTGGCTTTCCTGGGGCCTCTCCCTCTTTCTCCACCTTTGAAGCTGTTGCTCCTGAGACAGCAGGTCTCACACTGTGCACCTGAGGAACCCAGACGCACCTGCTGGCCTCAGCTCCCGGAGGAGGGCTCAGCATCCACACACACATTCGTTGAAACATCGGTGGCACCTGCTGGTGTCCAGACACCTCTCTCCACTCCCACATAAAGGAACCACGTGATGACCTCCGAGCCAGCCAGCCCAGGGTCCTCGAAGCCCTCCCCTGGCCCCCCATGCTCCCCCAAGAAGAACCTGTGCCCCGCGAGCCTCCTCCTGTGGGACCTGTCCTGTCGTCTGGGTGAAGCACAGGACCCGCCAGGAGACTTAGTCCCGGCGGGAGGGAGCTGGGGCCCAGCTGCCCGGCAAGTGGTCTCACACGGGGCAAACCTCCCGTGACTCCGTATTCCCAGGACCCAGACCCCCGCCTGGCAGCTCCGGCTGCTCACAGAAGCCCCTCAAATTTGGGGCAAACATTCTCTCCCAGGGCACCCTCCATGTCAGCCACAAGTCCACCAGAGCCTGCTGTGCCCCCGGGGTCCGAGGCCTGCACATGCAGCTCCACCTTCAGGCTGCCCCTGGGAAAGAGAGCGACGGGGTGGCTCGGCTCCCGGACCGTGAAGGGTCCCGGTTTGCTGCTGCGAACCTCCCACTCAGTCGCCTGCCCTGGAAGCATTTCCCAGGGCCCCTCAGCCCCCCGCACGACGGCTCCCACTGCGGTCTGACGGCCAGCCCACACCCGGCTCCAGAGCACTGGGGGCAGGGCCGGCTGCTCACTGTATTCATGTCAGTGGGAACCTAAACAGCCACACGTGGCCGTGGCTCCTGTGTGGGGCAGTGCAGCCTCGGAGCCTGACGGAGCTGAGGACCGTGGGCTACTGGCACCCCAACCCTGAGCCTGGGGCGTCAAGGACTCCCGACTCTGCCTGTCCCCTCTGGGCTCCAGGCTGGCACTGGTGTTCCTGCCTCCTTCAGCCAACCCGGGCGTCACCTGTCTTAGAGCTTCGGCTTCAAGTCCAGGGAGGCCAGGCCCAGGAGGGAGGAAGACCCATCACAGACACTCACCAAGACCGACTGGACAGACACGCCTGTGACAAGGAGGGACGCACATGGACAAGGGGCAAAGCGGTGGGAGCAGGGGTCTCCTCCAGGGACAGAGTGGGGGCGGGGGCAGTCAGAAATGGGAAGGGTCAGAGGGTGGGTCAGGGACACGCCCAGAGCAGCACAGCCCGAGACCCCTGGCTGCCCCGGCCCCCAGCTCCAGCCCTAGTGCAGACGGCCTTGGTCTGACGCCACCACAGCCGTGATGTGTGCCCACCATGAGCCCGGCTCACGGGAGCTGAGCAAGGGTCCTTGCGTCCACCCATCCCCCTGCACTTACGGAACAGGACCGCTCCCGGCAGCCCACGGACACCCTGGGGACAAGTGCAGTGCAGAACGATTTCCTACACACCTACCATGGTGCTAAAAAGGGGGTGGCTGCCCCAGGGGAGGGGCAGAAATGCGCCAGCCATTACCTGGCTGATAGGTGTGCCTTCCAAGTGAGGCAAAGTCCTTGGTTCCCAGGAGGAGGCGGGGCCCGGCTGGCCCCGGGGGAAGCTGCTGGGCCAGGGGCAGGCAGGGACACAGGACACACGGGAGGACGGAGGACTGGTGAGGGGCAGGGAGCATAGCACAGAGCCCGGAGGCGCCCGTGTGTCCTCACCTTGAGTCCTGCTTTCAGGGCCAGCACCTCATCCCCAAAGACAGAGCGCGCGTGAAAGGGCCCAAGAAGGGTAGTGCCATGATTAAAGGCACTTGGGGGCGAGATTTCCAGATCGGGGAAGGGGAGGGCAGGAGAGGAGAGAGAGAGAGAGAGGCTGAGACCAGAGTTGCCGGAGGGGAGAGCAGCTGGGGCCATGAGGCAGGGAGCCCACCGGAGCCGCCTCAGGCCACGGGGGCTCTCACAGACAATGGGCAGAGGACAGGTGGGCGTGGCCCCAGAGGCTGCCACCCACAGGTGCCCAGCGAGGCACAGACCAGCCCCCACCACCCCTGGGCTAAACCAACTCCTGCCCAAAAGCATTTCCTCAGCCTCTTTGAGGGGTCCCTTCGCTTCGGCCCTTTTGGGCAGTTCAGGACAGAAGCACGGCCCCTTCCAGGCACCGGCCAGCATTCCCTCCTTGGGGCCCAGGGATGGAGCAGTGTGCCCTCAAGGGCTGGAGGTGGGCTCAGCCGATTCCGTCTATCCCACCAGAGCAGCCAGAGGAGCCGCCGTGGTCCCGGAGGGCACCGCCGTGGGGAGCAGCAGGAGGGTGGTGCCTTTGGCCCCCATCGGGGGACTGGCCTCCCTCTGCAGTGAGTAGATGGGGCCTGGGGGACCCCCAGGCTGCAGCTCACGACGTGAAGCTGTGGTATGGCCTGAATTCTCTGCTGCCATGAGGGAGACACTGGGCCACACCCTGGCTCCACCTGCACAGAGGTCACCCACAGAGCCCCTCCTCGGGTCTCTAACCTACTGCCACACAGAATGGGGGGGCCTGCTGAGACCCTGTGTGAAGAGGGAACTTCCCATTCTCCCCAGAAACTTTCAGCACATCCGGATCTGCCCCTCAGGCAGCGAAGGCCCCTCCTAGAGTGGCCCTGACCCTGACTGACCCCCAGGCACTGCCCCTGCTGGGACTGCTCACCTGGGCTGGCCTCCTCCCAGAAACCCCACCTCAGGGGCTCGGCCTGCACTCACAGGGGCACAGGAAACTGGTTTAGGGACCACACCTCCACAGGCAACCACCGCCCAGCAGGGTCCAGACACAGCCCCACAGCTCCCAGCACAGCCCTGGCCCCCTGGCACCGCACGCAGACACGGGAGTGGGCAGCACTGACCTGGGGGACGGCTCCGGCTGTGGCTCCTTCCTTCAAACAGAAGCAAGAAGATGGTCAGGAACGACCCCCCAAGGCACACCCCACCCGCCAGGGGCCAGGAGGCCTCCCTTGGCATCACCACCCCCTCACCGCCCTGCCCGCACCCACAGCCACCGCTCCTGAGCCCCAGGGGGCAGGCCCAGGGAAAGGGGTCACCGCTCAGGGGCTCTCGCTTCTCCCCAGAGGCCCCTCTCCACGCCTGCTCCCGCAAGGAGGGCTGGTTGGAACCACGAGTCCTGAATCTCCCCCACAGTCCGCCCGCACGCCCACCCGGGCCCTCCCTGAAGTGCCTTTCCTGCACTGGGTCTCCCTCCCACGTTACTGTCCTTCGCCATCTGGCCGGCCAACCCCCACGTCTTTCAGGCTGGCGTCTCCGCCCAGCAGTTCCTCCCCAGATTCGCCTCTCCTCCCACATTTTGTGCATTTTGCCACCAGGGACCAGCAGCAGGGGACACGGCACAGCTGGAAACCACACCGAGGGCCTCGACCCTGCAGGTTCTGCTGTCCGGCCGGCCCCGCGGCGACTCAGCCGCTTCCTGCCCCACACACAGGGCTCCTTCACACCGCAGTCCCAGCAACCGGACACAGGGCCCTCCCGTCCCGTCCCCCTTCACACCGCAGTCCCAGCAACCGGACACAGGGCCCTCCCGTCCCGCTCCCCCTTCACACCGCAGTCCCAGCAACTGGACACAGGGCCCTCCCGTCCCGTCCCCCTTCACACCGCAGTCACAGCAACTGGACACAGGGCCCTCCCGTCCCGCTCCCCCTTCACACCGCAGTCCCAGCAACTGGACACAGGGCCCTCCCGTCCCGTCCCCCTTCACACCGCAGTCCCAGCAACTGGACACAGGGCCCTCCCGTCCCGCTCCCCCTTCACACCGCAGTCCCAGCAACTGGACACAGGGCCCTCCCGTCCCCCCTTCACACCGCAGTCCAAGCAACTGGACACAGGACCCTCCCGTCCCGCTCCCCCTTCACCCCGTAGTCCCAGCAACTGGACACAGGGCCCTCCCGTCCCGCTCACCCTTCACACCGCAGTCCCAGCAACTGGACACAGGGCCCTCCCGTCCCGCTCACCCTTCACACCGCAGTCACAGCAACTGGACACAGGGCCCTCCCGTCCCGTCCCCCTTCACACCGCAGTCCCAGCAACTGGACACAGGGCCCTCCCGTCCCGTCCCCCTTCACACCGCAGTCCCAGCAACTGGACACAGGGCCCTCCCGTCCCGCTCCCCCTTCACACCGCAGTCCCAGCAACTGGACACAGGGCCCTCCCGTCCCGCTCCCCCTTCACACCGCAGTCCCAGCAACTGGACACAGGGCCCTCCTGTCCCCCCTTCACACCGCAGTCCAAGCAACTGGACACAGGACCCTCCCGTCCCGCTCCCCCTTCACCCCGTAGTCCCAGCAACTGGACACAGGGCCCTCCCGTCCCGCTCACCCTTCACACCGCAGTCCCAGCAACTGGACACAGGGCCCTCCCGTCCCGCTCCCCCTTCACACCGCAGTCCCAGCAACTGGACACAGGGCCCTCCCGTCCCCCCTTCACACCGCAGTCCCAGCAACTGGACACAGGGCCCTCCCGTCCCGCTCCCCCTTCACACCGCAGTCCCAGCAACTGGACACAGGGCCATCCCGTCCCCCCTTCACACCGCAGTCCCAGCAACTGGACACAGGGCCCTCCAGTCCCGCTCCCCCTTCACACCACAGTCCCAGCAACTGGACACAGGGCCCTCCCGTCCCGTCCCCCCTTCACACCGCAGTCCCAGCAACTGGACACAGGGCCCTCCCGTCCCGTCCCCCCTTCACACCGCAGTCCCAGCAACTGGACACAGGGCCCTCCCGTCCCACTCCCCCTTCACACCGCAGTCCCAGCAACTGGACACAGGGCCCTCCCATCCTGTCTCCCCTTCACACTGCAGTCCCAGCAACCGGACACAGGGCCCTCCCGTCCCGCTCCCTCTTCACCCCGTAGTCCCAGGAACTGAACACAGGGCCCTCCCGTCCCGCTCCCCCTTCACACTGCAGTCCCAGCAACTGGACACAGGGCCCTCCCGTCCCGCTCCCCCTTCACACCGCAGTCCCAGCAACTGGACACAGGGCCTTCCCGTCCTGCTCCCCCTTCACACCGCAGTCCCAGCAACTGGACACAGGGCCCTCCCGTCCCACTCCCCCTTCACACCGCAGTCCCAGCGACCGGACACAGGGCCCTCCCGTCCCGCTCCCCCTTCACCCCGTAGTCCCAGGAACTGGACACAGGGCCCTCCCGTCCCGCTCCCCCTTCACACTGCAGTCTCAGCAACTGGACACAGGGCCCTCCCATCCTGGACCCCCTTCACACTGCAGTCCCAGCAACCGGACACAGGGCCCTCCCGTCCCGCTGCCCATTCACCCCGTAGTCCACGGAACTGGACACAGGGCCCTCCCGTCCCGCTCCCCCTTCACACTGCAGTCCCAGCAACTGGACACAGGGCCCTCCCGTCCCGCTCCCCCTTCACACCGCAGTCCCAGCAACTGGACACAGGACCCTCCCGTCCCGCTCCCCCTTCACACCGCAGTCCCAGCAACTGGACACAGGGCTCTCCCGTCCCCCCTTCACACTGCAGTCCCAGCAACTGGACACAGGGCCCTCCCGTCCCGTCCCCCCTTCACACCGCAGTCCCAGCAACTGGACACAGGGCCCTCCCGTCCCGTCCCCCTTCACACCGCAGTCCCGGCAACTGGACACAGGGCCCTCCCGTCACGCTCCCCCTTCACACCGCAGTCCCAACAACTGGACACAGGGCCCTCCCATCCTGTCCCCCCTTCACACTGCAGTCCCAGCAACCGGACACAGGGCCCTCCCGTCCCGCTCCCCCTTCACACCGCAGTCCCAGCAACTGGACACAGGGCCCTCCCGTCCCGCTCCCCCTTCACACTGCAGTCCCCGCAACTGGACACAGGGCCCTCCCGTCCCGCTCCCCCTTCACACCGCAGTCCCAGCAACTGGACACAGGGCCCTCCCGTCCCGCTCCCCCATCACACCGCAGTCCCAGCAACTGGACACAGGGCCCTCCCGTCCCGTCCCCCTTCACACCGCAGTCCCGGCAACTGGACACAGGGCCCTCCCGTCCCGCTCCCCCTTCACACCGCAGTCCCAGCAACTGGACACAGGGCCCTCCCGTCCCGTCTCCCCTTCACACCACAGTCCCAGCAACTGGACACAGGGCCCTCCCGTCCCACTCCCCCCTTCACACCGCAGTCCCAGCAACTGGACACAGGGCCCTCCCGTCCCCCCTTCACACCGCAGTCCTAGCAACTGGACACAGGACCCTCCCGTCCCGCTCCCCCTTCACCCCGTAGTCCCAGCAACTGGACACAGGGCCCTCCCGTCCCGCTCCCCCTTCACACCGCAGTCCCAGCAACTGGACACAGGGCCCTCCCGTCCCGCTCCCCCTTCACACCGCAGTCCCAGCAACTGGACACAGGGCCCTCCCGTCCCCCCTTCACACCGCAGTCCCAGCAACTGGACACAGGGCCCTCCCGTCCCGCTCCATCTTCACACCGCAGTCCCAGCAACTGGACACAGGGTCATCCCGTCCCCCCTTCACACCGCAGTCCCAGCAACTGGACACAGGGCCCTCCCGTCCCGCTCCCCCTTCACACCACAGTCCCAGCAACTGGACACAGGGCCCTCCCGTCACGTCCCCCCTACACACCGCAGTCCCAGCAACTGGACACAGGGCCCTCCCGTCCCGTCCCCCCTTCACACCGCAGTCCCAGCAACTGGACACAGGGCCCTCCCGTCCCGCTCCCCCTTCACACCGCAGTCCCAGCAACTGGACACAGGGCCCTCCCATCCTGTCTCCCCTTCACACTGCAGTCCCAGCAACCGGACACAGGGCCCTCCCGTCCCGCTCCCCCTCACCCCGTAGTCCCAGGAACTGGACACAGGGCCCTCCCGTCCCGCTCCCCCTTCACACTGCAGTCTCAGCAACTGGACACAGGGCCCTCCCATCCTGGACCCCCTTCACACTGCAGTCCCAGCAACCGGACACAGGGCCCTCCCGTCCCGCTCCCCCTTCACCCCGTAGTCCACGGAACTGGACACAGGGCCCTCCCGTCCCGCTCCCCCTTCACACTGCAGTCCCAGCAACTGGACACAGGGCCCTCCCGTCCCGCTCCCCCTTCACACCGCAGTCCCAGCAACTGGACACAGGACCCTCCCGTCCCGCTCCCCCTTCACACCGCAGTCCCAGCAACTGGACACAGGGCTCTCCCGTCCCCCCTTCACACCGCAGTCCCAGCAACTGGACACAGGGCCCTCCCGTCCCGCTCCCCCTTCACACCGCAGTCCCAGCAACTGGACACAAGGCCCTCCCGTCCCGCTCCCCCCTACACAGCACAGTCCCAGCAACTGGACACAGGGCTCTACCGTCCCGCTCCCCCTTCACACCGCAGTCCCAGCAACTGGACACAGGGCCCTCCCGTCCCGTTCCCCCTTCACACCGCAGTCCCAGCAACTGGACACAGGGCCCTCCCGTCCCGCTCCCCCTTCACACCGCAGTCCCCGCAACTGGACACAGGGCCCTCCCGTCCCGCTCCCCCTTCACAGCACAGTCCCAGCAACTGGACACAGGGCCCTCCCGTCCCGCTCCCCCTTCACACCGCAGTCCCAGCAACTGGACACAGGGCCCTCCCGTCCCGTTCCCCCTTCACACCGCAGTCCCAGCAACTGGACACAGGGCCCTCCCGTCCCGCTTCCCCTTCACACTGCAGTCCCAGCAACTGGACACAGGGCCCTCCCGTCCCGCTCCCCCTTCACCCCGTAGTCCCAGGAACTGGACACAGGGCCCTCCTGTCACGCTCCCCCTTCACACCGCAGTCCCAGCAACTGGACACAGGGCCCTCCCGTCCCGTCCCCCCTACACACCGCAGTCCCAGCAACTGGACACAGGGCCCTCCCGTCCCGCTCCCCCTTCACACCGCAGTCCCAGCAACTGGACACAGGGCCCTCCTATCCTGTCCCCCCTTCACACTGCAGTCCCAGCAACCGGACACAGGGCCCTCCCGTCCCGCTCCCCCTTCACCCCGTAGTCCCAGGAACTGGACACAGGGCCCTCCCGTCCCGCTTCCCCTTCACACTGCAGTCCCAGCAACTGGACACAGGGCCCTCCCGTCCCGCTCCCCCTTCACCCCGTAGTCCCAGGAACTGGACACAGGGCCCTCCTGTCACGCTCCCCCTTCACACCGCAGTCCCAGCAACTGGACACAGGGCCCTCCCGTCCCGTCCCCCCTTCACACCGCAGTCCCAGCAACTGGACACAGGGCCCTCCCGTCCCGTTCCCCCTTCACACCGCAGTCCCAGCAACTGGACACAGGGCCCTCCCGTCCCGCTCCCCCTTCACACCGCAGTCCCAGCAACTGGACACAGGGCCCTCCCGTCCCGCTCCCCCTTCACACCGCAGTCCCAGCAACTGGACACAGGGCCCTCCCGTCACGCTCCCCCTTCACACCGCAGTCCCAGCAACTGGACACAGGGCTCTCCCGTCCCCCCTTCACACCGCAGTCCCAGCAACTGGACACAGGGCCCTCCCGTCCCGCTCCCCCTTCACACTGCAGTCCCAGCAACTGGACACAGGGCCCTCCCGTCCCGTCCCCCCTTCACACCGCAGTCCCAGCAACTGGACACAGGGCCCTCCCGTCCCGTCCCCCTTCACACCGCAGTCCCGGCAACTGGACACAGGGCCCTCCCGTCACGCTCCCCCTTCACACCGCAGTCCCAGCAACTGGACACAGGGCCCTCCCATCCTGTCCCCCCTTCACACTGCAGTCCCAGCAACCGGACACAGGGCCCTCCCGTCCCGCTCCCCCTTCACACCGCAGTACCAGCAACTGGACACAGGGCCCTCCCGTCCCGCTCCCCCTTCACACTGCAGTCCCCGCAACTGGACACAGGGCCCTCCCGTCCCGCTCCCCCTTCACACCGCAGTCCCAGCAACTGGACACAGGGCCCTCCCGTCCCGCTCCCCCATCACACCGCAGTCCCAGCAACTGGACACAGGGCCCTCCCGTCCCGTCCCCCTTCACACCGCAGTCCCGGCAACTGGACACAGGGCCCTCCCGTCCCGCTCCCCCTTCACACCGCAGTCCCAGCAACTGGACACAGGGCCGTCCCGTCCCGTCTCCCCTTCACACCACAGTCCCAGCAACTGGACACAGGGCCCTCCCGTCCCACTCCCCCCTTCACACCGCAGTCCCAGCAACTGGACACAGGGCCCTCCCGTCCCCCCTTCACACCGCAGTCCTAGCAACTGGACACAGGACCCTCCCGTCCCACTCCCCCTTCACCCCGTAGTCCCAGCAACTGGACACAGGGCCGTCCCGTCCCGCTCCCCCTTCACACCGCAGTCCCAGCAACTGGACACAGGGCCCTCCCGTCCCGCTCCCCCTTCACACCGCAGTCCCAGCAACTGGACACAGGGCCCTCCCGTCCCCCCTTCACACCGCAGTCCCAGCAACTGGACACAGGGCCCTCCCGTCCCGCTCCATCTTCACACCGCAGTCCCAGCAACTGGACACAGGGTCATCCCGTCCCCCCTTCACACCGCAGTCCCAGCAACTGGACACAGGGCCCTCCCGTCCCGCTCCCCCTTCACACCACAGTCCCAGCAACTGGACACAGGGCCCTCCCGTCACGTCCCCCCTACACACCGCAGTCCCAGCAACTGGACACAGGGCCCTCCCGTCCCGTCCCCCCTTCACACCGCAGTCCCAGCAACTGGACACAGGGCCCTCCCGTCCCGCTCCCCCTTCACACCGCAGTCCCAGCAACTGGACACAGGGCCCTCCCATCCTGTCTCCCCTTCACACTGCAGTCCCAGCAACCGGACACAGGGCCCTCCCGTCCCGCTCCCCCTTCACCCCGTAGTCCCAGGAACTGGACACAGGGCCCTCCCGTCCCGCTCCCCCTTCACACTGCAGTCTCAGCAACTGGACACAGGGCCCTCCCATCCTGGACCCCCTTCACACTGCAGTCCCAGCAACCGGACACAGGGCCCTCCCGTCCCGCTCCCCCTTCACCCCGTAGTCCACGGAACTGGACACAGGGCCCTCCCGTCCCGCTCCCCCTTCACACTGCAGTCCCAGCAACTGGACACAGGGCCCTCCCGTCCCGCTCCCCCTTCACACCGCAGTCCCAGCAACTGGACACAGGACCCTCCCGTCCCGCTCCCCCTACACAGCACAGTCCCAGCAACTGGACACAGGGCTCTACCGTCCCGCTCCCCCTTCACACCGCAGTCCCAGCAACTGGACACAGGGCCCTCCCGTCCCGTTCCCCCTTCACACCGCAGTCCCAGCAACTGGACACAGGGCCCTCCCGTCCCGCTCCCCCTTCACACCGCAGTCCCCGCAACTGGACACAGGGCCCTCCCGTCCCGCTCCCCCTTCACAGCACAGTCCCAGCAACTGGACACAGGGCCCTCCCGTCCCGCTCCCCCTTCACACCGCAGTCCCAGCAACTGGACACAGGGCCCTCCCGTCCCGTTCCCCCTTCACACCGCAGTCCCAGCAACTGGACACAGGGCCCTCCCGTCCCGCTTCCCCTTCACACTGCAGTCCCAGCAACTGGACACAGGGCCCTCCCGTCCCGCTCCCCCTTCACCCCGTAGTCCCAGGAACTGGACACAGGGCCCTCCTGTCACGCTCCCCCTTCACACCGCAGTCCCAGCAACTGGACACAGGGCCCTCCCGTCCCGTCCCCCCTACACACCGCAGTCCCAGCAACTGGACACAGGGCCCTCCCGTCCCGCTCCCCCTTCACACCGCAGTCCCAGCAACTGGACACAGGGCCCTCCTATCCTGTCCCCCCTTCACACTGCAGTCCCAGCAACCGGACACAGGGCCCTCCCGTCCCGCTCCCCCTTCACCCCGTAGTCCCAGGAACTGGACACAGGGCCCTCCCGTCCCGCTTCCCCTTCACACTGCAGTCCCAGCAACTGGACACAGGGCCCTCCCGTCCCGCTCCCCCTTCACCCCGTAGTCCCAGGAACTGGACACAGGGCCCTCCTGTCACGCTCCCCCTTCACACCGCAGTCCCAGCAACTGGACACAGGGCCCTCCCGTCCCGTCCCCCCTTCACACCGCAGTCCCAGCAACTGGACACAGGGCCCTCCCGTCCCGTTCCCCCTTCACACCGCAGTCCCAGCAACTGGACACAGGGCCCTCCCGTCCCGCTCCCCCTTCACACCGCAGTCCCAGCAACTGGACACAGGGCCCTCCCGTCCCGCTCCCCCTTCACACCGCAGTCCCAGCAACTGGACACAGGGCCCTCCCGTCACGCTCCCCCTTCACACCGCAGTCCCAGCAACTGGACACAGGGCTCTCCCGTCCCCCCTTCACACCGCAGTCCCAGCAACTGGACACAGGGCCCTCCCGTCCCGCTCCCCCTTCACACTGCAGTCCCAGCAACTGGACACAGGGCCCTCCCATCCTGTCCCCCCTTAACACCGCAGTCCCAGCAACCGGACACAGGGCCCTCCCGTCCCGCTCCCCCTTCACCCCGTAGTCCACGGAACTGGACACAGGGCCCTCCCGTCCCGCTCCCCCTTCACACCGCAGTCCCAGCAACTGGACACCGGGCCCTCCCGTCCCGCTCCCCCTTCACACCGCAGTCCCAGCAACCGGACACAGGGCCCTCCCGTCCCGCTCCCCCTTCACCCCGTAGTCCACGGAACTGGACACAGGGCCCTCCCGTCCCGCTCCCCCTTCACACCGCAGTCCCAGCAACTGGACACCGGGCCCTCCCGTCCCGCTCCCCCTTCACACCGCAGTCCCAGCAACTGGACACAGGGCCCTCCCGTCCCGCTCCCCCTTCACACCGCAGTCCCAGCAACTGGACACAGGGCCCTCCCGTCCCGCTCCCCCTTCACACCGCAGTCCCAGCAACTGGACACAGGGCCCTCCCGTCCCGCTCCCCCTCACACCGCAGTCCCAGCAACTGGACACAGGGCCCCTCCCGTCCCGTTCCCAGCAGCCTTTTCTTCCACACGACCTGGGCTCGTCCCTCGCCCTCTTCACAGCCGTCCCCAAACTGCCTGCGCAGCACCCAGGCGCCAGGCCGCTCCGCACGTGCTGGCCCCACTTCCCGCGATTGTATGAGCTTCCTGTTTCTTCTGGATCGAGGACCACCAATTGGGGGCTTGAACCACAGAAATCGACACCCCCCATTCTGGAGCCGGGTCCAAGCTGGGGAGGGGGTTCCCCTGGACTGCGGGGGCCGTCCTGCCCTGGCTCCTGGGACCGAGGCTCCAGGGCCCGTCTCCCCCTGCACTCACACGGCCCTTTCCGCTACCCCTCGTGAGGACACGCGTGCCTGGATCTAGGGCCTCGCTGTCCCAGAGCGACCTCCCACTGAGACCCTTCACTTACTCACACCCACAAGGTTCCCCAACCGCCGTCCCTTCACAGGCTCCAGGCCCAGACCCGCCTCCGGGGGACGGGGCGGCAGGGACCGTGCAGCTGCTCTGCCCACTCAGAGCTCTTGACACGGGGACCGGGACCCTCCTCTCCACTCCACACCCACCTCTGTCGAGCACGCGGACGTCACCCGGCCCTGTGTCCAGCCGGTGTCCGGTGTCCCCCCGTCCAGGTCCCTAGGGGCAGCAGTGCCCTCAGGAGGACGGCAGCCCACCCCTGCACCCGAGCTGCAGCCCGCAGCGCCTCGCTGACCTGAACGTGAGTCCGGATTTACTCTTGAGGTTCCGCAGCAGCTCCAGCTGGTTGAGCGGTGGGATCAGTCTGAGGGGGAGAGGGCAGTGAGGCCGCCGCCTGAGCCGGGACCGCGCCCCAGCTCCCACTTCACACACAGGAGCCCAGGGACGGGGTGGGGTGGTCGCCGGCAGAGGAAGCCCATCTGCGTGCTCTGGCCACACCTGTCCTGGGGCCTTGGCCCTGGAAGTGGCCGGTGACCAGCATGCACGGCAGAGGGAAGGGAGCAGCGCCCAGGCTGCCATCCACGGAGACTCCGACCCCTGACCGCATGGAGCGGGTCAAGCAGGGCACCGGGCACAGGCAGGGGTCGCCCCCTCCCGTCCCCTTCCCCATCCCTGAACACCCCAGGGCAGCACAGCCACACACACAGTACCAACAGCCTAGGCTCCCAGACCCCGCTCTGCCAAGTCAGGGCAAGGTCAAGGTCACTGTGAAGAGGCTGCTTGGACAGGGAGAGGCCTGGACAGCTGGCCCGGCTCTGCTCCAAGGCCCCTCTCCCCAGACCCAATCACACCCACAGACAGCCTCACACACACACACACACAACCCCACCCCTCCTGCTGGCCCCGGGGCAGGTCCAGGCGGACTTCCACACAGGCCTGCCTTCACACCAGGGCGTAAGATCTGTGGACCGAGGAGATTCCTGGGGAGGCCCCAGGCCCCCCAGTTCCACCTGCAGGACGGGGCAGGAGCCTCATTTGGGGCTCGAGTCCCCTCCAACATCAGGAAGACGTCTTCACACCACTCTCAGCTCCTCGCCACCTCCTGCCCCTCATTTCCACTCACCCGGTGTGACCCCAGGCCTCTCCCTCCTGGCCCAGCCCCCATCACTGTGACACCCCACTCACCCCTCAGCCTGCTGAGTCCCAGTCCCTCCCTAAAACCAGGCTCCAAGACCCGCTCCCAGCCCCAGCCCCAGCCCCAGCCCCAGCCCTCTCCCCAGCCCCAGCCCCAGCCCTCTCCCCAGCCCTCTCTCCAGCCCCAGCCCTCTCCCAGCCCCAGCCCCAGCCCCAGCCCTCTCCCAGCCCCAGCCCTCTCCCCAGCCCCAGCCTGCGTCTTTCTTGACTCCAGGGGCCCCTGGCCCCACCCCACCCCCATCCCCACCCCCGGACTGTGTCTGAGCCTCACCTTGGCGACCTCGCCCAGCCCCTCCACGCCCGCTCCTCCCCTCCCACACTTCAGCCTAGGCCTTCAAAGTCTGGTCCCTCAGTGTGATGGGCTCCTGTCATTCTCATGCTCACGCATTCAGAAAGGTCGTGGACTCCACTGCACACCTGACTCTGATGGTTGCCCCTTCGTCTCTGGCTTCCCTCTGGCCCCTCCGCACTCCCCTCTTCCAGTCACCCTCCTCCCCCGGGCCTGCCAGTCACTGCCCATCTGCAGGCCCGGCACAGCCAGAAACCTTCAACTCCGGATCTGCCCCTCAGCAGCGAAGACCCCTCCTAGAGTGGCCCTGACCCTGACCCCCAGGCACTGCCCCTGCTGGGACTTCTCGCCTGGGCTGGCCTCCTCCCAGAAACCCCACTTCAGGGGCTCGGCCTGCACTCACAGGGGCACAGGAAACTGGTTTAGGGACCACACGTCCACAGGCATCCACCGCCCAGCAGGGTCCAGACACAGCCCCGCAGCTCCCAGCACAGCCCTGTTCCCTGGCCACAGCCCTGCTTCCTGGCGTGCTGGGACCTGCTGGAGAAGGGGTGGCCCTGGGAGCCCTTTCCCTCCCCAGGCCTGAACACAGGGACAGAGCTGCTCCCCCACTCTCCTCGGCCACCAGCCACGGGCCTGGAGCAGAGAGCCCGGGACGGCCCCACACATGCAGGTCCAAGGTTAGGAACACTCAGAGGGGACGTCATGCCCGGGACACAGCACAGGGGACGGAACACAGGCGGGCAGGGCTGTGGGCAGGAATACGCAGGCACCACACGCAGGGCCAGGCACACAGCCGTCATCTCCGAGGGCAGCGGCCGTGGAGGATGGGGGTGCAGTGTGCTGACAGGAGCGGGGACACGCCAGGGTCATCTCCCAGGAGGCACAGCAGCTAGTCTGGGGGTCAGCCAGCTCGCGGGCACCTGGAGCCACCGAGGCCCCGTGGGGAGGGGAGGGGCGCCTCTGCAGACCCTGGAGGATCTGGGCCGGCCAGAAGGGTGATCAGGGAAACGTCCAGGTCTCGGAGTCTGTCAGGATCTCCCCAACTGCCCAGGCAGCCTGGAGCCTCAGGAATCCCGGTTCCCAGACTAGGGAGGACACGGCTCCTGCCACCGCCTTCTTCTCAGCGTGGAGCCTCGGGGTCAGCAGTGGGGATGCCGTGGGGGCTCAGGGCCTGCCCATCGTGGAGCCTGGCCCTGCACTGCCCAGCCCGACACCCTTCTTCCCTCTGGGGCTGGCGGGTTAACTTCCTAACAAGGTTCCGCGCCACCAAGGGACGGGGCCCTGGAGGGGGCGGGAGAGCTTCTGCCCAGGACCCCGCTCTGTCCACACGGAGGCCGCTCGCGCTGCAGGCTGTGTGGGTCCAGCAGTCCGCCCCCTCCGCAGGGAAGGAGTGCTGTGTGGGGTGAAATTCCCTGTAGCAGCTCAGCACCCCAATCTTTTCCTCCCTCCAGGCAGGAGAGAGCCCCAGTGCAGACGCGGACACAGAGATCCAGTGGACGGGATGGACCGTGGGCCACCTCTCCTCCCAGGGCCTGTGTCTCCCTCTTGTGGCAGCAGGAAGAAGGGGTGTCGAATCCACAGGGAGGGCCCAGGCAGGCCCAGAGGCCAGCTGCCCGGCCGGCCGGCCGTGTGTGGAGTGGCCCCCGAGTGGGAGGAGGAGTCTCCAGCCCCAGCACGTCTGTGCTGTGCACACACAGGCTCATGGGGTGGGGGTGGACGAGGGAGGAACCCCAGCCACTGAGACAGGCAAGAAGCAGGATGAGGACCAAGACCTGGACAGACGGATCCAGCACAAGAAAGCGGCTGGGGGTGTGGGGGGACAGTTGAGAGAGGGCACGGGGGAGGCGAGGAAAGTGCACTCCGGGCGGGGACACAGGGTGACAGGGCAGGGCCTGGCCAGGCCCAGACTGGGCAGGGGTGCAGGGGCGTGGCAGGGCGGCCACTGGCTGGCACACTGGGTGGCCGTGACAGTCACACAGGGGACAGACCACACCACGCTTTCGTCCCATGCATGTCCTACCTGGAGGCCCCGTAGGTTTGAGCTTGCGAGCTTTCAAGTGTTTCACACACACACAAGGGAGAGAACGGACATTTAAAAAGAACGGGATAAGGAAAAGAAAATGAAAACACAGTCGAGGAGAGTGGGGGAAACAACAGAACAGAGAAAATTAGCGCAGTCGTCCGCCCGGCGGGAGGGGCCACAGTGCCTGGAGCTGCGGGGCGGGAGGCGTTCCCCATGGACGTGGGCGCAGCTCCCAGATGGCAAGTCTCTTCGGAGGCCGGTGGCAGCGGGAACAGCCTTCCTGCCAGGCCCTCCCTGGCTTCGGGAACCTCGGGAGGACCCTGCCCAGCCCCTCAGGTGAGGGTTCCCTGAGCACCAACCCTGGGCGGGCAAGGGGCATCCTGGGCTGGGAAGCTTCACCGCAGAGGGCAGAGGGCAGAGGGCAGGGCAGCACCCACCCTCCCAAGGGCATGAGGCCTGGGCAGGTACCGGGCAGCCCCCAGCCCCTATGACCTCAGACTGACGTCTAAGGAACAGCCCGGCACAGACAAACCCTGGGCAGCCACTCTCATCCAGGCTGCCAGCTGCTCTTGCCTGGAAAGCTCTGCCTGCTGGCCACGCGGACTCATGGGCCTGTTGGCAGCGTCCCGCCAACCACGCCTAGACAGGGCTTCCGGCCCCTTTCCGCCCAACAAGGGGCGCCTAGGACCCCGGGGTGCATGTATCTCCCGGTCCTAAAGCCTCGCTGTGTTCAGGGGTCACCCTCCTTCCGGTGTACAGACCCCAGTCCTCTAAGGGGGAGCTGCCCCCCGGTCCTGTGCTGGGGCGTGTGCCCGAGCTCTCGGGGGCCATCCCCGCAGTGCCCACACCATGTACCTGGCGAGGAGGCTGAGTGGGGGGGTGGAGGTGAAAAAAAAGCTGCGAGCTATGAAACAAAGCTAAATCAACAGCGAAATAAACCACACACGGAACTCCATTTTGAAAAGCACATAAATTTTAAAGAAAAAAAGAAACAAAAATCAATAAAAATAATGAACATCAAAAAATGGGGCTTCAGAACAGATGGGAAATGAAAGGCGAGGAGGCGCGATGGCACAGGGCGGCGGTACCTGTACATGGGCACAGTGACGGTGCGCTCGTAGTACTGCCATGTGGAATGCAGGTCCGTGCGCGACAGGTTGGTGGCGTAGAACCTCCAGGCAGACTGCAGGGGAGACATGACGGGTCAACCACGAGGGCAGGGCCAGGGCGTGGGGACCACACGGGCCCTCCCACCTATCTCTGCCCACAGGCCCTGATTCACCCTGTAGATTGGAGGGCACACCTGCCCGCCGCAGCTGGCAGGGTCTGGCGGCGGGACTGGGGGCACACCAGCAGGCTGCTCCTTTCCTCATCAGTCTTACCTGACACCTGGCAGTTTATAGCCTGGTTTCATGGTCACCTCCTGCCTCCCCAGTCCTGAAGAGACATACATGGCCTGTGGGACCACAGGAGCTGGGGGACGAGGAACACAGGCCTCCATCCTCCCAGCGTAGTGGCCCACAGACCATGGGGGAGTCAACGTGGGCACAGTGTGGGGTCCTGGCCTGCTAGCTAGCCGTCTTGCCCTGGCCTGGGTCTCCACCCCCAACTTGTGTATGTGTGGTGAAGTCACAGCATCTGGTTCCATCCTCATCACCTCAGAATCAACCACCCCCTCCCCCTTCAGCCATCACCCCTGTGCACCCCAGGCTCCGGCAACCCCGGGCCACACAGTCCTCCGGGTTCCCAGCCAATGGAATCAGAGACGCACGGCCTCTGGTGCTGGCTTCCTTCGCGCAGCGTGTTTGCGAGGCCCATCCACGTGCCTCGTTCTTTTTAAGGCTGAATAAACAGTATTCGGTGTGATGGGTGACAGCAGTTCCGTTCATCCATTCTTCTGTTGATGAACACACGGGTTGTTTCCGTCTTTGGGCTGCTGTGAATAAGGCTGCTACAAACACTGGTGTGCACATTTCTAAGTAAACACCGTTTTCAATTCCTTCGGGTGTGTACTTAAAAGTGTGCACCAACTTAGCCTCAGTAGGATACAAAACTGCTGTTATGCAGGCCCCCTTATGTTGTCATTATTACAAATTACACCTTTATACGTTGTGTGCCCAGAAATGTAGATTAGTGATTACTGCTTTATGCATGTCTTTGAAATCACATAGGAAAAAAATGAGTTGCAAACCAAAAATTTAATACTGCTCTTCTGTTTGCCTCTGGCTACCTCTCCCAGTGCTCATACGGCCTGAGTTACTGACCAGTCTGAAGGATGCCCTGTGGCATTTCTTGTAGGCAAGTCTACCAGTGACAAACTCCCTCAGCTCTTGTTTACATGGGAATGTCCATTTCTCCTTCTTTTCTGAAGGATAGTTTTGCCAGAAATATGATTCTTGTCTGACAGCATTTTTTCCCCCAAGACTTTAAATATGTCATCCCACTGCCTGTGGCTTCCATAGTTTCTGATGAGAAATCAGCTGTTAGTCTTTCCGAGGATCCTCATCCCTGAAGAGCCGCTTCCCTTGCTACCTTCAGATGCTGTCTTTGTCTTTGGGTCTTAGTTTGACCACAATGTGTCTTGTGGGTCTTTGTTTTATTCCTTGGAGTTCACTGAACTTCTTAGATGTGTCGATTCACATCTTCCATCAAATTTGGAAAGTTTTGAACCTTATTTCTTCAAATGTTCTTTTTGCCCCTTTCTTTCCCTCTCTTCTGCCTCATAATTTTTTTTGCTGAAAACTGGATGCTCTGGCCTGGCCAGCATGGCTCAGTGGTTGAGCATCAACCTATGAACCAGGAGGTCATGGTTTGATTCCTGGTGAGGGCACATGCCGAGGTTGCAGACTCTGTAGGGGGTGTGCAGGAGGCAGCCGATCAATGATTCTCTCTCATCATTGATGTTTCTATCTCTCTCTCCCTCTCCTTTCCTCTCTGAAATCAATAAAAATATATTAAATTTTAAAAAAAAGAAAAGAAAAAGAGAACTGGATGTTCTGGATGTTGTAACGTCAAACCTCTGGAAGTCAGATTCTGCCCCTCCTCGGGGTATGCTGTTGCTGTTGTTGATTGTGGTTGTTTGTTTACTGACTTTTCTAAATTATTTCGGACACGCTGTATTTTGTGTCTCTGCTCCATTAGCCAGTGGTCGGCTACTGCTTTAACGGAGGTTTCCTTAAACCCGAGGAACACGATTCAGTTTTGCCAATTGGCTCTGTGTTGGACACTCCTTCAACATGTGGTGAGGCCACTTACAACTCCGCATTAGCCTGTACTTCCTGCTTGCACAAAGCCAGAGGTCAGCCTGAGGGGAAGGCTGGGGTCTTCTCCAGTCATCTCTGACCCTGCATCCAGCCCTGGACATGTGTGTGGTCTTGTAGTTCCCTCACATACGGGGTCTTTCCGGAGTCCTACTTTCTTCCTGTGTCTGCTTCCCAAACCGTGCCTTCTAGGTTTTTCCATCTGCCCACGGCTGGTCACACCTGCTGCACCTGGCCCCAGTGGCTGCAGCTCGCACAGCGGCCGCTGCATTGGACAGACACCCGAGCCCTGTGAGTTTCCAGGTGAATAAAGCCAAGGCAAACTCTTAGAGGGCTCAGGAAGCACCGCTGGACATGGAGTGCTGCTGTTTCCGTAGTGGTGGGGCTGGCTGTGTGAAGGGTAGCACACATGTGGCTCAGCAACTCCTGGCTACGTGAGAGGTAGTCTCTGAGCCCCAACCCACACGTGCAGGACCCGTGAGATAGTGCCCTGTGCTACTGTCCAGCCTTGGGCCTCTGAACTGGTTCTCAGCACATGCACTAGCCTTCCTGCCCAAGTTCCTAGCGGGACAAAGGCCTGCCCACACACAGGGACAACACCAAGCAGGGCTTTGCTCCTGGACACAATGGGACCAGGTGGGGGGTTCCACTGGTCCTAAGTGGGGGCCACCTGGGCTCACCTGGATCAGGCCTGCAGCAGGGTTTCGCCTCTTCTCAAAATGCTTCTGCCGATGTTGCTCCTGAACTTTCAGGGCAAAACCAGACCCCAAAATGCCCTACAAGTCATTGGTGTCAGAAAGCGCCTGGGACCGCAGTGCCCCACCCCCACCCCACACTTGCCTCTTGGCTCCACCTCCCACCTTCTCAGTCCCTAACCCCCTGGATACCAGGTTGGGGGGAAACACTTGGATGTGAAGTAAAGGACATGTCAGCCTGCAGGAGCATGGCAGTGCCCACACTGAACATATCTGGGCCCAAAGGTTAATCCCCTTCCCTGGTCTGTCCACACTGTAGCGAGTGCAGGCCAGACTCTCCAGGCTGCCTGCCGCTCACCTGCTGGCCCTCTGCCTGGCCCGGGGGTAGGTGGGCAGAACAGAGTCTTTGCCTTTTCTGAGGAGATGGGGTCTTTGGTCCCCTGGAGACCCGACAAGGGAGCCGTTTCATCACACAGCACTGATCCTGGTCATGAGGACCCTACTGGCCAGTCCCTCCGGACCGGGAGGAGCTGACAGTGACCAACAGATATGGGGTCAGAAGCCACAGCCTGGGGACACTCGGAGCACGCTAATGATGTGTTCTAGAAGCTACCAGGCCAGGCCCAAGCAGCTCCACTTGGGTTCCCAGGAAGGGTACCTCCTTGCACCTGAGCTTCCACCTCCAGCTCCCAGAGGGCTGTGGGCCCTACCTGGAGCCCCGCTCTTGTCCCACGTTCCCTTAGGGGACAGGTGCCCAGAGCAGCCTAAGGTTACCTTGGGAGCCCAACACCCCACCTCCATCAAAGGCAGAAAGGGGAGCAGGACTCACGGCAGGAAGAGCAAAGAAGGAGACACCAATGAGGGTGAACGTGGCCGCCAGGAGCCTCCCGTTCCAGGTCTGAGGGTACTTGTCCCCGTAGCCAATGGTTGTCAGGGTGATCTGCAGGACAGCGAGTCAGCTCACACACCAGGCCTGGCAGCGGCCATACAGGGGCACAGAGGACACGCGGGCGGGTGTAGATGAGGGTCCCCAAGGAAGGCCCTGCCCAGTGAGCACATCCTCAATAAAGGACCATGAGCCCAGCGGCTGGGACTCACCAGGCCCCACCAGAGCGCATCTGCGTAGGTGTCGAAGTGATCGTTCTCGCCCTTCTCTGCCAAGTACACCAGAAACGAGGCCAGGATGAGGCACAGGAAGCCGATGTACCAGGCGGTGACCAGCTCCTGGAAGAGACAGCCATGTCACAGCACCTGGCCAGCGTCCAGCCCAACCCGCCCCCAGAGCACCAGGGCTGGTCGTCCCAGGAGGCTCGGTGTCTCCAGGGCGTCGGCAGTGGATGCACAGTCCCCAGTAGCCTGGGCCAGCAGCTGCCCAGCCACATGGCTCCAAGCTCAGAGCAGGCAACAGGGTGGCTGGTTTTCCTGGGTGTCCCCACACCCGTGCCCTTCACACCTGGGAAGACAGTGGCAAGGACAGCCCAGCACACACATCTATGCAGATTTGGGAGTGTCCCAAGCAGCTGACAGGCCATCAGGCAAGAATGTTGGAACCTGACACCCTACCTCAACTTCCCTGAGCCTGGGGAGACACCTGACTGCCTGCCTCCCTTGAGGGGTCCAGCACCTCAGCACCTTGAGGGACCAACGCCCTTGTTCCTGCTGAACAAGCCCCCACCTCAGGGCTCAGACAGGAGGGAGAGTGGGTAGGGGGACATGGGACCTGGGGAGCTGGCGGCCAGCACCGCAATGGAGCCGACCCACACCAGGGGGGCACAGCCAGGCAGGGCAGGGTCTGGGCCTCCTGGTAGCTCCCTAGAACGTGGGAAGAGGCTTTGGCTGGGACGCAGCTGCAGCCACCTTAAGGGTCCCACTGCCAGCAGCCACCACCAGCTGCAGCCTAAATGGGCAGTGACGGGTATCGATCCCAGCACGCCCATCCAACCTCGGGGCCAGTGGCTTCATACAGGGCCAAACGGGCTGGGGGCTGTGCGGGAAAGCTGGCCAGAATTCCTGGGCTCTGTCCAGCCAGCCCTTGCACCCTCCGCCAAGGCCGGCTCACCTTGCTATGGGCGTAGACCACAGAGCCCAGGAGCTTCCAGGTGCCGCCACGCCGGTCCATGCGGATCATCCTGAGGATCTGCAGGAAGCGCAGGCTCCGGAGCGCAGACGTGGCAAAGACGTTGCCTTGGGAGCCGGCGGCCAGCACGGCGATGGAGGCAATAAGCACCATGATGTCTGCGGAGAGGGGGAGCTCGAGGCAGCTGTGTGTGGGGGACAGGACCCTCCACCTGGGTTCCAGGAAGATGGACAGATGGACAGGGGTGCATGCAGAGCACCCACCCAGTGTGGAGACTGACTATCATCCGCCAGCCCTGCCCTGGGCACAGCTGCCCTGCGCCCCTGCCTTTCAGGCCACATTAACCACGACCTCTGATGCCAAGAGGGCGGAGCATTCTGCAGTCTCTCCTGGCTTCCCCACTCTTTCCAGAGCCTATGCCCATCCTGCACCCCCACCAGGCCTCACCGATCACACAGAAGGGCTTCCGGGCGAACTTGAGCCGCCCTCTCCAGCCGCGGTACCGGCAGCAGCAGCCCGCCGCCCAGATCCGCACAAAATACTCCACGCCAAACACCACGATGGTCACAATTTCCTGCAGGGGAAGCCGCAGCTGAGCCACTGCAGGGACTACGGCAGCGGCTGGGGAGGCCTGGCTGAGCTTGTGTCATTAGGGTCCTCCCCGAAGCCTGGGGCAGCCCCAGGGGAGGGCTGCGGTGGGAGGGCTCCTCAGAGGTGCATTCTGGACAGGGGAGACCCCTCTGTCACTCACAGCAGCACCGAAATTACAGTGGTTGCCATAGCGTCCGCCTCTGGCCCTCATGGGATTGCCGTGAGCATCACAGCCCCCGCCCTACCCGCACCCACGTCTACCGGGGCACACCCACGTCTCCGCGGTGGAGGGCGCCAGGTGGGCCCTCGGGATCTGTGAGAGCGGACAGTAGGGGCAATGGGGGTGGTCAGGTGCTATGATGACACGGTGGGGACCAGGCCAGGTCAGGCTGGGGCATAACTGGGGGCTGGGGTGTGGGGGAGAGGCGGGTGGGACGCCTTGTCCAGGGCCAGCCCCTCCCCCGCGGGCTCACCAGGATGTAGAGCGCGCCCTCCGAGCTCTTCTCGTACTCTTTGATGGTTGAGAACACGGAGAGCACGAGGCAGGAGAAGACCAGCAGGAACCTGGGACCAGGGAGGCGCCGTCAGCCGAGGTGGTGAAGGAGCCCGTGAGCCAGGACACAAAACAGGAGAAGCCCAGAGTAGCCCCAGGACCCACCCCACACTCTCGCCCATGCCCCTCATCTGCCTGGTCAGCCCCAAAACTCAGAGTAAAAGGGGACAGGCCCAGCTTCCTGGACACGTAAGAACCGCAGCCAGACGCCCACTGGCCTCTCGATGCCAGCTGCGTTCCCAAACACCACGCTTCCTCGTTCACGTGTCCTTCCTCAGCTCTGAGGCAGAAACTCTTCTGTCTTCCTGTTAATACCGACCTTCACGCACAGCCAGCCCAGAATCCTTGCCTGTGTTCCTGCGGGCGGCCCTTCCTGTGTGACCCGGTGCCCTGGTGGGGGTCCCAACCACGGACTTCCGTGTGCTGGCTGTGCTGCCAGCTCCTGACTAACAGGCATCGGGAGCCATTGTGCAGGCAGCGTGGATGCCCAGGCCCCATCCAAAGTGCCACCCAGAGCCCCAGCCAGAGCCCCCAGAGCCTCAGAGCCCCCAGAGCCCCCAGAGCCTCAGAGCCCCCAGAGGATCCACAGCCCCCAGAGCCCCCAGAGCCCCCAGAGGACCCAGAGCCCCCAGAGCACCCAGAGGACCCAGAGCCCCCAGAGCCCCCAGAGGATCCACAGCCCCCAGAGCCCCCAGAGCCCCCAGAGCCCCCAGAGGACCCAGAGCCCCCAGAGCACCCAGAGCCCCCAGAGCCCCCAGAGCCCCCAGAGTCCCCAGAGCACCCAGAGCCCCCAGAGCCCCCAGAGCACCCAGAGCCCCCAGAGGACCCAGAGCCCCCAGAGGACCCAGAGGACCCAGAGCCCCCAGAGCCCCCAGACACCCAGAGCCCCCAGAGGACCCAGAGCCCCCAGAGCCCCCAGAGCCCCCAGAGGACCCAGAGGACCCAGAGCCCCCAGAGCCCCCAGAGCCCCCAGACACCCCGAGCCCCCAGAGCCCCCAGAGGACCCAGAGGACCCAGAGCCCCCAGAGCCCCCAGAGGACCCAGAGCCCCCAGAGGACCCAGAGGACCCAGAGCCCCCAGAGCCCCCAGAGCCCCCAGAGGACCCAGAGCCCCCAGAGCCCCCAGACACCCCGAGCCCCCAGAGCCCCCAGAGGACCCAGAGCCCCCAGAGGACCCAGAGCCCCCAGAGCACCCAGAGCCCCCAGAGGACCCAGAGGACCCAGAGCCCCCAGAGCCCCCAGAGCCCCCAGAGGACCCAGAGCCCCCAGAGGACCCAGAGCCCCCAGAGCACCCAGAGCCCCCAGAGCCCCCAGACACCCCGAGCCCCCAGAGCCCCCAGAGCCCCCAGAGCCCCCAGAGCCCCCAGACACCCCGAGCCCCCAGAGCCCCCAGAGCACCCAGAGCCCCCAGAGCCCCCAGAGCCCCCAGAGCCCCCAGAGGACCCAGAGCCCCCAGACACCCAGAGCCCCCAGAGCCCCCAGAGCCCCCAGAGCCCCCAGACACCCCAAGCCCCCAGAGGACCCAGAGCCCCCAGAGCCCCCAGAGCCCCCAGAGGACCCAGAGCCCCCAGACACCCAGAGCCCCCAGAGCCCCCAGAGCCCCCAGAGGACCCAGAGCCCCCAGAGGACCCAGAGGACCCAGAGGACCCAGAGCCCCCAGAGGACCCAGAGCCCCCAGAGCCCCCAGAGCCCCCAGAGGACCCAGAGCCCCCAGAGCCCCCAGAGGACCCAGAGCCCCCAGACACCCAGAGCCCCCAGAGCCCCCAGAGGACCCAGAGCCCCCAGACACCCAGAGCCCCCAGAGCCCCCAGACACCCAGAGCCCTCAGAGGACCCAGAGCCCCCAGAGCCCCCAGAGCCCCCAGAGCCCCCAGAGCCCCCAGAGCCCCCAGACACCCCGAGCCCCCAGAGCCCCCAGAGCCCCCAGAGCCCCCAGAGCCCCCAGAGCCCCCAGACACCCCGAGCCCCCAGAGCCCCCAGAGCACCCAGAGCCCCCAGAGCCCCCAGAGCACCCAGAGGACCCAGAGCCCCCAGAGCCCCCAGAGCACCCAGAGCCCCCAGACACCCCGAGCCCCCAGAGCCCCCAGAGCACCCAGAGCCCCCAGAGCCCCCAGAGCACCCAGAGCCCCCAGAGCCCCCAGAGGACCCAGAGCACCCAGAGCCCCCAGAGCCCCCAGAGTCCCCAGAGCACCCAGAGCCCTCAGCTCCCAGAGGACCCAGAGCCCCCAGAGCACCCAGAGCACCCAGAGGACCCAGAGGACCCAGAGCCCTCAGCTCCCAGAGGACCCAGAGCACCCAGAGGACCCGCCAGAACAGGCAGGGTGGGTGGGGTGGGGTCTCAGGAAGCAGAGTCCGTGGTGGCTGAGGGCCTGCTCCAGGGCCCCACATCACACCCCCCCACATGTCCTAACGACCTGGACACCCCATCTTCCCAGCTCCAGCTCCACGGGTCCCAAGAGTGGAGACCATAAGTGTCCCAGTGGGTGGAGGGGCTGAGATCCTTTGGGGCCAACACTACATTGTCCAACCTGAGCCTGGCCACGGCAACACCCTCTCGGGCCCAGCCCCACCCCAGCCCTGCGAGTGCCCTACTGCTGGGCGTCCTGCCTGAGCCCCAGCCTGGCTGCCCTGAGCATGCACTTAGCACCAAGAAGCCTCCGGTGGCCTTGCCCATGCGCCCACAGCCTGTGACTGCCCAGAGACACAGAGCCCCTCCCTGGGGCGTGGGCATGGCAGAGGCGCTGGCAGAGGGTGATGGGCACCGGCAGTCCTGCTGACACAGTGCCCACGGTGAACCAGTCACATTTCAAACCGCAATTCATTTCCTTCATTCATTAGCCCATTTATTCAATTAACTGAGCCCTGGAAAAAAGTCCAAATATCTTCTGTGTCTTATAATTGTAATTGTCTGTCTGCCTGGTGGTGTTTTCTCCCGACCTGGCCGTGGGAAAGGGGCGCCCGTGCCCAGAGTGGATCCGCCAGGGGTGGGATGGGAGCTCCAGGCTGGGACCTGAAGGTTTGGCATGGGAGGCACGGAAGGCACCACCCATCACAAAAGGGGCGCCAGGGATGCGGGAGCCAGGCGTCACCTCACCCAGTGGCTTCCCCACGGAGGTGTCCATGAGGAGGCTCCTGGCGGCCTGGGGTGGAGAGGGGCAGGGTGCTCCTGAAGAGGGAGGAGGGTGCCCCGTTCGGGAGGACTGTATCCCAGGCCAGCCCCAGGCGAGTCTGACAGACAGGAGAGCGGGCAGGGAGATGCCTGGCTGTCACCCTCGTGCGCAGGGCTTCCCCCACACAGGCCATCCCTCGGGAGTCCCAAAGTGGCCAGGCCCTCTCAGCCCCGCTTCCTGAGGACAGCTCTGACGGACATTCCAGAACATTCTGTCCCAGTGCAGTGGCGGGAGAGCAGGGAGAAGACAAGCCCACGCCTCCCAGTGGCCCCACCCCAGAAAGTGCCAGCAACAGCTCCAGGCTTGTTTTTGAAGTTTTGGAACAGACGGGCACAGATGGCACCCAGTGGGTGAGGCTCCTGGCACCCACCCCAAGGAGGCTCAGACAGGGGGCTTCACGCGTCTCCCTGTCACCTCCCCAAAGACGACAGATCCCCACAAGCCAGGCCCACAGGCCTGATCCTACAGACAGGCCTGGGCTCCTACAGACTGCACCCCCCTCCCGCCCCCCGGCCCCCGCCCGCTGCCAAGCGCTGGACAGCAGAGAAAGGACATTATGTCCAGCCTCTTCCTATCAGCGAGCACCTTGGTGGCCCGCCACCACCCCACCCCGCACACGGGCGCCCCGGCCGGAGGGAACTTAGAGGAGGGAGCAGGCCCTGAGAGGACAATGGGCTCTGGGCACAGCATCCTCAGTGACAGGGACACTCCACTGAGGCCCAGCCCCGGGCGACCGGTCTCAGGCAGGAGGCTCACCCTCCTGCGGGGTGAGGGCGTGGTAGCCAATGCGGCCCTGCGGTTCCAGGGCTCACGTGGGCCGAGCCCGCGTCTCCCACCCGCTCCGGATGCGAGCAGGCGGTGTTCCCGCCCGTTCCCGCAGACCTTTCCCAGCTCCCGCACCCCGGGCTCCGGGAGCTGGGAGCTGTGGGTCAGAAGGCACCCCTCGCCCAGCCAGTGTGGCTCAGGGGTTGAGCATGACTTATGAACCAGGAGGTCACGGCTCGATTCCCAGTCAGGGCACATGTCCGGGTTATGGGCTCGATCCCCAGTGGGGGGTGTGCAGGAGGCAGTGATCAATGATTCTCTCTCATCATTGATGCTTCTTTACTTCTCTCCCTCTCCCTTCCTCTCTGAAATCAATAAAAACATTTTAAAAAGAAAGAAAGCACCCTCTTCCCGCTCCTGCCCTCGGGAGAGGCGAGGGGCAGCACTGCACTCCATGTGTCCCGAGGCAGCCCTGTGTGCCCAGAGCGCTGCCCCCTCCAGTCCTGGAGGACAAGGGCAGCTCACGAGGATCTGGGTCCTCTCCCCCCTAACCCCCGCACAGAGACAAGAGAGATGGCAGGTGAGCAGCCCTACCTGCCCGCACCTAGAGGCCAGCCCTGTCCGGCCTCTCCAACACCTGGACCAGCCCTGGGAGCCCTGGTGATGTCCAGGCTGCAGGAAAGAAAAGATGGGAGATGGAGGGTGGTTTCCCGCAGCCTGAAGCTAATTATGATAATGAATTCGAAGTGGAGAGTCCATCCTGGCAGCAGTTGCCAAGGAGACAAGCATCTCAAGCAGCTGGTCCAGATTCCAGGGGTCAAGATGGAAGGCAGTCAGGGTGGCCAGTGTGGGAAGTGACCTCAGGCTGAGCGCTCGCCTGGGCGGTGGGAGAACGGCCTCCTGAACTGAGAGGCCCCCAGAATCACGAGCGCTGACCCAGTCACAAGCGTCCACAAGGGAGGCTGGCCCCATCCTCCAGGACCCACAGAAGTAGGAGACACCTCAGCCAGACATCGGGGGCTTCTAGGTGCAGCCTGAGCACTGAGCAGAGGCAGGACCCCTCTTATGAAACAGGGGGACACAGAGTCCTGAGGGCTGGGAGGCTGGTGTAGGAAGAGACGGGCAGGGAGGGGCCTGGGGGAGGTGATGGGCCACCAGGGTGGAGAGCATAGTCACCAACCAGAGGAGCCCAAGGCAAGGCCTGAGGACGCCCACAAGGTGGTCGGCCCCTGCCACACCTGCAGGCCCAGGTGCACGTCTGCATGCAGGTGTGTGCACATGCCCTCTGCCTGCCCTCATGCTTAGGAGGGGACCCCCCCCCCCCGTTACCTTCAGAGAAACGCCCCTCTGCATCTGTCTCCTCTTGCCCTCCCCATCTGAATGCAGGAATTTTTAAAAAAAAACAAAAACATGACAAAGCCAATGCCGCCTCCTTGCTGATTTCCCCCCTCCACTGGGGGGTAGGGGGCAATAGGGCAGTACCTCCATGCAGGTGGATGGAGCCCTATCTCCCCTCCTAGGGTCCCCAGCCCAGACTCCCTCACTCCCCCCAAAGACTGACTCAAGAGATGGCTGGGTTATTAATCTCATTTTACATACTTAATGAAACAAACATTTAACAAGTGAATAGCAGGGGTAGGGTGAAGGCAAGTCACTTCATAGCCCCCCTACCCCGGCCCTGCAGGCTGCTCTGAGGCAGAGCTGACGAGGTGGATGGGGAGGGGTCCCTAACATCGAGCTCCCCACAGGCTGGAACTGGTGGCAACACCAGGCACATGACAACCCTAAAGGCTGGAAGGGGCTCTTTGTCATTTCACAGATGAGGACAGGACGCTCTGAAGAGCTGGGGGGGGGGCCTACAGGGTCGAGCCCCCCCTTCCGCTGGAGGGGTCTGCAGAAACACCCCTTCCCAGAATGATGTCCCTTCCAGCCAGTGCCCAGGGACTGGGCCAGGTGATCATCGCAGCCAGTGTGAGCTCAAGGCAGGTCCCGCTGCAGCCTGTTGGCCAGGCTCCCTGGGGAACCCCGCCCGCCTTGTCTGGGAGGACCTCGGCTAGCACTTCAGCCTGGAATCTAATTTTGCCCCTAATAAACTGCTCTGCCTCGAGGACCCACTGCCACTTCCAATCTGCGGAGTGACGGAAAGCCCAGCTGCTGACGGCTGCTCCGGGTGGAAACCAGGCGTGAAAAATCACTTTGTGATCCCGCCAGGGTCAGAGGGAGCGGGGGCCAAGTCTGGAGATTGTGCACACAGACCATTCCCTTGGGGCCAAGGCTCACCAAGCGGTGGCCCCCAGGCCACTCCTGTCCAACCCGACACCTAATCTGAGGGTGGAAGGTTCTGGTGGCTCCCACCTGGGCCTAAGGGTGTAGGGAGGAAACGCAGGCAAGCGCCCGGGACCCTGTATACAGCACATGCTCAATAACTGGCTCGGACCAGGGAGTCCACGACTTAAGAGGCCCCAGATCCTCGGATCCGGCTCCTGTCTCAGCATTTGAAGCCTCCACCAGCAGCCTTGGCTGGCCTGTGCCCCACCCCCACTGGCAGCCCCTCCCCTGCTGGCTGGACAGCCCGTCCACGTCCACAGCCTTTTCACACCGGCCCCTCATCCAGCCCTTCTCTCCCGAAACCAGGGCAGGAAGGTGCTCTCAGGGGACCCAAGATGGCCAGCATCCCTCCCAAGCCTCGGCCACGGGCTCTTTCCAGGACAGGGGGTGTGGAGGTCGGGGTCCTACCCTCCTCCAGGAAGAGCAGGCCTCCGGGAGAGGCCTAGTGCCCCGGCAGCTGCGGCCTGTGTGGAGGGCTGTCCCGGGCAGCCAGGCCTGGCAGGAACCCGCCATCTCCGCACGCAGCAAAGGCGGCTTCCCCAGGGCCTGCCAGGCGACCCCCAGAGACAGTGGCTGCACCTGGGTGATTGGCTCCCTATTAGTCACCTGTCCGAACTCAGACCACAGGGCTGGACAATGGCTCGCCTGAGTGCCTCCCCACCACATCAGAGCCCACCCCCTGCCTGCCCACACACATCGGGCAGCAGCCACCCCGTCTGGGTCTCCTCACCTCCCAGCCCCACCTCCACAGAGACAACGACCCCCACCAGGGGTCCCCGTGCACATCCCTCTCCCTCCCAAGACCTCACGCATCTCGGCTCTTCTCCACCCGGGGCCCTGACTGTCCCATCTCTCCAGGTGCCCACGGCAGCCAGAGCCCAGAGGAAGAGCACCCGCTCCCTCTGCTGTTCTCAGCCTCGCGGGCCAGCTCCCCCACCCCCCACCCCCGCACCCGCGCCTGTGCACACTCCTCTGCTGCCTGGGACTCTCCTGCCCCACATCCATCACAGCCGCTGCCCCTGTCTCCCAGGGTTCCTTTTCAACATCAGCTTCCCCAAGAGGCTGCCCAGCACCCAACTCTTTCCAGTTTACTCTCCAGGGGCAGGGGGTCCTGACCCCTCTGAGCAGGGGTCCACTGCTCTCCTCACCTGCTCTGCTCCCAGGCTCCCCAAGTGCACAGCAAAACCCACACACAGGGGCGGCCCCCACATGCTGCCGAGGGGCGGCCGAAACTGCCCTCGCCGTGGTCAGATCCAGCTTGAGAGCCAAAGCCCAAGCCCCACTCAGACTGTAGGGCCACGCACAGCAGGCTGCAAGGTGGAGGGCGGGGTCTGGGGGGCACTGCCCGCCCCAGGGAGCCCACGATGGGGCAAATGCAACTCATTAAAAAGGCCCCATTCCTGAGGAGTGGCAGCATACGCAGACACTGGAACAGGGGTGTCACAGTGGCTCACAGGTGGACACGAACAGGTGGGGGCCTCCGTGTGGGCAAACACCCTCAGCCTCGAGCAGGAAGGATCACAGACGGCGGCTGCCACCTGAGGAACAGACGGCGCGGCTCCAGGGCAGCCAGTCGTCCCCGAGGGCTGAGGAGGGGACACGGGCGGACGGGCTTGGTGTTTTCATGGGGCGATGGGGAAATTTTGAAACCAGAGAATACGCTCAGCATCATGGAATTGTTTGGTTGGAAAGGTTACTTGTGTGTTCAGTGAATCTCACACAACTAAAGAAAATGGAGGCAAAGAAACGAAGAGGAAAAAGCGAGACAAGGCCATGCTGGCAGGTCCGAGCCTTCGGGAAGCTCTGGTCTGCCCAGGCCATGCCCTCCCCACCCGTGCCTCAGTTTCCCTCTGTGACAGGACAGGCTTGGGTGGGGAGAGCCATGGGCAGCCCCCTACTGGCAAGGGCCCCATCCCTCCCACCAGACCAAAGACACCTGCTGGGGAAGCCCGAGGGGTGACACTGCCATGTCCCCACAGGAGGGCGGCTTCCTGCTGTGGGGGCTCCCCTCACAGAAGTGTCTCCTTCCACAGCTTGCACTGAGCTCCGTGTCTGTCAGCTTCAGCCCCACCCCCCAAGTTCACTCTGTGGGCCCAGTCCTGGCCTGTGTCCCCTGGGCCTGCCCGTCCTGAGCTCCCTGCCACACCACCCCCAATGCGGTACCTTTGGGGTCCTGTAAGTCCTTGCTCTGCCAGAGGAGCTGGCCTGAGCAGAGGGCCACCACGGCTGACTCCTGCCCCTGCAGGTCCCATGTCCCCGCCCTGCTGGGCCCTCAGCCTCACACAGGAAGCACCATGCAGGACCAGGGAGGCGGAGGGGGACACTGGTCTCAGCCCCCAGGCTGACAGGACAGCCAGGCCTGCCTCCCCCATGACAGTCTCCCCTAAACTCATCCTAAAGACCCTCCAATCAGTTCTCAGGCTGCCCCCTCATACCTGTGCCCTACAAACGTCTCTAGTGAGTGTCCTCTCAGCCTCGGCGAGAGCACTTCCCCGCCGCAGGCCTCATTTGAACATGCCCCTCCCAGGCCAGCCTTGGTCCCGACTTCCCGGTTGGTCACCAGATGTGTGATCACTCAGCGTCCACCCTCCAGACAGCACCACGGCTGCTGTCTCCTCCCCTGAGCCACCAGGGGCCCCGGACAAAGGGGAGCTGGGGACAGGGCGACCTTGTCGCCTGCACAAGGAGGCACCAGCGATGCCTCCATTGGGATTCTTCAAGGACACTGTCGCTGTACACCACAGCACAGACAGGACCCCAGAGCTGCGTCCTTTCTTGTGGAAGGAATGCACAGCCAAGCCCACATGCTTGAGAATAACTCAGGAGGGTGAGCAATCTTCCTTGCGTTTTCCAGCATCTTTCCAATTTCCTACGATGGTTATTGTCATTTTTGCAATCGGAAAAGGTAATAAACCATAACCAAGTGTTTCAGAGGCCGTGGCATCCCATTGCTCAGACAGAGTGGCACTGTCAGCCCGCTGCCGCTGCCTGGGTCAGACACCAACTTCCTTCCCCAGATGGTGCTCAGCTCTCAGCTCATTAATGCCCCGTCAGAGAGGAGGCTCTCTGGGGAGCAGAGGCCCTGTGAGCACAAAGGGCTGGATCTGGAGTCGGAAGCAGGAGATCCAGATGAGCAGCCCCTTCCCCAGCACCAGTGGGGCCAAGCCCCACTCCACGAGGGCCGGCTGCTGCCCAAAAGGAGAGACAGCCACGAGCTCGTGTTCAGGACCACGACCAGCGCCCGGCTCGGCCCTCTCCCTCAGCATACTGGGCTGGGAGCCACCGCGTCCTCATGAAGGCTGGGTCTCTCTGGGTGAACAAACTTCTCAACTCCTGTGGACCCATTCAGGCTCCCGTGACAACCTGTCCACCAGGGGCCCAGCTCAGTGCCCTGCACACAGGACGCAGACACCAGCTGGCAAAGTGCTTGCCCAGGCTCCTCCCACCACCACACCCCCTGCCCCCTGCCGAGGGACCAGCTCTGGAAGCGATTCACCACTTCCCCACACCTGGGCTCCCAGGAGAACATGGCCTCATCCTCCTACGAAGCTTCAAGTACTCTTTCCAAACCTAAACAGGAAAGCAAACTCTAAGTTCTAAGCTGTCTACTTAAGTGAAGACGGAGGGGCCAGGTAGGGCTGGAGCCGAGTGGACAGGACCTGGGGGAGGGAGGGGCCTACACTCTGCAGAATGATCCAGAAGGAACACCATCCAACATCCAGGAGACGAAATTCAGACTGGGGGCAGGCGGCCTGGGACTCACCCACCCTCCCATTTCTCCCAAGTGGAGCAGCCACAGCCCGACCATCAGAGCCTCTGCAAGGAGCTGCCACAAAAGGCATGGTCCTGCCTGCCCCAGCGTCCCCTCCCTTTGGCAACGCCTGCTGCTGGGCAGCGGGACAGAGGCTCTGGGCAGCCAGTGGCTGGAGAGAAGCCACAGCCTCCTGGAGGGCAGGCAGGTCACCACCCCTAGCGGGCCTCCCCTCCCTGTACGCGGGGGCCACAGGGGAAGCTGGGGCCGCTGAAGCCCGGTGCCTGCCAGGCCTGCACTCTGGCTGCCCCCCTTACCTCACCTGGGCCCGCAGCTCAGTGTCTGGGGCTAAATGACAGCAGGTGTGTGAAGCACCTGAGAGGAATCACATCAAACTCCAACACCCATCGTCTCACCAGTCCCTATAGAATAGGGAGCCGGGAAACACCTTTCCAAGACCCCCTGTGACTGACCCCACACCTAACCAGAGCTCAGACCTGCTGACAGGAGGAACCCCTCCACTGGGGCTTGCATCCCTGCCCTTCGCCCCCTCCGCAGCAGGCTCCCGATGCCGACCAGCCCAGCACTCCAGTGAGACAACTCTGAATGGGCTGCAGAAACAGCCACACAAACTTCCTGAGGCAAATCATGTTAGAGGCACCTATTCTTCTGCAAAGTTGTCCTCACAGCTCCCACTTGGGTCCAGCAGAGCCTCCGGAATAGGCCCGAGCAGGGCCAGGGAGTGCCCATCTGAGGGGCACTGAGACCTTCAAGGTCTTCAGCCCTATTTCCTTCCAGATGAATTAAAAGCATGGTCTATGCACTGGTCAGCGTGCTCAGTGGTTAGAGCATCAGCCCAAGCACTGAAGGGTCTTGATTCCTGTCAAGGGCACGGTGCCAGTTGGGGCACGTGCATGAGGCAACCAATTGACGTGTTTCTCTCACGTTGATGTTTCTCTCTCTGTCTCCCCGTCCCTTCCACTCTCTCTAAAAATCAATGGAAAGATATCCACGGCTGAGGATTAACAACAAAAAAGCATGGTCTGTCTCAGCCTCAAATAACAAACTCCCCAACCCCCATCCCCAACACCAGACCAGCCCATGTGCTAAATAAACGGCTCTGACTCTCTTACTTCACATGAGTGATGCCAGGCTTTAGAAACAGTCATCTCTCTGGCACTGGCTCTCTCCTGCACACTCCCCCCTCACCAGGAGCACGCTCACTGCTGTACCAGCTGCCAGGGAAGCAAGCGAACAGGTCAGCGGGATGCGGGACTGTGGACACCAGGTCGGGCTCAGAGGGGAGAGGGGGCCTGGCCAGGGGCAGGGCAGGCCTGAGTCAGGCCCAGCACCACGCTGTTTCCTCAGCAACTTCCCTCAGCGTGGATGGTGGCGTTCTTGAGGGACAATCTTGGGTCTGCTTCTCTTCTTTCTGCCTTGGACCCAAACCGCTGCTGGGGCTCTGTAGGGAGGGCCAGACAGGCGCCACGCAGTCATAACAGGAAGGCGCGCTTCCTCTGCCAGCCATGCCTGTGCGCTGCCACGAAGGAGGCACGTGAGAGAGGCTGCCAGCGCCGTCCGCAGATGGGTGTCAGAAAGCTCAGCTGAGCTCCAGCCTCCTGGCAGGCATCTCCCACGCTCCTGGGACAGTCCCATCCAAAGTGGGCTCAGCCTCGCGGCCCAAGTGAGCTAGGTCAGCACATGACTAGCCTAAAGGGGGAGGGGCGCCAGACACAGCCTTCGTGGAAACCCAGTGTCCCAGGGCCCACGTGGCGTTTTTTACGGTCCAGGGGTTCATGGGTACAAGCTGCCCACAGTGGTGTTTTCCATGTGTGGAGCCTCAGGATGCCAGAATGTCTGCCATCAGCAGAGCAGGAGCATCTCCCAATGCCTGGCAGCACAGAGCTCGAGTCTCCTTAGGAAAGCAGCCAGTCTCCTGGGCAAGAGTCAGACCCAGGCCTCACGTCCAAGGGCGCCCCCGTGTCTAAGCAGCAGCCCCGAACCCCTTGGCAACCACAGAGCCGGCTCAAACTGATCCTGTCCTATTTCTAACAAAACCCAAAACCCAAGTTTGAACCTTGGATACACCAGTCATGAGTCACACCTGTGAACCTCACTCCCAAGTCACACCCAGACACCTCACAGTAACGCTGTGGACCCTCCGGCTGCCCCCACAGAGCCTCAGGCTGGGACAGCACGAGGGCCTGAGCCTTTCAGAAGCGCAGGTGCGCTGTCCAGGAAGACGCGGTGCTGAAACCCTCAAATCCGGCTGGAGCCCTGGGTGGGGAGACAGATTTGAGCACCACCTCCTGTCTCCTTGCCTGTAGACCTCACAGTAAAAGACTTTTTCTTTTTTCAAAAGCCAGTGCCACCGTGTTATTTCCCATGCGCATCAGGCAGCAGGCCCTTGCTGGCAGTGAGACTTTCACTCAGGCTGCCGGGACTGAGAACTGGCCAAGGCTGGACTGAGGGGCAGGGGCTGAGGACGCTGTCAGCCCAGGCCAGCCCTTGTCTGCTGGGCCCTCCACACCCCCTTCAGGACGGGGCCCCTCCTGCTGAGCCAGTCATGGTGACGAGCTGCACGGCTGTCACACGCACCCAGCACTGTGCTACCCTCACATTACAGATGAGGAACTCGGGGTTGAGGTCTGGGAGCATCAGTGGAGACAAGGTCCCAGCCAGGCTGGCCCAGAGCCCGCAGTCCCCACCCCCACAGGCCCTCTCCCAAGCACATCCTCTGAACCCCCTTTGAGAAACCCCTGCAAACTCTGGACCCTGTACCTGAAAATCCTCTTACATAGAGAATCCCCCACCTTCAGGTGCACAGACCCCCAGGGCCTGAGTCCCGGCCGTGGTGTGAGGGTGGACGTGGGGAGGAGCACTTACAGGGCTGCCGGACTCCCATGGAAGGGTTGGGTCACTGCTAGGGGTCACTGCTGAGAGGCGACACCTGAGGGAGGCAGCACTGAGGGAGCCGTGGAAACGCTCAAGCTGCCCTCCCAGAATTCCACCCTGAGCACATGTGTGCCCTGGGGCGCCTGCCCAGGGCCCACTCTCCATCCAGCACAAGCACAGGAAGGACCCTCTGGGGCCTCGGGCAGGGAGGTCCCAGGTATTTCTGCCAAGGCTGGCCCACATCTTGGGGTCTCCAACCCCTCCCCCCCGACCCCTCCCCCCTCCTCCCCCTGCAATTCAGGGACAGCTCCTGTCTCGAGTGCCTCTGGCTAAGCTCACAGGCCAGGAGAGGGATGGCCACAGCTCTGTGCCCAGGCATGTCTGCAGAGAGAGGCCCTTTCGCAGGGGGTGGAGGGGAGGGGGACCTGGCCTGAGGCCCACAAAGCCCAGAGGCCACAGGGCAGTCGCCTCCCTCCCACCTCTGGCAACAGCTGTCCCCCGAGATCCACTGGGACACCCCCATCTTCCAGAAACCAGGCGCGAAGACAAAAGGCTAAAGGGTGACCAAGAAGGGCTCAGTGCTGCCCCAGGCCCAGGATGGGTCTCCACTAGGACTGCCAGCCCCACACCGTGTCCCCACCCTCCACCAGTTTCCAAGCCCAATGCAGAACCCCCGCGCAGAACCGGCGAGGAGGAGGAACTTGCACTTCATTTAATTAATGAATCCACAAGCCAAAGCATGAGTCAGGCTGTCAGCCCAAGCTGGGCAAGGGAGCAGGGCACCGGGCGGCCACACCCTGGGGGTCAGTGGGCACTGAAGGCTTCCTGTGTCAGGGTGGGGCTGGGATCCATGGGTGGCTGGGCACAGGGAGAGTGGAGAATTCCACACCTGGGGACAGGATGGCAGGCAACGAGTCACAACAGCAGGATGGCCCTGTCATAGTGGGGAGAGCCCACTGCACCAGCCCTGGGAGTCATCTCCACCAGACCCTCTGTGCCCACTTTACTGATAGAATCACTGAGGCCTGCAAAGACTAGACTTAAGCGCCTAAACCAACAGCAGCTGCAGATCCCTCCTGCCTATCCCACTCCCCAAGAGAAATCGCCTACCACTGAGCTGCCTTTCCATGAGTCTGAGCCCCCACTGGTGAGCTGGGGGCGACGGGGAGCTCGTGCCCTCGATAGAGGGGCCGAGGAGGCCTGAGAGGCTGCAGGGCAGGGCTGCCTTGGCAGTGAGGGCTAATGCCACGACGCCCCCCACGCTGCTGGCCCCATGCCCTGATTCAGGGCTGCCCAGAGAGAAAACAGAACAGAGCCGGCCCAGGGTCCCCACACACCCTGCTCTCATTCTGAACATGGCCGCTCTCAGGAGGCAGTTGGCACAGAGCTGCCCACTTCAGGCCCAAGCAGGGAGAGGCCACCCGGAGGGGACCCCCAGGAAAAGCTGCCAGCCAGGGGCATCTGTGCCCAAAGCATGGCAAACCCTCCAGCACCGGCTGGGCTGTGGGGATGGGCTGTGTATGTACCGGAGGTCACCTCGGGCCAGGACCTGGATGACCACAGCCTGTCCCACCCAGAGGCCCCTGGGCCCCAGCCAGATGGGGAGGGTCCTTGGTAAGCAGACACCGGGCCTTCCGAGGCCGAAGAGCACATCTGAGCAGCCCGCCCGGAAGAACAGAGCCATCTGGGGGCCCTGGGGCTAATGCTCACCATGCAGGACCCCATGCCTCGTGCGATTCCCAGGGCGGCTGGGTGCCGGGGCTGGGGACAGCGTCCCCCCAGGACACCCTCCCCACAAGCAGCCTGGCATTTCCCTCCCAGGGCCACCGCCCCCTCCCATGGAGGGTCTGTCCAGACACATGGGCCCAGGTCCCTGGTCACACTCAGTGGGTCACACTCACAAGCACACACCCCTCTCATCCAGGTGGGCATCAGGCCAGGGGGAGGCAGTTTCCCAGAATCTGCCCCTCACTCCCATCCAAAAACGCTTCGCACACAAAATGGCCGAGCGGCCGGCCTGGCTGGGATGGGAGAGTGCCTGCACTCCCAGAGCCCGTGCACGGAGGACACAGGCACACGCACTCTCAGACACCACCCACGACACTCATGTGCACAGAGGCCAGCCAGAGGCCACTGGCCCTGACCCGGGGCCAGGAGCTCCCTGAACACCAGGCCTGGGAACCAACCACCCTTCTCCGGTCAGGGCTGGCAGGCCCCGGCAGCAGCCCCTCTCCACCTGGGTGTCCACTTTGCCAAGGAGGGTCAGAGCCTGGGATGAGCAGGGGGCGTCAGGCACACCCCTGCTCCTCCCAATCAGCTCGCAGCCGGGCTGCTCTGCAGCCGGGCTGCTCTGCTCCAAGGCGCTGAGAGGCCTCAGGGCTGTGCGGGAGGGGGCTGTGGGGGAGGGGGATAGGGGAGGGGGGAGGGGGGGGATCCAGGGATGCAGGCAGGGTCAGGGCCAGCTCCAAGCACCAGGGTCAGGACTCAACTTCCCTGAGCTTCGGGTTGGGGGAGGGGAGTCATGTTAGGACCCCTCCCCATTTCAGCAACCCAGAAGCTCTCCCCAGATGGAGTGAGTTGCTTGGGGGGGCTGGGGAAGGTAGGCCAGCCCTTCCCCCATCATCCCTTTCCTTGGGGGAGCCCAGCTTAGGGGGACCCCCAGGAGTCCAGATCCAGAGGCAAGACGGGCAGCGCCACCCTCCCTCCCCGCAGGCCCTTTGTTTGGTGCAATGGCCGTGGGGAGGGGCCTCTCTAGGGCCAAGGAGGGGTGGCTGTGGCTACACAAACCCCATCCCGCAGGGGAGGGGCTGAGGCGACCCAGCCAAGCCGCAGGGGGGAGGCGGGAGAGGGCGGGGGACAGGCGCCCCCACTCTGATCTGAACCCCGCACCCCAGAACTCCTTCCGGCCTGATCTCTCCAAAAATCTCTCCAGTCTGCGCCCTGCGCTTCTGCCCGGGGACGCGGTCCCGGCTCGGTCCCAAGCTCCCGGCGGGGCGCGGAGGCCGGACACTCACACGTAGGCGTGGTAGATGAAGGCCCAGCCGCGCGGCCGCTCCAGCACGTTGTACAGGAAATTCTGCAGCTTGCGGTAGAAGGCGTTGCGCTTCGGGGGCTTCCCGGCGCCCGCGCCTCCCGCGCGCGGCTTGCTGAGGATGCTGCCGCGCTTGGGGGCCTCGGAGCCGGCGATGAGCAGGGCGCCATCCCGGGTGCTGTCGGGCGCGCCGGGGTCCAGCCCCACGAAGCCCACCTTGAGCTTCTTCTCCCCGCTCTGGCCGGGGTACACGCCGCCGTTGCGCGACTTCTGCACCATGGTGCCGGCGGCGCCCGGCGGAAGGGGCGCGGACTCAGCGGGGGCGGCACGCTGGGGGCGCCCCGAGCCCAGGCCCCCGGCGCGCGAGCCGCATGGCAGGGGCGGCGGGGGCGGCGGCGGCAGCGGCTCCGCGCTCCAGCCGGCCCGGGCCTCGCGGGGCGGGGGAGGAGGGGAGACGGGCGGCCACCTCGCTCCGCCCTCCGCCTTGCCCCGCCCCCGTTAACCCCTGCGAAGCCGTGCGGGCCGCGGGGGAGGCGGGAACCGAGAGGAGGCCGGGCTCTGTGCCTCCGGCCAGCCCCTTCCCGCTCCCGCTCCCGCCGCCGCGGCCGCGCGGACGAAAGAACCTGCCCTTGGCCTCCTCTGAGGCGGACAGGACCAGGCGAGCACACGCCCGAGCGGTCCCGGCACCTCCAAGCGGGGCGGGGTGGCTTTCGGGTGGACCGGCCTGACCCCACCCCCACCCCACGCTGGCCCTCGCCCGTGCCCGGAGCGTCTAGGCCGGGAGGGTTCCTAAGAGGCGACCTGACCTGGGCGCAGAGGCGGGGCCCTGGCAGAAGAGCCGGGAGCGCGGCTCCCCACCACGGAGGCCGGGCCGTGGGCACAGCGATCAGGTGGGCGGAGAGACTCGCCCCTGGAGGCCTGGGCTTTGTCTGCAGACCTGGAGGGGGCCTGAGGCTGCGCCGGGCCGAAGGGGCGAGGACTCCGCCGGGGGCAGCGGGGGCGGCCGGAGCCGGAGCCCAGGCCCGGGCCAGAGCCGCACGCAGGGCCCGGGGGCTCTCGGGACCACCTCCGCCTCTTCCCACACTGGCCCAGCACCGCGGGGTCTACTACGTGAAAGGCCTGTTCAGAAGTGGTCGCTGTCCAACTGGTAACTTGGCTCAAAAACAGCTCTAGCCCTACCCTTTGGCCTCCAAAGCTAGTAGCCATGTGGCCTGTTTTTTCTTTTTAATTTGACAGAAAACAATGGCCCCTCAGGCACAGGGCTAATTTGTGAGTCATCCAAAGTGTTGGTGTTGGACTGTGCACAAGGGCAGGTCCCAGGGGCCGCACTCCTGACCCCACCTCCGCGCCTACCTGCCCAGTGGTCAGCCCCAGGGACTGCACCCTGCGGAGCCCAGACTGAGGTCGGAGGCACCAGCCTGGTCCATTCAGAAGGGTGGGGGCGGGCTGGATGGCAAAAGGAAAGGAGGGGCACTCTGCATCCCCACACAGCTGGACCCACAGGGATGGCACCTGGGTGACCCTCGCTCTCACCCTTCAGAGGGCTGGACAAAGTGGCTGCAACTCAGATGTGCAAACTCCACCTGGGTCCCCTGAGACCGGCCAGTCCCTCCCAGGGGAGTCTCTTCCGGGACTTTGATGTGCAGTGAAGTAGCCCCTGAAGGACTAGCGATGCTGGAGGTGAGGGGTGAGGGGGAGCCTGGCTGGGGAGGGGCGGGGAATGACTGCTGGGACCCTCTCTTCTCTCATCTGCAAAGGCGCTTGGTAGGTTCCGGGAGGCGCGTCAAGGTGTGAGCCTCTGCTTCCTCTGTTATGATGTCCTTTCAGTGAGCCGGCTCACTGATCATCTATGTCTTCAGTTTTGTGTCCTGTGCATTGTCAGCTGTCTGGTGTCCCCCCAGCACACCTGCAGCCTAGGTGAAGCAAATCATGAACATGTTCAGTTGGGGTGAATTCCATGCAAGTGACAGGAATTCCATTTATTTAAAAACTAGGGGCCCGGTGCACGAAATTCGTGCACTGGGTGTGTGTGGCAGGGAGTGTCCCTCAGCCCAGCCTGCACCCTCTCACATACTGGGAGCCCTCAGGCGTTGACCCCCATCACCCTCCAATCGCAGGATCGGCCCCTTGCCCAGGCCTGACGCCTCTGGCCTAGGCGTCCGGCCCGGTCAGTGGGGACCTGCAGCTGCAGTGGCCCCGCGATCATGGGCTTCACTTTAGGCCCAGGCAAGGGACCCCTAGCTCCTGGGACTGCCAGCTTCGACTGTGCCCAGCTCCCATCGCTGGCTCCACCCCTACTTCCTGCTATCACTGGCCAGGGTGGAAAAGGCACCTGATTCTCCGATCATGGCTCGGGGGCAGGGCAAAGGCGGCCCCAGGGCCGCCTTTGCCCTGCCCCCCAGCTCTTAGCTCCCCCCTGGGTTTCCGATCACTGTCAGTGGCAGGGGGCTTCTTCCTGCTTTCCCTTTTGCCTCCCTGCATTGTGCCTACATATGCAAATTAACCGCCATCTTGTTGGCAGTTAACTGCCAATCTTAGTTGGCAGTTAATTTGCATATAGCCCTGATTAGCCAATGAAAAGGGTAGCTCGTATGCCAATTACCATTTTTCTCTTTTATTAGTGTTGACTAGAGGCCCAGCCCTAACCGGTTTGGCTCAGTGGATACAGCGTTGGCCTGCGGACTGAAGGTCCCAGGTTCGATTCCGGTCAAGGGCATGTACCTTCGTTGTGGGTACATCCCCAATAGTGGGTGTGCAAGAGGCAGCTGATCGATGTTTCTTTCTCATCGATGTTTCTAACTCTCTATCCCTCTCCCTTCCTCTCTGAAAAAAAAAAAAATCAATAAAATATTTTTTTAAATAAAAAATTAAATAAATAAATAAATAAATAAATAAATAAAAACTAGAGGCCTGATGCACAAAATTCGTGCAAGAGTAGGCCTTCCTTCCCCCGGCTGCTGGCACCGGCTTCCCTCCAGCACCCAGGACCTGGGCTTCCCTCACAGAGGGAGGCCCTGTCCACCTACCGCAGCCCGCGGGTCAGTATCCTGGGCCTCCCTCTTTGGGGCGATTGTGGAGCCCCCCAATTGATCACCCTGCTGGCCAGTGGCCTGGACCTTTCTCTGCAGGGTGATCATGGGGCAATGGCCGGGCCCCGGACCAATTGCCTCACGCCTGCCTCGGCTGGCCTGGCACCAGTGGGTGTCAGCGCGGTCCCGGACGGTCATTCTGCTGTTCGGCCGTTTGGTCGATTTACATATTACGCTTTTATTATATAGGATAGATGGAAAAGCTTTCAGGTTCAAGACATCTTTGCCAAGACAGCAATGAGGATCCAGAGAAGAATGGAAAATTTCAGGTGCACAGATGCCCAGCTCCAGCCTGGAGAGGCCTGCAGCCAGCATGAGCTGCCAAGCAGGGCGCTGTCCGGTCAGCACCTCTGTATGGAACACGGTCTCCAGACCCCAGTCTCCTCCTCCATCCCCCAGGTCGCCGGCGGCCACACCGAGCAGCCCAGCATAGACCAGTGAGTGAGCTGAGAACCACAGTGGCCACTGTCACCTCCCAGGCCAGCACAGAGGTCTCGGGCATCCACCCATCTCCAGCTCTTGCTCTGTCCCTGCCCCACAGGGAGCTCCTTGCCTCTGCACTCATCTCGACACTGCCGTGCCCCACAGGGCTTGGCACCATCAGGCCCCTATGGGTGGTCAGCAGATGTGGCAACTGCTGGTGGCTGAGGCCAGATCAAAGCACACCAGCATTGTCCCCTCCAGGGAATCTGCAGTGACCCTTCCGAGGTGGTAGAGGCACAGCATTTCTGGAAACCCACTTCTCCCAGTCCAGGGGGCCCTGACACTTGCTCTTTCGGCCCTAACCTGGGACAGGGCAGGCGCTTCTCCTGGCTGGTGGGCCTGGCTCGGTGACATCAGCGGTGAGGCCGGCCCCCTTTGGCCGCGGAGGGGGACCAGCTCTGATGCCCTGCTTCTGGGCCCTTTGGGACAGCCATCTGCTGCTCTGTTACATCCCTGTCTGCTCACGAGTCACACAGAAGGTGTTTATTTCCAGTTGGAGTTCCGCGGGCCGGGCCGCGGCCTGAAAAGCAGCTTCCTTTTGCACCAGCACCAGCACCAGCACCAGCACCAGCACCAGCTCCTGTCTCCTCCCAGGAGAAAGGAGCGCTCCTCTCGGCGCGGCCTGCGGAAACAGATGATCCCGGCAGAGGCCCAGAGGGAAAGCTCACCAGCCCGAGAAACGAGAAACGAGAAATGAGACTTAATTTGGGGAAATGAGGACGGACAGGTTCTCAATCGTTTGGCCTGGGTCCGAGTTTGTCATCCTAACACTATCATTTGGGCAACAGGAAGTGCCTGTGCAGACAGCAAGTCCCAGCCCGCCATCCCCCCAGGATTTCCATTATTAGGAGGAGGTGGGGCTGCATTTATCCAGCTCATGGGGGAGTGGGAAGTGAGGAGAAGACTTAACATATGAAAGCATTGACTTTAAAAAACATCTTACACTAAACTCAATAAAAATTTAGACCTTTTTCAAAGGATCAGAGTTATCAGCCATCCTCCCAGCCCCTGGAAAACCAGCGAATTGCAGGAGGGAGCTGGCTTGGACTCCTCAGCCACCAGTAACCCACAGACGCCAGGTGTGCACAGCCGGCTGGACAGTGGAGGTAGCCTGGGTGCATGGGGAGGGCGGGCCCTCGAGGGCCCACAGCCCCTGTCCCCGCTCTGCAGGCAGCGCCTAAGAGCAAGGGTGGTGCTTGGGAGGTTGTGGGCTTTGTCTTTTCCCACCCCACACTGCCCTTCCCACTCCGTGCACAAGTGTCCCTGTGACAGCGTCCCTGTGTGCGCGGATGAAACGTGGGGGCAGACAGGCCCACGCTCGTGCACTGCGGTGCTGAGATTGACCGAGTCGGTGCTCCGGTGGCTCTTTGACACTCCAAATGCTCCCCTCACCACGGACTCTCCCCATGTGATGTGGCCTGTGTCTCCCAGACTACCCCTCCCACATGCCCCGCCTGCCCCTTCCAGCCCCATGGCCCACCAGCAAGCAGGTGAAACCCCAGTGGCCTCAAGCAAGCACAGGAGCCTCTGCCTGCAGTGTTCCCTCCACAGGAATGCTGTTCCCGCCACTGGCGCCTGAGGGCCCTGTGCGTCTCCGCAGGGAGGCTCTGCTGTGGCCGCCCTCAAGTGGGGCCGCACTGCTCCCCTCAGCCTTGGGGTCTCATCACAGCCGAAGCTGTTTATCTTATTTGCTAGCCTCCTATTCACCTCCCTCCCCGCTACACAGGGAGCTTAAACTGTGCCCACTCCCACACCCTGTGCCCACACCCACACCCTGTGCCCACACCCACACCCTGTGCCCACTCCCACACCCTGTGCGCACACCCACACCCTGTGCCCACACCCACACCCTGTGCCCACACCCATACCCTGTGCCCACACCCATACCCTGTGCCCACTCCCACACCCTGTGCCCACACCCACACCCTGTGCCCACACTCACACCCTGTGCACACACCCACACCCTGTGCCCACTCCCACACCCTGTGCCCACACCCACACCCTGTGCCCACACCCATACCCTGTGCCCACACCCACATCCTGTGCCCACTCCCACACCCTGTGCCCACACCCACACCCTGTGCCCACACCCACACCCTGTGCCCACACCCATACCCTGTGCCCACACCCACATCCTGTGCCCACTCCCACACCCTGTGCACACACCCACACCCTGTGCACACACCCATACCCCTGTGCGCACACCCACACCCTGTGCACACTCCCACACCCTGTGCCCACACCCACACCCTGTGCACACACCCACACCCTGTGCACACTCCCACACCCTGTGCACACACACCCGTGCACACACTCGCACCCCTTACCCAGCTCATCAACTCTCCCTGAATGAGTGAGCAGTTCCGTTTTCAGGTCGGCATCACTTGGACCCTCCAGCCTGGACGCGCCCTCACTGACTGGCCTGGGCTATGCAACCAGAGGACGGGGAGGATGTGGACACTGCAGCTCCATGCCATGGAGACAGGTACACCGCCAGGAGCGTGGTCAGCCGCCTGCCCACACACAGGCTGCCAGCATCTGGACACTGCCCCCACCACCTGCACCACACTCACTTGAGTGCCTTGCTTGCTTGGCCAGATGCCCAGTAGGCTTCGGACAGGGCTGTCCAGTCTGGGTCAGGGCCTGTGGGCTGTCAGAGTCCCCACCCCCACCCTGCTCACCCAGGACAAGGTCACCACACGAAGCCAGAGGGTGGGACAGGAAGGCTGGACTCTGACCAGCAAACCAGCGATCCTCTGCCTGGACAGAGCTGGCATGCTTGGTCAGCACCAGGCTCTGTGAGGGCCCACAAGCCACTCTGCCGGCAAACACGGGCTCCACCCACGGCTTTGCTGAAGGCAGAGCGTGTGGCTGCAGAGCGCGGACAGGGTGTGACTGAGCTGGTCAGGTAACCTCACGGAGGCCAAGTTCCTCGCTGGTGAGGGAAGAGGAGGGCTGCCCGCGGCCAGGGGCCAGCTGCGGAGGGTTAAGCCGAGAGGATCCTGTAGGCTACCCAAACATCCTGGGTGGCGTGGGCACAGAGGAGGGTCCAGGAAGTGGCAGGAAGGTACCAGGCAACCCCAGATCCTGCTTAGAAACACTCCTTGGTTTCTTACAGACCCTCCCTCAGATTGTCATTGAAGGGAACCATCTGTCTGTCCCTCCCCACTCAGACATCTGACCACATCCTTTCCCGTGTCCCACCCACAGAATGAGGGCCAGGTAGGCCAATCGCTGTCACCTGGAGACGTCTGGTTGTTATGACAGAGCAGAAGCTGCTGGCATCTAGTGGGTGGAGCTCCTTTACTGCCCAGGAGCAGGGGGAATTACCTGTCCCTGATGTCAATAGTGCTGAGGTTAAGACAGAAGGTTTCTTTCTTTTTTTTTTTTTAATATATTTTATTGATTTTTTACAGAGAAGAAGGGAGAGAGATAGAGAGTCAGAAACACCGATGAGAGAGAAACATTGACCAGCCGCCTCCTGCACATCCCCCACCGGGGATGTGCCCGCAACCCAGGTACATGCCCTTGACCAGAATCGAACCTGGGACCTTTCAGTCCGCAGGCCGACGCTCTATCCACTGAGCCAAACCGGTTTCGGCTGAAGAAGTTTTCTTTTTAAATGCAGCTATTCCCAGCAAGTTAGTCATTCACACCTAGCACGAATTAGTGCAAACAAATGGCCTTCCTCCCTAAAGTTTGGGAAAATACCGAAGCCCAGGGGCGAGGATTTTCCAGGGGAAGAAGGCAGGGGGCGGGATGCCGGGCAGGCCTCCCGTGAGGGCCGCACCCGCCAAGTGGAAACAGAGTGGCCATCATCAGAGGTCAGCACAGTAGCCCTAGGCTTTCCATGTTGCTGTTCTCTACCTTGATGACAAAATGCACTGTCACAGCTGTGTCGCCGCTCGCTGGCCTCACTGCGTGTATGACTTTGGGTCAGGCGCAGGCCCTCTCTGGGCACGGATTCCTGGCTGCAAATGGGGGCAGTAGCAGTAAAGACGCCACAGGACTGGGCTGGTGCGATGGGTTCGGTCTGTGAAGCGCTGAGCACTGTATAAGCTTTACAGTGAAAGTAAACGCATCGCTGGCAGGGCTGGCTCCGCGTGCGCTGCGGCCCCCAGCCTGCAGGGGGACGGCCCCCATGTCAGGAAATGGGGAGAGAGGACACTAAGGCACCGAATGTCCCCAGGCCCCCCTCCCCCCAGCAGCTTTCCAAGAAAGCCAGGCGCAGGGAGGGGGCTCTGGGTCGTCATGGGTGTGGGACATCCATCAGGCCCTGCCCCTCGAGGGGCAAGAGCTCTACCCAGACACTGGGTGATGAAAGGGAGACCTCACACCCCCAGCATGGGACTGAGCATGGCCCCTCTTTCCACCGCCCCCGCCCCCCCCCCGCCCCCCCCCCGCCCCCGGGCATATCCTGTTCTGCCTGCCCCTCCACCACCCCTTTCCAGGCAGCCAAGCCCTGGAACCCAGGAGCCCCGCTGGCTCCACAGCGTCAAACTGCGCTGGTGCTGGCGGTGCCCTCCTCACAGAGTCCCCCGGAAGCTGGGCCCACCAGGCCTCAGAGATGGCGCAAGCCCAGCCCACGGCCACCATAGCTCCTCCACGGAGCCTGCAGGTGCATCCTTAGGGAGGCCACCCAAAGTCTGGTCTCGTCCGTCCCTGCCCCTGACCCTGCAGGTCCACCCACTTGGCCAGGGTGGACACCAGACAGGCAGGGTCTGCCTGGGTGCTCTCTCACCTCCTCCCAACGTTGCCTCCTGCACCCTGCCTCCGCCTCCCACGCAACCCCAGGCCAGGCCCAGACCCTGGCGTGCTGAGCTGATCCGACCTCCATTCTGGCAGCTACCGCACCTGGGGGTCCCTGCCTCATACCGCCTCCATGGGCTTCCCGGCTCCCCTGGCTCCCCACTTCCCTAACCCTAACCCCAGCCGACCCCACGGTGAGACACCAGGAGTTCCAAGTGGAGCCTGGGAAGGAGCCAGCTCCCAGCACCTCCGACCAGACGCTCTCCTGCCTTCCTCCCTTCCTCCCGCTCACACCCAGACAGTCCAGCTGCCTGCCAGCCTCCCCCACTCCCTCACAGCTGCAGGACAGGGGCAGCTGCCCAGCACCGCCCAGCGGCTCAGCCCAGACTCCAGGCTGCCAGCCAGCAGAGCAGGTAGAATCAAAACACGTGCTCACGTGCACGCACACACATACACACATGCTCTCTTTGTAGCATGCACACACATGGATCTAAACCCATGTGCCTACACACATGCACACCCACGAACACACACACATGCACGCGCTCACTGGCTCAGCTCCTGAGGGCTCTGGGACACTCCACTGCACACCCCACACCCAGGCCACACGCACACAGGAGCATGTGGCCTGCTGGGCTCACATACCAGATGCACGCATGTCACGCAGCACACCCACGGGCCCCTCAAAGACACACCAGGGCCCCCAGCAAGAGACAAGCCCGCAGCTGCCAGTCTGAAACCACTGTCAGGGCACTGGGCTGTCCCACCAGGGCCAGCCTGTAGCCTGGGGAAGGGCAGGGTGCCCTGGCAGACAGGCGGGAGGCAGGTCAGATTCGGCCAGCTCAGCCAGACCCGAAGCCTCAGCAGCTCATGAATTTTTCAGAGGCTCCCACAGTGCAGACGGAAACCACTGGGGGTCCTGGCGGCCCTGCTCTAAACCACCCGCCAGCCCAGAGGAGGGCGGGAGCGCCTGCCCGGCTGGCTTCAGGCCTCAGCACCAGCCCTGCCTGCACCTCTCTGGGCCCCTGTGTCCTCCTAGCAAGCCCGGCCCTGAGGCTCTACCCCCCACCCCCGCCAGGGCACACTGTCCAGGCTAGTGTCCCCCTCACCCACGAACTGTCCTATCCAGCTGCCCCTGGGGCTCCCCAAGTTGAGGTCACCCCTACCTACCCAGCTCCACTGACACCTGTGGAGGGAAAGAGCCCCCAGCTCCTAGACCTCAGCCCTGCCCGAGGGCCTCAGCTCTGACTGACGGCCACTCCCAGACTGGACAGCGCTGTGCCTAAGAGCACCTGACCACAGCAGTCATCCAACCCTCCCCAAAGCCGGCCAGGTACCACCTGCCCTGTCCTCGGCGGGGCGGAGGGGGGGGGGGGGGCAGCAGAACTCAGGCACTCCTGCCAAGATCAGTGCCCCAGGTCCCCAGAACCTTCCAGAGGCTCTCAAGGTCAGAACTGTTTTTGCAGTAACACCGGACTACTTCTCTTCCCTCCTTTCTGCCCTGCACAGTGGCGTCTCCAGCAGTGCGCCATGGCGCTGTGTGTGTGCCAGGCATTCTTGTTTATTATTTTTCCTTTGTCGTGAGATTATGGGTCATTTTGGTTTTTCTCTTTATTTTTCCCATCAGCATTTATCCCCTATACCCTCTTCTGCCTCCACTCCCCTCACCCCACCCCTGCAATCACCACACTGCATTTTTTTGTTTAAGATTTGGCTCTTTGCCCTAACTGGTTTGGCTCAGCAGATAGAGCATCGGCCTGCGGACTCAAGGGTCCCGGGTTTGATTCCAGTCAAGGGCATGTACCTTGGTTGCGGGCACATCCCCGGAGGGTAGTGTGCAGGAGGCAGCTGATCCATGTTTCTCTCTCATAGATGTTTCTAACTCTCTATCCCTCTCCCTTCCTCTCTGTAAAAAAATCAATAAAATATAAGAAGAAAAAAAAAAAAAAAAAAGATTTGGCTCTTTATTTTTTAGTATGTTTTTATTGATTTCAGAGAGAAAGGGAAAGGGAGAGATCAAAACATCAATGATGAGAGAGAATCATTGATCGGCTGCCTCCTGCACGCCCCACACAGGGGATCGAGCCCACAACTCAGGCCTGTGCCCTGACTGGGAGTCGAACCATGACCCGGAACATAGGTCAGCTCAACCCGGAGCCACGCCAGCCAGGCCACACTGCATTCTTGTTTCAAATATCTCTGTTGTCATTTCCAGTCTGCTCGGCACCCATAGATGCAATCTCAGCGACGTTTGACACTGTGAGGGTCTGAGACGCACAGCCCAGAGTGTAACCTTGGGACTCTGCCGCACCCCCACAGCCTTCCTCCTGACAGACGGGCACATCTCGCTCTGACTCTGTAGCATAGGCCCCAGGTGTGGCCAAGACCCACTGAATGGGGGCTGCTCCAGGAACAGCGGAAATGGGACCCAGTTTGCAGTGCTGGAGGCAGGGGAGCCCCCACCCAGAGGTCAGTGGGAAAATCCCAGGAGAGGTGCCTGCGTGTGCTGCCCCCTTGTGAACACCTGGAGCTATTGCATGCCCCACCAGGCCGTGCTCCCAGATTTCAGCCTCCTGTCACTGTCCTTCCCCAACCCTTCCCCACCCCCTGGGGCCACCCCCAGCCAGGCAACCAGGGCGCAGCAAGGCAGGGGCGAGGCCAGGCTCTAGACTTGTGGGCTTGGGGCTTCTCAGACCTGCCTTCATCAACCCACCCCAAAAGTGGTGCCCAAGGAATAGAGACCCTTCCCGGAAGGCCTGCCCTCCACCGCCAGGAATGGGAACGTGCTCTGCCTCGTCCTCACCTGCTCTTGGGAGTCCATGAGCCTGGCAGGACCTGTGCCACGCCCTCCACGCACCCACCTGGAGGGCCAGCAGTGGGCCCCCAGCCCAGGCCTCTGCTGTGTGGACAGCTCACATCGTCCCACCCTCAGCGTCTGGGTGACCAGGGTCCCCAGAGGGGACCAGTGACCAGGACCAGAGGTTGAGGACCCCTCAGGGGCCACACAAGATCCTGTCTCTGGCTGGCAAGTTTCTCTTATTTGACCCCAGTTCTAACTGGGCCACGTGTGTAAGATAACTTCCTGGGGCAGAGTCCCACCACTAGACAAAATATACAGACTGGTCTCAATTTCAGGGAAACAGCAAATACTTTGTCAGTGTAAATATTGTGTGGGAGATTTATATTGAAGATTATTCCACTGACCCAAAACCCCACTGGGCCTGGGTGTCTTGTGTATTTGCTGACTCGCTGCCCTCCTGGGAGGTCTCTGTGGGTCAGCCGCCAGCATGACCCCACCCCCGGGATGAATCCAAAGGGCACGCTGCTCCCGGGCCTTCCTGGTCCTACCCCCCACACGCAGCTTCCAGGGCTCGCCCCCGCCACGGGGCGGGTGGGAGACACCAGCAGCCCCTCCACAGGCCTCTCTGAGCCACGTGCCCTCGCCCCTCCTGGCTGGCAGCACCCCCGGGGGGTTGTGGGCTGGATGCACCCCCTGACATTCCAGGCCCCATCCCTGAGACCTGCGCGGCAAGAAGGGGTTTTGAGAAGTTCCTAGATTAAGGGTCTTGGGGTGAGACTATCCTGGGTGAGGGACGCAGAGGGAGACATGGCGCAGGGGCAGAGATGGAGTTCCAGCCACAGCCCCGGGCCAAGGCCAGGAGGGCCTGCCCTCGAGCCCCGGGGCCCTGCCAGCACCCTGGTTTTGTCCCAGTGATTCTGGACTGCGAGCCCCTTGCTGTCGCTTTGAACAGCCAGCTGTCATTTGTTGCAGGACTTCATACACTACGGGGGCTTGCTCTTGGCCCGAGTCTGCCCTGGGAGCAGGTTGGGGTCTGCTTGCCCCACTCTCAGCTCCTGGTGCAGCCCCCACGGGCAGGCTGGCTGAGCAGAGTCCCCCTGCCATCCTGCTCTTGCTGACCAAGGTCAGGCCTGACCAGGGTTTCTGGGGGTGGCATTCCCGGGTAGGCTGGGCCCAGCTGAGGAGCAGGGTGGACACGGTGCTGCTGCAAATGACCGGCTGGGGAGGGAGCCCCAGGAAAGTGGGTGAGGAACGATGGTGTGAGAGAATCACTTGTGGGGAAGGGGCCCTCAGCTCTCATCGGTTCTCAGAGACCCCAAAACATCCAGCCCCCCACCCACCCCCCCGCCACGCTTGCAGATCTCAGGGGGAACTGCAAAGCCCCCTCATGGCAAGCCAGACCAGCTGGACTTGGGAGCCGGCCTCCTGGGCGGGGCCCCACCGCCTCCCCGGGCAGCACAGGACCGCGCCAGCCCCGCCCCCCAGCAGGCGCACACAGCTGTGGGGTCGCTCAGTTTATTGGTAAAACGGGCACTGAGCGCGGCGAAGGCTGGATGCGGAAGCGGCGGTGCGGGCTCTTTTCCTCTTGAAGAACTTCCACTGGACCTTGATGGCGAGCATCCAGTCGCTCACGGACAGCCTCTGACACACGGAGGTGCAGACATGCTTCTGGCGGGGGGGCGGGGCGCCGGGGCGGGGCGGGGGGCGGGGGCGCGGCGGGGGGCGGGGCGCGGCGCCGCCGGGGAGGGTCGCGCCGCGGGCGCCCGCGCTTCACTTGCCCGCCTTCTGCGCCTTCTGCGCCGACTTGGTGACCTTCCCGGCGCCGCCGCTCTTCTTCTCCACGTTCTTGATGACGCCCACGGCCACCGTCTGCCGCATGTCGCGCACGGCGAAGCGGCCTGCGGGGAGGGTGTGAGGGCGCGGCCTGCCCTCCCGGCCGCCCGCCCGCCCGCCGGGATGCAGCCTGTGGCCGCCGGGCTGGGACCCTCGCTGGGCTCCCGGCCCCGGTAAAATCTGCGTGTCCCTGCGTCTGCGCGGCATTCACTAGACTGGCTGTGCGCCTTGGGCGAGTCATTGGGAAAGGGCACCACCCCAGACCTGCCCAGGGGCCGCGGGTGCTCCCGGAGGCCCCGCTCCTGCTAAGGCCCCAGGCTAGCAGAAAGTCAAGGCCCCTCCCTGGCGGGCCCTGGGGCTCGGCCTCCCTCACAGCCCACTCACCCAGAGGCGGGTACTGGGAGAAGCTCTCCACACACATGGGCTTCCCTGGGACCATCTCCACGATGGCTGCGTCGCCCGACTTCAGGGACTTGGGGTTGTCCTCCAGCTTCTTGCCGGAGCGCCGGTCTATCTTCTCCTTCAGCTCCGCGAACTTGCAGGCAATGTGGGCCGTATGGCAGTCAATGACCGGCGAGTAGCCGGCGCTGATCTGCCCAGGGTGGTTCAGAATGATGACCTGCGGGCAGAGTGGCATGACGCCATCAGTGACAGGTGGGCATCAGGGCAGGGAGAGGCTACAGCCCACCCCCCAGGTCCCTGGGGCCCGGGTGCTGACTGTGGAAAAAGGTCCAGTGATGGGACAGACCTGGATCCCGAGGTCGGCACTAAGCATTGAAATAAACGGAGATAAACCAACCACGAGAGATAAACGACAGACAGGTGCACTGTTTGAAAGCGCTAGTGGGCGCCTGTATATCAACCCTGGCCAGAACTACGGCGGGGATGACGAAACTGGGCCTCAGTTTTTATATTTCAATTACATGTCAATAAGGCCGATCTTTGTCATGTGAGGAAGTGACCAAAGAGGGTGCAGTGACCGTGTAGAGAATAAAAGCACCACAGAGACGTCTCTGGCAATAAAGTGATAAAAGCACTTTCAGGACCCAAGTGGGACCTCACTGAAGCCCAAGTGACAGGCCTGGGCTCCCCGCCAGTGCACCCTTCCTAGGAGCCCTCGACCCTGTGCCAACCTCTCCAGGCCTGGAGGTCGTGTGTGCAAAGCAAGGGTCTGAGTTCTCCCAATGCCAGGCCAGGGTGCCCAGTGCTCGGCCGCTGTGGGCAGCCACTTACTTCACCGAGGATGCCCCTTACCGCCTGCGGGAATGGGCACCCACCTGGGAGGTGAACTGGGCGGCCTCCTGGGGCGGGTCGGACTTGCTGTCCCCACACACGTTGCCCCGGCGGATGTCCTTGACGGACACGTTCTTCACGTTGAAGCCGACGTTGTCGCCAGGCAGGGCCTCGCTCAGAGCTTCGTGGTGCATCTCCACCGACTTCACCTCCGTGGTGATGTTCACAGGCGCAAAGGTCACCACCATGCCAGGCCGAAGGATGCCCGTCTCCACTCGGCCCACAGGCACAGTGCCAATGCCTGGGCCCAGAGGAAGGGGCTGTGAGGGGCAAGCGGGCCAAAGGGGTGCCCCTGGTACTCCCTGGCAGGCATGGGGCGCGGCCACATGGAGGGAGTGCGGGGGCAGGGAGACCCCAGACGAAGCAGACACACAGAGCTTCACACAGAGGCGGAGGCTCCCCTGACCCCACAGGAAAGGGACTGAACAAGAGTTCCCAGAACCTCTCAGGGGGGATGGGGCAAGGAGAGGCCATCTGGGCTGAGGGTCCCTTCCCTGCCCCCAGGTGAGGCACTGGGCCCCTCGCCTCTGAGGCTCCTCCTCGAGAGGGGGGAGCACCACCCACCGGAATGACCTGGCCCAGCTTCAAAGCCCTGGCCGGGGCTGTCCCTCAAGGGACATTGGTGCCACCCTTCTCATGGGCCTGCTCACACCTGTGTGGCTTCCCACTGGGAGTCTGGTCTCTCCACAGCCCAGGGGAGGTTCCACCCCATCTCCCTGGCTGTGATGGAGGCTTGTGTGACATCACAGTGTGACAGACACGGGCTGGTGGCTGCGCTTATGCTGGGTGAGCACGTCCCTGCCCCTGACACAGGCCCGACACCTCCAGCCACAGACCCTCATGGGTCTCACACTTGGTTATGTCTCTGTGTCAACTCCTAAACAGCATTTCTCACTCCTGGGCAAGGACGATATGACAGCCCAGGTCAACAGCAGTGAGGGGTCCCCACTCACCGGCAGGCCAGGCAGGGGAAGGTGGAGGCGGGGGTCCTGTGGGCCTCCCCAGGAGGGCAGAGGGCGCAGTCAGTCCACCCCACCCGACCCCCGCCACTATATGAGGTCCCATGAGGAAATGTGCAATCGCAACGTGCAAACATGCAGCCCAGCAAGACAAACGGCCCTCCAGCTGCACTCAGGCCACAGGACTGGCACCCCTGTGCCACCAGCTCTTGACATTGGACCAAGCTCTTATCTGGAGGGAGGAAGACCTGGCAAACACTGGGCAGACCAATGGATGGGTGGGGGTGGGCAGCTGGATAGAGGGATAGATGGATGGGTGAATAGATGGATAGGGTTTGGGGGTGGGTAGGTGAACAGATAGATAGAGGATGGATGAATGGTTGAATGAATATATGGGGGATGGATAGGTGGATGGGTAACCCAGAAAGTGTGCAGTGTGGGGGGAGAGGCAGAAAGACCCTGACATTGGGAGCTTGTTTCAGGAGAGAGGTCTGAGGGGCAGAGCTGGCCGAAGTGGGCTGGGCGCCTATAAGAGAGCCCTGTACCCTCACTCACCACCAATCTTGTACACGTCCTGCAGGGGCAGGCGCAGGGGCTTGTCCGTGGGGCGTGTGGGGGGCAGGATGGTGTCCAGCGCCTCCAGCAGGGACACGCCACTGGCGTTCCCTTCCTTACGCTCCACTTTCCAGCCCTTGAACCACGGCATCTGGGCAGGAAGCAGGCACGCACGGCATCGCAGAGACAGCCTGCACCACCCCCCCCCCCCAAGTCCCAATGGGGGAATCCTAGTGCAGGCACCGACCTGAGGGAGCCTGGGGGGCAGGGGAGCTAAGCTCCGCCCTCCACTGTCTAGGGGCCCATTGAGATGCTAAACAACTGACCCCTCCCAGCTCACTCCTAACACCACAGAGACACTGGGCAGAGAGAAAAAAGGACGCAGAGCCTCCACCTCGGCCCAGACCACACACAGGGTTACTGGCCGAGCCAGAGGCAGAGTCCAGCCTCGGCCCCAGAGACCACGGTGCCCACCATCTCTAGGCACAGCCAACAGAGCATTACCCAGGCTTCTCCTGACAGTAGACCAGCCCCGTCCTATCACCGAGCCCCCAGCCCACCAGCCCCAGAGGAAGACAAGGCCTGCAGCACCAGGCCCAGGCCCATCCCCAGGGGCCCTGTCCTCCAGACACCCCAGGTCAACAGCAGTGAGAGGTCCCCACTTGCCAGCAGGCCAGGCAGGGGGAAGTGGAGGTGAGGGTCCTGTGGGCCTCCCCAGGAGGGCAGGGGGTGCAGTCAGCCCCCCCAGCACTACATGAGGTCCCACGAGGGAACGTGCAATTGCAACGTGCAAACACGCTGCCCAGCAAGATGGGCGGCCCTCCGGCTGCACCCAGGCCACAGGCTCCGGGGCTGGCTCTCCTGCGGGTGCCCTCCATGCCCCCCCCTCTCCGTGTGGGTGGCTGCAGTGCTGGCCAGAGTGAGTGGCCACCCTTCTGGGCCAGGGTGTCCTTGGCTTGACAGTGCCAAGGCACTAGGTCTCGGGTTCAACAAATTCAAAACACCCAGCTCCACTCATCACCTCCTGCCCAGTCAGAGCTCCGGGGACAGTGGCTGCCCAAGTGGCCAGCAGAGAGCCAGCCTTCAGCCCTTCCCAAAGCCCAGCTAGCTCCAGGTCCCAGGGGTGCCCGGAGGCTGTGAAAACTAACCCTGCACAGCAGCTCCTGGAGACACCCATGGGCCCAGCAGCTGCCATCTCTATACTGTTGACCTGAGGGGACTGTCCTAGCCAGAGAAGGGGCTGCAGAAGCCTCTGCCAGCCTCGTGTGGTCCCCGAGGACACCCACAGGGGCTGGCTCAGGCACTGATACAGATTAAAGACCGTAGGGTGCAGGGAGTCTAGGGACAGCCCTCCGACCCAGCACCCCACCCTGACCTGCCTGACCTTTGATCCAGTGCTCTGGGCCCTGGGGAAGAGGTCTGAGCAGCCCTACCACCTCCCACCAGGCACTCACATTGGGGGAGGGCTCCAGCATGTTGTCGCCGTGCCAGCCGGAGATGGGCACGAAGGGCACGGTGGCCGGGTTGTAGCCAATCTTCTTGATGTAGGCGCTGACCTCCTTGACGATCTCGTCGTAGCGCTTCTCGCTGTAGGCGGGCTCCGTGGAGTCCATCTTGTTGACCCCCACAATGAGCTGCTTCACGCCCAGCGTGTAGGCCAGCAGCGCGTGCTCCCGGGTCTGCCCATTCTTAGAGATGCCCGCCTCGAACTCACCCACTCCTGCCGCCACGATCAACACAGCGCAGTCCGCCTGCCCGCAGGCACAGCACCGTGAGCCCCAGACCTCACCTAGTGTCCAGGCCCCTCCGGGCAGCAGACAGGGGCCTGGACAGTCCCTGGGATGGGACCTGGGAATCTCGACCTTCGGGGCAGTGGCAGGGGCTCATCTGTCTGTCTGTCGGTATGAATGCCCCGGCAAGGTCAGGGACTGTCCGAGTCTGTCTGTGGCACAGGTGGCCCGGACAATGGCTGACTGTCCTTACAGGCACTCTGCCTGGTTGAGATACTGAGGCGCTTAATCAGTTGTTTTCGCAACTCTGTACCAGGTGGGGCAAGAGGGGCAAAGGTGGGTCTTGTGCCCTGATGAGGAAGCAGAGGAGACCCGGCTCCCCTTCGATGACTCGAGCCCGCACCCAGGTACCCTGTGAATGGGAGCCCTTGCCCCCCTCCCGGGCCCCTGTGGCCCCACAGTCTGCCCACCTGGGATGTGCCAGTGATCATGTTCTTGATGAAGTCTCGGTGGCCCGGGGCATCAATGATGGTGATGTAGTACTTGGTGGTCTCGAACTTCCAGAGGGAGATGTCAATGGTGATGCCGCGCTCCCGCTCCGCCTTCAGCTTGTCCAGCACCCAGGCATACTTAAAGGAGCCCTTCCCCATCTGGAGGGGTGGGGGTGGCTCAGGGCGAGCCCGAGACCCAGGCCCAGACCCTGGCCAGCAGACCCGGGGCCATGGAAACAGCACGTCACAGCAGAGAGGTCCCGGCGAAAGGCAGGAAACAGGCCCCAGCCCCCATGGCTCCCCACTGGGAACCTGAAACTCTCTGAGGAACACTCAGAACTCAAGCCAGGTGGGGTACCCTGGCTCCCCAGGCCCAGCCTCCTGCCTCCTAAATGGGCGCAACTCAGGCATCCACCAGTAGGTGGCGCAAGGGCCTGTGACCGGCTCTGAGAGAAGCCGCAGGCCAAAGCCCTCCCCTGGTGGTGGCTCCCCTTTATTAGAAGCTAAACCCACTCCCCCAAGATCCCTGCCTCAGCCAGAGGCCGACACCACCACTGGGTTTAGGCTGTCAAATCAAAACCCCTCTGTGATCTCTTTTTAAAGAAAGAAAAATCGAATGAGGTCGCAAGCAAGGGCCCGCTCTCTAGCTCTCTCGGTAGTCAGCCGGCTTCCCGCAGCTCCGCGCTCCTGCGCCCCTTCCTGGCCCACTGAGCAGGGGAAGCAAAGCCAGGCTGCTCTCTGCACATACCTGTGCCCAGTGCCAGAGAGACCCCATGCCTGGGGGCCAGGGCTGTCGTTAGGAGAGCAGCCTTGGCCACTGCCCAGGTGGACACAGCTCCCTTCCAGGGCTCTGCCCTCCCGGAGGCTGCCCAGCCAGAAGGGGCCACCCAGACAGGACCCCAAAGACCGGAACCATATGCCCTGAAAACACCCTCAACCTCCCTCCAGCTCCAGGCCCACAGGGAGAAGTGACACAGCTTTGGGGCCCAGGCATGGAGGGAGGTAGCTCATAGCACCTGACCCCGCCCCATGGCCAGAAGCTGTCCCCTCCCTGGCCCTGGTCCCAGCTACTCTGTCATCCCGGTGAGAGCCCACACAGCTCCCCCAAATGGGGGCTTCTCACAGAGCTCAGGGTGGGGGCAAGGGGTGCAGAAAGCAGGCCCCCACTCCATGGCCACTTCCCATCCACAGTGGCCAAAGAGCAGCTTCAAGAGAGGGGAGGCCAGCTCACGGGACCGCCCTCATCCTTACCAAGCCCCCCTCCCCCTTCCCTCAACAAAGGGCACCTCCCTGGACAAGCAGCCCTCCCCAGTCTAGCACGAGAAAATGGAGCTGATGGGCTCAGTGCCCATCAATCAGCTATTAATAGCACCGAGTCCTGGCCCAGCCCTGGAACAAGCGAGGGCAGTGCCACCTCCAGCCCCAGACCTCAGCCCTGGGGACACGGGAACCCAACCCTGGGGGGCACGAAAAACAGGCTCCAGGGCTCTCAAGTCCAGTGTGGCAAAATGTTCCAGAACCTTCTGTGCAGGGCAGAAATGCTATCTCCAAGCTACCCCTTATCCTGGGCCAGATCCAGCAAGCCATCTTCCTCCCCACCAAGCACATCCTCAGAGAGAGGCAGCCAGTGCTCCCCCCATGCCACTCCCATCCGGACCCTCTGAGGCACACGTCCCCCTCACAGGGTCCCTTAGGGCTCACGCCCCTCTTGCCCTGGAGGAGAGACGCCGGCCACATGCCCGGGGGCTGAGGCCAGCCTAGCCTCAGAGCGGAACCCGCCCTCACCCCGCCCCCGACTCACCTCGGCAGCCTCCTTCTCGAACTTCTCAATGGTCCTCTTATCGATGCCCCCGCATTTGTAGATGAGGTGGCCTGTCGTGGTGGACTTGCCTGAGTCCACGTGGCCGATGACCACGATGTTGATGTGGGTCTTCTCCTTGCCCATGGTGTTCGGGGGTGGGAAGGGCCGTGCGACCTGGGGGGCTCTGGCTCGGGCAGGAGATGCTGAGCAGTGGCTCTGTGGGGTGATGGTGGGGGGACAGGGGACAGAACCTTAGAGAGAAACCCAGCAAAGATGCAGCCCTGCACAGGCAGCAGCACATCTGGCCACAGACCTAGCCCCCAGGCCAGGCCAAGTCCCTATGCTCCGTGGGAAGGTGAGACCCAGCCGTGCCTGACCCAGCTGAGCAAGGTGGCGATCCAAACAGCCCCCATGAACATATCAAGGCCCACAGAGCCCCCATGAAAGAGTCTGACCCCCGTCTGGAGACACGGAAACACACAGGCAGACAAGCCCCATGACCAGTCAGGAGCCCGGGGATGTCACCTTGCCAGCTCTCCAGTGCCCTTTCCCCATGCTGTTCTCTCACCCCAGTTCTGGGCAGGACACTGCCCCCCACCCCCACCCGCAGAGCCGCGCAGGAGGAAGGCCAGTGCTCCCCGTTCTCAGGCAGGGACAGGGACAGGGACACGCCATCTTCCTCTCCCTGCCTGGCTGGCACCAGAGACTCGCTGGCCTCAGGCTCCAACAGGACGGAGGTGCCCAGATCAGGGGCCCAGAATAGCCCAGCCCTCCCCCTCTGGGCAGGGGGCAGACAGTAGGGGGGCGGGTGTCTCTGTCCACAGGAGGAAGAATCAGGCCCCTCAGCCTGAGAGGGACCAAGGTTGGGGGGCACCCTTTCCCTCTTCCTTGTGGTCAGGGCCCCGGGCCAAGCCCCTGCCCATCCTGGAGGCCATGAAGAACCCTAGGCTGCCCAAGAGGGCCAGGCGGCTGGGAGGGAGGGCGGGCACTGGCGGGTGGACCCCAAAGGGGTGAGGGGAGGGACTGCTGACCAGGTCCCCGGGTCTCTCCGACTCCCCTTCCCCCATTCCGTCGCCCGGACACCCCCACAAGCCCCAGCACTGACTCCCCTGCCCCAAACCTGCAGACACCCAGACGGTCCCAAGGTCACGGCGCAGGGCAGGGCGACAGCCACCGCCCAGGAGCTCGGCCCCAGCCGCCGCCGCCACCGCCACCGCGTAAACAAGCACCACCGAGGAGCCCCCACCCCACGCCCGCCGTGGAGACCGACCCCGGTGTCGGGTCCCGGCGCGCGGGGTGGGCGGCAGGTCCCTGCGGTGGCGAGCAGCGCAGCTTCGCTAGGCGCGGGGTCCAGAGCCCTCCGCCCCCAGGACCGGCCCCGGCAGGGAGGGGACCCCCGCGGAAAGCTGGGGGCGGAGGCGGGGACTCGGGACCGAGCGTCCTTACCCGGAGCCGGGTCTCAGCCAGAGGGACTGGCGGCGCGGGCGCCGCGGTTTTATCCTCCGGGAGGCGTCCACCTATTGGCGCGCGGGCGCAGTGCGCGGCGCCTGCAGCTCGGCAATGCGGCAGCCGGGCGCGCGGGCGGGCGGGGCGCGGAGCAGGGACGCGCGAGGAAGATGCGGGAGGGAGCGCTACAAAGGCGCCGAGACCAGACGCACCCGGAGGGAGCTCAGGCGCAGGCGAGGGGGGCGGGGGAGAGCTGGGGGCAGGGAGAGGGAGACGGACGGGAGGGAGGGCCAGAGATGGAGAGAGGAGCAGCACAGCCAGAGACCGAGGACGGAGAGCAGAGGCAGAGGCCAGGCTCAGGCGCACCCAGAGAGAGAAGTGGGGAGAGAACCTGCAGAAAGATATTTCGAACATAAACGGAGGTCCCTAGGGGTGCGGCCCGCGGGGACAGGGTGGCAGGGGCGCTGGGCAGAGAGCAGGGCAGGCCTGGGGGCTGGGGACAGCCTGAGGTGGGGTTCTGGGGCGAGGGGCGGGCCTGGCCCTGCGTGTTTGGTGCCTGTCCTGAGGCATCTCCAGGATGCAGCCCAGGGGGAACCGGCTTGTCTGCAGGCCCCTGGCCCACCTGCCTGCCACACAGGCTCACCACGCAGGCCCCCAAGCCAGGCTCCTCCCTGCCTGGCCCCGTGGCGCGGCCGGGAGCGCCTCAGCCCTAGGCAGATCTGCTCAGACCACCCTCCCTTCAGGCCCCTGGAGAGGGCCATTTCCACCTGGGCCCCTCTCAGTGGAGACACTCAAAGTCTATCCCCAGAGCACTGCCCCCCAATATCTTAAAGGGCCGTCCTGGTGTTTATGTGTGCACGGTGCTCCCCGGAGACAAAGAGTTGCCAATGCAGTAATCTGCTCCAGGAGTCCCAGGCTGTGGCCCCTCAGCCTCCCTCGCTCTAGGTCCTGGTGGGGATAGAGTTTCAAGCCGCTGCAGATGGCCCCATTCTGTAGGGGGGCGGTCTGGGGACCCTGGCCAGGGGGTTTCAAGGAGAGGGATGGGGAAGCCCTGTGTTGTGTGGAGACCAAGGCTATGGAGCTCCTGGGACCTGCGTCCTGTCAGGTCACGTTCCCATCATCACGTGGCCAGTGGCTGCTCCCATGTCGCTCTCTGTAACCACAGGCTCTGGGAGGAGGTGGAGCAGGGTCTCAGGAAATGTGTTGAGTGGGTGAGTGCAGAGGCCCAGTGCCCAGCACTCCCCCACTGGGGGGTGCAGTGGGGAGCCCCCAGCGGGTCAGGAAGTGAAGCAGGGCCAGAGCAGTGGTTAGGGCCCAGCAGGTCTCCCGGGCCAGTGAGAGGGTCTCTCAGGGAAGGTTGGGCCCCGCCCAGGGCTGTCCCAGGGTCTGCCCCACCCTCAGACCCACAGACCGGGCAGATGACCCCACACTTCCCAGTGCTGCTGATACCATCAGACAGAAGCCAGGGAGTAAAAATAAATGCCTGGCGAGAGAGTGAGGCCACGCCTGCCCCCAGCTGCTCTCTATATTTAATGCATCCCCTCCGGCCTGAAGGTTACTTGGGATTTGGGAGCCACTGGGACTAGCCGAGGTGGGGATGGGCCAGAAAGGGGGCGGGAGGCCAGGGTCCCCGGGACACCCAGTCCAGCTTCCCCTGGAAGACCCCAGTATCAGCACCCTCGTGCCTGCAGCCTCAAAGGGCATTTGTCAGACACCCTCACACAAAGGGCTGAGCCCCACCCTCTCATCCGGCTCCCTGGCAGCTGGCAGCACCAAATTGCCCTGTGGTGCCGGTGCTAGGGCTGGCCGGGCCAATGGCTGCTGCTGTCCACAACAGTAGCCACTGCTGGTGGAGCGCAGTGTCCTCCCGAGGGCCTGCACACTGACCCTGGGGAGGGGTGTCAGGTGGTTTCTTCAAAGGGCCTCCAACTCACACCGGCCCCCCTGCGGCTGGGCTGCCCTGCAGACCCAGGGAACCAGGTGACTCAGCCATCTGGAGATACTCGGCACACGGATTTTGAGGCTAAGTAAGCTAGATACTCCATAATAACACGCCAACCATGCAGGACAGCTCCTACCACCACCCAGCACCAAAGAGCTACTGCACAGCCACTAACCATCGGTGGCGCTTAGCGGCCATAACTAGGGGTTGGTACTGAATAACTGCTAGACACGACACAACCTATACACAGCCACTGCCACTCACCGAGAGCTGTGCGGGGCTGGCTGAGCACCCACGGACCAAGGGCCCGCGGGGCACAAGGAAGCCACGCACAGTGCCAAGGCCGCAGAGCCAGGAGGGCAGAGTGTGCGGTGTGCTCAGAAGGCCTGAGCCAGAGCTGCCCGCCCTCACACTCCCTTCTCTCACATAGCAGCCTCTGGTCCCCCATGGTGACCCTGTAGCAGCCAGCAGTTGAGGACTTTAGCCAGCCAGGCTGGTGCAGCCTCACAGCATACTTTCAGGGGCCTGAGGAAGGGGTACAGGCCCCGCCCCCTCCCTTGGCCCCTAGGCCCAGCCAATGGGAAGTTTGGGAGACACAGGCACCCCCTCTTTGGCTGGCTGGGGTTTCAAGCCTGGGAAAGAAGATCCTGCTAAAATTAACGGTTCTCAAGCTGTCAGGCCTGGAAATAAACACGTCTCCCATTGGCTGCCGGTGATGTCACTGCCGGCTAACAATAACCTGCGGATGCAGAAGGCAGCCCCTGGGCCTGGGCCGTCCTGTGGGGCCGGGACAGCAGGGGGGGCTGCCATGCAGATGACTGTCACTAGGCTGAGACTGGGCAGGGCAGGGGCAGGGCTGAGCTTAACTCTGGCCTCGGTGTCTCAGAATGACCTCAAGCCCTGGCCTTGGGTCATAGGCTGCCCTCTGTCCCCAGGACATCAGTGGGCACCCTCCTGTGCAGAGCCAGTCAGTCTCCCAGACTACCTGGGCAGCAGGACCCTTGGGGACAAGCTCCCCCCCCCCCCCCCCCGTCCTCTGGGCCCAGCACCCAGGAAACTGAGCTGCCTGCAAGGTGCTAATTAAGTGGTCTCCATGGTACAGAAAAGCAAGGTCATGGCCCCTAAATTAGAGGAGGGGAAGGCAGGGGGCAGGGACAGGGATGAGGGGACAGGCTAGCCATATGCACACCAGCTAGACCCCACGCAAGCCAAGGGCCCCACAAGCCAGCCAAGTGAAACAGGAGGAGGGGTGATTTACTGGACAATCTAGGCCCCCAAACACTCCATCCTCCCACTCTCTGGGTCTGGGAGGGCACCAGGCCAGCCTGAATCTGCCAGGGAAGCCCACACCCTCAGGAGGAGGAGGGAAGCCTGGCCTGCCCGCTTCCTTCCCAGGGGCACTTGGGCCATAGGAGCTATCTGGGTCCCCTGTGCCTGCAGCGCAGTGAAGGAGGGAGCCGTTGCCATAGTGAAGGCACAGGCAGCTCCACAGGCTCCTCTCTTCCCTGCCCAAGGCCTCCCCAGGAGCCAGGGTGGCACGTGTGTGCAACAGGAGCCCACACTAGAGCTTGGCCTCTGCCCTGCACAAGCCCAGTGCCCACCTGCTCCAGGGGCGGGGGTCTGGTGGCCATAGAATAGAGTAGCAGGGGCCCCACACACCATCCTACCACACAGGCTGGGGGCAGCCCGGGAGCTGCAGGCTCGGGGGCCCTCCTTCCCCAGTTGGGTCCAGGTTCCCTTGGGGGCTGACCAAAAGCAGAGCTGCCCTCCTGGGACCTGCGCTGAGCGAAGGAGGGGCACAGAGCTCAGCCAGCCCCCAGAGGCTCAAGGGGGGCATCTCTGGGCAGAATTGCCTTGGGGAACCTGAAGCTCATTAGCAGCTTAGAGCCTGTTCTCACCTCCTGCCTCCAGAGCAGGAGAACAGGGGCGGCTCTCAGCCATGAGCAGGCCCGGGAAGCAGGCAGCAGCTCCTTTGGCAGGTGGCGGAGCCCCGGAGCCTCCCTGCCCAGGAAAGGCTCTCCCCACACCCGCAAGACCCAGGAGGCTGGACGTGGTGTGAGGAAGGACGGGGTCCTGACGGAGACCTGGCCCTGGAACCCTGAACCGCGCATTTTGGTTAGTTTTGTCATGAGAATTTTATCTCAGTAAAAAGACTTGGGTATTACAACTTTCCATGTTCTTCTGTTTTAGAAATGCCTTAGTTATTACCGTCCGTTGTCTTTCTTTCCATACCGATTTTAGGGTCTGCTTGTCTCTATCTTCAAGATTCTTGCTGGATTCTCACTGGAATTGCATGAAATCTAGACATCAATGTGGAGTGAATAAGTGGTTTTTCTCCATTTACTTAGGCATTTATTTAGTTAGTTAGCTATGAGAGAGAGGGAGAGAGATCTGTCATTCCACTTCTGCCTGTATTCATCGGTGGATTCCCATCTGTGCCTGACCTGGGGATGGAACCCCCAACCTTGGCGCATCGCGACTGGGCCGTCTTTGGTTTCTTTCGTCAGCACTTCCTTTTTAGCGCCCAAGTTCTGCACAAGTTTGATTAGGTGTTTCATGGGCAGAGAGTTGCCCACGAATGGTGTTTGTAAATTTTTTAAATTTCTGCAGCTACTTATATGTGTAAATTGCTAGTATGTAGAAGTTGGAGTGGTTTTGTGTATTGATTTTGCATCTTGTGGTCATCCTTCAATTAGCTTTCTGTAGATTCCGTGATGCCAGATCATGATGTAGCCCATGAACGGGGACGCCCGGGCCTCGCTCGGTCCTGGGGAGGACTAGCCTTTCTCCGTCAGGGCGGCGGCCGCTGGCTGAAGGCCTCACAGCTCTGACTGGGCAGCGGCCGCCCTTTCCACTCCTCTTTGCTGAGGTTTCGCCAGGCTCCCTCCATCGCTCACATGGGTGTTTCTACAGCAGCCGCTGCAGGCCTGTCCGAGCGCCCCGCACCTGGGCCAGCTCGCCTCACAGCCAGCGAGTGCGTCCCCCGGTCCGGGTGCTCCTGGTGTTTGATGCTGAGTAATTTTGCATTTTATCCTGCAGTTTAGCATTTTTGATGACTAAACGCTTGTCGGTTGGTTGTGTGCCTTGGGTTGAATTCCAGAGCCCAGCAGGGTTGCTGCTCAGTGTTTCCGGGATCAAACACTTGCCCGTGGGGCGTGCACTGATCTCCTTGGTCCTTCATGCTGAAAACCTGTAATGCCTTCTATACAGGTGAGTGGACCGCCCTCACCAAATGCCCCTCCAGAAAGCCTGCTGCCGCTGTGCTCCGCAGCTGAGGGCAGAGACACCATCCCTGGTCCTGGAAAGTTTGCTTCACCAACAAGTAAACCGATTGCGCTATTTCCAGTAGTAAGACGTGCTGTAAACAACGACCGCATCTAACTTTCACTGTGCACCTACTAAGCGCTAGGCACCAGTCCAAGCATGCACATGGAGCATCTTAACCTCAAAATAGCCCTGTGAGTCCTGCACTCCCCACCTCTCAGAGCAGGCAAATGCAGGACAGCTGTTGCGCTGCCCCCCAGCACATCATCTGGCCACACCAGTGCCTCCCACGTAGTAGGCGTTTATTAATTCTAGAGGCCAATGCACCAAATTTGTGCAAGAGCAGGTCTTCCTCACCCGCCCTCACGCCCCCCCCCCCCCCCGCCCTGCCGGCACCGGCTTCCCTCTGGCACCCAGGACCCGGGCTTACCTCGCAGCCCCCCGCCCCCCCCCCCCCCCCCCCGCTTCGTCCTGAAGGACGTCAGGTCTAATTAGCATATTATGCTTTCATTATTATAGATTACTCTGTAGTGGCAATTTCTTCTGCAAACGGTGACATTACCTACAGTGGCTCCAGTTGTGCTTAAGAGCTGGGCAGTGGCTGCCACCGGGCGAGGGGTGTTCTGACCCCGCAGGCAAGGGGCGAGGCCGCCAGGCTCCAGGGCTTTGGCAAAGCTCTCACCTCGCCCCCAAATACCAGCAATCAGAGTAGCAGTACAGGTAACTAAGGATACAGGTAACAGAACAGCCACAGCTCCCAGGACCACGGCTGCTGAGAGCCTCCACTCGAGGCACCAGCCCCTCCCTCTCCGTCCCCTCCTCAGAGAACGCCTGTTAGGAAGGAGCATTATCCCCCTCCTTCCAGGGAGGGAGTGGAGGCTCGGCCGTGGCAGGATCGAACCACACTCCAAGCCCACCAGAGTTCTCCAGGTCGGAAGCCCCGGCCCTCCACGGGCAGCTCTGCCTGGGGTGGAGCTGTTGTTTCTTGAGGTCCAGAAGAGGGGTGTCAAGACCCCAACTGCCCGTCTCCTCTTCTATTCTCCCAAACCCACCACAGCTGCCCAGGGAGCCGAGGGAGGCACAGCCTGGGTCCCACCTGCGTGGCGGATGCTGGGTGCAGCTTCCTCAGGTGGCCCAGGGCCCAGCACTGTTTGTCAGCCCCGGAAGGAGGGGCTGCCGCGGCCCAGGGCAGGCACACCCAGGCCCTCTCCCGGGAGCCTCTGGGACATCTCACCCTCTGCTTCCCCCCCAGAGGCAGGACCTGGCTTCAGCCTCCCACCCCCACAGCCCAGTGCACCAGGACTCCCTGCGGGCCCCAGGCCTGTGCACCTCCCTGCTCTGGCGCTGCACCTTCTCAGCCTCCAGGGGCTGCGCCTGGAGAGGGCAGAATTCCTGCTTGCCCACCTCTGCGCACCCAGGCCTTGCACTGCCTGGCACACAGTGGGTTCTTCCATAAGCTCTGGATGATCAGATAGATGTGTATCAGCCCAAAAACCACAGCAGTGTCCTGGCCGGTTTGGCTCAGTGGATAGAACGTCAGTCCGCTGACTGAAGCGTCCCGGGTTCGATTGTGATCAAGGGCCTGTACCTCAGTTGCAGGCTCGATCCCTGGCCCTGGTCAGAAGGCAACCAATTAATGTGTCTCTCTTACATCTATGTTTCTTTCTCTTGCTCTGTCTCTCCCCCTCCCTTCCACTTTCTCTAAAAAAAAAATCAATGTAAAAATATCCTCAGGTGATGATTAATTAAACAAACAAATAAAAAAACACAGCAGCAAGGCCAGAACCAGCCTCCAGCCCCAAACAAGAGCTGCAGAAGCCCTGGTGGCCCTCCTGCCCGCTGGGGGCCCTATGGGGGCAGATGCATAGGCACCGGCAAGTTTAGCCCCTCCCAGGACAGACAGCGACCTGCACCAGAGCAGAGGCCAGAGGGAAGAGGCTGCTCCCCACCGCGGGCAGCTCTCTGAGGCCCGAGGGGCAGAGCTGCTGGCCAGGCCAGCACAACTACTGGGGCATGGCTTTGGTGCATTCAACCACGACCGGGCTCAGGATTTGATGGGAGGGGGAAGAAGATGTCCTTTAAAACTGGCCGGGATGTGACTATGGGTCTCGATCCAGAGGCACTGAGAATCAACAATGAGAGGTGTCGGCTGTGAAGTGGGGTTTGGGGCTGCAGTGCCTCTCCTGCGGGGTCACGTGTCTCAGTCCATACATGCCATCCAGCTCACCTCCTGCAGGAAGCATGGCAATCGTGGAAGCTCGTGGAAGACCCAGCTGGACAAGTGGCTGGGAGAGCCGCTGGGACTGTCCCTTTCCCAGTGGACCAGCAGAAACCCATTTAGTGGGGACCCCAGGAGAGATGGAAGAGGTGGAGAAGGATGAGAATTGCCTGGGACAGGCAACTGCACCTCCTCCCAGGGTCCCCCAGGCCACACTGCTGCCCAAACCAGGTATCAGTCACAAGGTCGGCAACCTCCATCCCCACCCAGCCTGGAAAAGCCTCTGTGTCCAGGGATGGCCAGGCCCCGCCCCTCTCAGGGTTCTGGTTTCCTCCCTGCTGCACTGGAAGTTGAAATGCTGGAGGGGTCCTGAGGGTGATGCAGATGTGGAGAGCCTGGCAGAAGGGGTGTGGCGTCTTCCGGCAGCATCCTCCTGAAGCCCCCACAGACAGACCTGAGAGCCTCCCAACCGCCGGGGAAGAAAACTGTGCAGCCAGCCAGGGCCCAGCTACAGAGCCAAATGTCCAGAGCTGCTGACTGCCCCTCCCTGCAGAGGAAGGTTGGGGCATGGGTCTGTGTGAGGAGGTCGAGGGCAGTCTTCCATATCAGAAAGGAAGTCCTTCTGATTTACAAGCCCCAGGCACCTTGGGGAAATATTCTGGAGTCACCCAAAACAGGGGACCACTGCCTCCAGCTACTGGAGAAATCCCCAAACAGCGAGTCTTCACCCCAGCCACTCAAATAAACGCCCTTGCTGCCAGTGCCCTGCCCTGGATGCCACCTGGGCCTCACAAGCAGCCTAGAGGCCGGCTGGAGCTGGGAACTGGGATGTGGGTGGCAGAGCTGCGAAGGGGATATAGGAGGTTTTCACCAGCCGTGAAGCTTTGAAGGGCCATGTCCGGAGGGCTCAGGGCGCACAGCATCCCCTGGGTACCACCAGCTCCCGCAGCTGGGGGCAGAGATGCCGCTGGGCCCACTCCTGTGCCGGGTGAGAGAGTCCTGAGCGGAGAAGGCCGAGGACAGGGACACTGCGGAGGCTGGGCCTGCGGGCTCGGTCCAGGGCTGTGCACCGCAACACAACCGATCGGGGAGTGCAGGGGCCACGGTCCAGGGCCCCCGCCGCCTCCACGGGGCGGACAGAGCGAGACAGGCCGGACCGGCAGGGGTCCGAGAGGGTGGCCGGGGCCGGAAGAGGGGACAGGCCCTGCTCCAGGACAGGGGAGAGGGTCAGTGAACACGCTTCCCAGGGGCCCGAGGTCTGAGGAACTCCGCGGGGCTGGACTTCCGCCGGGGCCAACCCTGGAGAGCAGGTCGGGGCGCGGTCTGGGCGCCCCGCCCCGTGACGTAAGCGCGCAGCCGTATATAAGTGTGCGCGTCCGCGCGTGCGCAGCTCCGCGCGTCTCGGTCGTGGAGTGGCCTCCCGCGGTCGCCTCTGCAAATGGGCTCCCCGGCCTAGCGCCCCCGTTCCCGCCCCTGTGATCGCGCGCCGAGGCCCGCGAGGGGTCGCCGCCAAGGTGAGGGCGGCGGGGGCGGCCCCGTGCGTGACGCTGGCCGGACGGGTCGACAGAAGGAAGCGAGGACGCACCGGGAGCGGGCGGAGCGGGCGGCGCGGGGCTGGGGGACGCGGCGCTGGAGGCGCCAAGGGCGGGGCCGAGGGCTACCGTGGGGCGGGAACGGGCCCCTGGGCCCGGGAGGCGGGTGGGTTCGGTATCCCCGGGGGCAGCCAGGCGGGTTCCCGGAGGCGCAGGTGGTGCCCCACGCACAAAGCGCCTTTGTTCCGCGCGCGCGGCCGGTTCGGGCTGGTTAGAGCTGCTGGCGCCGGGCGTGGAGAGGGCGGTCCGCCACCCGGGCGTTCCGGAGCCACATCTCGGCTCGAGAAACCGGCGCCCCCGCCCCTCCCGGGAGCCCACGGAGCGGACCCGGGAGCCCGGGTGGGAAGCCCTTCCCCAGGATCATTTGGTTACCAAAGGGGCCCCGAACCCCCGTGCGCAGGTTTCCACCGGTGCACAAGCAAGAGCATGGCCGCCATCCCCTCCAGCGGCTCCCTCGTGGCCACCCACGACTACTACCGGCGTAAGTCAGCCCCTCACCCACGGCCCCCAGGCGGAAACTGTGCAGCCCCCCCTCCCCCCCGCCCAGCTCTAGTCGTTTGAGAAGCCCAGGCTGCCTGGGGAATGGCTGCAGGCTGAAGCTGACCTCCTCCCCTCTCCAGGCCGCCTGGGTTCCACTTCCAGTAACAGCTCCTGTGGAAGTGCCGAGTACCCTGGGGAAGCCATCCCCCACCCCCCGGGTGAGTGCAGCAGGCCCACTTCCCTTCTGTGGCGGGAACCATCTGGAGGGGGTCCCAGGAGTGGGCAGCAGCACTGTGACCCCACTGTATTGCTCTCAGGTCTCCCCAAAGCCGACCCGGGTCACTGGTGGGCAAGCTTCTTTTTTGGGAAGTCCACTCTCCCATTCATGGCCACAGTGTTGGAGTCCCCAGAGCGGTGAGTGCACCTTCTTGGGGCCAGCGGGGGAGGTGTGGCAGCTGGGAGCAACCTCTGACCACACGCTCTCCCCCCAGCTCGGAATCTCCCCAGGCCTCCAGCAGCATGATCACCTGTGACCTGGCTCGGGAAGCCACAAGGAAGCAGCCTGGCGGCCAGCCTGGCAAAGTCAACGCTGGGCCCCCATCCTGAGTGGCTACCACCAGCCACCAGACTTCCAGAGGCGCTAGGCTCTTTGAGCCCCTCCCCCCCTCCGCCATCCCCTTCCCTGCACCCCACCTGGCTTAGACTAGGCCGGCTGCAGCAAGCAGAAGCAGTTGGGTTCTTTTATATCAAAACAGCAACACACCAAAAAGGAAGTTGAGAGAGCCCCTCTCTTTACTACCCAAGCCACACGCAAGCCTGCCTAACACCCCGTAGCCATGTGCCTTGCACCAAGTGGAAAATAAATGAGAAGCAGCCAGCATCCCTGATGGTGTTCCTGAGCTGTGTGTCCAGGCAGTGGGAGAAGTCACTCAACCTCCTCGCGTCCTGGTGGAGGTGGGGAGCTGGCCCTGCCCCCAGGGACCCCTTGCTGGGGGGCTACCTCAGGCCTGGCCGATCCCCCACCCCTAGTGAGCTGCTGTGATGAGTGTGGAGCCTTGTACCTGGGCGAGTGGGTGGTCCGTGATAGGTGTAACCCTGAGGTCATGTCTACTAGGTCACTCAGCCCCTGCCCCTTGGCCTCTGGGAGTCTATGGGTTTTGGAGCTGTCAGCTAGAGGGACCTGGTGCCCCTTGAAAGACATGAGGCCCCTCGATACCAGGGAGGGAGGGGTAGGGACAGGCCAAGGTTGTCCCTACCAACTGGTATGGAACAAGCACTGAGCCACACTGTCTGCCAGGTGACGTCCCATAAGTGCCACCGCTAGCTCCTGTAGGACACTGAGCAGGGCCCTCCCAGCCCAGGAGGGGTCGGGCCATGGCCCCAGGCACTTATAGCTAAGGGTGGGGGAGGGGGGTGTTCTCACCACAGGCAGCCCAGCTTTGGGCGAAGTCCAGCTCAGGGAGCTGGGAAGGGTGGTTGTGCAATCTGTCTGCCTGCCTGGTGTCCACAGGTCTCCAGTGGCCAACAGAATGACCCACATCTGTTGGCCAGGAGAGGGCAGCTTAGTGGGTGGGGGCATGGTGTGAGGTGGGACTCAGCTGGCCGCTGAGGGAGCCCTCCTCTCCCTCCCCCTCCCCTCCCACCCTGTGCTATAGATAGCTGCATGAGTCTATTCCAAGGCCACTGGGGGCGCTTACCCAGGCTCTCCTGTGGTCCCAAAGCTGGATGGGCAAGTGCCCCACCCCATCTTTCTGGCCATAGTGTCCAGACCAGGCCCCAGAGCCTTCAGAGGCAGCTCCTGGTAACAGTGGCAGGGAGACTGGGGCAGCCACCTGGCCCTGGGATGGTAGGTGGCAGCACCCAACCACCAGCAGAGCCTGTTTGAGTGCTCAGGTGTCTTCCCAGCCTCGAGTCGGGGCAGGCAAGGGCCAGATGGCAAAAGGAGGGCACAGCCAGGACCCACGTTTCCACCATGTACTGGCTGGAGGGCCAAGCACTGGTCCTGACGGCTGGTGGACTGGGTCAGTGCCAGGCACAGCTCCGCTCCCCACTCCTGCACGGCTCCACGGCGAGGCAGGTGGGAGGGCCTGGCATGTTTCTGGTGCTGGTGTCTCAGAAGAGGCAGTCTCGGCTCCAGGCAGCAGAGAGCATCTCTGCCCAGGGCAGGGCGCCCTGGTGGCTGGCGCAGCTTCCTGCCCCGAGTATACAGTCTGGATCTAGGCGCTGCCGTGCCTTTGCCCCCTCTGGGCAGTGGGTGGGGAGGACCGCACTCAGCACTCAGGTTGGGTTCTCGTAGCTGGTGAAGCTGCAGAGCTGCTCCCGCAGGGCTCGGAAGCAGGGCCTCCGCTCAGGGCTCCGGTGCCAGCATGCGAGCATCAGCCTGTGGGCACTGGGCGGGCACTCGGGGGGGCAGGGCATGCGGTAGCCAGAGTCCACTCTCACGAAGGCCTCGTGGTTGGACATGCCTGTGGAAGGGGGACAGGGCGGCTGGGAGACCAGTGCCCACCGGCTACTGTGCCTCCTCAGATGCCTTGGGCCACGCTCTCACCCACGGCACCCCCACACCCATTTCCTAGGCCCTCGCTCTGGACCGCACCCAGGGGCTCAGAATGGTGTCCAGGTAACAGGTCCAAAGTGACGGCCACTTCCCATACTGCTTGGGCCCAGTACCTGGATAGGGCGTCTGGCCCCTGCTGAAAATCTCATGGAGGAGAACCCCGAAGGACCAGACGTCGGATTTGATGGAGTAGTGCCCTCGGGACAGCGCCTCTGGGGCGGTCCACTTGTAGGGGATTTTGCGGTCGTGGGAAAGGTAGATGTCCTCCTGCAATGACAGACAAGCTGGGGGAGGCAGGGGCTGCCTGCGCCTCCAGAGCAGGGACAGGCATGGGAGCCGGTGCCTGGTGAGCAGGGCTGGGGCTGCCTGCCTGTAGTGTGAGCAGCTGGGACACAGGCCATCACAGCCACCCCTAGAGGGGGATGCGGCCCACCTTGGGGACAGGCTGACCCAGGGCTGTGGGCAGAGAAGACAGACGGGCGGCAGAGCCCAGACATGGGGCCGCGTGACCCAGCAGCACCGTGGCCACTGTGGCGGAGCCTGCGGATGTGCTCAGGTTCACGCGTTCAGAGATGCCGAGAAAGGCTGACTGGCCACCACTGGACAAACTCAGAAAGGCTGGCAGTCGCAGTCAGCCTGCCTTCTCCAGTGACTGTCCCCTGCTGGCCACCGAGTGAGGAGGGAAACGCCTCAATGAGGGAAGGACCACCGAAACAGCAGCTCCTGAGCGGCCCACACAAGGAGCAAAGGCATGAACCGGCACTGGCAGGTGTGCAGGAAACGGGTGTGGCTGTCGACCGAGGGACCACGAGGCCCACTGCAGGATTCTGACCCTTGCGTCTCCCAGTCTCCACAATAAAACTTTCTCTGGGGGTTGGGAGGTGTTTACCCTGAGCTCACGCACCACACGCATCCTCTGCTGCCTGAACCGCAGAAGCTAAGGCAGCATCACGAATGAAGGAGTGAGCAAGTGAAGGCTGGTCCCTGCTTCTCCCGCTCAGCAGAGACTGGCTCCTGTGGTTCCTGGACTGGCCCAGTGCCTCACACCCCCCACCCCCCTGCCCCAGCTCTGAAAGGCCCTGTGAGCAGCTTCCTGTGTCCCCCCTCCCGGAGCCGCAGCCCGCCGCTCCTGTCCCCTCAGGGACCACAGAGGGTGCCCTGCTATGCCCCGGGCCCTCCTGGGCCCCACCTTGATGAGCCTGGCCAGCCCGAAATCCCCCACTTTGCAAATGTTGTTCTCTCCCACGAGGATGTTCCTGGCAGCCAGGTCCCGGTGGATATAATTCTGCGACTCCAGGTAGCACATGCCTTCGGCCACCTGGGAGGCAATGTCCACCAGCTCCACGACAGGCAGGGCTTTCTCATCAGACGCTGCAGAGGCAAAGGGGCCGGTCAGTGGTGTCCTCTCTGCCGGCTCTGTTGCAGTGGAGGAGCTGGGCAGAGCGCGGGGGCTGATTTAAAATCGGGACAGCGGCCCCCACGCAGCCCTTCCAGAGGCAGTTCTGTTTCGGCCCTAAAGAGGTTCATACACATCTATACTTCGCGTCTGGGAACCTGAAGCAGGGCGATGGGAACTCTGGCTGTCAGTACACAGGCACCCGTCAGATGGAAAACGGAAAGGCCCTGCAGGCACTGGCCAAGGGAGGCAGCACACCTGTGTGGGAGTGCGCAGCCGTCAACAGTGTCCTTTCTGAAGAACCGTCAGTGACATGGGACAGTGCCTGCAACGCGCCGCTTCTGTGAGCAGCTCGACAGTCAGACTTTTGGTCAGGAAGACTAGATCCCAGGTGCACACATCACATACTGGCCGTCAGTTTCAACATCTCTGACACTGGGCCACACCTGCCCCTGTGGCCCTCCGCTCAGCCACAGCCACCGTCCGGCTGGGTGGTACAGGAGACCCTGGGGCTTGTCAGAGGATAAGACTCAGGTGGCCATGGCCGCAGGAGTGAGAGGGGCTTTCCTTGTCGTATTTGTCCTTATCTCTATTCCTCAGACTTCACAATGAACAGACAGCACATTTAGCACACACGTCGCACACGTTCCTTACCCAGGAAAGGCCCGGCAATGCGTCAGGAGACCCCGGCGTCCTGTGCATGGTGTGGGCAGTCAGGGTTTTCTTCCTTCCGCGTCCTTCCTGACCCCCTCCCCCAGCGAGCATGTGTCACTTTGGTCCCTGAGAGCAGCCCTCGGGCCACCCCCGCCACTTACCCCGCAGGAGCTCCAGCAGGCTCCCCTTCGCCATGAGCTCGGTGATGATGTACACGGGGTCCCCCACGGACGCCACCGCATACAGCGCCAGGATGTGCTTGTGCCGAAGCTTCTTCATGGCCTGGATCTCCGACTGGAACGTGTGCTGGTGCAGGAGGTCGTCTGCAAGATGGGCAGGTCGGTGGGTGCAGGCCCAACAACCACCCTCAGTAACTGTGGGTGCTCTCTTGGGCCCAACTCCCAAGGCCAGAGTGCGGGGCAGATGCACTGGCCCCACGGCAGCCCCGCACCCCATAGGGGTCTCCATGAGGGTCCGCCACACCCACTCCACTCTGACCACACCCGGCACCCTCATACCACTTTGGCCCACCCCTGCCCCAGCCACATGAGGAGCTGAAACATGCCCATGTGTTCCCGTGGGCCTGGGCCGCTGGTGCCTACCAAGGAGATTGCAGGTGGGCCTGTCAGGTTACTAGCAACCGTGGTTTGGTGGCTTTCCATTAACGATAAGAATTTAACAGCCACCCTGGCCAGTGTGGCCCAGTGGTTGGTCATCCTCCCATGCACAGAAAGGTTGGCAGTTCAATTCCCAGTCAGGGCACATGCCCTGTTGTGGGCTCCATCCCTGGTAGGGGGTGTGCAGGAGGCAGCCAATCAATGTTTCTCTCTCCCTCTCCCTTCCTGTCTCTAAAAATCAAGTAAAATCTTTTTCGAAAAGAAATAACAATGTAATTAAAATGGAATATAAAAAAATTGATTGTGCCCTTTATAATTGCATTTAGGTAAGAACAGTTGCAACTGAGAGGAAATGTCACCTCCATGTGGCTGTAGGTGCCACAAGTGGCACAGGCAGGGCAGTGCATGGCTCACGGATGTCAGGCCCGGGCTTGCCTCGGCCCCACACCCAGTGAGTGAGGCCAGAAGTCCCTGTTGGTGGGACTGGAGGGGGGTGGTCAGGCAGAGTCCCCTGGCCTGGGGCCACTCACCTCGGGCAATCACCTTAATGGCCACGCGGACCTGGCCTTTCCAGAGCCCCTCGAAGACCTCCCCGAAGTAGCCGGCCCCCAGCTTCCTGCAGAGCGTGAACTCCTCCCGGGGCCGCTCCCAGTCGGCACAGAGGGGCAGGGGCTCCCGCTCGTGCTGCAGGGACAGGCAGGGACACAGCAGGGGGTGCCACCCCGTCACCCAGCCCTTCCAGAAGTCCCTCTGACCCCAGCAGCGGGAGCCCTGGTCAAGGGTCCCAGCGTCCAGGGCATGCTGTGCTCTCCAGGGGCTGCCCCTTGCTGTGTCCGGTAAACACCCACCCTCACTGCCTGCCCTGGGCCTGTGACATTGGCCCACTTGCCACTCGGCTAGCAGCTGGGCACATGGCCTTGTCTCAGAGACAAAGGACACAGCAGGGACATCCCTGACCTGTTATGGTCCAAAGGTGAGGGTGACCGGCAAAAGGGGACCATCCTCTGCCCCACCTGCAACTCCAGCTCTGTAGGACCTCAGCCAGAGTCCCCTGGAGTCCCATGCATGACCCTGAGGATCCGTGTCATTGAGGAGAAAGGGCTGCGGTGGGCAGATCCGGAGCGGGGGGCGGAGGGGGCACGGGGCCTACCTTCCAGCAGGGCACAGTCAGCCTCAGGCCTTTGGACAGGCTGTGTGCCTGGTGGTGGCCCACGAGCTGGGCCAGGCTGGGGAAGGACACGGCTTCGCTGAGGTGCAGCCGGCCAGCACACCTCCAGATCCTGTAGTGCCGCACGGCCTGCCTGTCCCGCACTGGAGCGCAGGGCCATGGGCAAAGGAGGGCACATGAGCCGGTGTGAGCACTACTGTCTCAAGAGGAATGCAGGCCAGGAGGGCACCACACCCAGCCTCCTGCCCTGTGTCCTCCCAACAGTGAAAGGAGAAAACCCAGGCTGGGACCACAGGACAGCCACCCCCGCAGGGCCTGAGGTCCCCGGGACAGGCCTCGATGTCCTGGACGTCACAGCCAGAAGGAGGGAGAAAGCGTCTGGGGTAAGGAGGCACCAAGCCCGGCGCCCTTGCAGAACGGGAGAGGGGCTGTTGTACCTGAGAGGACATAGTCGGCGCCCGGCTTCTCGCTGACCCTGATCAGGAAGGCCCCTGGCTCCGTGCCGTCCGCCTGCAGTCGGTGCAAGGCTTCCAAGCGGGAGATGCAGCCGAAGAACCACCTGCAGGGCGGCCAGGAGGCCCAGAGCCCACACTGACTCCATGCTGATCCCTGCCCTCCCACCCCGAGTCCCAGCCCTGTCACCGGGACCCCCAGCTGCTAGCTGATACTGTCTCCACCCTGAGGCTTCTTCTTTGCCCACCACAGAACCCAAATATCCCAAGTGGCTGGTTCTAGGAAGTCCCTAGTGACCCGGAGGCTGCAGAACAGGCATCTCCCACCACTCTGGCCTGGGCTGTCCCCTGTGTGTGGTCAGATTCACCCTGTCCCAGGGATGTGCTATCCATCCCAGGGGACCACATGGTTCTGTGATTCTGTGACCACCTTCCGCAACCTGGGCCACAGTCAGGCTGTGTTCCAGCACCAGGGACCTGAGCAGCTGGCTGGGCACAACTGACTGGTCACACACCCACATTTGCACACTCACCCACACACTCACCCCATGCCTACACGCCAGCAGCCAGCACCAGGGCATGGCGAGCCCTGGACTCTGGGCTGCAGGGTGGGGCCGGCCAGCTCCCAGGTGACCTCTGCCGCCAGCTGCTCTGTCCTTGGCACCCCAACTCCCTCAGTACCATTGGAACTCAGGCCCCTGCACGGAAGACCACTGCCCAGCACAGCCCAGCATGCACACCTCAGAGGACTCCCTGCTCACCCCGCACCACGCTGCCTCCCCCCTGCCTCCTCCAGCTGGTCCTACCCCGCAACACACCCGCTGAGAGACCCTGCCTTCTGAAGCCGACCTGCTTCCGGCTGAGCTTGCGCATTGCCAGTCTCCCCTCGGTAGGTGGTCATCCCTACACGTGTTCACTGTGCTGCCCACACACAGCGCGAGCTCAAACAAGGTGGGTGCACAGGCAGGACACCCCCTCCCAGAGCTCCGGGGAACCAGCTCAAGCCTCGTGGATGCGCCCATCGAAGGCTGGCCTGTGGTTCAAGCATCCTGGGCAGCCTCTCAGGGAAGCTGCCCGCTCCCGGAGCCACCTTGCCATGACAAGGCAGCCGTGAAGGTGCAAGGAGCAGGTGCCCGCAGCCCACACCCGAGCAGGGCATGTCGCAATGACCTTCCTCCCTCCCTAACTAGGTCGCACATCTGGTTTCAGTTGGTTAGAAGGTGAGCAGAACTTGGCTCCCCAAAAGGTCCAGCCCTGCCTTGGGTTCACTGCGGGCCAGCCACCCGGGAGCTCCCTGCGGCCTCTTCTGTCCTCTCTGGGTCCTGGCACCACGAAGTGATTATGTGGGAGCCCAGGGGAGGGGCCCCAGGCCTCGGCTTCCCCCCAGATGCCAGTCGGCAATGCTGTACAGCCATGGATGGTGGGGTCCAGCCCCGACTTGGGGGCCCAAGGAGATGAAGCCACAAGTCCTCACCCTCCTGGGCCAGCCCTGCACCCCTGCCCCTCCCCGAGCCCAGCCACAGGGCGCCGAGCTCTATTCCCTGGAGGCCCTGCCCTGCTGAGCTCTAATGGACTGCAGGGCCCAGGGATGAGGGGCGGGGGTGGGGAGCAGCTTGGTGGCCCGCAAGGACCACAGGGCACTCACGGCTCAGACTCCACCGTCTCCCTCTCGGCCAGGTAGTTGTGGGGCACGTAGCCTTCCGCCAGGGCCCCGCCCTCTGCGTCCAGCAGTGTGGCCCACCACCACTCCTCCTCCTTCCGGGCCACGTGGAAGAGGTCGCCAGCCCGGAAGCTTAGCTCCTCGTGTGTCCGGGCCGTGAAGTCCCAGAGGCCCACGTACTGGGGGCCCAGGCGGGCCCGGCCCCGGGACACCATGGCGTCTCACATGGAAGGACCAGCCACCTGACCTCCCCTGCCTGTCGCTCGGCTGCTCTGAACACCGGGGCTGGGAGGTGTGGGAGGGCAGGGCCAATTCTGACAGCCACCCACACCCCCAGCCAATGAGCTGCCACTTCCCTAAGCACCTGGGCTCCACCCTAGAGGGCCTGGCAGCCCCACCTGTTCCACCTCCTGGGCCAGGTCAGTCTGGGCGCTGCTCTTGCCCACCCTCTGTGGGAAATGTGCCCACCCAGCGACCACGTGGCTGGGCCTGAGCCCCAAGAGAGGGAGGGCGGAGTGACCAGCCAGGGCCCCCTGGGTCCGCCTTAGTGGAGCCTGGACCATGGGGGGTTTTGGAGCTGGGTCAGGGGCGGAGACCATGGACAAGGCACTCCCTTCCCTGACCTCAGGGCCGCCGGGAGGAGCTGGTGTGGCTGCCACAGGCAGTCCAAGGTGACGTGGGTCCGGGGTCAGCCTGCTGGCCTGGGGCCTGAGTGACTTCCTGTCTGAGGAGGTGCCAGGATTTGCTGCTACCTCAGGAGGCTATGAGGACAAATGAGCGAGAGTCCTGCTTGTTGAAACTCTCCCTTCATCAAGGAGGAGTAATGGCCCTGCTCACCCCTCGAGGAAAGAACAGGAGGCGTGCTATTTAACAAGGTCATCCATGTGCTGTGCCGGGCAGCCCCGCTCAGCACTGACCACGCTGTGTGGGAAAGTGGCCGCGGGCACCCTGGAGGGGGCAGGGTTTAGCGGGAGCAGGACACAGGGTGGTGGGCAGCTTAGCGCCTGTTGGGCCCAGGGGGTTCCAAGCCCTCCTCAACTGCTCACCAATACACTCCAGTCAAGGGGCCTCGAGTTCCTGGTGCGGACGAGCCTGGGGCTCTGGCTGAGTCACACCAGGAAGCTCCAGTTTCGAGACTATGTCCCAGCCCCGCCCAGAGGCTCCGGAGCACAAACCTGTCCAGCACATGGCTGGTGAGACGCCCAAGGTGAGCCCCACGCACACCTGCCTCTCTGGCCTGTGACCACGCCTCGCTCATTCCTTCCCTCTGAGGCTGCCTGCCCAGCCCGCCCACACACCCCAGTGCCAGGCAGAGAGGGTGAGCCTTTCCTGGTGGCCGGAGCCCCTGCCCAGAGGAGTCCCTTGCTCCCCCCGAGCCGGAGGAGCCCAGCTCCAGCCCTCACCTTCTGGGGCCCAGCTCCTCGGCCCAGCCCAGGAAGAGAGGGCCAGCTGCTGCTGCCCAAACCCCCCTGCCCCCTCGCACCAGGGCTGGGGCGGCCTAACCGGGGGTCTGAGGCTCTGGGGACTCCTGCCCTCCCACTCAACCCTGATCCCAAGCCAGAGGCACCTGAGCCTGATGTGTCTGGTTCCTACCCCATCCCTGTGCTGCCCCCGCCGCTCGCCCCCAACCCAGCCCCAGCAGCCTCTGCTCTCTGAGCAGCCCTGGGGGGTCGCTTATCTGCACCCGAGGGGCTGGCCTGCCTCTGTCCCTTCTGTCCCACAAGCCTCTGGGGTATAGCTGCCAGTGTGGGGCTCCCAGGAGGGTGGGGGTTGGGGACCCTGAAGGCAGACCCCACCCACCCGCTCCACCTGCTCCTCCGTTTGTTCATCCATTCGCTCCAGAGCTGGGCAGGTGAGGCACCTCCTCACTCGGCGATGTCAGCTGGTGGTTTGGAATCAGCGCTGGGAGCTGCCTCGCTCTGGAGACGCTGCTCCCCTTCCCGGGAGAGCTGCCCGCAGCTGCCCGCCTCCCACAGCCGCCTCCACGTGGCCTGACTGCACAACCAGGTCGCGCTGGACTCTACGCCACAGAGGCAGGCAAGTCACCCGCCCCCCCAGACGGCTTCCCATGGTAAGACCAGCCCCAGCCGCCCTCAGCTCCAGCACAGGGAGATGGAAAGGGCTGTTCTCGCAGCTCCTGCAGGGGGTCAGGGGATCGTCTGCCTCTGGCTGCCCGGGCTGGGGGCTGGGACACAGGGGCCAGCTCTCCCCATCATGACACACCAGCCCTGCTCTGGCTGGGGCTGAGGCCTGTGGTGACGCACGTCTGTGCCGCTGACTTAGTGCACGCATGTTTATTGAGGGCTACCTCCCTGCACACACAGGGGCTGCACACAGGCAGAGGCGTGAGTGTGCAGGCGGTGCTGCATCCCACGTGCCCAGAGCCTGGGGCCGGCCCGGGAGCCCCCCACCAGTCCCTTCAACAAGGCCCTGGCGGAACTCTGGGGAAAATTGGGAAGCCCCACCTGCTGCTCTTGACCCTGGGAGTGGGTCCCAGGCGGGAGGGACCTCAGCTGGCTCAGAGCTTCTCCCCCAGTCACCCTGAGGGGGAGTAAACCCAGCTCGACAGGCCTTCTCTCGGGGTCCCGCCCATGCCAGGGACGTGGCCACGCCGCGCAGAGGACGCCAGCCCCTCTGCTCTCCAAGTGCATGTTTTTGTATGTTGGCCTGTGTGTGCACACCTGTGTGTGTCAGCACTGAGGCCCACGGCCAGGGGCTCTGAGGGCTGTCGGTCCGGCACCCTGTATGAGCTGAGGCAAACATTGTCCTGAAGAGAGGCCAGGGAGCAGCCCGGGCGGGCCCCGGCAGCGCCCAGGTCATGTGAGGGTGGGGTGGAGGCGCCTGTGGACGGTGCCCAGCGCCGCCTGCAGCATGGCGAAGGCCGGCCGCTCCTCCGGGCTGCCTTTCCAGCACGCCAGCATGAGCACGTAGGCCTCGGCGGGGCAGGCGGCCGGGCGCGGAAGCCGGTACCCTCTCTCGATCTGCTGCAGCGTCTCGTGGTTGCTCATTCCTGGGGAGGAGGAGTCACCGTGGATCCCGCCCCCAGCCTTCACCAGACCCTGTTCCATGGGCAGCCTCGTGGCCATGTGCCCCTGCTGAGGGGAGCAACCCGCAGGGCAGGGTGCGCCCTCCTTCGGCTGCCTGGAGGCCCACCTTCGTAGGGACACTGGCCGTAAGAGAACACTTCATAGAGCAGCACCCCGAAGGACCAGACGTCCGACTTCGGGGAGTACACGCGGTAGTGGGCGGCCTCGGGCGCTGTCCACTTGACGGGGATCTTGGAGCCGCTGCTTGGGGAGTAGATGTCATCCTGGTGAGGGGACGCCGTGGTGAGGTGGGTGAGGTGGCGCCCTCCGCTCCCCTGGCTCCACCGCCTGCGGGGCCAGCAGCCCCACCCGCACTGACCTTGAGCAGCCGGGCCAGGCCGAAGTCGGCCACTTTGCAGGCCAGGTCGTCGTCCACGAGCACATTCCTGGCGGCCAGGTCTCGATGCACGATGTGCCGCTCCTCCAGGTAGCGCATGCCCTCGGCCACCTGGCAGGCAAAGCCCAGCAGGACTGGAGGGTTCAGGGCACGGCCTTCGGGGCCTGCAGGGGCAGCCGACACTCAGGCCACTGCCCTCTGTGCCTCAGTTTCCTCATCTGAGAGGGGCGGGCCTGTGCGGCTGCAGTGACTATGCGGGGCAAGCTGTTCCTTGGCAACCAGCCCGGGTCCCCAACAGAGACAGAGAAGGACCAAAGTGGGGAGGGGCGCTGGACGGGGTCCATCCTGACCTTGTTCAGGGGCTGGTGGCAAAGATGGACCACTCCCCACCTCACTCTGCCCAGCCTGGAACCCAATGCCCTGACTTTCTCTCCACTAGGCCCAGGCTGGCTCAGGCCAAGGGCCCTGAGCTCACTGTTGGCCCCAGCCCCCCACAGCCCTCTGGGTCTTGGAAAATCCAGCCACCAACAAGGCCTGGAGCCTTTCAAAGGCCTGTGCCAGAAGGCAGCAGGGGTCACTGTCCTGGCCCGAAGGTCGTGCTGCCCACAGACAGGCGGCCAGTAGGGGTGCACTCACTGCCCAGGAAGGCCTGCAGGCTGCCCTTGCGCATGAGCTCGGTGACGATGTACGCGGGCTCGCCAGTGGAGCACACGGCGTGCAGCTGGAGGAGCCGCGCGTGCTGCAGGCTTTTCAGGGTCTGGATCTCTTGGGCGAGGTCCGCAAGTCTCATGTTGGCTGCTGGAGAGGGTGCGACTCCAGGGCCCGTCCACATCACCCGTGGCTGCCCCGGGCTCCAGGGGTCAGGGGTGGCAGGGCCTCACCCACCTGATTTGATGACCTTGATGGCCACAGGCACGGAGCCGAGCCACAGGCCTTCCCACACCTCCCCGAAGTAGCCTTTGCCCAGCTTCCTCCGAAGGGTGAACTCGGAGCGCGGCCGCTCCCACTCATCCTGCTCCGGGGGCTTCTGTGGGGGTGAGGGGCATTCAGGGCCTCTGTGTGTGGCCCTGTCAGAGCGGCAGCTTCTCCAGGGACCAGGCCTCCCCCCAGCACGTGCTCAATGCTGGCTCTGGGTGGAGCAAGGGGTGCCAGGTGCTGACCTCCCTGAGGCTGGGCCCCATTTGCTGAAGAAGGACCACTGTCCACACTCATCACTGCCCCTCAGGCTATCATTGAGGAGCCAGAGGAACCAGGTCGCTGCCCGGCCCCTCGGCAAACGGCCGCCCGCGCTGGGACCGTGGTGGAGAACTGCAGCCCCAGCTCAGGGGCGGCTCCTGGGGCCGGTCCTCAGGATCAGCATCTCCTCCCACAGCTCCTGCCCTGGGCCTGGAGCTGCTGCGGGAGCCTCCCCATGCGCCCCCAGCCCCCTGTCCTCCTCACTGCTGCCTGCAGAGCCCGGCATACTCCCGGCCAGGGCTCTCGGAGGAGAGCAGACCCCACTCCTGAGCAGAGCCCCCACCAGAGTGTGGAGGTTCGCCAAGTGTGGGCTCCTGGCCTCATCAGATCCCCCGCTGGCCCTCTGGCAATATGTGAGGCCCAGCCATGCCGGGCAGGAGCAGGGCAGGGTCAGGCCCACCTGGGACACGCAGGGCTGCAGCAGCGGGTTCTGGATCAGCTTCCAGTTGGCTTTGTAATAGGTGAGCAGCTCCCCCAGGCTGGGGAAGAGATGGCCCTTCTGCAGGTAGAAGCTGCCGTCAGCCGCCGTGGAGATGCGGTAGTGGCGGACTTTGGCCTGGGCCCGGACTGGGAAGGTGCAGAGATGGAGGCTGTGTCCAGACCCTCCACCACTACCACCAGGAGACTGCCACCACCCTCTGGGGAGCCAAGGCGGCCGGAGCCTCGTGGAGGAGGGGCAATGTGGGTAGCTACAGGCAGAGGAACAGACAGGGTGCAGAGCGGTGCAGGGAATGAAGGCGGGTGAGCTCCTGAGGAGGCCGTGGACAAACATGAAGTGACCCGCAGTAGGCGCTGTCAGGCCCTAGGTGGGGCTGGGCCCAAGTGAGGACTCTGAGGTCAAGAGTGTTCTCATAAGAGAGCAACCAAAGGACGTATGCATGCATATGAGCATAACCAATGGACACGGACACTGGGGCAGTGAGGGCTTGTCCTGGGGGGCGGGAGTGGCAGTGGGAGGTCAATCGTGGAAAAAGGAGACAGATGTAATACTTTCAACAATAAAAAAGAGTGTTCTACCTTGGCACGGCTGCCCAGGGTGCCTCAGGGGGACAGAGGCATGAGGGGCCCTTGTACCTGACAGCGAATAGTCACCCTGGCTGCTCTCACTGGGCCGGATGAGGAAGGCGCCGGGCACGTTGGCTGGGGACAGGAGCAGCTGCTGAGCCTGGGTGCGGCTGATGCCACTGAAGTACCAGCTGCAAAGGGTGGGTGCATCGGTCACCAGGCAGGCCCAGCCCCAGGCGCCCAGCCCCACACTGGCCAGAGGCCCCAGGTGCCCACTCTGTGCCCCCAGCCCCGGCCCCCAGTGCTCAGCCTCCCGAGTCATCAGGGACTGGACAGGCGAACCGCTTGGGCTGGCATGGAGCTGACAGCCACCCGCAGTGACCCATGCCATGTAGACTGTCCACTCACCTTAGCCACGGATTCCCGTTAGTCCTGCTCATAAAGTGACCACAGCCCTGGCCACAGGCTAACAGCCTGGCCATAGACCAAACCTGTCAAACTCAAGACAACTGAGCCCTGAGAGGGAAGGGGTCCACTGGGAACCAGGGCACCCTGATGAAGCTCAGGTGTGTGGGCGGGGCTGCAGGTGTGGCCTGGAGAACCAGGGGTGCCACCTGGCTGGGCATGGCCAACATGCCTCAGGAGGTCATAGGTGGGTGGGAGAAGCAGCCTCAATGCTGGAGCAGCTGGGAAGGCCCTCAAGGAGGTGGCCTGAGCCTGGCTGGGCAGCTGGTCAGGGGAGGCTGGGAGACCTGGGAGGCTCAAAGCATTGAGCGTCCACCTCTGAGGAGCCCTGCCCAGCACAGACCAGCCCGAGCCCCTGGCCCAGATACCAGAAACCCCCACACCTGAGAGTGGGGTGGGGCGGGCCTGCTTGGGGCTTCCTCATCTGACCCTCCATCTGGGCCAGCACTCTACCAAGAATCAGGCCAGGTGAGGCTGCTGGCCCACCCCATCACCGGTGTCTATTCCCCAAGGCCCAGGTTGGGGAACCTCACACCTGAGTTAGCTTCCCTCCTGGGAGCCTCCCCATACCTAGGGTCCCTGGAAACCCAGCGGCAGGAGGCCTGCCCCCAAGGGGACCACTTATGTCCAGGGACAGCCCAGTGAGCACAGCCCCTCATCCACCCTGAGGGACAGCAGAGGTACTGGCTCTCAGACCACCTGGGGGCCCAAAGTATGACTCAGAGCGAGTCAGCCCAAGGGGGGGTGCCCCCCAGAAAGGGGACCAGGTGAACATAGATGTGCAGGTGGGTACAGCTAGAGGCAGGGGCAAGGGCAGGGCCTGGCAGGAGGGGGCAGAGACAAACCTGCACACACCTGGGGAGCTATGGAGAGGGGCTGGGAACCAATGTGGCCAGGGCCGTGGGGCTGGCCTGGGCTGGAGGGAAAATTGGAGGCAGAAGAAGTGGGTGCGAGTGGGTGGAGAGGCAGAGGTCTGGGAAACACTGGGAGATAGAATCAGCAGACAGGGCGGGTGGGGAAGGGTGGGGGACCCGTGGACCTTACATGGGTCACCAGAGACAATACCTGGTGGGGCCGCGAGCTCAGGGACACATTGACTGGGGAGCTCTGAGGCGGCCAGGCTCCGTCCACACAGGCCCTGCCTCTGGGCCTGCTGGCCTGCTGGCGGGGAGAACATCTCAGGTGTGAAGGCTCTCAGCAGGCCTCCCCAGGACAGCAGGGCCCTGGGGGACAAGGAGAACCAGAGGCTCCCAGCCTGGCCTCCCTGCAGCCCCAGGCCTGGGGAGGGAGCTGAGACCTGGACTGCAGGGATGTCCTCCGGGTCCCTCCCTGGGGCGTGGGGCCATGGGCGAAATAAGATTGTAGGGGAGCCCTCAGCAGCTTGGAAGCAATGAGGCCTCACTGTGGGGGTTGAGGGGCCCAGCCCACCCAGCCGGTCTGGCCCAGGGACAGGTGTCTGGGGCTAATGACCCTGGGAGTGTGGTCAGCCCTTTCATCTCCAGCCCAGGCAAATAGTCATTAGCTCTTCCTCTTGGCAACCCCTCCCCTCCCCACAGCCCTGCCAGCCTTTTCCGGAGCAGCTCTGGCTTTGTCCTCCACACCTGGAGTGACTGTGGGTAACTCCCCATCGGAGTGCCTGCTTGGTCCCAGGCGTGGGGTGGGGGCCAGGAGGTACCTTCTCCCAGGAGCTGGCAGCGGCCTGACTGAGGCTGAGACCCTAGGCTGGTCGGCAAGGACATGTCCAGGGCTCAGGCCTGGCCCAGTGGGTGCGGGACCCACATCGAGGTGAGGTCTGCTCAGCAAAGCAGGCAGCCTGCTCTCACCCAGCATGCCACCTCCATGCATGCTGGCTGAGAGGAGAGACTCTGCCCGAGTGTCCGCGAGCCAATGCCCCGACCGTCGGACACCTGAGATTGCCACGGCCACCACTGCATTCAGCAGGAAGATGGGTCAGGCTCACATCCTGGGTTTGGGTGGAATGCTTGAGGCCTATGGACTGTGCCCACTGCCAGATGGCAAGGCCCTGTTCAGAGCTGGCACACAGCTGCCCCAGGAGACCACCTGTCCTTGGACCTGGAGCTTGAGCTGAGAGGTGACCTCCCCGAGGAACCTGCTTGGAGAGCCCTCTCCCCTTCTTCTTCCTTCCATGGTGACAGGCTGCCATGCCAACAAGCAGATATTCCTGCCTGGGGACTGCCCCTGCGTTGGGGCTCAGGCTCTGGGGGGAATGGTTGGGCTCCCCTACCTGGGTCCACTGCCCGAACAGGCCTTTCTTGGAGCAATCCCAAAGGCCAGGTCATGTCTGCCCCATAGCTGGCCCAATGCAGGTGGAAGGGCTGGTGAATGTGCAGGAGTGAGGGGCAGGGGAATGCACCTCTGATATATACCACCCCCACCCCCCGTCACCACCTTACCACACCCTCAGAGCACAAGAGGACACCGATGGCCTCTGCACACTCAGGTCCTCACTGGGAGCTCTAGGAAGCAGAGGCTATGTCATCTCACCCCAGACCCTGCCCCCAAGCAGTGACTACTTAGCCAGCCTGTAGAACGAGAGCCTCCTAGATGCTGCCTCCAGGACTGAGTCCCTGTGTGAGAGCAAGAGGGCAGCTAGCCAGCCGGACAGAGTCCCAATGTGGCCGGCCAGGAGCAGCACGCACGCCGCCCAGCCCCACCTGCCAGGCCGTCACTGCTGTCTGTGTCCCAGGCTCTGTGCTCACTGCTGTGCAGCAGGGCCTGGAGGAGCCCACTGCTGAGCGCATGCGTGACCCCACAACGATCCCAGACTCCCAGATGGCCCCCAGCCTCAGCCGCTGCTTCCTGACTCCCAGAGCAGGCGGTACTCACGGTTGGTCTGCGAGCATCTCAGCAGTGGCCTTGGCCACGAAGGCGAGGGGCACAAGCCCCACACTGGGCTGGCCCGAGAGCCGACGGGCAAAGATGTAGTCGCCCTCCTCCTTGAGGGCGTAGAGCCTGTCCCCACGGCTGACACTCAGCTCATCCGCATACCGTGCCGTGAAGTCGCACAGCGCCCTGAAGAACTGCCCAGGCGCTGGGGGGCTGCCAAGCACAGCGGCAGGGGGCTCCAGCTCCGGGTCGGCACCCGGCTCGGGGAAGCAGGGGACGCTGTGGCCCTGGGCACCTGCTGGCCAGATCTTGTTCCAGAAGGAGGACAGGAAGGCCAGCCGCTTCCTGAGGAAGGGCTCCATGTTCCAGGGTGTTCTGAACCTGGTCCCCACGCCGCCCAGGCCCTGCAGGGAAGGGGACGTCCGGAAAAGGAGAAACTGGAAGAGCTGGTGGGAAGGCGAGTGTCGGAGCCTGGAGCCTCGGAGCCTTGCTGCGTTCGTCCCGCTGGTGCGAGGTGTGGTGTAGCAGGTCACTGCAGCGCGCCCCCACACCCACAAGCAGGAGCAGGCTTGCACAGCCCCCTGCCTGCCTCTGGGCTGGTGTTCAGACCAGCCTGGGGGCGGGGCCGGGGCGGTCCTGGGCGTGGCCTCAGGTGGGGCCGCCCCGCCCCTCCTCCCTTCTGTCCCTCCCCCAGGCCCAGGCAGGACGGAGTGAAGCTGCTCCCCGAAGGATATGAACCCCGCGGCGGCACGGAAGGGGTGGGGATGAGTCTGGTGCATGGCCGGCCCTCCTGCACGATGAACAAACTCGGCCTGTGCTTCTGAGTTGGGTGGGGAAAGCAAGCCCCAGCCGTCAGATTCTGGGGTCTGGGGCTGTGGGCAGGGCCTGTGGTGGGTGGGGTTCCAGCCAGGTGGCCTGCTCTCTCTCCACGTGTGTCTCCCTCCACCCAGGGTCATTATTGAGGCCACATCTCTCTTCTGATGGCTGCAAACCCTCCTTCCTCTCCCTGAACTCTATGTACACCCAAAAGTTTGCTCTCTCTTTTTTAAAATATATTTTTATTGATTTCAGAGAGGAAGGGAGAAGGAGAGATAGAAACATCACTGATGAGAGAGAATCATGAATTGGCTGCCTCCTGCCCGCCCCACACTGGGGACTGAGCCCGCAACCCAGGTACATGCCTTGACCGGAATCAAACCTGGGGCCCTTCAGTCTGCAGGCCGACACTCTTCCCATTGAGCAAAACTGGCCAAAAGTTTGCTTTCTGTGGTGAATGGTCCCAATAAACAGGTGTGACGATTGTCCAAATGGCCCCCGAGAGGCAGCCGACCCTTCTCCCTGCATTGCACCTGGAGGCCCCGCCACGCACCTGGCAGCAGCTCTACAGTTACAAACTGGTGTGGCAGCCACACAGTGCTCTGAAGGGGCAAGGGCCCAGGGGGCAGCTCCGGGCACCTGAGACTCATCCTGTTGGGGGTGTGAGAAGAAGATATTTTTAAACATATATATTTTATTGATTTTTCACAGAGAGGAAGGGAGAGGGATAGAGAGTTAGAAACATTGATGAGAAACATTGATCAGCTGCCTCCTGCACACTCCCTACTTGGGATGTGCCCGCAACCAAGGTACATGCCCTTGACCGGAATCGAACCTGGGACCCTTCAGTCCACAGGCCGATGCTCTATCCACTGAGCCAAACCGGTCATGGCGAGAAGAAATATTTACACACACATACTTGAGAGGGAGGAGCCTGGAAGAGCCTGCAGTCCTGCCACCACCTGCTCCCAAGTGCAAGCCTGGGATTTGTGGGTGCATTTCCCTCAGTCCAGATACATGGCTCCCCCTCCTCGGAAGCCAGGCCTCTGACCTGCAGCCACAGGGCCTCCTCAGGCCAGGTCCCCACTCGTGCTGACCATGCTCGGGTCAAGCACTCAGATCCCGGACACATCCTCCTAAAGACTCGCCGCCCCCAGAGCTGCAGGGCCTCTGGGACAGCACATTCCTCCGGGCGCAAGGCAGGCAGGGAGGGCCCGCCTTGGTCCTCCGGACTAGCTCCCATGCCTGGTCCCAGGCCTCCTGTTAGCCCCCCAAAAGCCCAGAGACCCCCATGATGGGCTGAGGTCTTCCTCCTACCGGCAAGGAAAACAGATCCTGTCCATCCTCCTCGAGGTCAGAGCAGACATTTTTCTAGCAGGAACCTGTGCTGGGAAGTGGGCACCCCGCCCAGCTCGTGAAGAGCGCTGGCCCTTCTCAGTCTCCCCAGTGACGAGGGCAAGAGGCTCCTCCTCGTTGGCCCAGGCTCTGCCAGGAGTACCGCTGGCCGCCGTAGCCCGCCACAGGCCCTCACCAGGCTGGCCCTCTGGCTCCACCGTCGCCCTAAGGAGCGGCCGTGCTGGGTGGGGTGGGGTGGTGGGCATGAGAGCGCGGAGGCCTCCACAACTCTGGATGTGGTCAGATGACGGGTTCAAATCCTGCTCAGACTCACTAGCCGTGGGCAAGGTGCTGACCTCCCTGTGCCTTGATTTCCCATCTGTAAGAACACTGAGCTCCCAGTGACGTGGGGAGCAGGGGCCTCCGGCATGCAGGCTGAGGAGCCACCACCCGATGGGTTCATGTGTGTGGAGGACACACGATGGGGGTGTCCGCGCTCAGGTGCACTCCCCTCCCCAGGGCTGTGACCTCGAGACCACCAGGCTCCCCACCTCAGGGCCCAGGGTCGCTCTGCCAAGGGCAGCACGGCCCGGTGACCGCAGAGTCGGGCGAGAGAGAGCACAGATGCCTTGGAGCAGCACTCACAGAGGAAGGACCAGCCAGGCTGCACCCAGCCTGCAGGGCTCCACAGAGAGGCCGCCAGGGCCGCGGGGCAGGCCGGGTCCCTGTGGGACCACCCTGCTGGGTCTGACACAGCTTCTGCAGGAAATGGGCAGCGGGTTCATGGTGTCTCTGTTACATCTTACAACTGGGTGTGATTTACAATGATCTCAAATTCAACATTTACTTGTAAAAAATTAGCTTAGGAACAAGACACAGAACAGAAGGGGCGGAGCCAAAGGGGCCAGGGGCGGGGCTGCTGTGCGTCCCTCTTTCTCCGGCACCCCCTTTCCAAACCACTCAGCCCCTCGGATCCAGGAATAACAGCAGCTCCCATAGTGAGTCAGGGCCCAGGGCGGACAAGGAGGGCAGGCCAGGCCCCAACACACCCTCCTCGGGCTCCACCTCTGGTGCCCCCCAGGCCTGGGCCTGAGAAGGGCTGATGGGCAGCTAGCCAGGGGGACTCCTCCAGCGGGGAGGGGTGCAGTGGGCAGGCTCTGGCACAGAACAGACTGGGAGGGCACTCAGGCAGACATTCTATCTTGGAAGGGGGCCCCACCACTGACCTCCCAGGAGGAGCAGACAAGCATGGCTTGGGGTGTCCCTGCCTCTTCAGCTTCCCCAAGGGGGGCAAAGGGTGTCTTGGGGAGTCAGACCTACCACTCCAAGGGGGACAGCCCAGCTGGCTGAGGGGTCCCAGAGGCCCTGAGCCCAGCTGGCCCCTGAAGGTGGGGCTCCAGAGGCTGAGAATACCTCTGAGGGCGCCGGGAGCTGTGGCGACCCCATTTGTCCAGACCTGGATGGGGCTCCAGCGTGGGAGAGGAAGTGGGCAGCACCTTCACCAGGGAGACCAGTACTGCCCACCTGCCAGTGCCCATGGCCCCGACTCTGGGCAGCTCCAATGAGGGGTTCCCTGAGCGGCGCTCAGCCAGGGATGCAGCAGGAGCCCCCCTCAAAACCACCCGCAGGCTGCAGGTCCCACCAGAAGCCCCGCTCAGGGAGCCCTGTGCCGGGCGGTTGACAGGGACCGCCAGCCTGAAGGCACCGACTGCGGCCTGGCTCCCGCACTCCGCGGCGGCTCCCGGTGGGTCCCAGCGGAGAGAGCAAAGCCCATGGACAGTTCCTCCGAGCCGGCCGGGCGGAGCCGGGGAGAGGCCAGCGGTTCCTTGGGTCGGGGTCCTGGGACCGTCCTCCCGCAGCAGACAAGTCTGGGAACCCAGAGAACGGGTCTCGCCTCTAAGCCTGGGTTCCGCCCACCCCGCCCCCACTCCCGGGCGCCGCGGGCGTCACAAAGACTCACGATCCCCATGGCAACCGCTGGTTGCCACGGGTGCGAAACTAGACGCCCCCGCTCTGCGCACAGTCAGCCGCACGGAGCTCCGGGAGGCAGGGCAAGTGGGCGCGCGGGGCTGGGGGAGGGTTTGGGGTGGGGGATGCAGGGGAAGTGGGGAGGCGCGGAGGTGGGGGTAGGTCTCTGGAAGGTGGGCGGGCGGGTTGGGGGGGTGGCTTCAGGGAGCGGGAACGGGTGGAGTCGGAGTCGAGGAGGCCAGGACTCCAAGCGAGCCCTCTCCTGGCCGTTTACACCAACCCATCTGTGGTTTTCCATCTGGGAGACTTGACCCGCAGCCAGAGCCAGGGGCAAGAGTTCCTTCCAGAGGCCAGAGCAGGACTTAGGCCATAAGTGCTGGGATCCTGGGCTCGGCTGGCACCTCACCCCCATAGCCTCTCTGTTGTGCCCAGGCCTCTTGTGGCTCCTCTGCCCCAGGAAGGGCAAGGATCTTTGGGGAGGAGGCAGCCTGCCCCAGCCTTACCCTGCCACTTGGTGGTTTCTTGGGCAAGTCACTGGATCTATTGGGCCTCCCTGTAACTCACCCAACCCTTGGGTTGTGGGACAACCCGAGCTTTCCCAGGTGCAGGCCGGGACCCTGGGGGTGGCTGGGACCTGGGACAGCAGCCGGGAATGTTGGCTCCTTCTCCAAGGAGCCCCAGCTTGCAGGAGTGGTCTGCCTCGCTGTGGCTGCATCCAGCTGTGGGGCGCACTGACACCCAGAGCTGGAAACCTGGTGGGGGCGGGGGGTCGTGGCCCCAAAGGAGCTTCAGGCTGTGGGGTCCATGGCTAGCTTTGCACCTGGAGTGAGAGTCCACCTGTAGGAGGGAGTGACAGGACCTCAGCCTCTGGGCCTTTCCTAGGGAGTCGTGGCTCTTTAAGGCCCTGGAGGCCCGGGACACAGGGCTCGGGAACTGGGAGCTAGCCGGCTATTCCTCAGCTGGGTCGGCCTCCCAGCTGGCCCTGGTCCCCAACTGGACTGTCCTGGGGTGAGCCTGGCCCTCTGCTGTGCACCAGCGGTGAGGGGTGGAGGGTCTGCCGGGCAGTGGTGTCCCAAGGGGAGTTCGGTGCTGCTCAGACAGGACCTCACTGAATCTCCGTGCCCCGAGGAGCACTGTCACCCATTTCAAACAGGTCCCGAAACCTTTGCCAGGCCGCACAGCTGGTCAGTGGCTGAGGTTTCTGCTCAAGTCATTCTGGCCCCAGAGCCCAGCCCAGGTCTTAGCCCTGCCCTGCATCCTCACAACCAATCATCCGTAATGTTTGCCCCTCAATGCCTACTTTTTAAAAAAATATATATATTTTTTATTGATTTCAAAGAGGAAGAGAGATAGAACCATCAATGATGAGAATCACTGATTGGCTGCCTCCTGCACACCCCCTACTGGGGATTGAGTCCACCACCTGACCATGTGCCCTTGACTGGAATTGAACCCAGGACCCTTCAGTCCATAGGCTGACCGATGCTTTGTCTATTGAGCCAAACCAGCTAAGGCTCTAAATGTCTACTTTTAATGACTCTGCAGCCTGCCCACCTGGCCCTCCAGGCAGCCTCTTCTAGAGAAAGGTGCTCCCCACAAGGTCCCCCCCCCAGGAAGGATAGAGGGCCCAGTGTGAGGGTTAATGGGCCTGAAATCACCCACACACACAAACACAGCCCCAAGTGAGCCCCAGGTGGGCAACAGAGGCCTGACTGCTCCCGCTCACGGCCCACCCTCCACCCCTCCCTCCAGACAATGAGTTTCCAGGTGACAGGCCTGGGCCTGGACAAGATGAAGCTAGACAGTCCCCAGTCCTTCCTGGACCAGGAGGAGGTGGAGGAGGCTGAGGACCGGCAGCTGCTGGAGCCGGAGGCCTGGAGGACCTACACAGCACGCCGCAATGCGCTGCGGGAGTTCCTGACCTGCGACCTGAGCCCCCACCTGCTGAAGCGCCATCACGCTCGCATGGAGCTGCTGAGGAAGTGCTCCTACCACATCGAGATCCTCCCCAAGCACCTGGCCCTGGGCGACCAGAACCCGCTGGTGCTTCCCAGCACCATGTTCCAGCTCATCGACCCCTGGAAGTTCCAGCGCATGAAGAAGGTGGGCACCGCGCAGACCAAGATCCAGCTCCTGCTGCTCGGGGACCTGCTGGAGCAGCTGGACCACGGCCGTGCCCAGCTGGATGCCCTGCTCGAGTCGCCTGACCCTCGGCCCTTCCTGGCGGGCTGGGCACTCGTGGAGCAGCGGCTGGCAGACCTGTCGGCCGTCATGGACAACTTCCTGGCCATGATGGTGCCAGGGCGTCTGCATATCAAGCACCGCCTGGTGTCTGATGTTGGCGCCACCAAGATCCCGCACATCCGGCTCATGCTCAGCACCAAGATGCCCGTCATGTTCGACCGCAAGGAGTCGGTGGCCCACCAGGACTGGGTCACCCTGCGCTGGTTCGTCACCATCCAGCCAGCGGCGCCGGAACAGTTCGAACTGCGCTTCAAGCTGCTGGACCCACGGACACAGCAGGAGTACCTGCAGCGCGGCATCATCCCCGTGGCCGCCTGCACCTTCGACGTCCACAACCTGCTGCCCAACCGTGTCTACAAGTTCACCGTCAAGAGGGCAGAGAGCTACACGCTGGTCTATGAGCCCTGGCGGGACAGCCTCACACTGCAGACCAGGCCGGGGCCCCCCGAAGGGCCGCCCCCCCGTCGGCTGGGCAAGCCGGGCCGCCCCTGACTGCAGCTTCCGAGAGATGGTTTTCTAATATTTATCCACTAATAAAGAGGAGTATAAACGCACACACACAATGAAAGAAGCAGACCTACTTCCGTCCTGAGGGCAGCGGCAGCCACATGGGTATTTCTCCTGACTTGGCCCAAGCACTCCCGCGAGCCCAGGCCCCGCAGCTCCTGCTCCCTTTTCGGGGGGGCGGGGGCCCCAGGCTGGACCTTCCAGGACAGCTGGCCCCAGAGCAAGAAGCGCCAGCCCTGGCACCTGGATGCCACCTCCAGCATGACAGCTGCCCCAGGGGCTCGGCCACGCCAGCTCCATCTCCCCGCCCCCCCCCACCCCCCCCCGTCACAATAACCAGCCATGTGACCTCAGCACAGGCTCTGGCCACCTTTCCTCCCTCCTAGGCCAGGTTCCCCAGGGGGACAAGCCCCCAGGTCCTGCCCAGACCCCACAGGGGCAGTCATGGCCCATCACTCTCACCCCAGCTTTATCAGGATCAAGATTGAGGCCAAAAGGACATTTTATTTTTTAAATGACAATAAAAGTCTTATCTTTCCCCCAAATGAAGCTGAAGTTCATCGGCCCCCGTCCTGAGGTGGGTGAGGGTCCCAGGAAAGGGCGCCTGGCAGGGGCATCCCCAGCACACAGGCCAGCATAAGTACTCTCGGGAGGTGGTACTCTCTCCAGCCCACTGGCCCTCCCCACCAACTCCTGCTGTCCAGCCCCCTGTGGGTGACCACCCCCTTGATGTTGCCTTGATAGTCCGCCCTGGCCCTGCAGTGGTCCTGTGACCCCGGGCGCCCAGCAGTGCCCCTCCCCGTGCGCACGCTCACTCTGACAAAGGTAATGTGGACGGACGTCAGTGTCCACCTGCTCCTGCGGCTTGGACACCAGCTCCAGGAGGGACAGCCCTATGTCCCTGGCCATGGCTGAGGAGGATGGTCAGCACAGGTAGCCACATGGTCACTGGAGAATCGTGTGGTCAGGGTGATGGGAAACAGCCCCTCTCCCACTGGCCGAGAAGCGGTTTGGTGAAGGGGGTCCCCGACTCTGCCGGAGAAGCCCCAGCGCCGCCCCCCAGGGTGGACAGGGTGCTCTTACAGGTGGGGATTGAGCCCGGGGGCGGGGGGCTCCTCTCCCAGGCCTGTCCCTCTGTGTGCCCCGCGCTCTGGCCTCGTGTGCTACCGGGCGCGCTCCTGCATGTCCTGCAGGCGTCCCAGGGCCCAGGCCTCATGCTCCTCAGAAATAGAGGGAGCAGGGGTAAGAGCAGGCCAGGGACCAGGGACTGGGGTTTGTGCTGAGTCATACCAGTCCAACAGAGGGCCTGGCTGGAGTGGGGTTCACCAAGGGAGGTGCATGGGGGTACGCAGCTCATTCTGTGTCTCCTGCTGGAGGCCTGGCTTGCGCCCTCACCCAGAAAGGCAGCTGCCCAGAGGCCACAGGTCCCACTCTGTGAGCAGCTCTGCTGCACCTCCTAAGTACAGCCCTTGAGGCCAGGGCGCTGGTCTGTGCCCGACCCGCCTCCAGCCTCACCTCTACCCCGCAGCTGCCTCGCCCCGCCCCCCAGGCCCCCTGATTCCTACAGCACACTTGGGGTTTCAATGCCTCTTCCTCTGGGAAGCCCTCCCTGACTCCAGGTAGGTGAGGTCTTAACTCCCTGCCTCAGACACCTGTTCATCTCTCCTTAAGCGTTTTTCACAAGATACTGTCATGTTTCTCAATGCTTGGAGGAGGCTGCCATGGAGGAGGCCTCTTCCAGGCAGGGCCCAATCGACTCACTTCGGGCCTCACAGTGAACACATGGTACACAAAGGCCTGCCACGTCTGTCTCTCTGTGACCTCCTGACCCACCCACTACCAGGGCCCCGGCCACACCTTCCTTTTCCCACAGCTGCTCTACGGGGTGGGGGTGGGAGGCCTGGGGGCTCGGCCACACAAGGGGAATGAGGAGCCCAGGTCAATCCCCATGGGCCATGCAGTGCCCAAGGTCCTGGGTGGCACCGGGCCCGCTGGCAGCCTTGGGGACTTTGGACCTAGACTGTGGGCCTAAGATCAGCGTTCAGAGGCTGGGCACACCTGCAACACCTGAACACAGCTCCCGGCGTGGCCTCGCCCTCCGGTTCCAGCTTCCTCGGTGCTGGCAGAGGACCCTCAGCCGGCGGTGATCTCAGTGCAGCCCGTGCTCCCCACCCAGCACCTGCCACAATGGCTTGACAGCCTCACAGCCCCTTTGCAACCTAAGTAGGAGGAAGGGCTACCCTCTGTGCCCCCAGACAGGCCTCAAAACACCCAGGGGTGAGAAAGCAGAGTGGCCTTTATAACAAAGTTAATGTTCAATCATATAACAGTCCAAGAAAAGGTACAAAATTGGAATGTAGAGATTTGATTTGTAGAAAACTTGAGGAAACAGACCCATCCCATGGTCCCGCAGCAAGGCCACGGGGGCTGCCCTCCTCGGACACACAACGCTTTGCAGCCCCAGCCCGTGGGGAACATCACCCCGAGACCCAGGTCAGAGCTGCCTCAGGGCGGACTCGGCGGGGGGCCAGAGGCTTCCAGAGAAGGCAGAACACAATGCCTCCTGACACACCAGGTGGGCAGGCTGTCCAGACCTGGCCCACCCGCGGAGTGGGGGCGGAAGCATGGGGGGGGCACGATGGCAGCCCCGCCCACAGCCCTTGGGAGCGCTGCTGTGGGGGGGGGGGGTCAAGGTGAGGTGGCCTCAGGGGGGGCTGTGGGTGCAGAGAAAGGCCCTGGCTTCCAGGGAAGCCCCTCTGCCCTGAGTTTGGGTTTATTTAAAAATAGAAAATAAAGCTGAGCTCCATGGCTGGCACCAGTGTGGCTGAGATGGCATCCAAAGACCAAAGAGCTGGGATTTCCTTCCAGACCCCAAACCTTCCCAGTGGCCCCACCCGAGATGCTCCGGTCACCACGGCGGCAGTAAAAGCAGGCCAACCGGGAGGATGAGCACCGACCTCCTCTTTCTTCTCACGTCCGTGCTGCCCCCGGGGACAAAGCCAGGCTCCAGAGATGGCTAATGTGCCCACCACGGCGGGCCTCCGAAACCTGCCCAGCCGGGGGCAGGGTGCCAGGCCGAGCCGGCGACGACTGCTGACGAAGGCACGCGGGATCCGGCGGAGCGGGGTCAAGGCAGCCTGCAGGGGGGCGCTTGGCCTTGTCCTGGCCGTCCTGGCAGCTTGAGGGCAGTGGATGGCTGAGGCGGGCCCTTCAGACCAGCACGGCTGGCCTCCTCCGGACCCGCACCTGGCCAGCGGGCACCAGGCTCCGCTGGGCCTCACAGAAGTCCAGGAGTCTGCGCCACAGAGGGCAGCATCGAAGCAGGAGGTGGTCTCCTGCAAGACGGAGGAGTCAGTGCCGGCCCCACCCCCACAGCAGCCATGCCCAGCCACACCCAGGCCCGCCCCAGCAGCTCTCACCGACGAGGCAGAGCCCCTCCTGGGCCCGGGTGATGGCCACGTTCACTTGGTTGGGGTCTACAACGAAGCCCAGGAACCTCTTCAGCCAGCTCTTCGTGGGCCGTTGGTCCAGGTCGCTCTCCGGGCAGGAGCGGACGGTGCTCACCAGCACATAGCGCCACTCACTCCCTGGGGACCAGGGGCACAGTGAGGCCCAGCTTCCTGACCCGAAGGCCCAGGAGCCCTACCCAGGACCGGCCTCCAGCCTCACCCTGGCTCTTGGTGATGGAGCACACTGCCACTCCGGTGACACCCTGACGCATGAGGCCCTTGCTGATCTCTGCGGCCTGCGCGTTGTAGGGCGTGAGGATGGCAATGTCCTTGGGGTCCACTGTCCTGTCCAGGGTCAGCTGTTTGGCGATGCGAACCTGAAGGACCGAGGGGGTGCTAGTGGAACAGGCCCTGGTGCCTCCCGCCCTGGCACCCGGGCCTCGCCTGTTTCCTCGGCTCCTCTGCCTCCTCCTCCAGGAAGCCCTCCCGACCAAGGGGCACCACCTGACACTCACCACCTCCGCCACCTCCTCCAGGTTGGCCTTGGAGTTCTCGTTCCCTTCATCTGTGGACACCAGCAGGCTCTGCTCGTGGCCCTGCACGTGGCCAAAGATGACAGGGCAGCTCTCCTTGTCAGCGTGGCCCAGGACGCTGGGCGGCCGCCGCAGGCCCGGCCAGGTCTTCAGCTTCCTCTGGTAGAACTCCATGGAAGGGAAGCTGCAGATGCCCTCGTGCTGCCGGAAGAACATGAGCCAGGGACAGGCTGCCGTCCGCCCTCCCTGGGCCCCAGGGGAAGGCCAGGGTGCATGCAGGAGGTGGGAGCGGGCGGAGGCACAGGCGGGGGCGGCTCACCATGCGGTACTGCGTGTCCAGCATGTGGGCATCCCTGTAGTACCTCTCGAAGAGAGACCGGTCCAGCCCCAGGCTTTGCAGCTGCTCATTCTTGACCACAGGCCGCAGCTGCTTGTGGTCCCCAAGAAGAACCACCTGGAGGGCGGGGGTGGATCTGACCCCCAGGCCCAGAGGCACCCAGCACGTCCGCTGCTACCCCACCTCAACCTGCCCTCCACGCGCTCCCTGCATCCAGGTGTGAGGCCCCCCGGGCGATGCCTGTCTGGCATCAGCACCTGCCTCACCTTCTCCGTGTGGGAGAAGTTCACCAGGGGGATGAGGGTCTCGGGCTCCGTGGCCATGCCCGCCTCATCGACCAAGATCTGCCGGACGTTCAGGTTCTTGAGGCTGGGCGAGGCCGCACACGAGCACGTGCAGAGGATGACGCTGTGGCGGTCCAGCTCGAACTTCCTCGCCCTCCCCAGGATCTTCTTATACCTGCGGAGCGACGCCGTCGGGTCACCCGGGGTCCCCCACACCAGGAGGCCGCGCCACGGCTCCGCCGCTTACCTGGCGAGGTCCTCCTCGGGGAACACCTCCCCTCTCTGCAGCCGGGTGTCAAAAGCCTTGATGGAGGGCGCGTAGGGGTTGGAGGACTGCCGGATCCGGTGGTGCAGCGTGATGGCCCTGGCGGGGGAACTCCGTGAAGCCCCGTGTTGCCCACAGCCCAAGGCAGGACCCTCAGACAGCTTGGGCCTCTCCCCTCCACCCAGAGACAGACAGACAGACAGACAGCTAGACAGACACTGAGAGGCGGCACCTGAGGCTCTGGTTGGGCCTCCCCTCCCGAGGGGTCTTCCTGGGCGGGCCCCGGCTGCTCACGCCCGGCACTGGGAACTCGGTGGCCTCCGCCTGCTCGCTGTACACACGGAGGGGCCTCAGCTCTGCCCTTCTGCTCAGGAGCATTCCTGGGGGCCGTCTGGGCGTGAGCGGCTGTCCCCTGGGCCCGCCGTCCCCAGCACAGCCCCCATGGCTGACCCAGTGCACCTGCCACGACGTCCACCGACTTGTTAGAGGGGCCACAGTACAAGATGCAGGGGGGCCCCAGCTGCTTCTCCCGGCAGGGAGTGCCACAGGCCGGCACTGGCTCCTCATTTAACTTGTAAAACCAGAACACGATGTGGAAGCCCACCACCGTCTTCCCTGTGCCTGTGGGCAGAGAGCAGGTGAGCCACGCCGCCACCGGCCTGCCCAGGCACCTTGGCCCCAGTGCAGGTCCCACCTGGTGGGCCCTGAATGACGGTGAATTGCTTCTTCAGGGCCTCTCTGATGGCCTTGTTCTGGCTGGGGTTCAGCTTGTGGCGGCCTCCGGGGATGTCAAAGGTCTGTCGCTCCAAAAACCTGCTGGGGATTCCTGAGGAAGGAGCCAGGTTCACTGAGCTCTGGTGCAGGGCGGGCCGGGGCAGGAAGAAGGGGCAGGAAAGCTGGAGGGTCCCCACCTACCTCTGCGAAGGGGCTGCTGGCCAGGAAGGTGTCCAGGAAGGTGTCCAGGAAGGTGTCGGGGAGAGTGCTGGGGAAGGTGGCGGGGGAGGGGGATGGGGTGGCCCAGGGCGATGTTGATGACCAGCTGGGACGCGCCCTTCAGCCCACGCACGGCTTCTTCCTTGCGGCTGGGGCATGTGGGGGGGAGGCCGACACTGGAACTTCAACTGGACTCTCCCAGGGAGGGAGCACTGCCCCACAGGCCACCCCGCCCAGAAGAGGGAGTCCAAGGAGGCTTCGCCCTCCCACCCACCGGCCTCTCCCTGGCCTCTGGCCCTGGGGGGAAGCCACTCACAGGTCAGGTAGCTGCTTTGGTAGCACCTCAATGGTGAATGGGGCGCCGGGCCGCAGCACCTCTTCTGGAACCTTCTCCATGGCCATGTGGTGGATGAAGAAGTGCACCTGCTTGTCAGCATCTTGCCGGTCGGCACGGCCCTCTGGATTTGGGTCCCAGTCCTCCGTCAGCCCGTGGGCCACCCAGGTGTAGGTGTCCGGGTCGATGCTCAGGGTGGGGCCCAGGCTGCTGGGCCCGGGGGGCGGCTGGCCAGGGCTGGCTTCAGGGTCCGGCATCCTGGCATCGGGCACAGCCCGAAGCCCCTCAAGCCGGATGCAGAGGTAGCAGTGGCCAAAACTGATGTCGATGCTGTGTTCCCGGAGGAAGGCGGCCTCCAGGCAGAAGCTGCCCTGGAGCTGCCCCTGCTCCGTCCGCTCCGCGTCCCAGGCGATGCGCACTTGCTGCAGCGTGATGGTGTCGCTCTCGGCCACGGCGCTGGTGGCCGACTCCAGGGAGCAGAACGGCTCCCACATGAGGCAGTAGTCCTCCACGCTGCGGCAGCGGTCCCGCCCGGCCTGCGGCACGCGGCCCGAGAAGCAGTCACCCGCTCGCTCCACGTGCTCCAGGCACAGGCTGAGGCCTGGGGCCACGAGCCACAGCTGCAGGGCTGGCACCAGGATTCCCCGATGCAGCGTGGCGCTGAGCTGCACCTTCAGCGTGTCCCCAGTAACCAGCTCCCGGGCCACCTCCACAAAGTGGCCACAGCGGCTGCGTGACACCTGCCCCAGCTCCCGCTGCGGCGGCTTGGCACTGCCCTGCTCCTGCACACGGGCAGCCACCTCCGGCCACCGCTGCTCCTCCACCAGCTCCAGCAACTGCTGCCACAGGGCAGTGTCCACGGGCCAGGTGTGCAGGTCCAGCAGGGCGCCGGGCAGTGGGGGACACGGCCCATTCGGCATCACCGAGTAGACACGGCGTCGCCATTCAAGCCGCAGGCCCAGCTGGCTCACCAGGTGGTGCGGGTGCTTAGCCAGCTGCAGGGAGCGGTAGTAAATAGGGCAGGGGTCAGGCAGGGTCTCCCGGTTGACCGGGAAGAGCAGCTTGAAGCAGCGAGCACCCAATTCCACATCCACCACGAAGCCCAGCTTCTGGCGCGGCTGGGCCTTGAGCCGTGTGGCCAGGTGCAGGCTGCAGGCCCGACGCTGGTAGCTCTGGGCACGTGCGTGCTGGCGGCTGAAGTCTTGGCAGAGCCCGTTGATGTCTCTGGCAGAGTAGGCAGAGCCCCCCTGGCCCAGTGCCAGCAGAATCTGCCGCTGCAGCACCACGTCCAGGTACCTGCGGATGGGCGAGGTGGCCCAGGTATACCAGTCCACCTGCAGCGAGTAGTGACTGGCCGGTTGCCGCTCACCCTGGCTGGAGCGGCCGAAGACGGAGCGGCCCAGGGCCTTGCGGAAGTCCAGACCCGCGGCAGCCAGCGAGGGGTGCATGTCGTCCGTGGTGATGAGGTCGGCCAGCAGGCCGAAGTCCTGGGCGTGGGCAGCAAGCTGGATGTGCCTCCAGAGGGAAGCCAGCAGGTGGAGCTGCTTAAGGGGGGCGCCGCGCCCCCGCAGGTGGTGTCTCAGGTGAAGCGATAAAGGCACCAGCTCTCCGTGCTTCTCGCTCACGGCTTCAAGCTGGTGGCCGCTGGGCGTGGGCTGCCATCGCAATGGTGTGGCCGTCCGGGTGCGCTCACTGCCCACCAGGAACTCGGCCACCAGGCTGTTGAACTGGATCATGTACTCTTTGACCATGGCGTGGGCCGCACGGAAGCCCAGCGCGCTGTCCTCGTCAGGCTGCTCGTAGTGCCAGGCCGCCTGCAAACGGCGTCGGCGCAGCACCCGGGCGAAGTGGCACGCAGCCAGAATGCAGGCGTCCACGGAGTCCAGGCGGGCGGGCAGCTCCAGGGCGGCCCCCAGCTGCCCCCTGATCACCTGCTCAGCTTCCTCGTAGGAGAGCTGGCGGTCGGAGCGGATCACAGAGGGTGCGAAGCGCAGGCTCTTGAGCTGGTCGCTGCCCTTCTCGAAGGTGAGGAAAAGAGAGATGGCGAAGCGGTCCTTGCCTGGGAGGAGGCTGAGCACGTCCTGGCAGAGGCCAGCAGGCAGCATGGGCGTCGGCTCCCGGTTGGGGGCATAGAATGCCGTGCCCCGTCTTCGGGCCTCCACGTCCAGCGCCCCGTCCCTGGGCATGAAGCTGGCCACGTCGGCAATGTGCACGGCCACTTCGTACCTGGAGCCCAAGTCCCGCACGCTGAGGGCGTCGTCCAGGCTGCGGGCGCCCCGGGGGTCCACGGTGAAGGTCAGGAAGCTGCGGCAGTCGTCCCGGCAACCTGGCGCCCGGCCGAGCTCTGCGCAGTATTTCTGCAGCACCTTGGAGACCGCGGCCGGGTCTGGCGAGGGCTCCCTGAGGCCGTACTCCAGGTCCAGAACCCGGAGGCCCTGCTCCCAGGTGGTAACCTCGGGCAGCACCTCCAGCACTATGCCCAGCGGGTAGTAGAAGCGCTCCCGCCAGACCACAATGCGCACCCAGAAGAGCCGGTGGCGCCTGGCCTGGGCCGTGAGCCGTTCATACCCCACCCTCTGCACGCGGCCCTGCAGGAAGCGGTGGATGGGCACCTGCAGTGGGTCCTTCAGGTCGGCCACAAAGATCTTGGTCACAGAGCCGTCGATGGGGGTCATGATGCGCGAGTCCCACTCATCCATGCGGCACACAAACACCAGATCGCTGCGCCGCCTCTTCAGCACGCCCAGCACGCGGCCCTGCGGCCGCCCCGACGGGCCCCTTTCGCCGCCGACGACCTGGACCAGCACCTCGTCCCCGCTGAAGGCCATCCCGCAGTGCAAGCGGCCCCTGAGCTGGATGGGGCCGGGCCCCGTGTCATCCAGCGGCACGGCCGTCGCCCGCTCGAAGGTCTCCTGCACGAAGGCACATCTGTGGTGCAGCTGGGGCTCCGAGCGCAGCAGCTTCCGCAGTGCGTCGGGCGGCAGGTTCACATACTGCCGGGACTGCTGTGGGGACGCAGGCCTGGCCACGGTGTCCAGCAGCCCGTCCTCCCGCACGGTCACCGTCACGTTCCGGCTCTCGTCCAGCAGCTCCTGCAGGATGGAGTCGTCGGCGCCGAGCTCCCCGTCGGAGGGCCAAAAGTCAGACTCGGGGTCCTCGGGGTCCTCGCTCTCTGTGGCCGCCGGCCCTGCCACCACGTCGGCCGGGTTCCCTGGTGGCACTCCGTCCGCACCTGCTGGGCACCCCCTGGACGCAGGCCCTGAAGCTATGTCCCCAGCCTCTGCGTTCTTTGCGGCCACGTCCCCAACCACTGAGGTGCTGGCCAGGGATCCACCCTCTTTGGCCTCGGCCATAGCCGCGTGCTCTGTGGCCGGGGCCCCTGCTGCCCCCTCCACTGGGACCGTGTCCTCAGCCACCACTGCCACAGGCCCCTCTGCCGGCGGGGCTGCGGGCTGCTGGCAGTGGGCCCAGCGCTGCCTCTGGACAACGGCCTGCTCAATGTGCTCCAGCGACAAGCCCTCGGGGTGGACGCTGCGATGCTCCACACACTGGCGGATGAAGCTCTTCCAGAGCTTGCTGCAGGCCCCGAAGGAGCAGAGGGCCACGGCATCCCCCACCGCCACCACCTGGGACTGGGCGCGGGTCATGATGGTGTTGAGCACGCGGGCGTCCGTGAAGAACTCCAGGGCCGGCGCGCCCGGGCTCTGCAGGCTCTGGCGGCTGTGGACTGTGCTCAGCACCACCACCCGGAACTCCCGGCCTGTGGGAGGGGCACGGTCAGGCCGGGCTGGGGGAGCTGCCCCGCCTCAACCCACCTCACCCTTACCCCTGACCACCCACCTGGCAGGATCTCAAAGCTGCCCACAGACACCTGGCCCAGGTCCCTCCGCCTCAGCTCCTGCCTCAGCACACTCACCTGGAGACACACGGCCACATCAGCAGACCCAGAGGAGCACAGGGAGGGCCCCCAACGACCACGCCCAGCACCTGGTGCCAAGCACGGGGAGGTGATTCCTCAGCCCCTCTACAGAAGGGGAAACTGAGGCTGTGAAGACCACGATGGGAGGCCACGTCCTGTGGGCAGTGGGTGGAGCTGCCCCACGGCTGGGCTTACCTGGGCGCCGTGGGACACCACACAGATGTGCCTCTGCTCGCGGCTGCCCCAGCAGTGGGGCCAGGCGCTGTAGAACTCCTGCACCAGCTCAGCCACCTGGAGGACCTCGGCGGTGTTGAGCCAGGATGTCAGGGACAGGTCACGCTCGGGGTTGCCCGCCACGTGGCAGAACATGAGCGGGTAGTGCCGGGGGTGGCGCGGGACCTTGCCGCGGGCGTGGATGGGCGTGCCCTTGGCCAGGTAGAAGTGTCGCGAGACGAAGGTGATGATGGCCTCCGTGGAACGATAGTTCTCGTGGAAGATGATGCGGCTGCGCTGGGCAACCTCGTGCGTCTGCTGCTGGTAGAGCTGAAAGAGACGGTACAGCAGCGTGTGGCCGGCCGCCTGGGCCCTGGCCACACTGAAGAGCCGGGGCGTGACCTGCATGTGGTCCCCGGCCAGCACCACGCGGGTGCCCGGCAGGGCGTAGCGCAGTGGGGTGAGCGCCTCGCACTCCAGCATCTGGGCGGCCTCGTCGATGAGGATGTGCGAGAAGAAGCCAGCAGGCACTCTGAGCTCGCGGGCCTGCGAGGTGGTGGCCACCACAATGCGGTGCCGCTCCAGCTCAGCGCGTGTGGGCGGGCGGAAGGCCCGGCGGTCCTCCGTCAGGCAGCAGTACTGTAACGTGGCCGCGTCCGTCTGGCTCGGCGGGCGGTCCGTATACATCACCCGCAGTGGTGTGGCCTCGGGGTGGCCGCTGCTCACATAGCTGTGGAAATGCTCCTGGATGTAGATGTCGGCCGCGCTGAGGGGGAGAAGGGCACAAGGGGCCTCAACAGCTGTCTGCTAAAGTGCCTACCGTGCGCCTGGCCCTGCAGGATGCCAGGGGCTCACATGAGGCAGGCTGACCTGTGGCCTGCCCGACGGAGCTTACCTCTGCATGTCACTTAAAAGCGACAGTGGAACCTTGCCCCAGAAAGTGCCGGTGGGCCCTGCCTCGTCCTACCCACACCCCCGCCCACCTTCCCCCCCTCCCCCGCATCTAGAGCCTCTGCAGAGGCACCCACAGCCCCACACCCCGACAGCAGACCCCAACCCCAGGACGCTGGGACTGTGCCTGAAGCATAGACGTCCCCTGTCCCTTTCAGCCCAGGACTGACCGTCTATCAGGGAGAATCCCAAAGATGGAAGCGACTGGGACTCACTCCATGGATGCACTGGGCAGCCCCGCCCAGGCTCCACTCCACCAGTGCCCAGACAGCCTGGGCACATCCGTTCTAGCCTCTCAGGCCTCCAGTGAACCTGGGAACCAGCCAGAGCCCTAGGCCCGGGGCCCTCCTTTTCTCTTGGGGTCACACCACCTCAGCAGTACTCACCCAGCCCAGACAGCAGCAGCTCTGGGCTCACCTGTTGGTGTGTGTGCAGATGAGCACCTTGGTGTGGGGCTGTCGGATGACCTCCAGGGAGGCCATGGCCAGTGTGTAGGTCTTGCCTGTGCCAAAGGGGCCATAGATAAGCAGCGGGGCCGCGGGCCGCGTGCCCTCAGGGCTGCTGCTTGCGATGAACTCCACCGCCAGCTTCTGTTTGTGGTTGCCATGCAACGCAGGCGGACTGGGACGCAGGCGGGGCAGGGCGCAGGCTGGCAGGTAGGGTACCACCAGGCGCTCCTCGGGCAGTGCGTCCACTGCCTCATGCCAGAGGCGGAAGGTCAGCAGGTCAACCTGGAACTGCACCTCCAGCAGGGGGCTGGCCTCAGGCTGCAAGCCCAGGGCCGCACAGCAGTGGGCGGGGAGCAGCAGCCACCGCGCCTGCTCCAAGCTGGCCCGGGTCTCCAGCCGCACCTCGAACACCGTGCGGCCAGGTGAGGGCACAGGGGCCACGAGCGCCGTGCTGACCGCCCGGCCCAGCAGAAAGCCCTGGTCTGTGTCTGGTGTCAGGGAGGCGGGGATGGGGACCTCGGCGTAGAGAGCTCCCGGCGGCGGGAAGAGCATGCCCAGGGCTGGCGTCTGCAGCGAGGTTTTCAGGGACACAGGGCCCCGGAGGTTCAGCCTAGTGGGGAGGGTGTGGGTCAGCTGACCAAGGCCACCTCTTCGCAGCCGGCATCCCAGCACCGCCCACACACGCTGCACCACGTACTTGGCCACCAGCCGCTGCTGCGTAGCCTCCTCCTCATAGAGGAACTGGTGCATCCTCTGCCGGTAGTTGGCACAGGACAGGGGGCCCGGGGCCGGGCCGCCGCGGCGGAACTCCAGGGCCAGCGCCGGCACCTTGTACTTGGCTATCAGGGCTGCCTGCTCTGCTGTGCGCTCCACACCAGGGACCACGTGGCGGTTGCCAGTGTGCCAGCGCTCCAGCTCCTCATGGTGGCCGGGTGCTAGTGTCCCCCCTGGGTGGTGCTCCTGACCCAGCTGCAACTCCAGCTTCTGCAGCAGGGCTGGCCTGCGGCCAAAGTCGAAGACCACCCACTGCTCGAAGGTGCCAAAGGAGGTGCTCTGCACACGCACGGCCACCCGGAACTCGGTTGGGCAGCCGGACACCCGGAAGCGCTCCCCCTGTGCATACACCCGGCCCGGCGGGAGGCAGGGGGCCTCCAGCGAGAAGTCTGCTCCCGGCTCCTGCTTGAGCAGGGCCACATGTTGCAGGAGCTCCTGGGAGAAAATGGATGGTGAGGTGGCGCGAGAGGCCCTCCCACCCACCAAGGTCCAGCCTGACACAGACCCCTCCCAGCGCTGCGCTTCCTGCTGTGACCCCAGCAGGTGCTCAGCCTCTCTGAACCGCAGTGTCCGCATGGGGGGGGTCACAGAACCTGCCCAGGAGGGCCCCGTGCATGCAGAGCAAGGGAAGGCAGCATGGGATGCGCAGAGTCATGGTGGTAACCGGCCCAGACCCTTGCTCTCTGCCAGACACTCGACAAAATAACCCCACGACCCCGGGCACAGAGACTTCTCACACACACACACGGGGGACACGGTGCAGGGCAGTGGCTCCAGACCCCAGCCAACTCAGGGCTATGCGGACCCCTCACCTCGGAGTGGATCACGAACGTCCAGCTGTGCTGAATTTTCCTCTCCTGGGCCTGATGCACCAGGGGCTGGTGGCAGGTGACGGACACACCATCAACAGTCTCAGCCAACTGCACAAGGAAGCCAGGCCATCAGCAGGGTGGCCCTGGCCCTGCCCACCCTGGCCCACTCGCGAGGCCCCACTCACCACCAGGACCTCCCTGCTGCTGCGCTGGTACTCGGCCAGCAGCCGCTCTCGGTAGGACACCAGCCCCTCCTGCCAGGCCGCCTGCTCCCGCAGCTTTGCCGCCTGCACCCGCCGCTCCCACTCCTGCAGCTCCTGCTCCGAATGTGCCTTGGTGCAGATGTCCCCATACTCACAGAGGTCGGGCCTGGGGGGAGGTCAGCAGGCCACTGGGGTGAGACCCCTCAGCCTAAAAGAGGCCTGTGTCGGGGAGCAGGAGTAGATTCCAGGCGGGGGTGGGGCGGGGGCGGGATCTCCTCCAACCTGTCCACTACTGTGCCCACAGGCCAAGGCCGGCAGAAGCCACCTCCACAGACCTCCCTTGCCCACCTGAGGTGGACGAAGTGCCAGCCAGTCACACCGAGGGCACAAGGAGCTCCTGGTTCTGGCTGAAGGTGGGTCATCCCCCTCCCCAAGCCCCGAACACAGGCCTTACCTGGGGCAGAGCTCAAAGGTGGAGAGCCCGGTGGGCGGGCTCCGGTACTCCCAGGCCATGGCCTGGCCCTGGGCCACCATCTGCGCATGCTCCTGGGATGAGCAGTGGTTCTCGAAGGCCTCCTGGGAGCGGCAGGTGACCAGGCAGGCGTGGCAGTACAGCTGGGGTGCAGGAGGCTGGTAGCGGGGGGCTGTGTGCCCACCCCCCCTGGGGGCAGGGAGTGTGAGCAGGTCCATCCGCTGGAGCCCACCCAGCTGCTCAGCCTCCCACACGGCCATCTCCACAGCGCTGTGGGCGTACTGGCAGCGGGACGCCCCGTGGCGGCACGGCCGCCCACGCCCCACATACATGCAATAGGCCAGCGGCTGGCGGTACTGGGGCTGTGGCCGCACTTCCACCACCTGCTGCTTGCGGCCCTCAGAGCTCATGTGGGTCAGGAGTGAGGGGCAGGTTCCATGTCTGGGGCAGCGCCCCTGGGCGTCCACGGGGCTGATGTGTGGCGGGCAGTGCCGGAAGCAGTGGCAGCAGAGCAGCTGGAAGTGGCCGCCAAACTCCTCTCGGATGGTGTCGGCGGGGCCGCGCAGCTCGCCCTGGGCCCCGCCACCCTTCACCGCTGCCTTCAACCATAGACGGTGGACATTGTGCTCGCGCTCAAAGGTCCAGACCAGCGCCTCCTCGGGGCTTCGGGCAAAGGTGCACTGGTTTCGGTGCCGCCGGCAGCCCAGCCCAGGGCTGTAGTAGCGGCAGACCTCATACCGTGCAGGCCGAGGGAAGCTGGGCCGGCGGTCCACCTTGCGCCAGACCCTGCTCTTGGCGGCTCGCTTGGAGCGGGCCAGCAGGATCTCACGGGGGCAGCTGTGCTCCACCCGGCGCAGGAGGTAGGTGCTCTCATTGAGGCGCTGAGTGCAGCGGGAGCAGCCCAGGCACAGGTCCACCTGGGTGTACAGCCTGGCCAGGGATGGCTCCTTGGTGGCAGTGGGGCCGGTGCGCCATGGGCCAGACCCCGGGGACACCATCTCTAAAGCTGGCCTGGCCCTGCGGGGTGGCGTCCGAGGCTCAGGGCTCCGCTGGTCCTCGGGCGCTATTTGCTCTCGAGGAGACGTGTGGGACAGGAGAAGCCAAGAGCCAGGTCCGGCTGAGGTCAGGGCTCGGACACACCGCCTCCCCCCACCAAGGTGCCGAGGAGGCGGAGCCGGAGAGTTCTGGGACAGGACAGGAGCAGAGGGTGGTTAGGGCCAAGGTGGCTGGGCCCACTGGCCTGGACCCAGCCCAGACCCACCCTCTCTGAAGGGTCTCTCGGCCCCGTTCAGGAGCCAGCCGGCTGCGTCTGGGGACGGTGCCCCCCACAGGGCCTCTGAGCCCCCCAACCCCACTCTCCTGGCCCTATAGGTCCCGGTGTCCTGCCTGGTCTGAGGCCCACCACCCCTGTTCTGTGAAGGGACAGTTGGCTCCTGGGGACAGTGCCCCCCACATGTGTCTGGAGGGGACTGGCTTCCTCCCCTTGGGGCAGAGCCTTGTGGGCGGGGCAAGGGGCTGCCCAGGCAGCACGGTCGGCATCAGCTCCAGAAGGACAAGGGGTTCCCCGGGTTCCCTGGGGTTCCCGGGGGGAGCCTAAATCAGAAAGGGGAACTGGCTTCCACCAGGCTGCTGGCTTCCCCTAGAGAGCACTTTCCAGGGCACCCGGGGTGACCGAGACCTCCAGGAGGAAGTGGGCGGAGGGCAGCCCGGGGTCAGAGCCGGCCTGGCTCCAGTGGGAACTTAGTCCCGCAGCAGCGGCTGGTGGACACCCCAAGCCGGATGGATGTTCAGAAGCCGGGACAGCGGGCGCGGTGAGCACAAGACCGAAGGGGGGGAACTTGGGGTCCAGAGATCCCCCCCCGACCCCCCAGGCGCAGGGCGAGGAGGCTGCGCTATTGTGGGCAGGGGTCGCGGCTGAGTCCCCATCTCCAGGCTGCCTCGGGGTCCCCGGCACCGGCCCCCCGCCCGCTAGCACCGCTTCCCCCCCCCCCGATCCCGGGAGCCCCCATCCCAGGCACCCCCACGCGCGCTCAGGGAGCTGCCCCCACAGCGCAGACCCGCATCCCCGCACTCACCACCCATTCGGCCGCGCCCGCAGCGGGATCACTTTCGATTCTGCCCCCGGGGTGACTCAAACCTCTGACGCCCGAGCGCGGAAATTACCTCACTGCCCCCGCCCCGCCCCCACCCCGCCCCCCTCGCGGCGCCGCCCCGAGCCGTGGCGCCCCGCCCGCCCGCCAGCGCCCAGGATTCGAACCCTGGTCCGAAGGCTGCAGCGCCCCGCCCCGAGTCCAGCGCCAGGCGGGAGGGGGCGCCCAGGGGGCGTCTGGGCTGGCGGGATCCCCGCGGGAGGGGCACGATGGGGCCGGGTGAGGCCCCCACCTCTTTGAAAGGCACCAGTCAGTCTGGATCAAGGGGGCCCTTCCCTCCTGCCTGGGGCGGGGCCTCCGTGGGGAGGCTCTTCTTACCTGGGGAGGCTCTGATGTATCCAAGCCCTTAAAATGCACCAAAGGATGTTTGGACCGAGGCAGGGCCTGGAAATGGAGAGCCCCCCAGTCTACACAGCAGGAAGGGGAGCTAATTGCATTGGACTCCCCTCAACTTTCTGTGCACGGTCCACCCTCACCCCCTTGAGAAAACGGAGGAGACTTGGCAGCTCGAAGCCCGGACCTGCCCCGAGGATGAGCCCCTGAGAGGCGCACCCTTGCACAGCGCCCTGGCCCGGGAAAGGCCGCCTGGTGACCCGGAAGCTGCTGGCTCCAGCAGCACCAGGAGACTGTCGCCTCCGAGAGCTGTGCCAGCGACCCCCCTCAGGCAGCTCCCCCCCAGCGCCGCTTGACTGCAACCTCATGAGACCCCACGCCTGAGCCACCAGCCAAGCCACTCCCAACTGTGAGATAATAAATGTTTATTATTGTTTTAAGCCACCAAGTTTTGAGGCGATTTCTCACACAGCAATAGATCTTGCAACAAGACTGTCCCTCAGACAATGAAATGCCTCTGTGCTGACCCAAGGTCGGCATCCTCTCGGGAAGGACAGAAGGCAAGCTCCCAGTAAAGTCAGGGGCTGCGCTGGGCACGCCACTCACAAGCATGCCAGTGGCCTCTCGCCACAGCGTTTCAGAACAAAATAGAGGAAAACACTCTGTAAATACCAGCAGCAACAAAAGACCCAGGAATAAGCTCAACAAGAAATACGCAGGAAGCAGAAATGTCCCGAGAGGCACAATGGACACTCGGAAGAGTGGAGCGAAAGGCTAGTTCTTGGACAAGGAGACCTAACGTCACACAAAGATGGTGACTCTTCCTAAATAGAAATAGAAACAAAGATCCTAAAAGTGATTTTGACCACAGAAGACCCCAATAGCCAAAGCAATCATGAGAAAGAACAAAGCTGGAGGCACCACACTGCCCGATTTCAAGCTGTAATACAAAGTTATAGTGATCAAAACTACACTGACGTAGAAATAGGCACACAGGTCAGCGGGGCAGAAATGAGAGCCCAGAAATGAACTCATGCATATAGGGTCAACTAATTTTTGTTGGTGGTGTTAATCCTCACCTAAGGATATTTTTCCATTGATATTTAGAGAGAGTAGAAGGGAGGGGAGGGGGTGGGAGGGGGGAGAGAAACATCAATGTGAGAGAGACACATCAATTGGTTGCCTCCCCCACACCCGGGGCCAGGGATCGAATCTACAACCCAGGTGTGTGCCCTTGATCTGGAATTGAACCCGAGACCTTTCAGTGCAACCACTGAGCAACACTGGCCAGGGCTTGTCAACTAATTTTTGACAAGGGTGCCGAGAACAGATGATGGGAAAAGGACAGTGTCTTCAATAAATTGTGGTGGGGAAACTGGATTCCACAGCGAAAGACTGAAATGGGACCCTGTCTGACACCCTCACAAAAACCTCCTCAAAATGGATCAAAGACGGGCTGTAAGACCCCAAACCGGAAGACTCCTAGAAGAAAGCAGGCGAAAGAGCCTTCATGTGATCTTGGCCATGAGTCCTTGGCTAGGACACCAAAGCACAAACAATGCAAACAAAAATAAACAGTGAGACCACATTAGACCAAAGAGCTTCTGCACAGCCACAGAACCATCAGTAAATTGAAAGGGCACCTACAGAATGAGAAAAATCACAAACCATGTATCCCATAAGCAGTTAACATCCAAAATGTGTAAAGAACTCATACCACTCAATAGTAAAAACAAATAATCCAATTTTAACTGGCAAAAATCTGAAGACATTTTCCCAAAGAGGACATGCAGATGGCCAACAGGTGCAGGAAAAGATGCTCAACATCACTAATCATCAGGAGAAAAGCAAATCAAAGCCACAGGGAGAGGCCACCTCACACCTGCTGAAGGGCTGTCCTCAAAAAGACAAGCCCTGGCCATTGTGGCTCCGCTGATTGGAGCGTCGTCCCGTTCGCTTCAAGGTGGCGGGTTCGATTCCCAGCCAGGACAGCTACCCAGGTATGGATTTGACTCCCAGTCGGGGTGCATACAGGAGGCAACCTATAGATGTTTCTTTCTCTTCCTTCTTCTCTCTAAAATCAATTTTTAAAAAAGTCTTAAAGTGAAAAGACAAAAATAACAAGTGCTGGGGAGGATGTGGAGCAAAGGGCAGCCTGTGCACTGCCGGGGGCGTGCAGGTCGGAGCGGCCACTGTAGAGAGTAGGGAGGTTCCTAAACAAATTAAAAATGAACCTGCCTTAGGGCCCAGCAGTCCCATTCTGAGTATGTGTCTGGGTGAAATTAGACCAGGCTCTCTGAGCTACCTGCACCTCCACTCACAGCAGCATTATTCACAGTCGCCAACATATAGAAGCAGCCAGTGTCAACAGCTGAATGAACAAAAAGATGCTAGTGCCCTGGCCAGTGCTGCTAAGTGGTTAGAATGTTGGCCTGTTGACCGAAGGGTCTTGGGTTCAATTCCTAGTCAAGGGCACATACCTGGGCTGCAGGTTCAATCTCCGGCTGTGGTCAGGGCAGGTGTGGGAGGCAACCAATCGATGTCCCTCTTTCACATTGATGTTTTTCTCTTTCTCTCCCTCCTTCCCTTTCACACTCTCTAAAAATCAATGGGGCCCGGCCGTGTGGCTCAGTGGTTGAGCATCGACCTATGAAACAGGTGGTCACAATTTGATCCTGGTCAGGGCACCGGCCCCAGTTGCGGGTTCAATCCCCAAATAGCGGGTGTACAGGAGGCAGCTGGTCAATGATTCTCTCTCATCATTGATGTTTCTCTCTCCCCCCCCCTCTCTGAAATCAATAAAAATATATTTAAGAAAATAAAAATCAATGGAAAAAAATATATATTCTCAGGTGAGGATTAACAAAAAAAGATGTTACACACACACACACACACACACACACACACACGCTCACACTGGACTACTTCTCAGCCATGAGGAAGCAGGAAATCCTGCCATTTGCAACAACATAAGTGGACCGTGATATGCTCAGTAAGATATACTGGGCAGAAAAAACAAATGCTGTGTGATATTGCTTACATGTGGAATCTAAAAAAAAAAAAGCCAAGCTGTTAAAAACAGAGAGTAAATGTAGGCAGGGGCTGGGGGAATTGGGGTGTCATTTAAGGGTATAAACTTGAAACACTACCTAATGCCCAGCATAGTGACTGCAGCCCACAGTCCTGTGTTATAACTCAGACTTGCTAAGAAACTATTCACCTGTGAGTGACAGAAGTGCTAGCCAACCTACTGCGATGTCGCTGCTCCAAACCAACACGTTGTGCGCCTTGGTCTTTTTGTTTGTTTGGTTGGTTTGTGTTTTTGTAGGGGTTTTTTGTGGTTGTTAATCCTTACTCGAGGATATTTTTCACTGATTTTTTGAGAGAGTGGAAGGGAGGAGGAAAGAGAGAGAGAGAGAGAGAGAGAGAGAGAGAGAGAGAGAGAGAGAGACATTGATGTGAGAGAGACACATTGATTGGTTGCCTACCACACACACAACTGGGGCTAGAGATAGAACCTATAACCCAGGGACGTGTCCTTGGCCAGGAATTGAACCCACGACCCTGTGGTGGGAAGTCCAACACTCTAACCACTGAGCCAATGTAACATGTCAGTCACATCTTATTCAGTAAATTAAAAAAGAGCCCAGGTGGCATAGCTCAGTGGTTGAGCATCAACCTATGAACCGGAGGTCATGGTTTGATTCTGGTCAAGGGCACATGTCTGGGTTGCGGGCTCAATCCCCAGTGGGGGACGTGCAGGAGGCAGCTGATCGATGACTCTCTCTCATCAATGATGTTTCTCTCTCTCCCTCTCCCTTCCTCTCCGAAATCAATAAAAATATATATTTTTTAAAAAGAGTTAACAGGATACTAGTCTTACCAACTATGAAAACACATCGTAAAGTGACTAAAAGAGTGTGGTTCTGAAGCAGGATAAGGTGCGGCGAGGAGAGTGCACAAATAGGCTGAAAGGCACACAGCAATTCATGCATGATGACCGATGGCACTTCAGGTTACTGGGAAAGATGGTTCATTCCACAAATTCTGTTAAAACTGCTTCATTCTAACAATTCTGTTACAACCGGCTAGCATCTTGAACCAAAAAGGGGGCGGGGGACTCTCCACCCATCACTTGACACCCCGTGGAACAGAAGGCAGATCAAAGATTCAAACAAACAAAACCAGCCACAGAGGCGCTGGAGACCGTGCGGAGTGCAGCTGGTGGTGTCTTGGCTGAAGGCCTGGCTAAGGGGCCCGCCCTCCTTCTGGGGGCTCCTCGCTCACCCCCTGCTCAGGCCAGGCTCCAGGTTGGTAGTTTGAAATCTGTCACGATGGACAGAGTGACACCACAGAAAGGACCGCGCTGTGCCTGGCTGCACTTCCGCTTCAGAGAGCGCACAGCTGAGCCCCCAGCACAGAGGCACGGATGCAGGATGATGTGCGGAGACAATCGGTCAGCAGCCAGACACACCGCACCCTGCTCCCCGCACAGCGAGAGGCGAGGGGACCAAGGCTGCGCTCTCGGGGTGCAGGCAGAGCCACAGGGTCTCTTCACCCCCCCCCCACCCCACCATAAGGCCGGAGTCAGACATGGTGGGGGCAGGCAGCCCCTGGCCAGGGCCGCCCTGCGAAGCGGGAAGAGCACCAGCAGTGCCAGGAATGCGGAAGCATCTCTAATGTCCCTCAATGAGGTGTTTCCCAATCATCTATTAAAGAAGAGAACCCAGGTACACAATGACGCACCTGGAGTTAAAAAATAAAAAAGACAGAATTTAAAAATAAATAATTTACAAAACTCAGACACAGAACCAGAGGGAAATGAGCTGGGATGGGAGGAAACCCTTCCCTCGCCCAGCCTGCACGTCTGAGGTTTGTTTGTTTGCTAACCTCACCTGCAAATATTCTTTCTATTGGTCGTTTTTAGGGAGAATGGAAGGTGGGAGGGAGAAAGAGAAGGGAGACATCAATGTGAGAGAGACACACGGACTGGTTGCCTCCCACACGCACCCCAACCAGGGTGGGGATTATCCCGAACCCAAGTACGTGCCCTTGACCAGGAATCATGCCCTCAACTCTTTGATGCTGTGCCAACGCTCTACCCAGTGAGCACACTGGCCAGGCTTGCATGTCTGATTTTGTGCGTGTGTATTCCTTATTCAAACCAACAGGACAAGTGTCAAAGGTACCATGTCAAGTACAGACTGCGGAGCATTTGCACAGTAGCCCATGCTCAGGCCCCCCTGGTCACTCATGTCGGAGGGATCATCCCTTCACCTCTGGCCCCAAAGATCAGACAGATGCTGATGCACCAATTTCATCACCACCAGCAGGGACTGCCCCCAAACTGCAGACACACGGTCCTCAGCAGCTTCCTGGATGCCAGCCAGGCATCTCAGAGTGCGGGCTCCAACCCTCTCCTCCCGCTGCTCCGACAGCCTCCCGTTTCCGTTAAATGACACCCCATCCTCCCCTGGGCCCCTTCTCGCACCCTACAGCCAACATCTGCAAATGCCGTCAGCTCGAAATCCAAGCCGCTGCGGAATCCAGGTGCCCGTGCCCGGCAAGGCCGAGACCCCTGCAGCGGCCTCCCCTGGGGCCTGTGTCCATGCCCCTGGGGCACGGGGTCCTTTCAAAATGACTCAGCAATATGAGTTAATGCGGAGGTGTAGTGTCCGGCACCAAACGGAACAGTCACCTAGTCGCAAAGCACCTCCCGGGACGCCTACTAGTGACGACGCAAGGCAGAGGAGCTTGGCAGCAGAGAGCAGTGTCAGGGCTCAGGTCCCCCGAGCAGGACAGCAGGGAGGCTGCCCAGGTGCACCAAGGGCACAGCCCCAAATGCAGAACCTCCTCCCAATCTCCAGGAGCCCGCCGTGGCCGGTCTGCCCCTCCAAATGTCCCAGCCAGGAGGAGTCCCCAGGCTGGAGAAGACAGAGGGCCTCCGCTGCACTGTGGTTACCAAAAAACAGATAAAGTAGAAAGGAGATTCGTCACAGTTAAAATCCAGTTGTGAGCTCAGTGACACTACTGGTTAATGCTGAATTTCCTGCTGCAATAACAACCACGTCCCTGCTCTTAGAAACGTCGCTGTCACCTGGGTGTCGGGTGAAGAGATCCGACTCCCAGATGGTCCAGGAGTCACATGTCTGATAACCCAGCTGGGGCCAATGTCAGCGGTCAGCGAGTCAAGACACAGGGGGGCCCGGCCGAGGCGCGGGGGCTGAGCGCCAACCTGTGCACTGGGAGGTCACGGTTCGATTCCCATCAGGGCACAGGCCAGGTTTGCAGGCTCGATCCCCAGTGTGGGGCCTGCAGAAGCAGCCGATCAATGATCCTCTCTCATCATTGATGTTTCTATCTCTCTCTCCCTCTCCCTTCCTCTCTGAAATCAATAAATATATTTTAAGAAAATACCTACAGAAGTCTTTGCACTATTTTTGCAACTTTTGTATGTTGTTTGAAATTATATCAAATTAAAAAGTAAATAAAGCATCCAGCCGTCACGCCCCCAAAATTGGGCCTTCCTCACCCAGCACATGTCCCCGCGGATGGAGCTTGGCCGCATGGCCTCTGTGTGCCCTCCACCATCACCCCAAACAGCTGGAAAGGTAGGAAGGTCTCGAGTCTGGGGGCCAGGTCCTGCCAGCTGGCCCTAGCGGCCTCTGATTGTCACCCACCTAAACAGGACTTTTTTTTTTTTAATATATTTTTATTGATTTCAGAGAGGAAGGAAGAGGGAGGGAGAGATAGAAACATCAATGATGAGAGAGAATCATGGATCAACTGCCTCCTGCACACCCCCCGCTGGGGATCGAGCCTGCAACTCAGGCATGTGCCCTGACTGGAATCAAACCTGAGACCCTTCAGTCCACAGGCCGGCACTCTATCCACTGAGCCAAACCAGCCAGGACTAAACAGAACTTTAATACCAGGCCCTGGCCCCCAAGGACCCTAACGGTGGCCCATTCATGGGCCTGCCCACCCAGCCATCAGGTCACACCCTGGCCAGGAGCAAGGAGGTGCCTGAGTCTATGGGTGGGAGCACTCCAGCTTCGCCTGGGGAAGTGCAGCCACAAGGGCCTCTTAAACTCGTCCTTTCTTGTGGGGCCATGGGGAGAAGGTCATGGGAGCCAGGAAGGGGCATCTGACCTCGAGGTCTCGATGCAAGGAGGTCCACACCAGGCAGGGGTGCTGCTAGCTGCTGTCTCTGTCCCAACCCCACAGCATCTCTGCACCTGTGGGTGCCACCCCACACTCTGACCCACCTGGAGCTGAGGTGAGCAAGGTGAAGATTCAGGATAGTCCCCAAGCCGCTGGGGGAGGAGCCCCCACCCCCATCCCACCCAGGGCTCTTTCTGAGTCTGGCAGCTCCTCGAAGGACCTCTCCTGGCCAAAGGCACCTCTTCAGATTGACCCGTGGGAGGGCCACACTCAGGACGGAGGAAGCGGGTGTGGCCTTCCTGTTACTAGACAGGAAGCGGGCCAGGCGGCTGCCTCAGGTCTGCCTTGGGCTGCTGGGAGTGTGTGGGTTCTTGACTTTGAGCAGGGAAGATTTAACAAGATGAGTCCAGATGGCCTTGGCCAGTTTGGCTCAGTGGACAGAGCATCGGCCTGCGGACTGAAGGGTCCCGGGTTCGATTCTGGTCAAGGGCATATGCCTGGGTTGCAGACTCAGTCTCCAGTGGGGAGCGTGCAGGAGGCAGCCGATCAATGAGTCTATCTCATCACTGATGTTTCTATCTCTCTCCCTCTCCCTTCCTCTCTGAAATAAAAAAAAAGACATATGTTTTAAAAAACAAATGAGGCCAGGTGATTTTGAGAGGACATTTATTAAAGCTGGGGACGGAAACAAGGAAGGGCTTAGGGTAGAAAGCAACAGCAGAGCCTCGGCTGGGTGGCTTTGGCCCCTAGACACGTGCGGGAAAGCCGTGGCCATGAGGGCTGCTGTGAGCTCACTGGGAGTCAGAGAAAAGGGGGGCTTTAGAGACATGTTCAGGGGGTGAGCCTGGGACCAGCTGCCACTGTCCATTGTTGCCCTGGTGGCAAGTCTAGTGGGGCCACCACTGGAGTTTGGGAGAGAAAAGTGAAGGCGCACCCGAGAGGGAGCAGGCGTGGCCGTGCGCAGGAGCTCCTGGGCGGGTCTTGTCTCGAGGGCTCTAATATGCTTTCTAAAGGCAAGGATTTTAGGGGCGGTCCTAGGGAAGGGCCTCACAGAATATTCATCAGCTTTATGATGATTTAAAACCAGATGCAGTCCTAAACGGTTTGGCTCAGTGGATAGAGCGTGGGCCTGCGGACTGAAGGGTCCCGGATTCGATTCCGGTCAAGGGCATGTGCCTTGGCTGTGGGCACATCCCCACTGGGGGGTGTGCAAGAGGCAGCTGATCGATGTTTCTCTCTCATCGATGTTTCTAACTATTCCCTCTCCCTTCTTCTCTGTAAAAAATCAATAAAAATATTAAAACAAACAAACAAAAAAACGAGATGCACTCCGCTGACCTCACCCTTCCTTGGTGTGGCTGGCACAAATGGCACTACTTGGGTTTCTGGTATGAGAAGTGTAAAACATTTACTCTTAGCGGCCTTGGTTAGGAAAGATGGGATTTGCAGTTGACTGGATGGCTATAAATCGCTTGGCCATTTAAACTATTTGTCTCAGCTTTGGCAGGTTTACCCAGTGGGTAGAGCATCGGCCTGCAGACCGAGGGATCTTGGGTTCCACCTGGTCACAGGCACCTACCTCGCTTGCAGGCTTGCTCTCAGCCCCCAGTAGGATTGTGGACAGGAGTCAACCAGTCGATGTTTCTTTCTCACATCAATGTTTCTCTCTCCTCCCCTCCCCCCTCCTTCTCCTTCCCTTTCAGTCTCTCTGGAAATCAATGGAAAAAATATCCTCGGGTGAGGATTAAAACACACACACACAACACAAACTCTCTGTCCCAGTTTCCCTATTCCACTTGTCCTGGCTCACTAACCCGTCTCATTCCCACGTGAGGAGGATGCAGTCGCACCCTCCTGCTTGGGGTAGGTCTGGAGAGGCAGCAGGCCTGGCTCTGCCCCACCCTCTGCCCGGCACCTGACCTCTGTGCACCCAGCCCTGCAGACTCGGCCTTGACCTCCGCCCACTCTGGCGCTCTGTCCCCCGCCCGCCCACAGGATGCAAGGCTGGGCCTCTGTGCCAGAGCCTACTCTCCTCCCTGGAACAGGGGCGGGACGTGGCAGGCTTCTGACGCCAGAGGTTCAAGTCCACCCTCCTGGCCTCCGGGCCTCACCCCGTCACCTCCCAGCCAGGCCGCTCAGAGCCAGGTGCCTGCAGGACCTGCCCACCCGGGGGATTGGTCACTGATGGGGGACAGTTACTGCACACATGGCCCTGGGTGGGCTGGGGACTCAGGGCTCCTCTTCTGAAATTCAGCAGGCGGGGGAAGGGCAGTAGACAGACCAACAGGCCCAACCTGTGGCCAGTGGACTTCTTGAAAGGCCCTGAAGCAGGGGAAGGCCCGCCCCCAGCAGAAGGTGCTGGACTCTGAGTGAGCGAGGGAGAACCAAGGATGGGACCTGCCTCACGACACCACCACAACATGTTGCTCAAGGCGGGTCAGCGCTGTACTGCCAGCCGCAAGGCTTGAAAGCAGAAGTCTTCTCAGCCCTGGGGGCAAGTGCTTCTTACGCAAAGCACACACATAAAAGAAAAGGCTGAGAAACAGGGTTTCATAACCTCCCACAGGTTCCGCTGTGCAGACGCCGCAGTGAGGAGAGGAACAGAGCCAGGCCGCGAGGTGTTCGGAAGGGGGTCTGATGAGAACTGGCGCAGAGCACTGTGAGCCTCAAAACTCAGTAATTTTTTAAAAGCTCTGTTTTCTTTTCTTTTTTTTTTATTGCTTAAAGTATTACAAAGGGTATTACATATGTGTCCATTTTTTCCCCCCGCCCTAGACAGTCCCCTAGCCTCCCCTATCCCCCGGTGTCTTATGTCCATTGGGTATGCTTATATGCATGCATACAAGTCCTTTGGTTGATCTCTTACCCCCCTACCTCCTGCACCCACCCTCCCTGGCCTTCCCGCTGCAGTTTGACAATCTGTTTGAGGCAGCTCTGCCTCTGTATCTATTATTGTTCAAAAGTTTATAATGGTCTCTCTTATCCATGAATGAGTGAGATCATGTGGTACTTTTCCTTCATTGACTGGCTTATTTCACTTAGCATAATGCTCTCCAGTTCCATCCATGCCGTTGCAAATGGTAAGAGTTCCTTCCTTTTTACAGCAGCATAGTATTCCATCGTGTAGATGTACCTTCTTTTTTATTATTAAGTATATATTTATTGATTTCAGAGAGGAAGAGAGAGGCAAAGAGAGATAGAAACATCAATGATGAGAAAGCATCATGGATCAGCTGCCTCCCGCAAGCACCTTACTGGGGATTGAGCCCGCAACTAGGGCATGTGCCCCTGACCAGAGTCAAACCCAGGACCCTTCCGTCTGCAGGCCGACACTCTATCCACTGAGCCAAACCGGCCAGGGCAAAGCCCAGTTTTCTTAAAATGAGCAAAATAGTTGAACAGACACTTCATATGGGAAAATACACGAATGGCCATAAGCACATTAAAACAGGGCCCACATAGCAGGTCAGCAGGGCAATGCCCCTGGAACCCATTCAAATGACCGTACAGAAAGGCTGAGCAACAAATGACCCCAAAACTCAGCGGCATAAAACAAGCATGTATGACGCGCACAAGTTCTGTGGGACCGGCGAGGACCGCGAGTCTCTGCTCGATGTCCAGAAGATGTGGCCCTGTGGCTGGTCACCTGAGGTGCCTCACTGCATGGCTGTCACCTGGGCTGGGCGTGGGCGTGGAGGGAGCTGCTGCACATATGTCTCCATCTCTATGCGGTCTCTCCACGGTGGCAGCTCCTGCTCCAGAATGGGCGTGTTGACAGAGACAGAGAGAGAAAGAGACGGTGACTGTGACAGAGGCAGAGAGACAGAGAGACACACAGAGACAGAGAGAGACGGAGGGAATGAGAACAGCACGGACACTCTTGCCTTTCCTCATCCATCCTGAGAAGTCACGCAGCAGGACATCTGCCACGTCCGTGTCATCAGCATGAGCCACGAGGGCCAGCCCACACCAAGAGAAAGGAAACTGAGCTTCACATTCTGTGGGAGGAGAATGAGAATGTGTGGCCAGGTTTAAAGCCACACACAGAGGCGAGCAGAGAGCCACCCACGCAGCAGGGGCAGAGGCAGAGCCAGCCCAGAGACGCACACAGTGACTTTCAAACTTCTGGACCAGGGTCTTCAAGTGACGTTTCCCAAAGCACTCCCTATCCTCCCCGAGGTGCGCCCCCGCTCCTCCGTGCTTAGAAAACAACTCCCTGAGGTGCGCTACATCCTGTTTGAAAAGTACTAACCAGGAAGCTATATCAACTCCTAAGGTGTACGTGCCTAATACCTAACCGTAAGTATATACAGCACCCAACTTGGTCTGTAGAGTCAACACAATCCCCCTCAGAACCCAGCCTGTTATGTGGTGGATATGGACCAACTGATTCTAAAGTTTACATGGAGGCGAAAGACCCAGAGCAGCCAAGGAAACCATGAAGGAGTCCTAGCTGGTTTGGCTCAGTGGATAGAGCATCAGCCTGTGGATTGAAGGGTCCCGGGTTCAAGTCAAAGGCGCGTACCAGTTGCGGCTCAATCCCCAGCCCTGGTTAGGGCACATGTGGGAGGCAACCAATCGATATGTCTCTCTCACATTGATGTTTCTCTCTCTCCCCCTCCTTTCCACTCTCTCTAAAAATCAATGGAAAAATATCCTCAAGTGAGGATGAACAAAAGAAAATAATAAAAAAGAATAAAGGTGAAGAACAGAGTTGGAGGACTGACACCACTGACTGTAAAGCTACAGTGATCAAGACAGCGTGGTTACTGGTGAAAGAACAGACACATAGACCAACAGAGCAGGACAGAGAGCCCAGAAATAGAGCCCGTAAATATGGTCAGCTGACCTCGACAAAGGAGCAACGGCAGCTCAATGGAGAGAGGACAGTCTCCTCGACAAGTGGTGCTGGAAGTGCTGGACAGCCACATGCAAAACAAGGATCTGCACGCAGAATTAACCCAAAACGGACCACAGACCTAAACGTAAAACGCAGAACTATAAAACTCCTGAACGTATCACAGGAGAAAACCTAGAGGACCTCGGGTTTGGAGGTGACTTTTTACAACAAAGGCACGACCCAGGAAGGAGAAAAGTGATGAGCTGACCTTAATTAAAATTCAACACTTCTGCTCTACAAAAACAATACCGAGAGAATGAGAAGACATCCACGGAGAGGAGAGGTAGTTGCAAAAGACACATCTGATGCAGGACTGTTCTCCAAAAGATACAAAGAATTCTAAACCCAGAAAGAAAACAATGAACCCGATTAAAAATGGGCCCAGACCTTCCCAGACCCCTCACCAAATAGATACACAGATGACGGGTAACCAAATGAAAAGATGCTCCGCGTCCTAGTCATCAGGGAAACGGAAATGAAACAATGAGATCCCACTGCACACCCGTCAGAACGGCCAAAACCCAGAGCACTGACAACACCAAGTGCCGGCGAGGAGCGGAGCAGCGGGAACCCCCCTTCACTGCTGGTGGGAAGGCAGGGGCGCAGCCACTTTGGAAGACAGCTGGGTGGTCTCTTACCAAACTGAACAGACTTGTGGGACCCAGCAGTCACACTCCCTGCTATTTACCCAAAGGAGCTGAAAGCTGATGTCCACCCAAAACCTGCCCACCGACATTTACAGCAGCTGTGTTCTTGATTGACAGGACGGGAAGCAGCCCAGGCGTCCTTCCGCAGGTGGGTGGGTGAATCACCGTGGTCCACCCAGACGGGGATATTATTTACACCGAAAAAAATAAGCTGTTAGGCCATGAAGAGACACAGAAGAACGTGAAATGCATGACTAAATGACAGAAACCAATTGAAAAGGCTACAGGCTGTGTGACTCCAGCTGTGCGACATGGGGAAAAGGCAGCGCTGTGCAGACAGTGAAGACCATGGTGGCCAGGGGCTGGGGGGAGGGATGGACAAGGGGGGCACAGAGGATTTTAGGGCCGTGAAACTACTCTGTGTGGTACTCTGATGGTGGGCACATGTCGTAACACATTTGTCCAGACCCACAGAACCTACAACCCCGAGAGTGACCCCAGTGCACACCGTGGGCTCTGGGTGCTGATGTCAATGCAGGGTCACTGACTGTTACAAATGCCCCGTCGGGGGGCACATTGATAACGGAGGTGAGCATGGGGACAGGGGCTACAGGGAACTCTCTGTACTTTCCTCTCAATTTTGCTATGAACCTAAACCCAAAAGATAAACCTAAAGATAAAGGGAGATTGTTGTTCACCTTCCCGAGAAACCCTGTCGAGCTCACCAAAGAATAAACATAGGAACACAGTTAATAAGCTTGGTCCAACAGATAAACACAAACACCGCACACGCTCAGCCGGGAGGAAGTGACAGGAGCTGTGTGGCTCCTGGGAGCCCAGGGCGGGGCTCAGGGGGCCCTGCTGTTCAGTCTGACAGCTGATGTGGCTGAGGGTGTGGAAGCTGAGGACCAGTTAGAGGGCGGCTGCCCCCTGCTGGCCGGGGACTGCAGACGAGGATGCACGTGGGAGAGCTCCGAGGCACCTGGCTGGGAGATGTCACCCCTCCTGAGACAGGAAAACAGGAGGCGGGCATGGCCTCAGGGCTGCTGGGGCTGAGGGACATTCGAGAGCCGGGAACCAAGAGGCAGAGGCTGGAGACGTGAAGGGAGGCCAGGCCCAGTGCCCCTGCTCCCTCTTGAGGAGACCTGGCATCTGGGCACTCATTGGTGAGCGCCGACTGCATCCAAAGCTCCAAGGTCCTTGGGGATGAGCCTGCTGATAGGCCTGCAGCAGCCCGGAGGAGAGGCCGCAGGAGGCTGCACCTGCGCCCTCCGCCTCTTCAGTACACCTCCGGAGCTCAGTGAGCTGGGGTTTGAGGGTGTTCTGCAAACCACTAGAGGGTAGGAATCAAGTTGTGGGGGTTTGCCTTCCCCACCGCTGGCAGCCCGGACTCCCGGCCTTCAAGACCCCACCCTCTGCCGTCGTCCTCCCTCCCCAGGGCTCAACTGGATACTTCTCTTCAGTTACTGTCCAGCCCAGGGCTGCAGGGACCAGCGCATACCTGGGGCCACACCCCGGCGCTGGGCCTTGGGAGGAAAAAACATCCTCCTTGGAGTCAGGTCCTCATTCCCTCGGCCCAGGTGCTGGTTGCAGTGAGTCCCCACTGGGCACCCGCCCTTTGGGCAGGCAGTGCTTCTCTGAGCTCATCCGCGACGCAGTAAATAAGGAGCTAGCCGTGCCCACCCCTCACAACTCTGGGCTGCCACCATGCACCCTTGACAGACAGACACAAATTATGAAACATGTTTTTATTTTAGATCAAAGTACCGAGCAGATCCTTGCAAAACAACATACAAAGTAGGACTCAGATGCTTGTTCCCCAAGCTGCCCCTGAGCACCAGTGAGAAAACCAAGCCTACTGATCGCTTTCCCCAACCAGAGCACAGGCCAGCACGCCCCACCAGGAGGGGCAGTGTGGTGGGTGTGGCGACCCCTCCCCAGCAGCTGGGGCCCCTGGAGGATGGTGGGTCCCTCCCGGCACAGGGTGCGCGGCTGGTCGTTAACCTGAGCTGCCTCTCTGTGTGTATGGCTCTGAAGTGAACTCTCCCCGGCCTGGTCTGAGACCAGCGAAAGGGCTGGAAGGGGGTGGATGTGACTTTGACAAAGGCTCCAGGGCCAGATGAGGCTTCGTTAGGAAACGGAGCTGATGCAGACCGGGATGCTGGGCCTGCCCACCTAACAGGACTCATGACTCAATCAAGACGTACTTAAGAAAAACTGCAGACACGGACAAGAAAGTAAACATGAGGAAACCAGCAGACCCTTGAAAAAAGCAAAAAAAACTAACAGAGAAAACAAAGACAGCCTCAGTAGCTCCACGTGGGCGAGGCCACTGAGGTAGGGTCTGGGGCACTGGATGGATGGAGGGATGGAAGGATAGACGGAGCCCAGTTCCCTTCAAAGCAGGGAGCGGGGGGCCTCTCCATGAGGAGGACTCCGGAGAAGCATCCTCAGCGGGTCCCTGATGCTCAAGGGGCTCAGGCCGTCCTTGGGGACCTGTGCACGGCCCCGTCAGTCTACCTGATGCCTCCAAAGTCAGACCTGTGCGGACCACAGACAGCCCTCCAGTGAGCATCTGGGCGTCCGCCTTGAACCTGCGCTGGCCCTGGCTGTGCCCAATGGCGGTTTCCCCACACGCCCTAGAGCAACAGGCACAGCATCTCCAGGTGGGGGTCCCAAGAGGTGGGGCTCCTGGGTCTGAGGAGGTCATGCTGGCCCCGTCAGCATGTTGAACACGGGGCGAATGGAAGGTGCGCCCCGCCCTCCCGTCTTGCTCCGTTTACGCCCTCACCCCCAGGACCCAAGTGGCAGGACCTCCAGCCCTCGGTCACCTTCACGCAGGCGGTCCCAACAGCCACCTGTACACACTCTGGAATCCAGAGCAGACTCCGGAAGCCTAGGCACTCGGCATTGTTTGGGTTGAAAAAGCTATAAATCAGACTCTTCCTAGAAGCCCACTAAACAGCTCACAGGAGCACGCAGGGTGTGTGTGGGGCAGCCCTGAGCGCCAAGCATCTGCAGGCAGGTGGGCAGGGGCAGGGAAGCTCGTGCTGCTGGGCCCCTGAGCCCCTCTGCTCAGGCGGGTGCCCTCAAGTCTGCACCCTATACCCCAGGAGCCAGAGCCCCCAGACCTGAGCCCTGTGTCGACCTGACACCCACCCACACCTGTTCCCGAGACAGGAGAGCAGAGTGCCCACCACACTAACCTACAGAAAACTGTGGGAAGAAATCAAATCCATAGGATCCATGGCTTTCCACCTTGGGGATGGTCCCCAAGGCCTGTGCTAATGGCGTGCCCAGCCATGCAGCGCAGCAGGCCCACCCTCAGTGTTGCCTGCTGTTCCGGCTGCAGCGAGGCCTGCACGTCCTCTCGTCTGGCTCCTGGTTGGGCCCAACGTGTAAACAGTATTAATAAGCAACAGATGGAAAAATATATTTCCCAAGAAAATGGGGAAGTGCAGAACTCAAAGTCCAGCGGACGTCACAAGTTGCTGTCACCTTCTGCCCCTCTCTCCTCTCGATCCATTTTGATGTTTCCTTTCTTTGGTTCAGCAGCCCCATGTGATGCGCTGTGGCCTGAGGAGAGGGGCCAGTCCCGTGCCCACCAGGGGCCTCACCCTCTGCCAGTGACTACTTGTGCTCGTGGCCCTCAGCCATGGCGGCCACCTCGATGGTGGCTGTGTGCTCCTCGGGCCCCGGGGCAGCCATGGTGCCCTCCACGGCCCCTGTGGGCACTGTCACAATGGTGCTGCCCCCGGGTGACACCTGGGCCACGTTCTGCAGGGCGGGGCCCAGGCCCGGCAGGGTGAGCAGCTGCAGGGGGCTGACCACCTTGACCACAGTGCTGCCGTCCTGCATGGCGGCCGTACTCAGGACCGTGAGGCTGGATGCGTCCGGGTGGATCTCCACCGTGCCAGGGAAGGAGGTGCCTGACGAGGCCAGCACCGTGTAGCCCCCAAGCAGCGGCGAGGCAGGAGAGCTGGTGGAAGCCGCCTGGGGGCAGCCCTTGCCCAGCACGGGGGAAGGTAGGGTAGACATCACTTTGCCGATTGGCACGCTGGTCAGCTGGGAGATGGGCACGCTGGGGCTGAGGGCAATCTGGGCGGACTGGGTGAGCACTTGCGAGGCGATGGCAGCCGGCCCGGATGTGGCCCTGGCGAGCCGGGGCCGCTTTATGGGGGGCGGCAGGGACACGGGCGTTAACGTCATGAGCACGTTGCTGAGGTGCTGGGACTTGTGCTTCAATTCCTTGGCCCGTCGGCGGTGCTCGTCACACTGCTGCTCCAGGGCTGCAGGGACAGGACAGAGCGTCACTGCGGGGACGGGGACAGGCACCACTGTCAGGGAAGGGAGTGTCAGACCACACACAGCCTGCCCCTCCGAGCTGCCACACATTCCAATCCACTACATTGTGCATGGAGAGCTGCTCTCGTGGTATTAGGTATAAACTAGGTCAAAGCAGCACATGTAGCCAGCCAGCTCTACACACACATCTGCACCCCCACAGGTACATCCATTCACACGCATGCGCACGCACACACATGCACACCCCGCATGTCCAGACACCGAGGGGTGCTGGGAAAGACGGGCACAGCTGGCACAAACTGGGCTCAGGGTCACGGTCTGTCTTTTCACATCTCTGCCGTCTCCTCTTGTGAACAGCCACGCAGTGAGTCACAAGCTCCACGGTTGGAGCCTCAGTGCCCCTGCTGACAATGCAAGCGCCCTCTTGTCCTGCGCGGACTCCGGGCCCCGCACCAGGGATGGAGGCCCCACGCACCGGCCAGGTCGCGGGCATACTGCTCCCGCGAGCGGTCCATCTGGCACTTGTGGCCGGCCAGCACCTTCTTCACCAGGTCCAGCATGCCGAAGTTCTGCACAATGTTGTTGAGCAGCACGGCGTCTGAGGGTGAGACGGGCAGTGAGGACGGCTGGCCAACAGGACACAGTGGAGGCCCCTTCCACCACCAGAAGCTGGGCCTCGGCAGGCACAATCCTGAGTCAAGGAGGGGCCTGGAGGAGCAGGACTAGCTGCCCACTCCCTGCAGAAACTGCTGGGCTCAGCCCAGAGCTATCAGGAGCAGGCAACGCCCACTGCGGCCTGAGCCAACCAACCACCAGCCCTGCTCTGCAGGAAGGGGCCCCGCAGGCAGTGCCCTCACCTTGGAGCTGCAGAGGGGGGTCCTGCACCCGCTGCTGCAGGCCTTTCATGGTCTCCACCATCTCCTGGTGGAACTCCTGTATGACCTCCTCCAGCAGGCCTGCATCCTTGAGCCCTCGCCAGAAGGCAAATGTGTCATCTGCGAGGGAAGAAGAGGCTCAAACAGCAGGAAGTCCTGACCCAGCCCACGGGAGGACACAAATCTGGGGTCAGCGGGGTTGCCCTTTCGAGCTGGGCAACAGCTCAGAGCTGTCAGGCCAGTGGGCCAGCCCAGCAGGGGACACAGCCTCCAAATACACATGCTGTCCACAGGCACAGCTCCCTGTTCAGTCCCGTTCTCCATGGGGCCCCGCCCCAGGCCCCACCCAGAAGCCCACAGGAAGGACCCTGTACCTCCGATGGTCGTGGTCCAGTCACCGGAGTCCTCGCAGGTCTCTATGGTGATGGTAGCAGGAGACCCGTTCACTGCAACCAAGACGGAAGCAGATGAGCCCGCCTGCCTGGCTGCAAAGCGGCCTCCATGCCGCCTCACGCAGCTGACAAGCACAGGCCCTGGTGCAGAGGGCCCACTGCCTCGCACTTGGATTGTACTTTCCACTGTCCAATAGCAGGCACCGCAGCACATACAGAGCAGAAAGAACCGACAGGACCTCGTAGGCCCACAACCCAGTCCAAAACCTCAACACTGGCTCCAAGGGTCAGCGAGCCTGGGCTGCACAGCGGGGTCCTGCCACTCGCTCGGCTGGGTCTGTGCCCCGATTCCTCCCTCCCGTCTGCTTCACCGACACCAACACATATCTCAGTGTCTCTCCATGTGCAGTTTCCAATCAAAAGAGGCGAAGCTCTGGGGGACACGAGCTGCCACTCGGCCTCTAGGGCCTGCTGCACATGGTCATGGACAAAGGGGCATCTGGCCATTTGTGGCTGCTTTTGATAAAGCCCTGGCTTCATAGAGACCCGGCTTACAAACAAGCCGGCGACTGGCTAATGTTTGCGCTAGCTTTTCAACCTGCCACGTCCACACCCAACAAAGACATGGTGCTGGGAATGTCACGTGCTTGGAGCAAACCTGTTCCTCGGTCAGGCTGACAGGTCTCCCACGAGCTGCACAGGAGACTCGGGCCGAGGAAGCCACTGCATGGGTGAAGTTTAAGTAAAGCAACAGACAGCGCTGTCCGGACCAGGAAGGGACGAGAGTCCCAAGAGCTAAATCCTGACCGGATGTGGCCTGTGCCAACACGGTGGGCACTAACTGGCACACTCAGAGACTGGTCCTTCCTCAGAGATCAGTCACCCCATGGTGACCCCCAGGTCACCCTACTATCACAACAGCTATGGGCCCCACAGGAGTGGGATGTGTGTTTGGATGAGTCCCCGGGGCGGGGGTGGGGAGGGGTCTCTGTGGTGGCCCAGCCCCTCCACACTGTCTGACGGCAGCACCTGGTACTCACACAGACCACCGGCAGCACCGCTAGCAGCTTGGCCAGGACTCGGGGCAGGTCTGGATGACAACCGCCCCACACGGCCGCCCAGCCTCACTCTCCTCCCTCCAGTACAGGCCATGCTCCCTCAAATGCCCACCATCTCGTCAGCAGAAAGGACAGTCCCTGGCCACATGCAGCGCCCAGACTGACCCCGTGCACTGATAGTGTAGAGACAATGCAAGTGACATCACTGGAAACACACCACAAAATTATCACCAGGCAATCTGAAGGGGGAGCTCAGGACCTGGTTCTGCTCTTAGATTTCAAAAAATCTATATTCACAAAGTTGGAATGAGTTCAAGGGTATTCCGTACCCCTGAGTGAGCACCAGACATCACCGTGAGTGCGTCACAAAGGCGTCAGAGCCCAAGGGGCAGGAAGGCACACACAGCTGAGCACCAAGTGCTGCAGGAGTGCAGGTCCCACCAGGTGCAGCTGCAGGGGCAGCTGTGGGGGCAGGGAGCACCTTGCAGGTCAGAGGTGCAGGTGGGCCCTGGACAGTGGCTTCAACAATCTTTATGTCCTCCTACGTAGGAGTTTCTATGTTTTATAACAAACGTGGCTTAAAAAGGAAAAGTGCTTGAATCGTCCCTGCCAATGAAATATCAGTTCAGACTTCTACAGTGAGGGAGGAGGTAGCCACTGACCACAGGGCCCAGGGGCCCAGTTGCCCGGTTGCCCGAGCTGAGGGGCACATCCGCACATCCAACTCCGTGGCCAGCAGCAGAGGGGCTGGGTGACACCGAGCAGGCGTGGCACATACCATCAGCCGTGGCAGGTGTGAGTGGAAGGTACTCAGCCGATGTGGGGCTACTCAGGGACACGCGGGCGCCCGAGAGGTCGATCTTGGTGCTGCGGCAGGTGTTGGAGCAGACCTTGTCGTGCTGGTAGAAGTCCAGCTCCCCGGAGTCCATGATCTTCCTGTGCAGGAGACAAGCACCCTATGTGTGCCTGCGCCATGGCCAGGCCATCTGCGCAAATGACTGGACCCAAACATATCGCTCAACCCCCCACTAGGGCGACCTCAGGTCCCAGGAGAGGTAGCCCAGGCCATGTCGGGAGGCCAAAGGAAGCTCCCTGACAGGCTTGTCCAATAGCCTAGCACAAAGTTCTGGGTTCGTGAGTGGACTCACTGCAGCCAGGCATGTGGCCCTGACCACAGGAAGTGAGACGCAGTGGCTGGTGCCCTGGGGGAATAGTGAGGCCGCAGGAGAGCAGACCCACGGTGCACAAAGGTGCTTTCAGTGACACAGGCTGGCAGGTAGGCGGGTAAGAACCTGCCAGGAGAAGCCTCGTGGCTCTGAGTTCCCGCTGCAAAGTCGAGCTGAGCATCAGATGCTCCACAGGGCCTCCTGCCTCCCTCACTGCGGGCTCCATGGTTGCACCGACCTTCCTTCAGTGAAATGGGCCATCGCCTTCCCACAGCTCTGATACCCAGACACTTTATAGAAAGCCAGGGACCCCTGGATGGGTTTAGGGAGAGCCATGAGCACCGTGGGCCCGCCTGCTGGAGGGCAGGAGACATGCCAGCTGCTGGTCCCTGGCCTCGAGTATCTGCCTCTCTAAGGCCAGACTGTGGTTCACAAGGAGTGACCAGGGCCATGGTCAGGGCTCCACGTGAGGGCCACAGGCGCTCCTGCAGCACCACATGTGGCCAAGGACAGCAAGACCCATCCTCTGGGGGGAAACTATGAAGGACGGCATCCCCGTCAGCAGCAAAGTAACCCAATCTAGCGACACCAGACACGGCGAGACTCGTCTCTGCACGGACATGCTGTGGGGGCCGTGGGGCGAGTAGGGCAGAGGGCAGGGACAGACCAGTAGGGGTGCTCCTCCCAATCAGGGACAAGTTGTGACACCAAAACAGGAACTATTGATACGTGAGAACCAGGAGGCGACATTCCCGAGGCTGTGGATGTGAAGGCTTAAGTCAGCAGGGGTCAGAAGGCCTCCCCCCCGGGGCACCCGTGGAGCAGACACGGGCAAGAGCCCCAAGCAGAAGAGCGAGAGCCCATGCCAGGCTGCCAGGGCCCCAGGGCTTCAGAATGGACGCCGGTGTGGAGAGCCAGGAGCTGCTGGGGGCCCTGACTCCTAATGAGTGTCCAAGGGCAGGGAGTCTCTGAGGACAGAGGGCGCTCCTTACCAAGGGCAGAGCGCAGCCCAGCACACCCGCTCCTCATCACAGGGTGGCCACGGTCCAGACCAAGACCCTCTGCAAACTCACTGGCACCAAGGGCCAAGCAGACTGACACGCAGCCGCCAAACGCAGACACAGCCTGAACAGGCAGACCCCACAGAGCCAGAGGACAGTGTCTAGACAACTGGCCAGGTGAACACGCACCGTAGGTTAAAGACGGGGCTCTTGACACACACTCCCAGGTCTGAGGACACCACCCACCAGTGAGCTGGGCGCTCTGCATGCGCAGCGGGAAAGCTGGCTGAGATGAGCCAGCGCCTGTCTGATGTGCAGACGCTGTGCCACACCACAGGGCCTCCCGGTAAGACACGGCGGGCTCTGAACGAGACAACCACGGGAGGCCCACCTGAGCATGATGCCGTTCATCCGGATGGCCCTCTTCCAGTCCTTCAGGGTGGACTTGCCGGCCAGGTGCACAAACTCCTTGGGGCTGATGACATGCTCATCATACTGTAGAGGGAACACAGCAGAGCAGTCAGGATGGCACCTCCCACCACCGGTGCTCCCGCCTGACCCTTCCGCAGCACAGCACGGCCTAGGAAAGGGATGCAGGATGGAGGCAGAGCCACAGGCCCACTCTCAATCCGACACAGGACTCGGCCTGTAGCAACGTTGGCTTGGGGAAAGGACAGCTCAGGTGAAACAAGGTGTGGCCCTCCTCCCTGCACAGGGCTCGCACACTCCAGGCAGGACCCAGTCTATCGCACATATAAACTATTCTATAATTAAATTATACCTCTATCATGTCAAAATAACACAGGATGCAATGTACAGGGGAGCAGTGAACATCCCCTGTGGCCGCCCCATCCCACCTCCAATACTGTCCCTCGGTGACACACACCCGTCCATGCTGAAGCCAGGGAGTGTCCTCCCTGCATACAGGCTCTGGGCCTGGTACTCCCACCATGGCTGGAATCCAGAGGCCCAAGAACATAAAATATCCTATTCAGTCTTATTAAACGAGCAATCATGGGAACTCAAGAATCAAAATAAAACTATATTTACTTAGAAAACAAGCAGGCTGGGGATGGGTGGGTCAGCAGGTCTCGGCAGAGGCAGAAAAGGAAGTTCCAGCCGTGGCCTGGACACCCCACTGGTCAAGCTCAGGTTACCCAGCCGCCTCCTATCTCAATCAGACATAGGTTGGTCATGGCCAGTGAGGCCAACCTGGGAACTCCTACCAATGGAGGTAATTTTCCCACGTTCCTGAGCAGGTCCCCTTTCTCTCACTGAGTCCAGGGAGAGCTGACCCACACCCACCTGGTCGGGGACACAGACACAGCCCACGTAGGTAGCGTCCAGAGCTTTGTGGTCCTACTCAAGCCCGTGCCCGGCGGCCACGCATTTGATCCTGTCAGAATCTCCCTAAGACATGTTACTGATGTTGCAGCGTCTGTCACACTGCGATTTACCAGTTTCCACTCCTTTGCTCTTCACGCCTTCCTTCGCCTACAGCTCCTGTCTGATCACCTGCCTGAACCACTCGGCCCTCGACCCTGAGCTGGAATCAGCGGCTGGGAAGCAATCATCTTACTTTATTCATCTCCCTGAAGTGGGTGCAGAGCTCTCCTGCACTTCGGTGCTGAGCACTGGGAGCTGGGTGGTGTGTTTCTGACCAGAAGTTTCCGCAGGAGCTTCACTCTCGCTTACGTCACGGAGCCCAGGAGAAGCCTGTTTCCTTGCACCTTCTGCTTGAGGTCAGCTTCCCAGTGAGGACAAGCTTCACAACTGCTTCCTGACAAGGTTCTCCCCAGAACCACGCACCAAGCTCAGGAAATTGCCACGCACATGTGACCTCACCCGAGGCAGCAGGAACCTTCACAGTGTCCCAGTGACGACCACTAGAGCCACTGCCTCTGCGATGCAGGCCCCAGCCCAGGCTGTGCTGTGCCTGCCTGTCAGTCTCATCCCCTTGAACCGGAGCAGCACCTGGCATCCCATCCTCGCCATCTTTGCAGCGTGCGGGCCATTGTGTTGTAGCCTGCCCCTCAGTCCTGCCCGCCCCGCCACCAGCTCCCTGTGCGAGTGCTGCTGTCCCTCTGTGATCACTGCCTCGTCGATGGCGGTGTCTGACGCAAGGCTGTCACCATTTGCGGCTCCATCACCCCTAGTGCTGTTGGTTTTCTAATATGAGAGGCTTCCTATTTGACATAAATGACATGAAATACTCGGCAACCACATGGCTTGCAGGTTCTATTTTACTGGAGTTACAACCCAGACTGTCGCAGATCATGCTGCCATTCGCTTGTCCCACGGAGCAGGGGGCAGTCCCTGAGCTGGCACCAAGCTTGACTCGCATAGGCTGGGATCCCAGTCTCCTGGACTAGGACACGCTCCCTCCATCCTGGACACGTTCAGACCCGCTGTCATCTCCATGCAGCGCTCACAGACGCCTTCAAGGCCCCTGGTCCCCTTCCCCTCTCCTGCGGCTTGCCTTCCAGGTGCTTGTGTTGCCACTGCCCTCCCGTGATAAGTGGCTCTCCCCATGCTCCTCCCCGTGCCCTCAGCGAGTCCTGCCGTCCTGGAGAGCCACTCCTCCTCTGCTACCCTCGCACACGGACTGCTCCCTCCTGAGCTGCCTCTGCAAGCTCACGCTCTCACTCCTGGCCTCTCTGCAGCTATCCTGGGAGGACCCCGCCCTTGCAGCTGGCACTCAGAACCCTCACCTGCACACACTTCACATTGATGCCAGGGCACACGAACTTCCTCCAGATCAGGTTGGCTCTGCTGTCTCCACAGGTGATGGGGTACAAGATCTCGGCCTCCAGGTTCTCCCCCTCTTCATTCATCTTCACTTCTCATGAGGTGTGAGGACAGGGAAAGGGTAAGACAGAAAGTCAGTCACAACCTCTCCCAAAGCACTTCCTGCCAAAACACCTAACTACTAGCCCAGAAACCAGAAATCAGGATCCAGGAGGGGCCAGGGACAGGGCAGGGTGAGCAGGGACACCTCAGTCCCAAGTTACAGTTTCAAGTTAACTCACAATCAATTCGACAACATTTAACGACAGTTAACTACAGTAACACTAGCACAAGTGCATTAAACTATGTTCAATTGAAGAACCACTTGAAGACATAAAATCAAACTCTACTTGGGATAATTCCAGAGAAACATATTCATCCTGTTTTAGTTCTGAGGCCCTTAACGTTAGGTGTTATAAAGAACTTTCACTACCACTCACGATGGTTCTGAGCAGAGCTTCCCGCACAGCCGCAGGTGCAGACACAGCCAGGCTGCCCCCGGAAGGCCCTGCAGCCTGGCCTCCACTGGAGCCAGGCTCGGCTCTGGCCTGGAAGCCTGTCCTCTTGGGAAAAACTGTCCCACCAGCCACTGGCAGGCACCTACCTAACACGGCTTCCTTGAGCTGCGAGGACGCTGTGAAGGCAGCTGCAGCAGCCGCAGCCGCGTTCTCAGTCTCCATGTTGTCCTCACTCAGGTCGCCTCTGGAAGAGGAAGAGGGGAGACATCAGCAGGCCCCAATGACAGTGTGCGTCTCTGCTGCGCTCCGTGGCACTTCCTGTTCAGTCCAGAAGTCCAGTGGCCATGCAGGTCAGGGGACCTGCACTGATGGTCACCAAACCACAGCCCCCCAGCAGGTGCTCCTCGAGTGGGCTGTTGTGCTCACAGTTGTATCTCAGGTACCCAAAATGCTCCTGGCACGTGAAACAAATCTGTGGAGACCACCAGCACTTTGGCAGGAGTTCTACACCTCCATATCTTTAATAAAATTTTTATTCCTATTATGATTTCACATGGGTAGAGAAACTATCCAAAAATATACAATTTTAGAAAGAAGGGTCAGATCTGCAGAGACCCCATCACTGTGCACCACCGAGCAGGTGTTTATCCCAGGCCTGGGCCTGGGTCATGGTGGCGCCTGAGGTGCACAAGGATCCTAGGAAGGTGAGGGTGTTGTGGGCGACAAGAGGATCAGCATCAAAGCAGCAGCAGAGAAAGCCAGGCCCCAGGAGGGAGGCCGCCCAGGAAACGGGCACTGAGCGCACTGGCTAAGGGACCTGCAGATATGCCTCCGGCCCTGGGGCATTCCTGAGGGCAGTCAGAGCAGCACCACTGGGGGTGCAGGAAGAGGGGCAGCAGATGCAAAGGCTCTCGGAGGGCAGGTGGGGGGCCAGGTAGGGGGTCAGGAAGGAAGGGAGGGAGAACAGCAGGCTGTGGGGACATGGGCAGTGCTCAGGGAACCCCTAGAAGGAACCAACCACCCCTGCCCCGGATTTCTGGGTTCACTGGCACTGAGGTTCTACCCACCTACCCAACCCACCTCTTGCTACACACACCCGGGGTCAAACTTGCACCATGGCCTGTGCCCTGCCTTTATCCTCCTGACACGGGATCCCACCTGCTCCCTCCCCACAGGCCGGCACTGCTGACCTCAGAGCTGCCCTGAGAGCTGGGGCGGCCCAGAGGGGCCAGGGGTGCTGCCCTGCCATGTCCCCCTCTCCACTTGCCCAAAGCTTTACCTCACCTCCACCCAGGTCAGAAATGAGCTGACCGGAGATGCACGCTTGGAATCTGGTCTTTGGGACCTATTAGGAGTGCCTCCTACATAAAGAATAGCACTGGGCAAGGGCCATCCCTGACGAGGGTCATGGACTCAGAGGGGCAGCTGTCCTTTCAGGCCAGAACTCTGGAAGGCAGGGATGTGCGCAGAACAGGAAGATGGGCTCCTTCCATACAGGAGTTCCAGGGCAGTCCCAGGAAGGAAGTGAGTCAAGAGTGGGACAGGAAGCAGCATTGCAAGAGGGCCCAGCATGTAAGGAGCAGAGCCAGGTCCCTGTCACAGGCCACCTACAGGGAAACACCAAGACTAAAGGGTATCCAGGAAGCAGTCACAGGAGCAGAGGTCTCCTGCCCACGACCCCTCTGCCCTCGGTCTCACACACAACTCGGGGATGAATCCTCCCGCAGCACTAACATCCACTTTACTAAAGCAAATGTCAATCAGAGCTGCCGTCAGACGACAAACGCTACTTTCAGCCTGGCTGGTGTGGCTCAGTGGTTGAGCATCAACCTATGAACCAGGGGGTCACGGTTTGATTCCCATCAGGGCACATGCCCAGGTTGCGGGTTCGATCCCCAGTGTGGGGTGTGCAGAGGGCAGTCGATGGATGATTCTCACTCATCACTGGTGTTTCTATCCCTCTTCCTTCCTCTATGAAATCAATAAAAATGTATTTTTTTAAAAAACAACACTACTTGCTTCTCCTCACGTCACCATGGCAAAGCACTGGGTGGAGGCAGCGTGGGTGGGTTGTCACCAGTAAGGAACACTCCCAAGTTCTCCCCAAATGTCCGGCCAGGAAAGGAATCTGTACCCACAAAGTCATTAGCTCGCTTTCACTGCCCAACTTCTTCTTAAACGTGGGGCCAGAGTAAACCTCAACTTCCCACTCATAGAACATAAAATATTTCAGAGAAAGAGAAGAAACATCTCCAGGGCCCTCAGCTGCCTCCTGCCTCAGTGTCCTCCGGCCCTATGACTCGGGGGTACACAGCCAGACCCCACGAGGTTCTGCAGCTCCTCGCCCGCTCCCGGAACCTTTCTCCATGACAACACCAGACAAGTGTCCCTGGGGGTGAGGGCCCCAAGCGGAGTGCTGAGACCCTCCTTCCCTAGCGCCCCAGAAGGGAGTACATGCAGACTACCCAACATTGCCAGGTGCACAGGCCCCAGCCAGAGTGACTGCCTGGCTAGCCCATCCCCCTAGGAAGTGGCAAACACAAGTTTCAATGCACTGAGTTTTGTGGTGGTTATGCAGCCGTGTCAATGACACAGAAACTATCCGGAAGTGGGTGCTGCCACCACATTCTGGGGAAGACAGAGCAATAGGATATCCAGAGCAGGAGCAGGAGGCTACACAGGGGCTGTGCCAGGCAGTGGAGGAACCACTGGCAACAATGTAGCCACAGTCACTGAAAAGAGGGAAACACGCAAAAGGACTTGTAGCAGAGAAGGTATGAGGTGTGCACAGCTCTGTGGAGTGCAAATGCTGATGCAAGAGGAAGCTGCCCACCCTGTGGGTGCAGAGATGACAGGGAACTCGCGGTCACATGGTTTTATGTCTCCCACTTCCCACCAGGCAAAAGATTTTCAAAATAAGAAATGGCCTCAGGATAAAGATCAAATTCAAATGTGGCTGGACAATCCTCAGGTGTTCAGGCCAGGCCTGGCCAGACAAAGGACTTCTATGAGTCCCCAGGGCATGGCTTCCAAGCAGGGCGTTGGGGGGTGGGGGCTCTAACACCCCTGGAGCCAAGATGCAGATCCCAAACCAGCACAAAACCAAACCAGAAAAGCGCAGCACAGTGAATGGGTCTCAGCTGTGTGCCGGCAGGACTCAGGCCCAGCTGGGACAGGAACTGAGTGAGCCCAGGCAGCCTAGACGAGGAGACTCTCCTATGCCAGCCCCACTCCCAGATAGCAGCGTTTGCCTCCGGGAAAGGGAAGGGGCATGTTGCTGTGGACTGAACTGTGTCCCCAAATTCACATGTCGAAGCCCTAATCCCAGTGCGACTAGCTGCAGATTTGGTCTTCAGCAGGAAATGAAGGTCAAATGAGGTCAGGACGGGCCCCAATCTGAGAGGACTGTAGTGCTCAAACCAGAGGAAGAGACTGTCTCTACCAGGTGAGGCCACATGAGCCAGGGAAAGTCCTCCCCAGACACTGACCCTGCAGACCTGGATCCTGGACTTCCAGCCCCCGGGACAGTGAGAAATGACGTTTCCCCAGGGTGAGCCACCCTGTCCACGGTATTTTGTTATGGCAGTCAAGCTGATAAGGACACATGTGTTCTGGGCACTCTGGCCTGCCCCAGACAGAACTAGCGATGCTCATGAGAAGGCTCAGTGAGTCACCCCACATGCCAGGGCACAGCTGGGAAGTCGCCAGTGTGGGGCTGGGCATTCCCCATCAGGCCACGTGCCTGGGTGGGGTGATACAAAGACTGGGCTCAGTCAGACCAAAGCACCCCATGAGGTTCCTGTGGCAAGGGCTCCTCACAGCGCCCAGCACACTAGGGGTAGGCAGCGTGGTCTTTCCCACCAAGTGTCACTTCTGCCCACTGTGTTCATCAAGAACCATCTCCAATCCACAGGAAGGGGCTTGGGTGCCACCTCTGAGCAGGGTATGGGAGGTCACTGCAGAGCAAGGGTGCGGGGAAGCCCGCCCACAGAGCCACAATGACAAGCTACCAGAGAATTCAGGTGGGAAAATCCACAGGCTCAGTCACACGCGCCATCAGTCCAGCTAGAACCCAGCAAAGAGCCGGCCGCCTCACTGTGCGCGCAGGGATGGAGAATGAGCCCCGCCCGAAAGGAGTGTGCGCACAGTGGGAGGGCGGCTGGCACCCCACGCAGCAGCTGCACGCAGACTGTGAAAGCAGCGACACCCAGTGTCCTGTGTGCCCTACAGGAACTGCGCCTGGGTTGGGCCCTGGTCTAGAACTTTCCCCAAGCATCCTGTTAGACAGGGGACAGGCCAGAGCTCGCCCTTGTGGTCAGGGACATGCTGAGGTCAGTCTGAATGGGACACACTCAGGACACAGCACAGATGACCCACAGGGAGCCGGTCTACTCCAACCCCTCGAAGGCGACAGGTAGGGCTCGGCGAAAGGAAGCCAGCAGTCGGCTCACACGCCAGCTTCTTTGCCAACTAGTATTCTACATGGACATCTATTGTAAGAGATGGGGAAGAAAACGCTGTTACCATGAGGAGTATCAGGAAACTACTGGCTCTTCATTTTGAAATAATAGTTCCCAATTGTCCCTACGGCCTATCTTATCAAGAGAAACTTCAGGTGTTTTCAGAAATGAGCCCTATGACTGTGGCGACGCAGGAGTCCAGGGCAAGGACGAAGCATTATCATTGTCCTGCACACTCTGCACTGACATGGACTCAAGTCTGGTTCAGAATGGCTATGATGAAGGGAAACTCCAAAGGCCTCACACTGTGCCAGATGCCGCCATCCCATCGCCATTCCACCGCCCCCGCAAGGCACAGACCTGTCCTTACCCGTGGGCAGCCAGGTTGGTTGTCACTAGGACTGTCTTGACCTCCTCCATGCCACTGCCATCCACCGCGGTGTCGGGTGTCGTCACCACCACCACCTCCTCCATGTGCACACTGACATCTGGGGTCGCCATGCTCAGCTGAAGAGGACACCCAGGACCAAGACGTCACTCTGCCAGGACCCCAAGTCCTAGAGGAAACAACAGGCAGGGCGCAGGGTCACAAAGGTCCGCATGTCGGCACAATACAGCTCACTGTTGCTGACGAGTCGCTCTCAGTCCCAGCACACACTTTCTGACAGAAAAGACAACAGGAAAAGGGCTGTCCCGGGCTGCTACTGGTGAGGATGGACTGGCGCAACTGCCTGTCCTGGCCGCTGTGAGGGCTGAGGTCCGTGAGCAGAGCGATTGAACAGGCAGGCACCTGGGCCTGAGGACGCAGAGTCACAGCAGGTGTGGGGAAGGAGGCCCGGATCCCAGCGGACTCCCAGCAGGTGAGTCTCTGGTTGTTCCCTGTCGCGCCACCATGTCCCGGCCACATCCCAGAGCTCTGCCTAGAAAGCAGTTGCAAACGGCTGGGGAAACGGAGGGGAACCCACACAACCACCTGCAAAAGAGTCTGGAAGTTTCCTATAAAATAGGTGTGCTCCTCCTCCCACAAGACCAGCAACCCCACCTCCAGACACAACGGCCAAAATAACTGTGAGCTTGGACTCACACAGATCCACACATCCAGCTTGTGACAACACGACTCACAACAGACACAGGCAAGGGACCAGCCTACACGCCCATCAACAGCTGTCCTCACCCAAATTTCAAAAACAGAGCACTAAGTGATGTGAACACACAAAACTAAATCCCTGCCTCCACTGGCAACAAAAGTTACTTCACAGAGAACTGCTGGAGTTTAGACACCATCTTCCTCTTCCCAGTCCCTGGAGGAGCCAAAGCCCATACCCAGCTCTTGGCACCAAGCTTGGGTTCATTACTAGTGAAAACTGAGTACCAACTAATTTAGAGGTAAGATATAAAAAAGTATTTTTTAAATAGCATTCTTGGGCATAAATATCTCTCTATATATAAAAGCCTAAAGGGCTGAACGACTGAACAACTGGTCGACCAGTCAGTATGATGTGCACTGTCCACCAGGGAGCAGACGCTCAATGCAGGACCTGCCCCCTGGTGGTCAGTGCGATCCCACAGTGGGAGCGCCACTCAGCTGACCGACGGGCACCAGAAGCCAGGCTCAGAGCTCCCGGCAGTGCTACCAGGGGCAGCGGCAGCAGCAGAGATGGCAGGAGCAGCAGAGCCAGGATGAGCGGGAGTGGCGCGGCACATGGCCCAGGCTCAGGCTCCTCCCCAGCTGCCTGTCACCTGGCACACGACTACATCCCCCAAGGGGTCCTGGATTGCGAGAGGGCACAGGCCAGGCAAGGGACTCCAGCAGTGCAAGAATCCAGGCCTCTAGTATAAAAATAAGACAAAAATGTTAGTTCCTAAGATTAAGATCTAGCTTTCCATGTCTTCTACAAAATTACAAACATTTGAGAATGGGGGTCTACAGGAAGCAATCTCATCTCAAACCCTAACTGGCCCCGCCCCAGGCCTATGACTCCTTCCGTAAAAAGTCTTTGCCTCAAGCGGGCCCTGTCCATTGTTTCTGTGCATCTAGGTTCTCACACCTTTGAATTGCCCCCTTGCAGACCCTCCCTTTAAAGCTTGAGCACATAATCTTGACTATCCTGTAATCAGATCCAGGCCGGGCTATCTCCCTTCCTTCCATTCCCTTCTTAATTCCAAATGCATAAAAGAAGCTGCAGTGTATAGTCCTGAGAAGCATTTTTCTGTCTGTTGAGATCTTGCTTCCAAGCATTTCCTCTATTTGATTCCGACAAATTATTATAAAAATCCTCTGTAGGTCTGGCAGTGCTTATGTGGACACTTTCATGAAAACACCACTTGAGAGACTGCAGAGGTCATGCACCAGGCACAAGCATGATTTTTTCTCCTCTCAGTGTTCCAAATGTTTAATTAGTTGCCAACTTTTTCAAAGTTTACAAAGTTCACATTTTAAAATTTTAGATTGCCCTAGCTGGTTTGGCTTAGTGGATAGAGCATCGGGCTGTGAACTGAAGGGTCCCAGGTTCGATTCCAGCCAAGGGCACATGCCTGGGTTGCGGGCTCCATCCCCAGTAGCGGTCGGGGATGTGTAGGAAGCAGCCAATCAATGATTCTCTCTTATCATTGATGTTTCCATCTCTCTCTCCCTCTCCCTTCTTCTCTGAAATCAATAAAGAAATATATTTAAAATTTTAGATTTCCAGCTTCTCTTGGAAAATGTTGGAGTCCCTGGAGGTGGTCCTTCTAGTCCTGCCTTTCCCAGAGAATCTGGGCTTCTAGTCCAGCTGGGGTGGGCACAGATGCACCAGCTCTGGTCTCAACCATACTCTCGCCACACCCAGCGAGGGTCCCACCCAGCCAAGCTGAGCTACGTGCCTACATGTGCAGCCCCCAATTCGCAAGAATTTGTGGCTCTGAAAAAACATTTGAGCAGCCATCCTTCCCAGTTCAGACATGAAATGGCTTATTATTTTAAGGCCTAGGTTTGAATATAGTTTTATAAGTATTCTAAATTCACAGAAACCATTGCATGTTTGTACATAGATATGCAAATTCCTCTCCCGCCCAGTGTATCTCCTTACCATTTTTAAGACACTTCTCATGAAGAAATAATTTCTGGACAGTCTGCTTAATTTGTTTTTGGCATTAACTTAATCATTTGAATTTACCCTTAATAAGACTGACATCGTTTTGTGCAGTGTTGATGGGAAGTAATCTGGTACAACCACATATCTAGCCACCCCCCTTCTCGATATTCTTCTGAAGGAAATGAAATCAGACCTCCAAGATACCTGCATCACTGAGATACCTGCACCCCACGCTCACTGCAGATTTATTCAGAGTAGCCAACTATGGAAGCCACCTAAATGTCATTCAATGGGTGAGTGGATAAAAATGTGGTCCCTCCATACAATGAAATGTCAGCCTTAAAAGAGGAAACGCGGCCACCGCCTGGGTGACCTGGAGGACATTAGCCAGACAGCGGACACATGCGGGGCTCGAGTGGATGCCCAGGGGGTGTGCTCAGCCCCAGCCCGGCTTGAGTCCGTCCTGGAGGCCTGACAGCTCGCTAAGAGGGCAGAACTTGGGTCAAGTGTTTTTATCACAAATAAGAGGGTGGGAGGAAACTTCTGGAGGTGGTGGACACGATTGGTTCCAGGTGTATACTTATCTCCAAACGCAAGTTGTATACAACCATTATGTACAGTTTTTCATATGTCCAAAAAAAGAGGAAAAGGCTGATGGAATTCAAACTTGTACTTGAGGTGTCAGCAAAGAAGCAGACCTGGTTCAAGGGGCATGTCAACCACCTAAACGGAGTACAGGTTAACCGGGTGCCGGCAGGTCATTACCGGAGTGGGCGCCGGGGACTCGGCTCCCCCCGGCCGCACAGGCAGGGTTCCCGGGGGGACGTGGGGATTCGGCTCCCCCCCGGCCCGCATGGAGACACGGTTCCTGCCGAGGGGGACGCATCTGCCACCGGGGGGCCCGCGTGGATACGGCTCCCACCCGGGGGAAGGGGCCCGCGTGGACATGGCTAGCACACCCGGGTCCGGGGTCCGGGGTCCGGGGTCCGGGCGCCCGCCGCCCGCCGCCCGCCTTCCCGCAAGATGGAGGTCGACGCCACCGCCGCCGACGCCGCCTGACGCGGGCCCGTGACGCCCGTGACGCCCGTGACGCCCGCCGCGCGCCACCGCCCCTCCCCCGCTCCCCTCCCCCCGCCGTAACGTCCTGACGCTCCGCAGGGACCCCTGACTGGACGGCGGCGCGCGGCAGAGCGAGAGGCCTCGCCGCGGGGGGCGGGGGGCGCTTACCTGGGCCGCGGCCGGGCCGCTGCGGGCGCCGCCGGGCGGGCAGACGGCGGTGATGGCGGCGGGGGCAGTGGGGGCGGCCGCGGGCTCCGCTCCTTGTTGGGGATTCGGCGGCGGCGGCGGCGGCGGCGGCGGCAGCCCGGGAGCGCGCTTTCTAGTGACGCAGGCGGCGGGGCCGCGCACGTCCGGGCCAGGGCGGGCCGGAGATTTATTTGGCGTTCGGCGCGGAGCGGGCGAGGCCCAGAAATAAGGCCCGGCGGGGGCCGACGCGCGTGCGCGGTGACACCGCTGGCCGGCTCGCCCCGCGGCCCCGCCCCTGCCCGCCCGCGCACCTGCCCCGCAAACCACCTTCGTGGGCACGAGCCGAGGAAGAATTGGCAGGGAGCCTTGTTGCAGAGCCAAGGGCCGGTTCCGGGGGCGGTGAGCCGCGAAAACCTGGCGCGCGGACGGGTCCTCGGCGAGCCCCGGGAGGGCCTGCTCCCAAACGTCAGCCTGGCTCCTCCTCCCGCCGCGGTCCTGCTGAAGGCAGCCGTAGAAAGCGCCGTGATGGCGGCAGGACGGTGCCACACCGTGTTCTTGTGAGTGTTGGCCCCTGGCGACATGAGCTCATTTATTTTATTAGAATTCAGCCCGGCCGCTCCCATGCACCAGTAGGTCTCGGCTCCATTTCTAGGCGGCACAGACCCAGGCTGCAGGCTCCATTCCCAGTGGAGGGCGTGCAAGAGGCAGCCAATCAATTTTTCTCTCTCATCCATGTTTCTCTCCCTCGCCCTTTCTCTAAAATTAATAACATTTTTATTTTTTATTTATTGTTTAGAATTTAATAACATATTTTTTAAATAGATTACAATGCAGTTCCTCAGTTATAGCTGAGCCATAAAGACCCACAGATGTAGGGTTAGGGATGCTCAGAATTTCATTCGTCCTCTCGGGGTCCGGAAGAGAAGGAGGTAGGCATCACTCGGGTTTTGTGGTGTTCCTCTGACTTGTGAGCAGGTGCAATCGGCCTTGCTGTGTGAAAGGTGCAGTGGGGCCCCAGGGTGGCGGCTAGTGGGATTCACCTGCCCTCCCCCGAGCCCGGGCAGTTATGAAGCTACCTGCCCTTGGCCTGAGGACTTCCGGTGCCCTGCACATTCCTTAGTCTCCCTGGCTCCAGCTGTCAGGGTAGCGCCCAGCGGTGGCCGAGGCTGGCTGTTCTCCGAGCAGGGCAGGCACACCTGAGCTGTTCAGTATCACTGCTTTTCGTGCTAGCAGTTTCTAAAAAATTGCCTCCGGAAATGGGCAGGAAACTGATGTCTTGTTTAGGACCAAGTTGTAAACCCATGTTTATTCTTCAGCAGGAAGACAACTGAAGGCCATTTCCCAGAATGGGAGGTTTTCAAGCAAACTTCATTTCAGTGATGTTATCATTAGGAGAGTTGCACTTTCATGTTTTCAATAATGTAGCGTGTACTCAAGCCACTGATGGAAAAAGTCTTTCCTTTTAAAGATTAATCTGTTGAGCCTGTTATCTGAGCAGATGTGCACAGTCTAGGTCAGGGGTGGGCAAACTTTTTGACTCGAGGGCCACAATGGGTTCTTAAACTGGACCAGAGGGCCGGAACAAAAGCATGGATGGAGTGTTTGTGTGAACTAATATAAATTCAAAGTAAACATCATTACATAAAAGGGTACGGTCTTTTTTTTTTTTAGTTGTATTCATTTCAAACGGGCCGCATCCGGCCCGCGACCCGCGGGCCGTAGTTTGCCCACGGCTGGTCTAGGTCCATTATTTGAGTTCCCATCTTCACATTCTGGACACAAATGCCAATAAAATCAACAAAGAAGGCCCAGAAGGGCACTGGTGTCAGGAATCAGGCGAGCGTGCCACCAGGAGAGCGCTGCCAGCGACATCATGCTTGCACCAGGCACCTCCTGCTCTCAGTGACGGGTGAGCTTCGGCCTCCCGGCCTCCATGTTTCCACTGCAGCATAAACTCAGGCCTAGCATCTGACCCTGACCTCACCTCTTCTGTCTCCAAAAGAGCTAGACTACAGCACTGGGCTCTGCTTGGCTGGCAGGATGGGTTAGTTCATCCTGGGCCATGGGGGTGTTGATTTCTCTTCAGGAGCACTCATGGGAGATGCCCATCCTGGGTCCCACGGGGAGGGAGCTTTCACTCTGGGTTTTTTGCAGGTGAGAGGAAAACTCAGTGTCATGCAGGTCACTGCCTTTAGACCCTCTCCTGAGAACACCTGGACCCTGGAGGGGCAGACCAGGAGGTCATCACCAGGCCCCAGGATGCCATGGGATTGCCTTGCCCACCCTCTACTCAGCTCCAGACCAGACGAAGCAGGACAAGGCAGGCCCAGCTCACCCAATCCTGTCCCCTCCCTCCGCAGCCATACAGGCCCTGAGCTCCGCTCTGGCCCCAGAGTCCCACCCATGGGTAAAGACTGAGTCAAGGACTTGACAGACTAGGCGGCTGATGTAAGAGCAAGGAAAGCTCAGGTTGGTTTTGAGTTCACATTGCAGCCAACTTTTAAGAAACTACCCCTCATCAAGCTTCAGTTTGGTATTAAGGAATGAGTATTAAAATACCCATTCCTTTTCCAACAGCCATTGATCTCCGTGAAGCCAGGTTTTTTCATATACTTCAACCGTTCCAGTTACTTTTTTTCATTGTTTTTAATTTTAAAGTGTTATGCTAGCCCTAGCCGGTTTGGCTCAGTGGATAGAGTGTCGGCCTGCAGACTCAAGGGTCCCAGGTTCGATTCTGGTCAAGGGCATGTACTTTGGTTGCAGGCACATCCCCAGTAGGGGGTATGCAGGAGGCAGTTGATCGATGTTTCTCTCTCATCAATGTTTCTGGCTCTCTATCCCTCTCCCTTCCTCTCTGTAAAAAATCAGTAAAAAAAAAAAAAAAAAAAATATATATATATATATATATATATATATATATATATATATATATATATATATAAAGTGTTATGCTAAAAGTAATGGTATATCTTTTTTTTGGTACAGCAAAGGTAAAAATTTATTGAACAAGTACAGACTCCCACGTGGGGAGGGAGAAAGAGTCCCTGGGTGGGTCATTTCTAAATGAGTTAATATTTTTTTTAATTTTGAGTTCTAATTCCTAATGTGACAGCTGTTGATTTGTATAACCCACATCAACAAAGCTCTCTGGAGGTTCTCCATGAATTTTTAAGATTGTAAAGGGTCCCTGAAACCTAAAAGTTGGAGAAGTTGCCAAAAACCGGTTTGGCTCAGTGGATAGAGCATTGGCCTGCGGACTGAAGGGTCCCAGGTTCGATTCCGGTCAAGGGCATATACCAGACGTGTGCAAACTACGGCCCGCGGGCCGGATGCGGCCCGTTTGAAATGAATAAAACTAAAAAAAAAAAAAAAGACCGTACAAATGAATAAAACTAAAAAAAAAAAAAAAGACCGTACCCTTTTATGTAATGATGTTTACTTTGAATTTATATTAGTTCACACAAACACTCCATCCATGCTTTTGTTCCGGCCCTCCGGTCCAGTTTAAGAACCCATTGTGGCCCTCGAGTCAAAAAGTTTGCCCACCCCTGGCATATACCTTGGTTGCAGGCACATCCCCAGTGGGAGGTGTGCAGGAGGCAGCTGGTCTATGTTTCTCTCTCATCGATGTTTCTAACTCTCTATCCCTCTCCCTTCTTCTCTGTAAAAAATCAATAAAAATATTTAAAAAAAATTGGAGAAGTTTTCTAAAAAGTCCTAGCACATTCATAAATAGGTGATTGTGCAGCCACTGAGGTGACATTCGTGGAGATGCAGGCAGAGTGCCGACGTGGCCAGCAGCCACGGGGCCCACCCCCTTGCTCCCGGCTCTGAAGGGGAAAGGCTGTCATTCCTGGGAAGTGTGTCATTCACACACTCATTTCTTAACATTGCCATTGTCACTAGAACTACTCCTAACTGTGGTGGTCAAACAGGCTTGATCACCGGCTTCCATGGGAGTTGCAGCTCCTTCATACACAGGCTGTAGCTCGAGCCCATTCCCCACCCACAGACGCAGGACACGGACGGTGCAACTGTTATTTAAACACACAAGTCTGTCTTTTCTTTAATTGCTCCTTTGATTTAGTTTTAAGTTCACTTCCACTACAGGGTGAGATGGGTGCATTTACACTAGCCTTCCGCGGTGAGAGCTGCCGCAGGCGGAAGAAACTCGGCCTTCAGCTCCCTTTCCACATCCCTCTGCGCCCCCCAAAGCTGCCGGCGGACGTTGCTGGGCTCACTCCTCCCTTCTCCCTCCTGGGAGGCCTGGGTCCCTACCTCCCCCTAGGCCCCGGGATCAGCTTCCACCCTGATCCCTGGCTGGGCCCCCATTCATTTCTGCAGGAAGGAAGCTGGGCACTGGGGGCTGCAGCCACCTGGTATCTGAGGCACTGGCTCTGGGTCCTGTAAGGACTTGTAGTCTGTCCCCTCCTGCTCTCCACCAAGAGGATGGTCAGCAGGGACCCTGCCGCCAGTGCCCAGCGGAGGGGTGGGACTGCCCAGCATAAAGCCCTACATGTTCCTGCCGCCACTGCCGGTCACCCTCACATCCACTAAGAGTACGGCCAAGAGGGGACCCGGCCACCACCCGGCCTGGTGCCTGAACTGAGGGACCTTGTGCCTCACTCCCACCCGGCCCGTGACTCCTCCAAGGAGAGCCTGTGGTCAGCGGCTGCCCCGGGACTGGGCAGCTCAGAGTGCGGAAAGAGAAGCATAAAGCTGGGAGTGTGGGAGGAGAGGGGAGGAGCGGGAACAAAATGTTCATCTAGACAGAGCTGAACAAAACAAAAACAAAACCCGAATGTGTTCTTGTCTCGGCTCAGGATCCAGGCGCTGTGGTGTCCAAAGCCCCTTAGCCGGACATCTCCTCTCGCTGCTCCTTGTTCCTGCGCACCTCGGCGGCATGCAGCTCCTGCGGGGGACGAGGCGGGGGGGGGGGGGGACAGGGGGGCGGCGGTGAGCTGGGGTCCTGCTCCCGCACCCCACCCCACCCTCCCCACCCTCCGCAGCGTCAGGGCCTCGCCTCATCCTGGGCTGGCCCCAAGCACGGACCCGGCGGTGGAGGCGCTGGTGGTGCATTGGGCAGGAACCCGCCAAAGGATGGGGCTCCTTGGGGACTTCCCTGGCCCCCAACCCAAAGCAGCTCCGCCCGTCTCCTAGCTCACATCCGGATGCGCTGCTTCAGAGCACTTCAGAGGTGACGCCTGTCCGTTCATTACTGCGTTATCGACTGTGTCCCAGCGGGACCAGATGATGGCTCTCCATTCGCCCACTGCTGGAGGTCCCCCCAAATGCCGGGTGAACCCATCCCGCGGCCCCCACTCTCTGCCTGGGGTCCCGCCCCGCCAGGGCGCGCACCTTCTCGCGCAGCCGCTCGCGCAGCGCCGCCAGGTGCGCCTCGCGGATCTCCTTGCTGAGCTCCATCTTGTAGTTGAGCTTCTCCTCCGCCAGGCGGCTGAAGTTGTTGTTCTCCTCCAGCGCCTTGTGCAGCACCTCCCGCTCGTGCTCGCGCCGCTCCGCCAGCTGCTTCAGCACCTGCGCCTCCTGCGTCTGTGCGGCGCGTTGGAGGGCGTGGAGCGCGCCGCGGCTCCGCCCGCAGCCCAGACCCCCGCCCCCATCCTGGCCCCCGACGCTGCCATCTGACCCGCCAGGGCCCGTCAATCCCTCCCGTCACCCTGCCCTGCTGCCCTCAAGACACACATCTTCGCGGAGCTCACGCCTACACGGCCCTGATTCGAGGAGGGTGACCTCCTTCCTGGTTTGCCTGCCTTCCGGGGACCTGAGCGCTGAAAGCTCCGAGGCCCCAAGACACCTCGTGGTTCTGTCCCTGGCCCCTGGCCACAGAGCTGGCCCTTCCCTGCTAGCCTGCTAGGCCGAGGGCGTCCTAGGCAAGGCAGCCTCCGTTCTCCTCGCTCCAAGCCCAAGCCCGCGGTGCGCTGGGAGAGTGCTGAGGAGCAAAGGGAATCTAAACTTGTGGGCCATCACTGAGCCTTCCTGTCTATTCCTCAAACCTCTGCCCACTGAGCACAAAGTAGCCTTTGGTACAGGTCAGGTGCTGAGCTTCCTAAGGTGCTAGGAGTGTGGCCGGCTCCCAGGGATGTGGGGAGAGGCTAAGTTGGAGAGAGGAGCCTGGGCTGCTGGTGTCACAGTGTTGGGCCCTGCTGAGAGGGGCTGCCCCGTGGCCCCCAAGGACAGCCTGAGCTCCCAGGGGTAATTAGAGCCCTCAGCCTCCCACAGGCCAGTCACTCCGGGTATCTCAGGTCTCACGGGACCTGCTGTGAGGGAGATGGAGCCATTGCCCCTGTCCTGTGAGCTTGGGTACCAGGACACACTCCTGAGAGCAATTCCTCTTCTGTGTGTTTCAGCCTCAGAAGGGCTGGTGTGAGGTGAAGGGGCAGGGAGGGGCCTAGGCTCACTCACCACTTCTCCCAGAACCCTTGGACCCCCAACAGGTCTAGTTGTGCAGCCCCCAGCACATGGAGGCCCTTCCTTCCCACTCCCTTGCCCAGGAGAAGGGTGCCAGTCCAGCCTCACATCCCAGGGCCACCACCAGACCCTCTTGGCCATGGCCAAGGCCCTGCAACAGTGTCTGGTTACTGTCTCCCTCCAGCTGACTGCCGTTGGGGATCCTTCCTCCCCCATCCCATGCTGACCTCTCAGGAGGAGGTCCAGGAAACCATGGGGCTCTCCACCCAGGCCAACCACCAAGCAGCGGTTTGGAGCACCCTGCACCTTGGGGACCATGTCCATGGCCAGCAAGACCTCCTGGCTACCTTCATCAGACCAGATGTGGGGTCCTTACCTTCCTCCGCTCCTCAGCTGCCTCCAGCCGCTTCTGCAGCTCCTCCAGGGAGGTGTCCTTCCTCTTGGGGGGGGAGGAGAGCACAGGGCTCTCCGGTGACAAGTCAGAAGGGGACTTGAGGATGACCTCAAAGCTCTGGCCAGAGGCCCTCTTGTCCAGCTGCTTCACCTCCATGTCTGCAGGGCAAGATCAGACTGGGGCTTCAGGAAGGTCAGCCAAGACGGGGTGGGTGAAGGGGCTGGTTCCCAGCACACATCCAATTTGAGGCCTGAGTCCCTAACCAGCCCCTCTCCCCCAAAACCCCTCTCCAGAAGCCAGCCAAGCCAGGGGGTCAAAAATCCACAGGATGGGGAGTGGGCACACTCACCCCCATACTGGTAGATGGTGTTGGGGTGTGGCTGTGAGTAGAAGCAGGAGCAGATGAGCGACAGCACGGACAGCTCCTTCATCTTCTCCTTGTAGGCTGTGGGTGGGAGGCCGGGTGAGCAGCCCGCCCTCCCCCGCCCCATCTCCCCCCATGGCTCCTCCCCCTGGTGCATCTCTCTGGGAGCCTGTCATCAGGCTCTCTGCTCCCACATCTGACTCTCTACATCTCTTCTCTCCCTCCCCACCTGCTGTCTTTCCTTGGACATGCCTCCCTGTGGGTCATCTGCATTGTTCTCTCTGATCCTGTCACTCAGCCCTGGTCTGTCAGCCTCCCTCTCTGTATTGCTGTGTCTCTGTCTCTTGTTCTTTCTTTGGATCACTCCCTCACTCTGTCTGTGTCTCTGTTCATCCCTCTGTCTTTCTGGCTCTCTATCTGTCACTATCTCTCTTCTTATATTTCTGTGTCTCTGATTCTTTGTCACTGTTGTATTTTCCCAACTCTCACTCCCTCTACCCACCCCCAATACCACTTGCCCTTTTCAGGACTTGCCCCCTGGGGTAGACAACATTAACCACTCAGGACTGGGCTGGCACTGAAGTGGAGCTTGTACACTTGGGTGAAGCCCACAGACTTCCTTATCTCTGCCCCCTCCACTTACCCTGACAGTATTGTGGTCACTCCATTAAACCCGGGCCTCACCAGATGCTCTGGTTGCCCAGGAGCTGTCCGTTCAGCACCACAGCCCACCCTTTATCTTTGCAGAGCCAGTGCCCTCAAGCAGGAGTTATCACCTCCCAGACAGAAAAAGAGTTGAGCCTGAGCCCTGTTGGGAAAGGGGAAGTGCCCATTCTTGGAATGGAAATAATTGAGCTATTTGTGGTGTGTTCATGGCAAGCCAGGCCTCAAAGTAGACACATTAGTCAATCTTGCAAGCCCAATACTATCACCCCACTCAGCCAAGATGACGCTGGGCCCAGGTGACTCCAGTGACTTTCCCAAATCTCCTCAGGCACAATTCCAGGTGGCCTGTGTTCTTCTCGCCACTCCAGCAAGTCCTGAAGTCTAGGAGGCTCAGAGACCCTTGTGACACCAGAGACATACTCCAGGGAGAGGGAGTCTGGCTTCCATGAAGGAAAGGACGCACAGTCCCCTAAGCACTCTCCAAGGGCACACCAACATTTGGACAAGGGTTAAATGGACAAGAAACTTTCTGATCAAATTTCACACAAGACGCCTGGCCTGCATGGTTCAGTGGTTGAGCGTCGACCTATGAACCAAGAGGTCATGGTTCAACCCTGCAGGCTTGATCCCCCGTGTGGGGTGTGCAGGAGGCAGCGGATCAAGGATTCTATTCTCTCTCATCATTGATGTTTCTCTCTCGCTCTCCCTTCTCTCTGAAATCAATAAAAATATTTTTAAAAAATTTCACACAAGATGTTTTGAAACTGAGTTACCAGAAATGTGAGAAGAGTGTTGGTGTTGAAACAGGGCACAGGATAGAAACAATCAGACCCTGGTCTGAGGGAATAGCTCCTGGGGAGCAGATCCTCCCACAGCCAGCACAGGGAATGTTATTTGATCAGAATACCCTGATGGCCTAGATCAGTGGTTCTCAACCTTCCTAATGCCGCGACCCTTTAATACAGTTCCTCATGTTGTGGTGACCCCCAATTTCATTGTTACAAATTGAACATAATTTAAGCATCGTGATTAATCACAAAACAATATGTAATTATATATGTGTTTTCTGATGGTCTTAGGCGACCCCTGTGAAATGATCGTTCGACCCCCAAAGGGGGCGCAACCCACAGGTTGAGAACCGCTGGCCTAGACTCTTCTGGAGAGAGCCCCAGAGGCTGTGAGGGGACCACGAAGGACTCCTGGACCTCATCATAGAAAGCCTTGGGCTCCTGGAGGGCGTGGGGCAAACACACCTTACTCATTGTCTCCAGGAGGGTGGTGGGGGGCTCAATGGGGATTTCGGTCTGACTTGTCTATTCATGTATCACATGTATGTGTTGTTAAAAGTTCATTTCAAAGAGGAGGCAGAGGGGTACTTCACAGCACATGTGACCAGGCAGAGCGGGCTCACCAGGCACAGCAGTCTGGGAGAGGCTGGGAGTAGCCAGCCCTGAGCTCAGAAGGAAAGAAGGGGAGGGTCTCCGGAGGGGCCTGGATCAGGAGGCACCCCTGGGCCTGGGAGAGAACAGGAAGGAGGGGGCTCTGTGTGACCCTGCCAGTGCCTGCCACCTGGCACACACACCGTCTTCCATCCTGAGCTTTCAGAACCTGTGTGTGGGTGTATGTTACAGGCCAGGAGCCTGGGGCCTCACAGCTGCTCTGGCTCCTCTCTACCTTGAGCCTGAAATTTTCCCAGGAAAAGGAGCTGCAGATTCATTAAAGAGAAGGAACAAGTTCATGAACAAATGCCAGGGGGTGCTTCCTTTCAGGTCACTGTCACCTCAGCGTGGGGGGCGGCTGGCAGCAATTCAGGGAGCAGGACGGGGAGCATGGCAGGCATGAGCACTGCGTTGTCAGGAGGGAGAGGACAGGGACCGGGGACTGGAGGCAGGTCAGAACTCTCACAGGTCATAGCCGTGCCCAGGGGATGAGTGTCCACCTGGGAACGGAGGGACTGTGTCCTACAGCTTCGAACAGGGACACAGCTCAGTGTCTGATGGTCATGGCGATTCCCCAGGTTGGTGTATCCCAGTCCTTTCCAGTCGACTGATCCTCATGAAGCCAAGTGGGAAGGGACTTGAGAGTGAGCCCTGCTCTGTTGTCTGGCTGCATGCCAGAGAGGACTGGCCAGCACGCGGGGAATTGGAGAACAAGGCCAGCTTAGCCTCATGCAAGACAGGAGGTTACACCTGTATTTTCAGAGCTGGAGAGGCTTCAAGGTCATGTCTCATTGCAGAGGGAAGAGATAAAGACTCAGACCCATCCAGGACACCCCTCCACAGACATAGCTCAAGCTCAGAAGCCCCTCGAGGTCACGAGGCACCAGGCCTTGTCTCCCCTTCACCAGCACCCTTCTCTTCCCTCCATATCCCTGGCTTCAGGAAGTCATACAAACAAACCTCTGCCATGACCTGGATTGATTTCATCTCCCTCTTCCTCTTCATATCAAATGTTAAATTTGATAAAATGCATATTGGGCTTTGGATGGCTAGATCCCAGATGAGCAAGATTTAGAAGGCACCAGATCAGCACGTAGCCACATGGTAACAACAACACCAGTGCCTATGGAGGGGGAAAATCCCACCCATTCTCCCAACTGACCCTCAAGACCAGCCAGCCAGGCAGACACCTTTGTCAGCCTCATTTGCACAGAGGAAAAGGAAGCCCAGAGAGGGCAAGTGGCCCACCCAAAGTCACACAGCATGCCAGGATCGGAGCCTGGTCACAAGCCCAGGTCTCTGATGGCACTTTCCTGTCGGGAGCCTCATGGGGAGAACTGGGAGGCCAGGTGGCCCACAGATGCCCACTCACCCCTAGAAGGGCCCTGGGGGCTGCTGCTAACTGTTCCCCAACAGGTGGAACTTGTTGCCACCAAGCTGCCCCTCTCTAACCTGTCAGAGTTGCCTCCAACAGTGCCAGGAGCCCAACATGGGGGGACTTGGTGTAATCACCTTTCTCTGGGCAGGAAACTGGGAAATGTGACCACAACAGTCACGCTACTTGACATGGAGGGGCATTCTCCTCTTGCCAGGCATCAGGCCAAGCACCTGTCCTGAAATCTCTCATTCGACCCTCAGAACAAGCCTAGGGGAGGTGCTGTCATTATCATCCCCCCAGATGGGAATGGAGGCCCAGGAGCTCAGTAGCAGGCAGGAGACTTCACGCCTGAGGAACTGTATCAGGCAGAGTGAGCAGGAGCCTGCAAGCCTGTGAGAGCCATGTGCCTGAGACGGACGCTGGCCGGGAGAGGCGGCCGTAGGGGCCGGGGACGGGAGCTTTCTGTCTCCACAGGAAGAGAAAGCTACGACCAACCTTGTGGCGGCCGCGAGGCCCCTGCAGATGACAACTCTTCACCCTGGTCACCGGGACCAGGCAGAGCCACCAGTGAGTGTGAGCAGGAGGCCAGCGCTGCGGTCAGGTCAGCAATGTCTTTCACAGAGAAGCCACAGCTGGAGTTCACTTAACCCGATTTTGGTCACACTGACTGGGGGCCTCACGCGACCCCCTCTGGGCCAGGCTGCCCTGCTCTCTAGTGCTGAAGGCTGGAGGCGCTGGTGGTGAGCGCACCTATAGCTACACTCTATCAAGGGTGGCGCTGACACAAAACAGGAAAGCCCAGGCCCGGGCCTCCGCCAGGGACCAAGCAAGGGTCAGCAGTGCCCCAACATCTGGCAATGAGAAAGGGCTGGGGTCAGGGGGCTCTGGGGTCAGAGGGTGTCTGTGCACAGCTCTGACAGCCATGGCAGGTGAGGTTTTTCAGCTGCTGACCTGTCAGATGGAGGGGGGGGGGCTATTGAGCAGGGTTTTCACCACTAAGGAGGGTGATCGAGAGAAAACGCTGAGAAGTGCTCCCCACAAGAGGCTGCAGGCTAAAGGAGGAGCAGGACCAGGGCCCCTCAGGGCAGCTCTCTGGCCACCCGCCCTGGCTGGAGGAGAGCTGGTCCCCAAATCTCCATGCAAGTCAGCGAGAAGCAGGTGCGGAGGAAGCCTAGAGGGACCCGACCCCCAGACGGCGTGGGAGGCGAGTGCTCAGGGACACCCACTCCTCCCACGGGTCACCTGGGCACCGGAGTCGCAGGCCGAGGGCCGGGGTGGAGGCCGGGCCCACGCGGGTGGGCGGAGCTCTGAAGAGAATCCGGTCCGCGGGGAGCCGAGCCGGGACCTCCGGCGGCCCCCAGGGTGGAGGGAAGGGTGGCGGGAGTGCGGGTCCTGGCCCGAGAGGGAAACAGGACGGAAGTGGGGCTTCCCGCCCCCGCGGGTCCCCGCCGAGTGCCAAGAGGGAGCTGGTCCCGGGGCGAGCGAGCCCCGCTTCCTCGCTCCTGGGGGCTCCTGGCAGTTCCCCCGCGTCTGGCAAGTGCCCAGCGGCCACCCCACCACGCCCGGTGCCCGCCCCTCCGCCGAGCTCCGCGCGGGCGTGGGCAGGAAGGCGGGAGAGGGAGGCCGGGCCCCGCGCCGGGAAGGCTCAGAGCGGCGGCAGCCCCTCCCTCTGCAAACCCGCTGCGCAAAGGGCGGTGCCCCCCGCCCCGCGGTGGCACGTGTCGCAGAGCGGGGTCCCCGCGAAGGCAGCGGCGAGGGGAGGGGGAGCGATGGGAGGTCCGAGCGCCGCTCCTCTGGGTTCCAGCGGGTCGCCTCCAGCCCCCTCCCCGCCCCCCCTTTCGGAGCTCTCCGTTGGCGCCGGAAGGGCTGGGCCCCGCGGGTCCTGGACCCGGCCTCCACAAAGGGCCCCCTCTTCCCCTCCCCACCCCGCCTTTCGCGAAGGCGCAGTTCACCAGGGTCTGCGCTCGCCGGGCACCTCGGGGGACCTGGTCCGCACCCGCAAGCGCGCCCACCTCCTGGGACCCCCCACCCCGCGCTGCCAGGCCTGGTACCGCGACGCCCTCGCCCAGGCCGTTCCCCCAGCCACACCCGCCAGACCCGAGTCGCAATCTCTTGGGGCACGGGGTCGCCCCAACCCGGGACCTCTGAACCCCGGTTCCTGCGGATTCGGCCGGGCCGCGCCCTGCGTCCTTGCGGTGCGTGGGTCCGAGATGAGAAAACAGAGTCCACAACTGGCCCCAGCATCAGGCGAAGCGAGACAATGGCCTCCGCTGAGACCCGCTGCAGTCCCGGGAAGCCCCCGGCAAGGCGCCTACCGGACATGGTGCTGGCCATGGTGCTGGCGGCGGGTGCTGCGGAGGCCGGGAGGCGCGGGCGCGGCTGGAGCTGCGGCGGGCGAATGCTGCAGAGCCGGGAGGGGAGGAGGGGGGAGGGAGGCGGCGCGTCGCGGGGAGAGAGGGAGGGGGAGAGGGAGGCAAGAGGGAGGGAGGAAGAGAGAGAACTGGAGCCTGGCTATGGCAGGGGCTGCAGGCATCAGAGAAAGAGGGGCGAGTGAGGGGAGGAGGGAGGGATGGAGGAAGGGAAGAGCCCAGTCAGATGCGGGCAGAGTGCTGCAAACAGATGCCCATCCTCCATGCTCACCGCTCACCGCAGGGACTCGCTGGTCCCAGCTTGGCTTTGTGTAGGCTTGGGGGGATGGTGAAGACAGCCCCCATTCCTCAGGGTAAGCCCAACAGGAGGGGATCGCCCTATGTGAGGGTGGGGTCAGAGAGCTCTTCATGGAGGCTGCTGGCACCTTTTGTGTGCCCAGGCCTGTGCTGAGGGGAAAGTGTGCCCTGGACGTGGGTGGGGCTGATGTGGAGGCCGAGAGAGGCATTCCAGAGGACGGGCAGGTTCTGAGGCAGAGACGAGGGTAAGTGGGGCAGTGACCAAGGGCCTGGGACAAGGGCTTCAAAGCAAGATCTAGGTGGGTTCCAAACAGGCTTCTGACGTCCCCTCGCTGTGGCTGAGCGAGTTCTGACCCTCCAGCTTCCACTTCTCAGGGGCAAGATGAGACAGTGACTCTAGTTCTCAGGTGACAGGACAAATGTGCACACTTGGTGAGTGGGTGGGTGTTCTGCCCCCCCCCCCCCCCCCCCCCGCCCAGGCTCAGGGTTCTATTTGATTCCCACAAAGGGAGATCCTTGCAGGGATGGGAGGCCTTTTTCTGCAGTGACCACCTCGCCTCACTTTGGGACTAGAAAGTCAGACAAATGGACTGTCATTCCCATTTCAGGGACAGAGTCACCAAGGCTGAGAGCAGTGCTTACTCCATAAGCAATTAAGTCCCAGGGCCAGGAATAAAACTCTGGGAAAATCCGGGAACCTGCAGAGAGATGAGGTAGGCTCAGAAAGGTGAAAGTCAGGGACAAACTTAAGGATCAAAGTCAGCCAGGAGGGGGCCCAACAGGTGTATATTACAAACACACCTTGATATGCACACGGAGCAAGGAGCAAGTGTGTGACTGGTTAACATCTGTCCTGTGGGCCACATGGGGTTTGGTCCCCTGTGGGAGTCTCACGAAGCTTGCCAAAGCAGACAACCAATTCAAGTTTATTGGCTGATCAAGATCCCTGTGGCTCTGAGCAGGGCTTGCTCTGGTCAGCCTTGTTTCCCTTTCCTCTCTGAGACTTGTAAGCTGCTGGCTTCGGGCAATCTACTAACCACCTGTGCTTTCTTCCCTCACCTGTGAAGTGTGCACAGTGTTATGCCCAGATTTCAAGATCCCCAAGGAAACCACACCAGGGAACCAGCCAGTCCGATGCAAAAGCAGAGGGTCTCCTATACAAGCTCGCTTGGTCCCCCCCCCCTTGCCTCCATTACTGGGTGCAAGAGAGAGCCCCGAATCCCAAGAGAACAAAGAATTTATAGGGCTAGTTTCCCCCGCTTTCCCATTGGCCGAGATAAGGGCAGGCTGAGTAACTGATACACCCTGCGGCTCTTTCTTGAAAGAGGGGTTAAGGACACAGCCATTCGTCCTGCTCTGTCCTTTCATTCCCCCCTTGTCTTGGAACTTCCGGCTCAATCATGAGATGGACTGCATTTCTATTTCACCGTTGCTAGAGGCCCGTACTGGGCACACAGAACTATCAACTGAACTATTTCTATAAGCTTAACAAATGGTCCGGTGGAAGGGAGAGAAACCATTTTAGCTTTAACAACTTCTATTGAAATAGGATTTTTCTTCTTAAAATTCCTCCATGGCTATTAAAAAGCCAAATCAAGATTAATTTATCTACTGTCCTGATGTTTGCATAAACACAACAAGAATGGTAACTGACTATCTTTGCTGGAATTTCATGGTTGAACCTTAATGTGCCCCGTAGGGCCAGGAAGCCAAGCCATCCAGATGCCATCAGGCCTGCTTGCAGTATCTGCTGAGTTAGGTGAATCCCTCACCTGTAGCAACTCCACCTGAGCCCACGCTCCAGGCTTTAAGGCCCATCTCAGTAGCCCTCCTACTCGTTGCGGCCCAGAGTGTGTGGGGGTTCTGCAGGGATGCAGAGGCATCTTTAGGGCTCCCCTTCTACTCTTACCAACCGCCAGTGATGGTAGGGCATGGGCCCGACGCTCCAGCGCCAGCCATCTTCAGGGCTCCCAAGCAGGATACCAGGCTTTCTTCGTGGCATTCTTAGTGGCTTCAAGTCTTTAGAGCTCAGATAGGGCTCTTCAAAACATGATACTCCAGTCAAAGTTTTCCGTTAATAAAACCATTATTAGGAACCAGTCTTACTGAATCTATGCAAAGAAACGTACTTATTTAGCATTGCCAGATTTCGGAGGAATTACATAAGGAGAAAAACATACTGATCTATTCTAAGATTTTCTGACTTTTCTTGCTAATTTCTTTTCATGGATTTAAAACAAAACAGTAACTATTGGTATAAAACCTTCTTTCTATGCATAACCATGCCTTAGACCTTCTATTCTAAACAGGCTTTTTCCAGCTTTACTATCCTTGACATGGGTATGGTGACTCAGGCCTGCAAGACAGTATTACAGGCTGCCAACTGTTAGCTGTTTCTCAACAGAGACCAAAACCTGATGGGCACCCTTCCCTGCCCAGTTGGGCACCTGCCCTCTTGGCAGCTAGACACCCTTTACTTTTGGGGGTCGCCCCACACAGCTCCCTTCCACGACAGCCAACATACATTCAAACCTGCAAGAGAATTAAAGGTCAATATAACATATCAATACAATAAAACATGATATTGGCATCATGGCCGCCTCAGGCAGCCAAATCTTCCGCTACCAAACATGTGATACTAAAGTCTATTTCTGATTTTCCTATGAATTGTCCTTGTCATTTTGGAGCCGTGTCCATGAAGGTGCAGGCATTATCTAAATCTATTTAATGTTACCAACATCACGCAGGTCGAGCACGCCGTAGCTTGAGCTTGAGCGGGTTGCGTTGATCTCAACTGATCGATGCTCCATTTGGTGATGAAGTCTTTCCAGGTCGTGGATGGATCCACTGACCGGACGTCATCTACCTTGAGAGCGGTGGGGGTTGTCAGCACCATAGTGTAGGGACCCTTCCAACGTGCCTCTAGGGTCTCCCAGCGGTGCCTTCTGATGTAGACCCAATCTCCTGGCCTGTGCTGATGAGGAGTTGGGGTTGGGCTGGTCCCGTAGATGGCGCGGAGGTGTGGCCAAATGTCCTCGTGCGCCCTCTGGAGCCCTCTCAAGGAAAGAGATTGTTAAAGAAAAGCCACCCAGTCCTCGCCAGTCTCTGAGTCAGATTCCTCCTCTCTTGGAGAACTTCAAAGTCCTGATGGCTTCTAGGTAACCCTGTTTATCAGTTACAGGTTACAGCGCTCTGCTTTCTTGCCTTTCTACCAGTTCCCTTTGTGGCAGAGCAGCAACCAGGCCTCTTTCAAGGGAGTGCGCTAGAAGGGGTACCAGCCCCTCCTTTGCTAGCAGCAACAGGTACCAAACCCTTTCAGTACATTTGACCAGCTTCATTCCTGCCCACCTTTACAGATTCTAAGGCCCATTGTCTTCCTTTAACCAGCAAGCTAAATGACACTGGCCTGTATTATTTAATTCAGCACAGGCAGGGGGAAGGGCACATGGGATCTCTGCCCTGAGGAACTGTGAGCCCCACCCTTAAATGTCCCAATCAGACTAGAAATGCCACAAATACCTTTTAAATCTACCCCAGAATTCCAAAATCCCAACCTAGTACAGAATATACTTCCACACTTACATGAACAAATAATTATACCCAAGTAGACATACAAACATCAAATAAACATCCACACTTACACCCTTTCAGTGAACAAATACTTTTATAGTCTTGGGATCTTGAGCAGACAGGAACAGATGGGGAGGGCTCCCTTTCTCACATCCACCATTAGTGACCAGTCCCAGCTCACTGGTATACCATTCATTTAATATTTCTTTTTTCCTTCTATTATACCAAGGCCATGCTTTTCAGGTAGCTAGAACTTTTAGCCTTAATTCTTAGGTGATTAGCAATACATTTTAAGAGACACAGAAATTTCACTAGTTAAGCAGAGACAGCATGCAATTTAAACCACAGCTTTGGGTAAATACATTATAGGTTAAACTTAGGCATATATTAGCTGTTTATACCTTTTATAAACATTTTAAAGAATATCAATTAAGTTTAAACTGGTCCTTGCATCAAAAATCTTCAGTTGAGGTCACAAAATCAATCCTCTTTTCTCAATCAGATCAATAAGCAAAGGCATTTAGTTACCACAATTACATAATTTTTCCCAATTCGATCCGCAAGAGGCAAATTATTTTTTACTTTCAAGCGGCTCTGGAAAACCACATTCTAGCCTTGCAAAGACAGGTTTTTGGCCTACCTGGTCTTTTCAGATGTAAATTGACCACATTCTTTAAGATTTTGCTGCAGGCAGGAGGCGACTATTTCCTCCCTCCATTAAGAAAAGCTTTCTTAATTAACAAAGGACCAGTTTGTTTGTTTGTTTGTTTCCATTGGAAAAACTGTTCTTTATTATGGATTGGGCTTGGGATTTATCCTGCACATTTGAAAGGAGACACTAGCCCAAAACCCTATCCGAAATTGGACGGTGCGCACATTAGTTTTAAGCCAGCTTTTCTCCCTACACGTGCACAGAAATCCCAGATGCATTTACTTGGGGAGGGGGTGACCTGTTTCCACAGACCCTCACTCAGGAGGCCGCCCGACCTCCACACAAAGGAGGGGGGAGGGCAGTCCTCCTCCCTCCGCACTTGCACACTTTCACCAGACGTTCATTCAGAGTTTAAACAATCTATTCAATTTCTAACAACTTCCCCATTCCTGAGGGAGCTCTAAAGCCTCCCCCAATCTCCTTGAAATGATTAATCACAATACCCAGAGGAGAAGTCTGAGTCCACCATAACGTCCATCCAGCAAGTACACAAAATAAAGCGGAAACACAAACAACGAAAGGGCCCAAAGAAGTACAGCCTTCCAACTCCATGGGAGCAAAAAACAAAACAAAACGAAAGCCAGACGTTGGCTGCGCGCCAACCAGCAGGAGCGACCCGCCTTTTCTCAGATTGAGGGGTTCCTACAGACCTTCCGACTCCGCGGAAGCAAAAATGTCCCCCTTCAGATGGAGGATCTAGGCGTCCCCCGACTCCTCCCGCCTGTGGCCCCCCCAGTGCGTCCACCTTAGGCCATGTGGGCTATTACGATTACAGATTTCAGACGTGAGCTCACACCGGACAGATATAAAACATACAATGACATACAAACACCTACCGCGGTCAGTCAGGTGGGCCCTCCGGACTGGGGGGGTCCCTCAATGGTGCTGGGGATCCCGGCGAGCCCCCAAAATGTTATGCCCAGATTTCAAGATCCCCAAGGAAACCACCAGGGAACCAGCCAGTCCGATGCAAAAGCAGAGGGTCTCCTATACAAGCTCGCTTGGTCCCCCCCTTGCCTCCATTACTGGGTGCAAGAGAGAGCCCCGAATCCCAAGAGAACAAAGAATTTATAGGGCTCGGGGTGGGGGGGGGCGGGGGGGGGTTGGGGCAGGGTGCAGCTAGGGCCTGGTTACACAAAGACACGGGGGGGGGGGGGCAGCATACTTTTGGCCTTGGGCTAGTTTCCCCCACTTTTCCATTGGCCGAGATAAGGGCAGGCTGAGTAACTGATACACCCTGCGGCTCTTTCTTGAAAGAGGGGTTAAGGACACAGCCATTTGTCCTGCACTGTCCTTTCACACAGCAGAAGAATTTATCTTAGAGGTCATTAGCACAAACACACCACTGCTTGCATGGATAGTTCTGAAGCCTGTGGCTGGTAAGCATTAAGCAAGGGCGTGGCCATAGCTCCTCATCTTCTCCAAGCTTCCTGCTTAGAGGCCAAGGTAGACATTCTACAGTCCCCTCATCGGAACCGGTGGTGTGGGTGGATGCCAGCTTGTGTCCTGGACTTCCCAAGCATGATCTCACACATCAGCATGGACACACATGTGACATAAATGTGCCATTGGCGGAAAACATCTGGACATTAATGAGCCCATGAGGAGCTCTGAAGTCAGCATTGCCCGTGGCCTGTGGGCTATCAGTGCAGCGTCGATTTCTTCCTGGTGTCTTTGGAACATGCTGGGTTGCCTAGACCAGTATCTCTGACCACACAGAGCTGTGGTGATCCCTGGGGCCCATGTTGACTGCCAGTTGGTGCTAGATGCTGGGAATTCAGAGGGGCCCACCCTAACCAGTGGTGGACATTGACTGGAAAAAATGGCTAAACCCAGGGGACAGTAAAGGAGGAGCTGGTGAGGCTCCCAGGAGCCAGGTCACAGCAAGGGGCCGCCATTTGCAGACTTAAGGAGAGTGAGTGTGTTGTAGAGACTGAAAAAACCCAAGCGATGTTTAGAGAAATGGAGTTACACATCTTTATTACCCCAGCAGTCTCAGAGGAGTTGCCTCCAAAGTCTGAGCAAACCAGTATGGTGGAAGCTCTTCTTTTATCTCCTTTGGTTTGTCCCCCAAATATGGATGGGACTTCCAGACCTTTCGTGGGCTTTGCAAAAAGCCCCGTGTGTTGGGATGGGGGCCTTGAGACCATACCTAAGGGCCTGGCCTGGCGCCAGCGCTGATAACCCCTCCGGGGGTTGTGTATTGTTCATGGCTTATGGCCTCTGTAAAATGTGAGCGTTTTGGTAACAGGTCTTGCAAGACCAGATTGTGGAGAAAGGGGCAGTGACTTAATTATAGGCGACCAAGAATGTCCATTAGGTTCCCGCACAGGTTCAGACTGCTCCCCCCCCCCCCCCGCGCCCCCCGCCCCCCAAACATCAGGGTTACATTGGAATTAGCTTTTTGGCCTTCTCAATTGGTTTAGACTCCAGTCTTAACGAGTTCTGGTTGTCCAGGCAACCAAGGTAGCTTGGCCCAGGGAAGGATAGTGGAATGGAGGCCATGGTGGAGTTGACATCGAGGGAGGGCACGGGCGGGACCCCAGGTTTCTTCCCGCGGGCGATGGAGTGTCCCTCCCTGAGCTTAGGGTCAAAGAAAGGCAGGTGGGGCTTGAAATCAAGCTTCAAGCCCACAGGCATCACAGAACCTTCAATTGGAGAACGGTTTCCGCTGGGAGCGCAATGCAACGGACCGGAAGTGGGAGCAGAAGTGACGTAAAGTGACGCTACGCACCTCGGCGCGCGAAGTCCGAACTGGCAGACGGCGGAGCACGTGCTGGTGCCCCGGACTAACTGGGGTGAATTCTTGGGACCCTTGGTCGTGGAAGGCTTCCGCAGAGACTAGTGGGCCGAGAGGCGCGGAGACCCTGGAACTGGTACTTTTAGTCGAGTGGCGGCTTCCGAAACTACAGCTCCCGGCAGGTCCCGCGCTGCCTTCAGGCCCACGCCTAGGCTATTTGGCCGCGCTGCATTCTGGGATTGGTAGTTTTCCTGCGCTCTTGGGCTTTGGGCGCCGTTCTTGGCGGAGCCGGTCCTTTGGCTGTGGTTGCCTTGTGGCCGGGCCCTGCAGCAAGGGCGGGCACTCAGTGTTTAGGTGAATGCCGGCATCCAGGCGAAACTGAGGCCTAGAGAAGTTGAGTGACTTGCTGGGGACCACACGGATTCGCCTCCCAGATTAGAGCCGGCACACATGGGCTTTCGTTACACGTAGTTGCCCACCAGAGAGAGATGGGGCGTAGCTCCGGGCCAGGGGAGCAGAAGGTTGGGAGACACAGGGGCAGGAGCTTCAGACCGGCCCAGGCTGGGATGGGACGCTGTTAGAACTTGGCCTCTCAAGCTCTGGTGGAAGGAAGTGAATTATTATTGCAGGTGGAGCGTGTGGAACCGTGCCCTACTTCTGCTCCTTTAGTCTGTGAGCCTGGCCGCCTTTCAGAGCGGGATGGAGTTGTGTGAGGCAGAAGGACGAGGCCGGGCTGATGCTAGGTTGTTCACCTTCCAGCTCCTTGTGAGAGGATGTCACAGGCTTGCCGCAGGACCTTCCCCTGGGGGTAGGGGTGGGGGGTGGGGGCTGCCTGAGATGACTTAAGTGGCCTGGCCTCCAGAAAAGCTGACTACCAACAGTCTCGTCCCCATTTCTGTGCCATAGGAATTCCCTGGAAAACTGCGTCATGTCCCAGTGCCACAGGCTGGCATCCCTTACCTGGAGTGGCTGAGACCCTGAGATGTTCAGAGTGGGTTTTGTCTCACAGACCCGCACAGCCTGCATGTCAGCCAACCTCGGAGCCCTCCTGAGAACAGGCCATTATGCCCAAGATAATCCTGAGTGGGGTGACCGTGGATTTCCCCTTCCAGCCATACAAATGCCAGGAGGAGTACATGGCCAAAGTCCTGGAGTGTCTGCAGAAGGTAAAGCTTTGTACCTGGGGGATGGGTCAACGTGGGCGTGGGCAGAACTTCAGCAAAGACCCGACATAGTCCACGGCCTATTCACCGTGGCCAGTCCTACTGCGTGAAAGGCACCTTCCGGACATGGGGTTCAGTAAGTAGGGCCGATGTTCTAGGTGGGATAAGAGACAATAAACAAGGAACAAGGAAAGATCATTAGACAGTGATGAGTGCTGTGAAGAAAAGACAAAAGGTATAGGCTTCTGAGGAGGCCTCCTGAGGGGATGATGTTTGAGCTGAGGCCCAGTGAGCAGCCAGCCATTTGAGGATCCAGAGGGCCTGTTTCCACATAGAGGGATAGAGGGTCAGCCGGTGCCCAGTCCTCACTGTGGAAGGTCTTGAAGCCTCGGGGGAGTGCAAGGAGGGAGGAGGATGCAGGTTGCATTCCGCTGCGTTTCTTCGAGTGCCCTCTTCCCTGCTCGAGCCCCACCCCTGAGGGCTGCCTGACCTGGGCTCCAGGCTGCTCTTTTTTTTTTTTTTCCAAAGTAGTTTATACACTTTCTTTTATTTTTATTTTTTTAATTGTTTTATTGCTTAAAGTATTACACAGAGTATTATATATGTCCCCTTTTTTTTCTCCCCTTGACCCCCCCCCAGCCTCCCAAGCTCCCCAGTGTCTTGTGTTATGCTCATATGCAAGCATACAAGTCCTTCAGTTGATCACTTACCCCCTTCCCATCCCCCAACCCTCCCCAGCCTTCCCGCTGTAGTTTGACAGTCTGTTCGATGTTGCTCTGCCTCTGTATCTATTTTTGCTCATCAGTTTATAATGGTTTTAATTATCCATAAATGAGTGAGATCATGTAGTATTTTTCTTTTTCTTTTTCTTTTTTTTTTCAGAAAAAATACGTTATTTTATTCACTCTATAGGGACAAATTTATAAATATGTTACAGTGCCCTTTAAAGTCAAATTTGAAAAGAACATATTAAAAATCACAAGAATAAAAACTGGCAATAAAACTGTGACTATATGAATACTTTACATCTTTTTCAAGTTTGAAATAATTATCCAAAATTTTTAATATATGGACTTTTTATAGACTTAAGCTCTCCACTTTCAGAGTTTTATATGCCTATGATTTACGAAGTTTTTAATTGAATATTTTACTTATCTGTCAGGAATATTTTAATTATATGCATTTTAAAATAAAAGTATGCTGTTTTGTAATGTCTCAGATTTATGTTAAGGACTTAAGAAATTATTATCACTTTTATCCTTAAACACTATGCCCTGAGATTAATCACTTGAAATGTTATATTTTAGTAGCTGGATTATGAATCAGGGATGTCAGTTGTTATATGCTTTTCTTTTTTTTTTTTTTTATTGCTTACAGTCTTACAAAGGGTATTACATATGTGTCCCTTTCCCCCCCCCCCCCCCCCGCCCTTGACAATCCCCTGGCCTCCCCTACCCCCCAGTGTCTTATGTCCATTGGTTATGCTTATTTTATTTTTAATTAAATCTTTATTGTTCAGATTATTACATTTGTTCCTCTTTTTCCCACCCCATAACTCCCCTCCTCCCAGTTCCCGCCCCACCCTCCGCCCTCACTCCCCACCCACTGTCCTCATCCATAGGTGCACGATTTTTGTCCAGTCTCTTCCCGAATCTCCCACACCCCTTTCCCCCCCAAGAATAGTCAGTCCATTCCCTTTCTATGTCCCTGATTCTATTATAATCACCAGTTCATTCTGTTCATCAGATTATTTATTCACTTGATTCTTAGATTCACTTGTTGATAGATGCATATTTGTTGTTCATAATTTGTATCTTTACCTTTTTCTTCCTCTTCCTCTTCTTAAAGGATACCTTTCAGCATTTCATATAATCCTGGTTTGGTGGTGATGAACTCCTTTAGCTTTTCCTTATCTGTGAAGCTCTTTATCTGACCTTCAATTCTGAATGATAGCTTTGCTGGATAAAGTAATCTTGGTTGTAGGTTCTTGGTATTCATCACTTTGAATATTTCTTGCCACTTCCTTCTGGCCTGCAAAGTTTCTGTTGAGAAATCAGCTGACAGTCGTATGGGTATTCCCTTGTAGGTAACTGAGTTACTTTCTCTTGCTGTTTTTAAGATTCTCTCTTTATCTTTTGCTCTTGGCATTTTAATTATGATGTGTCTTGGTGTGGTCCTCTTTGGATTCCTTTTGTTTGGGGTTCTCCGCGCTTCTTGGACCTGTAAGTCCATTTCTTTCACCAGGTGGGGGAAGTTTTCTGTCATTATTTCTTCAAATAGGTTTTCAATATCTTGCTCTCTCTCATCTTCTGGCACCCCTATAATTCTGATGTTGGTACGCTTGAAGCTGTCCCAGAGGCTCCTTACACTATCCTCGCATTTTTGGATTCTTTTTTCATTTTGCTTTTCCGGTTGGGTGTTTTTTGCTTCCTCGCCTTTCAAATCATTGACTTGATTCTTGCGCTCCTCTGGTCTGCTGTCGGGAGTCTGTATAATATTCGTTATTTCAGTCCGTGTATGCTTAATTTCTAGTTGGTTCCCCAATATAACATCGAGGGTCTCATTAGTTTTCTTGTAGATCTCATTAAGTTTATCGGCGGCTTCTAAACAGTTCTTGAGAGACCTTAAAAGTGTGGTTCTGAACTCTATATCTTCCATTGACAATTTTGTCCTGTTTCTTTGTCTCCGCATTTTGTTATGCTTCCTTGGTGCACCCCCTAGTGGTCTTTGTTCACAGTCTTATAGTTAAACCTTGATTGTTGAAGCTAATACCAGGGAGGGTTTGACCTCCAGGCCAAGTGGCTATGAGAATCAGCTGTGTCAGCAGTGAGAGAACTTCTGTCCTCTAGGGAGGTGCTAATCTAGCCTTTGCCTGAGGCTATCCGGCAAATGCCTCTGTGCAGGGCTTGGGCAGGGCGGGTCGCACAGGATCAACAGGGTGGGCCGGAGAGAGCAGTTATGGCAGCTCTCAGTCCTGTCCCCAGGGGCTCTGCCTCTCTGAGTCCCAGCACCCGCTGCAAAGCTCGGAGAGAAAGCTGCACTCGCTCTGACCAAAGCCAGACAGTCCCGCTTCTCCCGTTTGAGTCTGGGTCCCTAAAGACTCGCCTGTATCTGGAGCTCAGAGTCTGCGACTCCCTCCCGATTGAAAACGCCAACTGCGCCCTCCGCCGCCAGCCCGCTCCGCGCACTCCGCACCTCAGAATTTGACTTCAGCACTGCGCCTCCTCTGAGTGTCCGTATGCGTTTCTCTTTCCTCCTAGTTGGTTGATCTCCTACCCCCCTCCCTCCTGCCCCCCACCCCTCCCCGGCCTTCCCGCTGCAGTTTGACAATCTGTTTGAGGCTGTTCTGCCTCTGTATCTATTATTGTTCAAAAGTTTATAATGGTCTCTCTTATCCATGAATGAGTGAGATCATGTGGTATTTGTCCTTCATTGACTGGCTTATTTCACTTATCATAATGCTCTCCAGTTCCATCCATGCCGTTGCAAATGGTAAGAGTTCCTTCTTTTTTACAGCACCATAGTATTCCATCGTGTAGATGTACCACAGTTTTCTAATCCATTCATCTACTGATGGGCACTTAGGCTGTTTCCGGATCTTAGCTATGGTGAATTGTGCTGCTATGAAATAGAGGTGTATATATCCTTTCTGATTGGTGTTTCTGATTTCTTGGGATATATTCCTAGAAGTGGGATCACTGGGTCAAATGGGAGTTCCATTTTTAACTTTTTGAGGAAACTCCATACTGTCTTCCATAGTGGCTGTACCAGTCTGCATCCCCACCAGCAGTACACGAGTGTTCCTTTTTCTCCACATCCTCTCCAGCACTTGTCATTTGTTGATTTGTTGATGATAGCCATTCTGACAGGTGTGAGATGGTACCTCATTGTTGTTTTGATTTGCATCTCTTGGATGATTAGTGACTTTGAGCAAGTTTTCATATGTCTCTTGGCTTTCTGAATGTCCTCTTTTGAAAGGTGTCTATTTAGGTCCTTTGCCCATTTTTTGATTGGATTGTTTATCTTCCTTTTGTTAAGTTGTATGAGTTCCCTATAAATGTTGGAGATTAAACCCTTATCGGTGATAACATTGGCAAATATGTTCTCCCATGCAATGGGCTTTCTTGTTGTTTTGTTGATTGTTTCTTTTGCTGTGCAGAAGCTTTTTATTTTGATGTAGTCTCATTTGTTTATTTTCTCTTTAGTTTCCAAAGCCCTAGGAGCTGTATCAGTGAAGAAATTGCTTCGGCATATGTCTGAGATTTTGTTGCCTTTGGATTTCTCTAGTATTTTTATGGTTTCCCGTCTTACATTTAAGTCCTTTATCCATTTTGAGTTTATTTTTGTGTATGGTGTAAGTTGGTGGTCTAGTTTCATTTTTTTGCATGTATCTCTCCAATTTTCCCAACACCATATATTGAAGAGACTGTCTTGACTCCATTGTATGTTCTTGCCTTCTTTGTCAAATATTAATTGAGCATATTGGTTCAGGTCGATTTCTGGGCTCTCTATTCTATTCCATTGATCTGTATGTCTGTTCTTGTGCCAGTACCAGGCAGTTTTGAGAACAGTGGTTTTGTAATGCAGCTTGATATCTGGTATTGAGATCCCACTTACTTTGTTGTTCTTTCTCAGGATTGCTGCAGCTATTGCGGGTCTTTTTTTATTCCAGATGAATTTTTGGAGAGTTCATTCTAGATCTTTGAAATATGCTGTTGGTATTTTAATGGGAAGTGCGTTGAATTTATAGATTGCTTTGGGTAGTATGGACATTTTAATGATGTTGATTCTACCAATCCAAGAACATGGTATGTTCTTCCATCTGTTTATGTCTTCCTCTATCTCTTTTTTGACATCCTGTAGTTTTCTGAGTAGAGGTTTTTTACCTCTTTAGTTAAGTTTATTCCTAGGTATCTTAATTTTTTTGGTGCGATGGTAAATGGGATTGCTCTTTTAGTCTCACTTTCTGTAAGTTCACTATTGGTGTATAGAAATGCCATAGATTTCTTGGCATTAATTTTGTATCCTGCTACATTGCCAAATTCATGTATTAAGTCTAATAGTTTTTTGATGGAGTCTTTAGGGTTTTTTATGTATAATATCATGTCATCTGCGAATAAGGACAGTTTTACTTCTTTTCCAATTTCGATGCCTTTTATTTCTTCTTCTTGTCTAATTGCAATGGCTAATACTTCCAGTACTATGTCGAACAGGAGTGGTGAGAGTGGGCATCCCTGTCTTGTTCCTGTTCTTAGGGGAAATGGTTTTAGTTTTTGTCCATTGAGTATGATGTTGGCTGTGGGCTTGTCATATATGGCTTTTATTATGTTGAGGTATGATCCTTCTACTCCCACCTTGCTGAAAGTTTTTATCAGAAATGGGTGTTGGATTTTGTCAAATGCTTTTTCTGCATCAATTGATATGACCATGTGGTTTTTTTTCTTTCAATTTGTTTATGTGATGTATCACGTTTATTGATTTGCGGATATTGTACCATCTTTGCATCCCTGGGATAAATCCTACTTGGTCATGGTGAATGATCTTTCTGATGTACTGCTGGATCCGATTTGCTAAGATTTTGTTGAGGATTTTGGCATCTATGTTCATGAGGGATATTGGCCTGTAATTCTCTTTCATTGTGTTGTCTTTCCCTAGTTTTGGTATTAGGGTGATGCTGGCTTCATAGAATGAGCTTGGAAGTGTTCCTTCCTCTTGAATTTTTTGTAGTAGTCTGAGGAGGATAGGTTTTAGTTTTTCCTTGAATGTTTGCTAAAACTCCCCTGTGAAGCCGTCTGGCCCTGGGCTTTTGTTTGCTGGAAGCTTGTTGATGACTGCTTCAATTTCTTCCATAGTTATTGGCCTATTGAGATTCTTAGATTCTTCCTGATTGAGTTTTGGAATGTTGTATTTTTCTAGGAATATGTCCATTTCCTCCAGGTTGTTTAGTTTGTTGGAATAGAGTTGTCCATAGTATTTTTTAACAATCATTTGTATTTCTATGGGGTCTGTTGTTATTTCGCCTCTATCGTTTCTGATTTTGTTTACTTGGGTCCTCTCTCTTTGCTTCTTGGTGATCCTGGCTAGAGGTTCATCAATCTTGTTTATCCTTTCAAAGAACCAGCTCTTGGTTTCGTTGATTTTATGTATTGTTTTTTTGGTCTCTATGCCATTTATTTCTGCTCTAATCTTTATTATCTCCTTCCTTCTGCTCACTCTGGGGTTTTCTTGTTGCTCTCTTTCTGATTCTTTGAGATATAGAGTTAGATGATTTACTACCATTTTTTCTTGTTTTTTGAGGTAAGCCTGTAGGGCTATAAACTTCCCTCTCAGGACTGCTTTCATTGTGTCCCATAGGTTTTGGATTGTTGTGTTTTCATTGTCATTGGTTTCCACGATGTTTTTAATTTCTTCTTTGATCTCATTGGTAACCCAATCAATATTTAATAACATGCTATTCAGTTTCCGAGTGTTTTTGAGTATTTTGGGTTGTTTTTATTGTAGTTTATTTCTAATATTATGCCATTGTGATCTGAGAAGATGCTTGGTATGATTTCAATCTTCTTGAATTTCGGGAGACTTTGCTTGTGACCCAACATGTGGTCTATTTTTGAAAATGTCCCATGTGCACTTGAGAAGAACATATATTCCGTGGCTTTGGGGTGAAGTGTTCTGAAGATGTCAATTAAGTCCATCTGATCTAGTGAGTCATTTAGGATTGCTGTTTCTTTGCTGATTGTTTGTCTAGAGGATTTATCCAGTGATGTCAGTGGTGTATTAAAGTCCCCTACTATGATTATATTGTTTTCGATCTCTCCCTTGATATCTTCCAGGAGTTTTTTTTATGTATTTGGGTGCTCCTGCATTGGGTGCATATATGTTTATCAGAGTTATATCTTCTTATTGTATCGATCCCTTTAGTATTATGAAGTGGCCTTCCTTATCTCTTTTTATGGCCTTCACTTTGATGTCTATTTTGTCTGATATAAGTATTGCTACCCCAGCTTTTTTTTCATTTCCACTTGCCTGAAAGATATTTTTTCATGCCTTCACTTTCAGCCTGTGTGAGTCGCTTATTCTGAGGTGGGTCTCTTGTAGACAGCAAATGTATGGGTCATGTTTTTTTATCCATTCAGCCACTTGATGTCTTTTGGTTGGAGCATTTAGTCCATTTACGTTTAAAGTTATTATTGAAAGGTACTTGTTTGTAGCCATTTCTATTTTTTGTGCCTGTTTTCTTTCTTAGCTTTTTATTTCTTCTTTTTGCACCAGTCCCGTTAGCATTTCTTGCATTGCTGGCTTGGTGGTGATAAACTTCCTTAACCTTTTTTTGTCTGTGAAGCTTCTTATTTCCCCTTCAATTTTTTTTTTAAAATATATTTTATTGATTTTTTACAGAGAGAAAGGGAGAGAGATAGAGAGCCAGAAACATCGATGAGAGAGAAACATCGATCAGCCGCCTCCTGCACATCTCCCACTGGGGACGTGCCCGCAACCCAGGCACATGCCCTTGACCGGAATCGAACCTGGGACCCTTCAGTCCGCAGGCCGACGCCCTATCCACTGAGCCAAACCGGTTTTGGCTCCCCTTCAATTTTGAATGATAGCCTTGCTGGATAGAGTATTCTTGGATTCAGTCCTTTGTTTTGCATCACTTTGTAAATTTCCGTCCATTCTTTTCTGGCCTGATGTGTTTCTGTAGAGAAATCATTTGATAATCTAATGGGAGATCCCTTGTATGTAACTTTCCGTCTCTCTCTTGCAGCCTTTAAGATTCTCTCTTTGTCGTGAACATTTGCCATGGTAATTATGATGTGTCTTGGTGTGGGTCTTTTCGGGTTCATCTTGTTTGGGACTCTCTGTGCTTGTGTGACTTTTTTCTTCCCCACCTCAGGGAAGTTTTCTGATATTATTTCTTCCAAAAGGTTTTCTAACCCTTGCTCCTCTTTCTGTTGTTCTGGCACCGCTATTATTCGTATGTTGTTTCGTTTCAGGTTGTCGCATAGCTCCCTTAGGCTCTCCTCCTGTCTTTTAATTTTTTTCTCCAATTGCAGTTCAGTTTGGGTGTGTTTTGCTTCCCTGTCTTCTGATTCGCTAATTTGGTCCTCCGCTTCTCCTAGTCTATTGTTGAAACTTTCAATGGTGTTTTTTATTGCAGCTATATCACTCTTCATTTCTTCTTGGTTCTTACATAAGTTATTGATTTTTTCATCCATTTCTTTTTGATTCTTACATAAGTTGTTGATTCTTTCATCTGTTTCTTCTTGATTCTTGCATAGGTAGTTGATTTTTTCCTCCATCCGGTTTATGCACTCTAGGACCCTTAATCTGAATTCTTTTTCTGACATGTTGCATGCCTCTGTTCCACTTAGCTGCTTTTCTGGTGAGTCCTCCTCTTCTTTCCTTTGGGGGTTTCTTTGTCTACCCATGTTTGATCTCACCGACATATCTACATGTTGAGTCCTTCAGGGTCTGCTCCTTGGGTGGCAGTGTCTCCTCTGGCTGTGGTTGTTCCTCGGGTGGTTGTGGTAGCAGCTGCTCCTCAGTTGGCAGCAGATCCTCTGGTGGGTGCTGTTCACAGCTGTCGTGGCTCCTCTGGCTGGTGGGGGGAGGCTTCACACACCGTTGCTGTTCCTCAGACAGAGGGTGTGCTGATCACGAGGCTGCTGTTCCTTGGATGGGGGCAGGCTACACACGCAGTTGCTACTCCTTGAACTGGGGCGGACTGCTCACGTGGCTGCTGTTCCTTGGATGGGGGCTGGCTGCACGCTGCTGTTGTTCCTCTGATGTGGTGGGCTGCTTGTGGGGCTACTGCTCCTTGGACTTGGACAGGTTGATTGCAAGTCTGTTGCTCCTCGAATGGGGGTGGGCTGCTTGCACGGCTGCTGCTCTTTGGACAGGAGTGTCCAGGCTGCTCTTGAGCAGATGCTCGTGGCGAGGAACCTGGCACAGCTTTGCCTTCCTGTCGCCCAGGTTTCCCGCTCAAGCTCCCATCTGAGAGCTAGTTAGGCCACCAGGTTCCGTCCAATGTGAAAGCCTGGATCCAGAATCGCAGAACAAGCTCCTATTTTGAGACGTGGCACCTAATTAGTCACCTTGCTCTTTATATGAGGCTGGAAAACGCTCTGCGTATTGTTTGCTAACCAGGGCCGTCCTGACCTCATGGTCTGAGAGTGGAAGTAGTCTAATGGGATTTTCCACAGTCCCGTGTCCCTTGGGACTTTTGCCACCTGGTGGGTGCGCTCTGCCTGAGCAGAGCTGCAGGCCTGTCTCAGGTGGGTAGTGTGGCCTGCCTCACCTCACCCCTGCTTTCCCATTCAGAAAGTGAACGGCGTCCTGGAGAGCCCCACGGGCACAGGGAAGACCCTGTGCCTGCTCTGCAGCACGCTGGCCTGGCGGGAGCACCTCCGTGATGCCATCTCCGCCCGCAAGATTGCTGAGAGGACCCAAGGGGATCTCTTCCTCGATCGCCCCTTGTCTTCTTGGGGGAATGCTGCTTCAGAGGGAGACGCCACAGGTCAGCCCCTGGCCTGACCTCCCGCATGGATGCAGGGATGGAAGGAAGGGGGGAAGGGACGGAGTGGACAGGCGAGGCCCTTGAGTGCAGTGAGCAGGCAGTGTTGTAGCTGCCACGTCACCTCTTGCCATCCTGGCTGCAAACTAGGGTCAGAGCCTTACAGCTATATTAGGACATTGCAGATGCCCACCTCACCCATTCCTGGTATGATACCAGGTATCTGAGGTTTAGCTGTATGAAGTGCTGAGCTGGCTGAGTGCCCCTGGGTTAACAGCACATGAGAGCGCTGTCTCATGGAGCCACGCCCTGTTCTGCTTCCTTGTGCCTGGGCAGCTTGCTACGCGGACATCCCAAAGGTCATTTACGCCTCCAGGACCCACTCGCAGCTCACACAGGTCATCGGCGAGCTTCGGAACACGTCCTACCGGTGGGTCAGGCAGCGTTCACCCTGCCGCAGAACTAGGGGGGGAATGGCCTCAACGCCGTAGTCGACAGTGTTGTGCCCCGACCGAGCCTGAGGGCATGCTGTGCTCCGTGCATACTTGGGCGGTCTCCGATGCCCACTGCTTGTGAGAAAGCAGCTCTGACTACATGTTGACCTTGGTCTACACCCTGAGCTCCTTGCAGGCGCTGCCGTGTTAGCTGTGGTGTGGCCATCGCAGCTGCACCTGTGAGGGGAGGAGGCTCTGCCCAGGTCCAGCAGCAGAGCTGCAGGAGTCTTGTTGCCCCACTTGCCTCCCTGTGAGCGAGCACGTGGGTGCTGTCGAGTCTCCTTCCTTCTGCCAGTCCCAGTCTAGGCTTCCGGATTCTTGCTCACCCCGGCCCCTTGGAGAAAGCCCCTCCCAAGCCTGGGATATTCTGGCCATGGCCACTCCCTCTGGCTGCCTACTTGAACCAGGTTTCCTGGTGCTCCCATATGTGCCCACACAGCTCAGGCTGTTGGGCAGCACTGTGGGCTATTGCCCTGTCGTTCTTGGTCCCTACGATTCTCTCTTCCCAGGCCCAGGGTGTGTGTGCTGGGCTCCCGGGAGCAGCTGTGTATCCACCCCGAGGTGAAGAAGCAGGAGAGTAACCACATGCAGGTGGGCTCCTGGGCCGCCCGCTTGTCCTCTCTGGTTGTGCGAGGTGGTGCTGCGGCTCTCAAAGCCCTCGCTGTGCCCCAGGGTGGGGGATAGAGGATGAAGAACTGGCTGGGTGGAGCTGGCTGGAACAGGGCTCCCACCATTGGCAGCAGACTCATTGGCCAGCCCAGTGCTCTGCCCTTTTCTTGGCCATCATGCAAGCTGGGACCACATGTCCTTTCCCTCCCAGATCCACCTGTGCCGCAAGAAGGTGGCGAGTCGCTCCTGTCATTTCTACAACAACATAGAAGGTAAGAGGGGCCGGGGGCTGCTCCTGCAGATTGTCAGCACACAGCAGCGGGGAGGAGAGCATGTGCAGCCTTGGGGCTGGGCTCGGGGCTCACGGCCTGATGGCTCTTGCCCCTTGGGACTCAGCTTGGTGAGGCAGGTGCCTGGCATTTGCTCCTGACTGGGGACTTCTGCTGGGTCGCATGCAGATGAACCACATGTGGGCCTGAGGCTGCCATCTCAGAAAGGCGTGCTGGCAAGGCTGGTCCCCTGTGTCCCCACCACCCCTGATAGGAGGGGCTCCCTGAGTGTAAACTGTTGGCAAACAGTGTGGGTTTTGCTGAGCATCCACTTCCCTCTGGGAGTCTGGCGCTGGGTGACCCCAGGAAAAAGCCTAGGCACCGGGTGCCTGGTGGGTTTCCCGGGCATGGCATCCCGCAGTCTGCCCCAGCTCGTTCTGGGGGAGGTGGTGGGGAGGGTTCTGGAAACTGTGTCTGGGCTCCCGGACCCCTCCACGTACTTCTCCCTTTGGGGGAGTTTGCAGTGTGTCCTTTCCCTGCAATGTGTCACAGCGTGGGTGTGGCCTCTCGAGTCCCAGCAACTCCTCCAGCCTGTATGCTGTGAGGTGAATGCTTCATGCAGAGATGAGTGCAGCGATGAGCCCAGGGCTGGTGGCAGCAGCCTGCCTTGGCGCGGCTTGGTGTGTGTGACAGAGGTGCCTGTGGCCTGGGAAGCCCGTCTCCTGTTGCTGACTTTGCTGCCCAGAGTGCAGGGGTCGGCACCAGTACCCTCGCCTCCACATCTGTTTCTCCACTGGGGCTGCCCCTCCTGTCTGTCAGGCTTCTTCCAGAGGTGGTGGCAGGACAGCCTCTGGAGTGGCCTCCAGTTTCCTGTCTGTGGTCAGGGCTCTGGCCTGGGGGCGGGGCGAGGTCGAGCTTCCCTTTGTTTCCTGCTTCAGGGGTGAAATTCAAATCCTAACCTAGAGGTGACATGGGCTCAGAGCACTCTCCAGGCATTAGCGGTCACCGTCAGTCCGGGTGTGGAGTGCCCAGTGTGTGGGCCTTGCTGGAAGAGGGCCAGGACGGCACTGCTCCCAGAGGCCTGTGCCGGAGGCCCCCACCCCCCCAGCCGGTGTCCCTGTGCCCTGCCTCTTGGAGAGACGGGTGGAGTGTGTGCCCAATGTGGGCATGGGCTCAGGCCCTCCTCGGCGTCTCCTGCAGAGCTTGGCCTGAAATGTGGACCCAAGCTCCTGGAACTCGCTCCTCACCCGATTTTGTTTGCAGGTTTGGGGTCTGGTGGCAGTGAGGACACTGGGGAAGGCAGTGAAGGGGTGTGGCCCAGCGGAGTGCAGCCTGCCCTGCTGCCTGCAGCTGCGCGGGTCTGTGGGTGGTGCTGCTCAGGCCGTGGGTGTTGCTGCGTGGGTCTGTGGGTGGTGTTGCTCAGGCCGTGGGTGTTGCTGCGCGGGTCTGTGGGTGGTGCTGCGCGGGTCTGTGGGTGTTGCTGCTCAGGCCGTGGGTGTTGCTGCGTGGGTCTGTGGGTGGTGCTGCGCGGGTCTGTGGGTGGTGCTGCGCGGGGTCTGTGGGTGGTGCTGCGCGGGGTCTGTGGGTGGTGTTGCTCAGGCCGTGGGTGTTGCTGCGCGGGTCTGTGGGTGGTGCTGCGCGGGGTCTGTGGGTGGTGCTGCTCAGGCCGTGGGTGTTGCTGCGCGGGTCTGTGGGTGGTGCTGCTCAGGCCGTGGGTGTTGCTGCGCGGGTCTGTGGGTGGTGCTGCGCGGGGTCTGTGGGTGTTGCTGCTCAGGCTGTGGGTGTTGCTGTGCACGGGCTGTGGGTGTTGCTGCGCGGGGTCTGTGGGTGGTGCTGTGCGGGGTCTGTGGGTGTTGCTGCTCAGGCCGTGGGTGTTGCTGCGCGGGTCTGTGGGTGGTGCTGCTCAGGCCGTGGGTGTTGCTGCGCGGGTCTGTGGGTGGTGCTGCGCGGGGTCTGTGGGTGTTGCTGCTCAGGCTGTGGGTGTTGCTGTGCACGGGCTGTGGGTGTTGCTGCGCGGGGTCTGTGGGTGTTGCTGCTCGGGCTGTGGGTGGTGCTGCGTGGGTCAGTGGGTGTTGCTGCTCAGGCTGTGGGTGTTGCTGCTCAGGCTGTGGGTGTTGCTGCGCGGGGCTGTGGGTGTTGCTGCTCAGGCTGTGGGTGTTGCTGCGCGGGGCTGTGGGTGTTGCTGCGGGGGTCTGTGGGTGTTGCTGCGGGGGTCTGTGGGTGTTGCTGCGGGGGTCTGTGGGTGTTGCTGCGCGGGTCTGTGGGTGTTGCTGCGGGGGTCTGTGGGTGTTGCTGCGCAGGGCTGTGGGTGTTGCTGCGCGGGTCTGTGGGTGTTGCTGCGCGGGTCTGTGGGTGTTGCTGCTCAGGCTGTGGGTGTTGCTGCGCGGGTCTGTGGGTGTTGCTGCGGGGGTCTGTGGGTGGTGCTGCGCAGGTCTGTGGGTGGTGCTGCTCCGGGCTGTGGGTGTTGCTGCGGGGGTCTGTGGGTGTTGCTGCGCGGGTCTGTGGGTGGTGCTGCGTGGGTCTGTGGGTGGTGCTGCTCAGGCTGTGGGTGTTGCTGCGCAGGGCTGTGGGTGTTGCTGCATGGGTCTGTGGGTGTTGCTGCGCGGGGCTGTGGGTGTTGCTGCGCGGGGCTGTGGGTGTTGCTGCATGGGTCTGTGGGTGATGCTGCTCAGGCTGTGGGTGTTGCTGCGCGGGGCTGTGGGTGTTGCTGCATGGGTCTGTGGGTGTTGCTGCTCGGGCTGTGGGTGTTGCTGCGCACGGGCTGTGGGTGGTGCTGCGTGGGTCTGTGGGTGTTGCTGCGGGGGTCTGTGGGTGTTGCTGCGCGGGGCTGTGGGTGTTGCTGCGCGGGTCTGTGGGTGTTGCTGCTCAGGCTGTGGGTGTTGCTGCGTGGGTCTGTGGGTGTTGCTGCGGGGGTCTGTGGGTGTTGCTGCGCGGGGCTGTGGGTGTTGCTGCGCGGGGCTGTGGGTGTTGCTGCTCAGGCTGTGGGTGTTGCTGCGCGGGGCTGTGGGTGGTGCTGCAGGGGTCTGTGGGTGTTGCTGCGCGGGGCTGTGGGTGTTGCTGCGCGGGTCTGTGGGTGTTGCTGCGCGGGCCTGTGGGTGTTGCTGCGCGGGCCTGTGGGTGTTGCTGCGCGGGTCTGTGGGTGTTGCTGTGCGGGCCTGTGGGTGTTGCCGCGCGGGTCTGTGGGTGTTGCCGCAGGGGTCTGTGGGTGTTGCTGCGGGGGTCTGTGGGTGTTGCTGCGCGGGGCTGTGGGTGTTGCTGCGCAGGTCTGTGGGTGTTGCTGCGTGGGGCTGTGGGTGTTGCTGCTCGGGGCTGTGGGTGTTGCTGCGCGGGTCTGTGGGTGTTGCCGCGCGGGGCTGTGGGTGTTGCCGCGCGGGTCTGTGGGTGGTGCTGCGCAGGTCTGTGGGTGTTGCTGCGCGGGGCTGTGGGTGTTGCTGCTCAGGCTGTGGGTGTTGCTGCGCGGGGCTGTGGGTGTTGCTGCGCGGGTCTGTGGGTGTTGCTGCTCGGGCTGTGGGTTTTGCTGCATGGGAGGCGATCTTCCCCTTTGTTTGGTGCACCCTCTGCTCGCAGCCCGCCCGCCTCAGTCCAGCCTCGCATGGGCCCTGGCACTGTACCTATGAAGGTCGATGGAGCTGTCCCCCAGGGCTGCCTCCCTGTCCACATCATCCCTGGTAAAGGAGGCAGGTGCAGGTGCCATTGCCAGAGCCTTGAGCAGCACTGGGTGGGGACCACTCCAGCCACCTTTCCTGGCTGCTGTGGGTCAGCTCACCCTCTCTGCTGGCCTAGCCTTCACCTGCTGGGTCCTTCACCTGCACTGCCCCCCATCTCCCTGGAGGGTCCCTGAGCAGGGAGGGGAGGAGGTCAGAAGGGGTGGGGACTGAGGGGAACTTTCTGCTCACGGCAGAGGCCGTGCCAGCTCAGTGTGTGCTGGCCCGTGGGCTGCGGCCCCATCCCCACTGCCCCAGGTCCTGCGTGGCAGGCAAGGGAGGCCGCCCCAGCTGGCCTACTGGCTCTGGGCTTCGTGTCTCCTCCTTGGTCCCCAGCCCACCTGCTCTGCCTGGCTCTTGCCGCCTGTGCTGTTGGGTCTACGCACCATAAACGTGAGCGTCCTTGCTGTGGCTCAGCCACCCCTGCCCCTGCCCATGGGATGTGAGGGTGTCTCCAGCAGCTGCGCAGCCCTTGGAAGGGAGAGAGAAGTGGGGAGAGGCCAGGGGGGCCTGGGAGGAGGGGAGGCTTGTGTGGGAGGAAGGAGAGATGCAGAGCTGGAACCTGCCCAGCCTGCATTGGGGTAAGGGGCACATGTAGCGTCTCCTCACCAGTCAGCCTGGGGTGCCCTCCTTGCTGCCCCCTCATCAGGTTGCTGAGCTGGTGGCTGGCCTGCCACCCAGCACTGCGGATTGCTGATCGGTTGCTATGGCGCTGTGGAGTGGATGGCTCTTTCTCCTCCCCCTCGTCTGCTGTTCCTGGGGGCACTTTGGGGTTGTATCACTGATGAAGGCCCAGTGTGTTCTGGCCTCTGCACTTTAGGGCTGGCCTGATACCTGCCACAGGAGGGCCGTGAGCCAGGGGTTGTTTCCACATATGGCTGTCCCGAGACTCTGGGTGTTTGTCACAGACCTCTGGTCCTGCCAGCCAGGGCCCTGGCCTCCCTGGGTTAGAGTCATTCCCAGCAGATTCCTGTGTCTCAAGTTGGGAGGCTGGGGTGCAGAGCAGGGCTCCCACAGGGTCACTTCAGGTTCAGAACCCTTCCTGGGAGCCCTGAGACCCATCGGTCAAAGATTCTCTCCAGTGAGACTCCAGGTGGCTGGGCACCCCAGTCCTGCCCTGAGGGATCGTCTTGGGGTGACCACACCTTCTGCCCGCTTCGTATGAGCTATTCCATCCTGAGGTCAGGGGACTCAGAGGACCAAAGGGTGTGTGCTTACTCCTGTCTGTGTCCCCAGAAAAGAGCCTAGAGCAGGACCTGGCCACCCCCATCCTGGACATCGAGGACCTGGTCAAGAGTGGGAACAGGCACAAGTAAGTCCCTCCCTTCAGGTCGCATTTGCACAGCCTTCCAGGCTGGGACCTCCCGCCGCCTGCAGACACACACATTTCTTTTCTTTCCTGTTTCATCTTTTAATCATGAAACTTAACAGTTGTTCAGTATAAAAAACATGAACGATTCAGAGGAATAGAGAGAGAAATGGAACTGCCCTCCTTCCCTGCACTCAGCCTGCTAGTGACTGCTGGGGAGCGGACCGCCCACTGTGCTCCTGTGGTCTGGATTTGGGGGGGCCAAGGGGCGTGGTGCTGACCCTCCTGCCTTGGGCTCAGCCCTCCACTGGATGCTTACCTGCCGCTTCTGTGATGGTCGCTGGAAACTTCTGAGCATCAGGGCTCCATGCTGTGATGAGACAGGACTGTTTGTTTCTGAGTCCCTCACCAGTCTACTCAGAACAGGGTTGGGGTTTTCTTGTTTTTGTAAGTTTATAAATAGGTGATCCACTCCCAGAGTTGAACACATGTTCCACTTCCCCCACCCCCGTGCCCATCAGAGGATGCAGCATACAGCCCAGCCTCAGACTGCGGCCCAGGGTTGCTGATGCATGTCCTGAACCCCCAGCCGTGTGAGGCTCATGTCCTCCCCCTGTGCCCCAGGCTGTGCCCATACTACCTGTCCCGGAATCTGAAGCAGCAGGCTGACATCATCTTCATGCCCTACAACTACTTGCTGGATGCCAAGGTAAGGCCTCAGCCACGTAGGATGATTCCTGACCCCAGGTGTCCTGGGCTTGTGAGGGGCTGTCTAGCCTCTGCTGGTTCAGCTTCTGGGGCTAGAGATTCGCTCAGACCACCAGATGTGTGGGAGGACCTGGTGTCGCACACTGGTCAGGGTTCACTGTGACCAGCTCCAAGCAGCTGGCTGGGCAGCAAGGAGACCGCAGGGCTGCAGCTGGACCGTCCCTGCCCTCGTCTGGCAGTCAGTTTTAGCCCCGGACTGGAGTGTCACCGTGTTTGGCCTTTGGGGTGCTATGTCCTCCTGTTTTAATGCAGGGGCATTGCATCACGCTCCCCTGTGTCCAGCGGCTGGTGCTCCATGTCGTGGAAGCACCGTGCATGTGCCCTGTGCTGCAGCATCGACTGGGCCCCAGGGATCATGCTGACAGCGCCCTTTGCCAGGCACAGGTCTCGGTGCAGGGAGGCAGCCAGCAGGAAAGCCAGCCTGTGGGCTCTGACTTCCTGCAGAGTCTGCACGGGAGCTGGTGGTGCACGAGGGCCATGGCCTCAGGAACAGCAGCCCCGAGCCACTGCTGAAGCAGGTGCTAGAGAGGGCGCAGGGGAGGAGCAGGAGCCCCGCGAGGCCGGACTCTGGCACAGAGAGTGGTGGTTTGCCGAGGATTGTGCGTGATTTTCCTAAGTCTTGCTTTTAACCTGGAGACTGGGCCCGGGCACCCAAAGGCAGTGATATCTCAGCTGACTTCCTGGACGTAATGCTCTCAGAGCAGGGAAGTTCTGACAAAGAGGCTGGTGGAGCTCCCACTCCTGACTCCTGGACTCACTGCAGACACGTGCACATCGAGTCCAGGACAGACCCATAGAGACTGGCCGAGATAGCTCTGTGGGAAAGGAAAGGGAAGGGTTGTTTGTTTGTTTTTCCCCAAAAATGGTACTGGAGTAGCTGGATGTCTGTTTGGAAGAGTGGGTCTCCCCCAGGACTTAACTGCCTCCTGTGGCATGAAGCTGAGCCTCCTGGAGACCTGGGCTCACTGCAGTGGTCGGGAGCTTTCTCCACCCGGACAACCAGGGCACCACCCACACAGGACAGAATCGATCAATGGGACTTCACCACAATTTAAAGCCTTGAGTCTTTGAAAGAGTTAGGAAAATTAAGAAAGTTCAAAGGCAGGTCACAGAAAGGGAGAAAGTACTCCTGGTACATTTGTCTTTCAAAGGGCTGTGCCCAAAATATGTGTAGCCCTTGTCACCAGAAGAAGAGATAAATGAAACAGAGATAAGAAATTTATCTGAAACAGAGTTCAGAGTAATGATGGTAAAAATGCTCAACGGTATGAAAAAAAAATATAGTAACTGAAAAAAGAACAGTCTGAGATAAAAAATGACATAACACAAATAAAGAACACATTGGAAGGAATACACAGCAGATTAGGGGAAGCTGAGGATTGAATCAGTGAATTAGAAGACAGAGTTGAAAAAATCAATCATAGAACCAAAAAGAAAAAACAAAACAAGAGGACACCTCAAGGGAGCAGTGGGACAACATAAAACGTAACAATCTTCAAATAGCGGGTGTGCCAGAAGAGTCAGAAAGGTAGAAAGGGATAGAGAATGTATTTGAAAAATAATGGCAAAAACTTCCCTAATCTGGTAAAGGAAAAAGTCACACAAGTTCAGGAGGCACAGACAGCCCCAAGCAAGAAGAACCCAAACAGGCCCATGCCCAGACACATCATAATTAAAATGCCAAAAATTAAAGACAAAGAGAGAATCTTAAAGGCAGCGAGAGCAAAGCAAACTTACAAAGGAGCTCCCATAAGGCTGACACCTGATTTCTCATTAGAAATTCTATAGGCCAGAAAGTAATGGCATGAATTACTCAAGGTAATGGAAACCAAGGATCTGAGACCAAGATTACCACATTCAGATGGCTATCATTCAAAACAGACAGCTTCCCAGACAATAAAAGGCTAAAGGAGTACATCACCACCAAGCCAGCATTACAAGAAATGCTAAAGGGACTGCTATAATGAGAAGAAATAGAGACACCTAGGCATACAGAATTAAAATGGTAATAAATAAGTACCTGTCAATAATAACCTTAAATGTAAATGGGTTAAATATTCCAGTCAATAGACGTAGGTAGATCACAATACCAGATATCAAGCTGTGTTACCAAGCCATGGTTCTCAAAACTGCCTGGTACTGGCACAAGAACAGACATATAGACCAATGGAACAGAACAGAGAACCCAGAATTGACCCAAGCCATTATGCTCAATTAATATTTGACAAAGGAGGCAAGAGCATATAATGGAGTTAAGACTCTCTAATAAATGGTGCTGGGAAATTTGGTCGGATACATGCAAAAAAATGAAACTAGATCACCAACTTACACCATACACAAAAACAAACTCAAAATGGCTAAAGGACTTACTAGTAAATGTAAGACAGGAAACCATAAAAATCCTACAAGACTCCATAGGCAGCAAGTAGCAAACATGTCATAGCAATATCTTTACCCACACAGCTCTTCTCCTGGGCAATGGAGACTAAGGAGAAAATGAACAGATGGGACCACATCAAAATAAAAACCTTCTGCACAGCAAAGGAAACCATCAACAGAACAACAACAAAGCCCACTGCATGGGAGAACATATTTGCCAATGCTATTTCAGATAAGGGTTTAATCTCCAAAATTTACAGAGAACTCATACAACTTAACAAAAGGAAGATAAACAATCCAATCAAAAAATGAGCAAAGGATCTAAGTAGACACTTTATGAAAGAGGACATACAGAAGGCCGAGAGACATATGAAAACATGTTCAAAGTTGCTGATCATCCGAGAGATACAAATCAAAACAACAATGAGGTACCATCTCACACCTGTCAGAATGGTTATCATCAACAAATCAACAAACGACAAGTGTTGGAGAGGATTTAGAGAAAAAGGAACCCTCTTGCACTGATGGTGGGAATGCAGACTGGTGCAGCCACTGTGGAGAACAGTATGGAGTTTTCTCAAAAAGTTAAAATGGAACTCCCATTTGACCCAGTGATCCCACTTCTAGGACTATATCCCAATAAACCAGAAACACCAATCAGAAAGGATGTATGCACCCATATGTTCATAGCAGCACAATTTACAATAGCTAAGATTTGGAAACAACCTAAGTGCCCATCAGCAGATGAGTGGATTAAACAACTATGGTACATCTACACAATGAAATGCTATGCCACTATAAAAAAGAAGGAACGTTTACCATTTGCAACAGCATGGATGGAACTGGAGAGCATTATGCTAAGCAAAATAAGCCATTCAGAGAAAGGTAACTATCACATGATCTCACTCATATGTAGGATATAATGATCAACACAGTTTGATGAACAAAAATAGATCCTGAGACAAATGGCAGGGGAGGTAAGGGGGTTAGAGAGCAACCAAAGGACTTGTATGCATGCATATTAGCATAACCAATGGACACACACTGGGGTGGTGGGGGCTTGCCCGGGGTGGGAATGGTTGGGCGGGGGGGCAATTGGGGGAAAAGGAGACATATGTAAAACTTAAGATAATAATAATAGAAAGACTAGGTAGTCCTAGCCAGTTTGGCTCAGTGATAAGAGCATTGACCTGGGGACTGAAGGGTCCCAGGTTCAATTCCGGTCAAAGGTACATGCTGGGTTGATGGCTCAGTCCCCAGTAGGGGGCATTCAGGAAGCAGCCAATCAATGATTCTCTCTCATCATTGATGTTTCTATCTCTCTCTTCCTCTTTCTCTTCTCTGGGGGGGGGGGGAATATAGACAGACAGACATAGGGTACCTCAATTGATACAAAAACATGACCCAACTGTTTGCTATCTACCAGACAGAGACCCACATTAGAACAAAAGACTCACACAGGATGAGAGTGAAGGGATGGGAAAAAATTTTCCATGCAAATGAAAAAGAAAAAAAGCTGGAGTAGCAATACTCATAACTAACAAAATAGACTTCAAAATGAAGGCCATCACAAGAGACAACAAGGTCACATAATACTAAAGGGATTGTTCCAACAAGAGGATATACTGGTAACCATGGTAAACATATATGCACCCAATATAGGCACGCCTAAATATATTAAAAATTCTAGAGGACTTTATCAGAGAAATCGAAAACAATACAGTCATATAGGGGACTTGAACACCCCACTAACTTCATTGGATAGATCTTCCAGTTAAAAAATTAGGAGTCACTCTAAAGGACATACTGGATCAGATGGATTTAATTGACATTTATAGAACATTTCACTCCAAAGCTGTAGGATATACATTCTTCTCAAGTGCGCATGGATCATTCACAAAGATAGACCACATGTTAGGACACAAAACAGGTATCTGTAAGTTCAAAAAGATTGAAATCATATAAAGCATCTTCTCAGATCATGGTGGAATGAAATTAGAAATCAACTACAGTAAAAACACCCAAAAACATTCAAACACATGGAGGCAAAATAGCATGTTATTAAACAATGAATGGGTTACCAACAAGGTCAAGAAAGAAATAAAAAACTTTCTGGAAACAAATGAAAATGAACACACAACAACCTCAAATCTCTGGGACACAGCAAAAGCAGTCCTGTCAGCGAAGTTCATAGCACTACAGGCCTACCTCAAAAAACAAGAAATATCAGCAATAAACTATTTAATCTTACAACTTAAAGAACTAGAACGAGAAAAACAAGAAAATCCCAGAGTAAGTGATTAGAGCAGAAATAAATAACATAAAGACTTAAAAAAGAAAGAAAGAGACCTAACCGGTTTGGCTCAGTGGATAGAGCATTGGCCTGCAGACTCAAGGGTTCCAGGTTCAATTTCGGTCAAGGGCATGTACCTTGGTTTCGGGCACATCCTCAGTAGGGAGTGTGCAGGAGGCAGCTGATCGATGTTTCTCTCTCATCGATGTTTCTAACTCTCTATCCCTCTCCCTTCCTATCTGTAGAAAATCAATAAAATATATATTTAAAAAAAGAAAGAAAGAAAGGAAATGAAACCAAGAGCTGGTTCTTTGAAAGGATAAACAAGATTGATGAACCAGTTGCCAGACTCATGAAGAAACATAAATAAAATCAGAAACAAAAGCAGAGAAGTAACCACCGTCACCACAGAAATACAAAGGATTGTAAGAAAAGTCTATGAAAAACTATATGCCAACAAGTGGACAATGTGGATGAAATATACAGATTCTTAGAAAAATACAATTTCCCAAAACTGAATCAGGAAGAATCAGAAAACCTGAGTAGGCCAATAACAACTGAGGAAATAGAAGCAGTAATGAAAAAAACTCCCAGCAAATAAAAGCCTGGGCCCAGATGGCTTCGCAGGAGAGTTTTACCAAACACTCAAAGAAGAACTAACACCTATCTTCCACAAACTATTCCAAATTTGCAAGAAGAAGGAACACTTCCAAGCTCTTTTTATGAGGCCAACATCATCCTAATTCCAAAATCAGATAAAGATACTGCAAAGAAAAAGAGAATTACAAGCCAATATCCCTGATGAACATAGATGCTAAAATCCTCAACAAAATATTAGCTAATCAGATCCAGCAATATATTAAAAAGATCATATACCATGACCAAGTGGGATTTATTCCAGGGTTCCAAGGCTGGTATGATATTTGTAAATCAATAAATGTGATACATCACATAAATTGAAAGACAAAAATCATATAATAGATGCAGAAAAAGCATTCAACAAAATCCAAAACCCACTTTTTATAAACACTCTCAGCAAAGTGGGAATAGAGGGAGCATATCTCAACATGATAAAGGCCATATATGACAAACCTACAGTGAACTCAATGGGCTAAAACTAAAACCATTTCCCCAAAGAATAGGAAAAAGGCAGGGATGTCCACTTTCATCATTCCTATTCAACATATAAAAGGCATCCAAATTGGAAAGGAGGAAGTAAAACTCATTGTTTGCAGATGACATGATATTGTACATAGAAAACCCTAAAGACTCCATCAAAGAACTACTAGATTTAATAAATGAATTTGGCAGTGTAGCAGGATACAAAATCATCCCCTCAAAATCGATGGCTTTTTTATACACCAGTAATGAATTCTCAGAAAGAGAAACTAAAGCTATTCTATTTATCATTACAACAAAAAAATTAAAATAACTTAGGAATAAACTTAACCAAGTGGCAAAAGACCTGTATTTGGAAAATTACAGTATGTTGAAAAAAGAGATAGAAGAAGATATAAACAAGTAGAACATATCATGTTCATGGATTGGTAGAATCAACATCATTAAAATGTCCAAACTACCCAAGGCAATCTACAGATTTAGCACAATCCCTATTAAAATACCAACGGCATATTTCACAGAGCTAGGACAAATACTCCAAAAATTTATATGGAACCAAAACAGACCCTGAATAGCTGCACAATGTTGAGAAAGAAGAACACAATACCAGAGAAGTCACAATACCAGATTTCAAGTCATACTACAAAGCCACTGTCATCAAAACAGTCTGGTACTGGCATAAGAACAGGCATACAGATCAGTGGAACACAGCAAAGACCCCAGAAATCAACCCAAGCCATTACGCTCAATTAGTATTTGACGAGGCAAGAGCATACAAGAGAGTCTCTTCAATAAATGGTGCTGGGAACATTGGACAGATACATGCAAAAGAAACCAGACCACCAACTTACACCATACACAAGAATAAACTCAAAATGGATAAAGGACTAGAAGAAACCATAGGCAACAAAATCTCAGACATCTCTCATAGCAATATGTTTACAGATATATCTCCTAGGGCAAAAGAAACTAAGTAGAACATAAACAAATGGGCCCACATCAAAATAAAAAGCTTCTGCACAGCAAAAGAAACCAACAAAACGAAAAGGGAGCTTGCTGTATGGGAGAACATATTTGGCAAAGATACATCTGACAAAGGGCTAATATCAAAAAAATATAAGGAACTCATATAATTTAACAAAAGGAAGACAAACATCCCAATTAAAAAATGGGCAAGGGACCTAAATAGACACTTCTCCAAAGAGGACATACAGTTGGCCTAGAGACATATGAAAAAATGCTCAAAGTCACTGATCATCCGAGACATGCAAATCAAGCAACAATGAGGTATCACCTCACACCTGTCAGAATAGCTACCATCAATAAATGACAAGCGCTGGTGAGGATGTGGAGAAAAGGGAACCCTCTTACACTGCTGGTGGGAATGCAGACTAGTGCAGCCATTATGGAAAACAGTATGGAGTTTCCTCAAAAAATATGGAACTGCCATTTGACCCAGTGATCCCACTTCTAGGAATATATCCTAAGAAACCCGAAACACCAATCAGAAAGAATCATATGTTCATAGCACAATTTACAATGGCTAGGATCTGGAAACAGCCCAAGTGCCCATCAGTAGACAAGTTAAAAAAGCTGTGGTACATTTACAGCATGGAATACTATGCAGCAGTAAAAATGAAGAATCTCTTACCCTTTGAGACAGCATGGAGGGGCCTGGAGAGTATCATGCTAAGTGAAATAAGTCAGAGAAAAAAAGTATCACATGATTGCACTCATGTGGAATCTAACAAAATAAGCTGATGAACGGAGTGATCAGAGACATGGAAGCGTGGAACAGAGTGCAGATCTCAGAGGGAAGGTGGGGAGGGTGGGTGGGTGGGAGGTAGCCAATCAAAGACCTTGTGTGCAAATATGCATAACCAATGGGCAGGGACAATAGGGTGGGGAACGCCGGGGCGGGGCGGCCTGGAGACGGTCAACAATAAAGAATTATAAAAAGAGAAAATGTTCAGGCATTGCACACGAAGACCACAGGCAGGTGGCCCTGCGTTCCCACCGAAATGGCTGAAATTAGAAGACCTAAAATTGGTGTCGGCAAGTTTAACGCTCACCGAAGCCAGGGACAGCCCTGTCCATCAACAGCTGGTGTCCCAAGAACAGCTACGAGCAATCAGAAGGGGTGACCTGTGCTCCACGCAGCCACATGCGTGGGCTTGGGAGAGCACGCCCACACAGGAGCCCCCTGCCTGACCCCACAGTCCTGGTCCCTGCTCATAGGAAGAGGGGGTCATACAACAGGGATGTCACCTCTTGATAGCACACTTAAAATGGGCACTTTATTTTATGAGAATTAAGATTAAGCTGAAAAGAAGTACGGATGCCAGACCCCTCTGCAGGTGACTTCCCCCCCACCTGGGGTGTAAACACCTCCACCAGCGCACCCCGTGACAGGTGCTGGGTGGTCTCCATTCTGTGGCTGCTTAGCCTGCTGTGGCAAAGGGTCACGGCCTGCTCCCTTGTGCTACGTGTCACTAGGACACACACCTGATGTCCAGCTCTGGTGGTGGGCAGTGCCCAGTGGCTACAACTCGCCGCCACCCAGCAGCAGGTATCAGAGGGCCTGCCGTGTGTCCCGGGTGGTATGGGACTGAGGCCCACCAGGGCTGTGCGCCCTGAGCCTCTGCTCCTGGCCTCCAGGGCCCTGAGGGGCAGTGGCCGCCCCACTCCGCTGCAGCCCTGCGTCCTCTCCCCGCCCCGCAGAGTCGCCGGGCACACGGCATCGACCTGAAGGGGACGGTGGTGATCTTCGATGAAGCTCACAATGTGGTGAGTGCTGGTGGCCTTCCCCACGCCCTCCCTCCCTCCCTCTGCCTCTTCCCCGCAGAGAGCAGCACAGACCTTTGTGTCCCAGCCCCTGTGGCGCTGAATGTCAGGACCAAGCAGACCTGTCGCCTGCGCCCCCAATCAGCATGTGGCCTCTGCCAGGGCCTGTGTTCCCAGGAGCAGTGGCCTTGACCAGGCCCGGGAGCGAGGCTGCCAGGCAGCCGTGTTCATGCTCTGGAGCGGGGGCGGCTCCACGACGGCTCGGTGTCCAGTGTGGATGGCAGCCCTCAGCCCCACTCAGCTCCAGGCACTTCCTGCCCATGGACCAGATCTGACTTTGAGAGCAGCCAGAAATCTAGATTTTAATGGGAAATTTCCATTTATGAAGTGTTGGCTGCTCGAAGTAGCTTCAAACACTGGTCTGGGCTCGGCTGCTGAGTGGGTAGGCTGCTGAGTGGGTAGTCTGCTATCGTGGGATGTTTGTGACCTAGTTTCAGAGCCTGTGGGTAGGGCTGGGCTCCCCACTCTCCTTAGCACTGCACCCCCAGGCCCTGCCTCCTGGAGCTCCCCAGGCCCAGCTCCTGCTCACGTCACACTGCGTGCTTGGCCTCTCAGGAGAAGATGTGCGAGGAGTCGGCGTCCTTTGATCTGACGCCCCACGATGTGGCCTCTGGATTGGACGTCATTGACCAGATCCTGGAGGAACAGAGTAGGGCAGCGCAGCAGGGGGAGCTCCGCCTGGAGTTCAGCGCAGACACCAACTCAGGTGAGCTTATGGGCAGGACACCGAGGACGGGTGAGGTCTGCCCCAGTGGCTGTCTTCCCAGGGCCCTTGCACGTTGGCATCTGGGGATACTGCCAGAGACTTCCCAGGGCCTCACAGGGTTCTGCCCAACCCTTCTGGCATTTTTTGAAGACCTTGCATCCTTTCCCAGCCCATGTGCTGTGTAAAAGTGAAAACAAATGTATTAACCGTGGAGACGTGGTTTTTTGTTAATCCTCACCCAAGGATATTTTTCTGTTGATTATTAGAGAGAGTGGAAGGGAAGGAGAGAGAGAGTGAGAGAAACATCGATCTGAGAGAGACATGTGGATTGGTTGCCTCCCACACGCGCCCCAACCAGGATTGGTGTTTGGGCTTGCAACCAAGGTACATGCCATTGACCGGAATCGAACCTGGGGATCTTAGGTCTGCAGGCCGACACTCTATCCACTGAACCAAACCAGCTAGGGCCATGGAGACGTTTTTAATGATCTGTGAGCATGGTCCACGTGCCACCTACTCCTAGGTTTGTTCCCAGGGTTTTCCCCGGGCAGCAGTAATCTTGGTTTATGGAGAAACCTTTGATGGATGTGATAGTGTGTCCACAAGTTCTCCGTGGCCTTTGTTAGTGGCTAACGAGGACTCCAGGTTTGTGAGGCCAGCCTACTTTGTGGTGGTGTTTCCAGCAGTTGCTCCCGGCTTTTTAGCATTCATGCTTCATGCTGTGGACGTGATCAGGTGTTCTGTGTCCTCACATGGGCGTGGGGCCCAGGTGGTGTGGACAGCCTCGTGTCCACGTACCTCTGTGATCACACACGTGGACAGGCTGCACAGGGAGCAGGCCAGGTGGCCCCTCACCTCTCACCCACGCTGACTGCCCTCCCGGCACGTCCCCGGCCTCCCCCACCCACACACACCTGCCCTGGGAGATGGAGAGTTTGTAAATGGCATTTGTTTAGCGCTGGAGTTCTCAATCTTTGTGGCTTCAGGACCCTTTACGTTAAATCTGGCTAAAGGTGGTTTATGTGAGTTATGTCTCTGGATACTGTGTGAGCAAAGAAAATGGAAACTTTAAAAAAAAATTTTATTTAATTTTTAAATCTTGGTAAGAGACTCAGACTGGCCCTGACTGGTTTGGGTCAGTGGATAGAGCGTCGGCCTGTGGACTGAAGAGTCCCGGGTTCGATTCCAGTCAAGGGCATGTACCTGGGTTGCGAGCACATCCCCAGTGGGGGATGTGCGGGAGGCAGCTGATTGATGCTTCTCTCTCATCGATATTTCTAACTCTCTATCCCTCTCCCTTCCTCTCTGTAAAAAAATTAATAAAATATATTTTTTTAAAAAAGAGAGAGAGACTCAGACTGAGGCCTGAGGCTCAGACTTTTTTTTTTTTTTTTTTTTGAAATTTCAGAGAGGAAGGGAGAGGGAGAGGGAGATAGAAACATCAGTGATGAGAGAGAATCATTGATTATCCGCCTCCTGCACACCCCACATTGGGGATCGAGCCCACAACCTGAATTGAACCACTGCCTCTGGGTTCATAAGTCGACCCTCAGTCACTGAGCCACACCGGCTAGGCGAAAAATACTTTTTAAAAATTAGAAGAGTGACAGTGTCTCACAGTTTGGCTAATCTCTCTAATGTCTGGCACGAGGGAAGAAAGGTGCACCTCACACTGTGCTTTGGATTTGCTGTGGCAGCCCTATCGAGCCGGGTCCTGGTCACGGCTGCTGCTGTGACAGTCACTACAGACTCGGTGACTTAAAGCAACACCGCCTGATTCTCCCGTGGTTCTCACAGGTCCCAAACAGGCTGGCAGGGCCGCCTTCCTCCTGGGGCTCTGGGGGACCCCGTTTCTGGCCTTTCCCAGCTTGTAGAAGTGCTGCATCCTTAGCCCTGGGCCCCACAGCCCTCTGACCTCTGCTCTGTTGTCCCCTCTCCTCTGACCCTCTGCCTCCCTCCTACCTGAAGGCCCAGCATGATCTCCCATCTCAGGTCCTTTAACATCATTCCACCTGTGAAGGCCCTTTTGGCATGAGAGGTGACATGCTTACAGGTTCCGGGGATCAGGGTCTGGACGTGTTGGGGGTCATTATCTGCCTCCCACATGCAGCCTCTGGAAATTGCACTGTATGTATATTTATGAAATAACAAGAGATAAAAAGGCAAATAGGATAGTGTGATTGTCACTTACTCGCATTATCATCAGGAAAATAGCTTTGGCCTTGCAGTGTCCTGAACAGGGCTCAGGCCTGCCCCAGCCATGCCTCGTGACCCGCCCTTCCTGCTTCCGGTTTCCTCAGCCAGCCACAGGCAGCACCCGGACCCGCGTCTGAGGACTGTGCGGGCTCCCAGGCACTTACCCAGAAGCAGGCTACCTAGGATGACTTCAACCTGGCTAATTTTAAAATGCAGTTTATTTCAGAAGCCATGAGTCCTTTTAGGATTTTATCTTTAAAGCCCAGCGGTTCTGTTGTCTCGGTTGGATTCTTCTGATCAGTGTTGCCCTGTATGTGATGTGCTTTCTCAGCGTGTCCCGAAGCTGTGTGTTTGGGCTGTTTCCCTGCGTCTGAGCTTCGCCGGAGTCAGCTCCCCTCTCCAATCCTCCTGTCTCTGGCTTCTTTGACTTCTTTTTCTTTGATTGAGTTCCAGGTGTGCGACAGGGAGATAACGACATTTGTATCCACCTGCAGTTTCTTTTTTTCTTTTTTTAAATCTTTATTGTTGGAAGTATTAAAATATGTCCCCCTTTTCCCCCATTGACCCCCTCCAGCCACCACCCCCCACCCCAGGTTTTCAGCACCCTATTGGGTTATGCATATTTTCATACAGGGTCTTTGGGGATTAGCTCCTACCCACCCACCCTCCCCACCTTCCCTCTGAGATTCCACACTCTGTTCCATGCTTCCGTGTCTCCGGATCTTCTTTGTTCATCAGTTTATTTTGTTACTTAGATTCCACATATGAATGCAATCCTGTGATACTTGTCTTTCTCTGACTGACTGACTTCACTTAGCATGATACTCTCAGGTCCCTCCATGCTGCCTCAAAGGGTAAGAGATCCTTCTTTTTATTGCTACATAGTATTCCATGGTTAAATGTACCACAGGCTTTTTATCCACTCGTCTACTGATGGGCACTTGGGCTGTTTCCAGATCTTTGCTATTGTAAATTGTGCTGCTGTGAGCATAGGGGTGCACACATCTTTTCTGATTGGTGCTTCGGGTTTCTTAGGATACTAGAGGCCCGATGCACGAAATTCATGCAAGGGGCTCGGCCCTCGCAACCCTGGTTTCATCTGGAAGGTCGTTCGGCTGTCTGGTCTAATTTAGCATATTACGCTTTTATTATTATAGATATCCCTAGAAGTGGGATCACTGAGTCAAATGGCAGATCCATATTTAATTTTTTGAGGAAACTCCATGCTGTTTTCCATAATGGCTGCACCAGTCTGCATTCCCACCAGCAGTGTACGAGGGTTTGCTTTTCTCCACAGCCAAGCCAGCACTTGTCATTTGTTGATTTGTTGATGGTAACCATTCTGACAGGTGTGAGTGGTACCTCATTGTCATTTTAATTTGCATCTCTCGAATGATCAGTGACGTTGAGCATTTTTTCATGTCTCTTGGCCATCTGTATGCCCACTGTGGAGAAGTGTTTATTTAGGTCCTTTGCCCATTTTTAATTGTGTTGTTTGACTTCCTTTGGTTGAGTTGTATGAATTCCTTATTCTGCCTGCAATTTCTAAGGCCCTGATTGTGGCCTGTTTCTGCTTCTGTGTTCCTTCTCATTCAGTCCTCATTTCCAAAATGATTCTTTACTTTCCTTCTCACTCCATGTGAGTCCGTCACTTCATTTCTGAGTTTTTAAACCTGAGTTGTGTTGTTTCATGTCTTTGTCTTGCTCTGAAGTGCTCACCTTTGTTGCATGTAACTTTTATTTTGAAATCATGTCAAATTTGCAGATAACTTGCTGGTAAAGAACCTCTTGCCCGTCACCTAGACCCCCCCTTGCTAAGGTTTGCCCCCTTGGACGAGCCTCCCTGTCATGTGGGCAGTGCAGGTGCAGGTGCCTCCTGAGACCAGGGTGCTCCTGTGGCCACAGTGCGGTGACCTGCTCAGGAAATCAGCGCAGATACTGCAGTCTTGTCTCACGGACAGACCAAAGGAGACCTTTTCGGCTGTCACTGTAGCCTGAAGCATGACCGGGCCGGCTGGTCTGTGCGGGAGCTGGGCCCTGCCTGGGCCTGTGGCTCTGGCTATAGGCTGGACAGCCTTTCCCTGGAGTCTGTGAAGAGAACGTCAGTTACAGTGAGTGGTGCATGTCCTGCAGACTTGGTTTGTCTGCTGGTCCTCACAGCTCCCAGTTGTGAACTTCGGGCAGGGGTCAGCCATCAGGTCGCACATCCAACATCTGTCAGTCTCACGGTGACACTGACTTTTTCCTGGGTGAAGTGGCGACAGCCAGGCTTTCTCCTGTGAAGTCACTGTTTTCCTGTTTGTAATCCTTAAGCGATTTGTGGCCTCCATTGACGGTTCTCCGTGAATGAATGATCCTGCAGTGTTTACGCCTGCACCACCTGGCACCTCCCATTCCCTGGCTGGAATACTCATGCAAGATCTCCTGCTTCTGTGTGTCCCCACGGGACCAGGTGCTCACGGTGCTCTTGCCTGCGTGCTCCGTGTGCGGGGCCTCCTCTGTCCCGGGGCCTGCACTTCCCCTGGGCGCCTGCCCGTGCTGAGTGAGAAAACCCGCTTCCGTGTTCCTCAACATTTTACTCACTCGTTGGAGCCTCGACTACCCAGACGGTTGTTTCAGAATCACTGTGCCACCGGAAGAAACACACCCCACTCCCGGGCTGCGCGTTGGCCGTGCTTCCCAGAGCGAAGCTGGAGTGTGCGGGGCATGCAGCCTGCAGGGCTGCTCGGGCCGCCTCCTCCCTCCCTCACTGGGTCACGGTATGCAATTGACATAATTTGTTTCTGTTCGTATTTCTTTTTTTTTTGTTAGTCCTCTTGTGAGGACATTTTCCCATTGATTTTTATTTTATTTTTATTTTTTAATGTATTTTTATTGATTCCAGAGAGGAAGGGAGAGGGAGAGAGAGAAACATCAGTGATGAGAGAGGGTCATTGTTCGGCTGCCTCCTGCATGCCCCCCACTGGGAATCGAGCCTGCAACCCAGGCCTGTGCCCTGACCGCAACCCAGACATGTGCCCTGACCGGAACCGAGCCATGGGTTGACACTCAACCACTGAGCCACACCAGCTTTTTTTATAGTATTTGAAACATTCGCATGGTTCCAGATATCAAAGTAATAGTATACTCAAGAGCAGTGTCTTATTAGTTTCTAGTTTATTCTTTCTTTGCCTTTATGGGTACATTTTACTTGTTCTCTCTCCTTTTTCCACTCTGTTCTTTTTTTTTCAGGCTTTAAAACTTTTTATTTGCATATTTAAAAAATTGTGCATTCCAATAATTAAAATCATTTTAACAAAAAAATGGCACTCTGATAACACTGCATTTTACCGCCCACAGGACCCCTTGGACCAGCTGGGTTTACTCTAGACTCACCGTTGTCCCACCCAGCTCCTGCCTTCAGCAGCGTGCAAGTTCCCCCTCCCTGCCAGCCAGCTGGCAGAGGGCCGGCAGGGCGGCTTCGTTGTCAGTAGTTGTGATGTGTAAGGGGCAGCACAGTCACTTAAACTGGTCCAACCTCTTTGCATCTTACGAAGTTAAACAGCTGGAAGAAGTAAGATAAGGCAATGCTCGGGGAATGTGCAGCTCACATGGGCGGTGTGCGCCTCATTACGATTCGCCTGCTTGCTTTCCCTGTTTTCGTTTCTTTTGAAGGCAGTGGATTTTTCTCTTGCGTTTCTGTCTTCTTCCATTTCAACTTATCAAATTTCTCAATCTCAGCCATGTCGGGTTTGTCAGGCATGTTCAGAGGGAGCCGAGCAAGAGCCCAAGGAGAGGCGCCCGACCTCCTCCACGCGGCTTTCCTGCACGGCGTCCGTGCCTGTGGGCGCTGTGCCCGGTGCACGCCCTCGAGTGCTGCGAGCGCCTCGTGGGCAGGCGCCCTGCTCTCGCTCCGCTGCCCCCCCCCCCCCCCCCGCGGGCGTTCTGCATCTGCCCAGCGTGTCCTCGGGCCGAGCTGGTTCCCGGACTTTGCAATGACAAACAGCGCAGTAATGAGTAACCTCGTGTGTGCGCACTTTCCTCTTGTTTGCGGTACTTCTTCAGGGTGAATTCCCAGAAGTGGGCGGCCGGGCTAGCGGGTGGTGTGTGCTGTGGATAGAGCAGCGGCGGGCACGGTGTCCGCCCGTCCCCTGGCGGACGCAGGCCTTTGAGGTTGGGCCACGGCGATGGATGGGGTGTCTCTGCAGTCCCGAGCTGCTTTCCTCTGAGGAGTGCGATTGAGCATCTCGGCAGCTGTTGGACGGCCTTCATTTTTTTGGCAACAGCATCCTACGAGGTGTGGGTGGGCGATGTCCGTGGTTCGCCCTCGGGTCCCTGCCTGTGTGCGCGACACGCCTCGCCCTCCCGCAGCTGCTCTCCCCGATGGGTCTCAGGCCTCCCTGTTCTTGAGACCTCGAGGCCTGAGCAGGGTGGTCAGGGAGCGTGTCCCTGAGTGGGGACTGTCTGTGGTTTCTCTCAGTCCCTGGGCTCCGGCGTTGGGAGGGAGGGCACAGATGTGAGGTGCCCTTCGTCACGTCCAGCCCATTCCACACTTGGCTCTGACTTCCACACGGGGGCTCCCAGGGGAGTTCACCACGGGGTGCTCCTTTTCCCTTCTTTGTGGCCCCCGGGCCGTCCCCATGACCTTGCCTGAGGCATGGATTCCTAGAATTGACGCCAGCAGCACAGTCACCAAACGGTAGATAGATTGGGCTTCGGAGGACACGGTCCCGGAAGCAGAGAGACAGCCCACAGAGTGGGAGAAACCTGTCAACCATAACTGACGAGGGATTTGCATCTAAAATGTGCCGGCGACTCTGAAGCTGAGAGACAGCCGGTAACGAAGGGCGGAGGCGTGATGGACTCTCCTGCGAGGGCGCTGTCCCAGCGGACGCAGCCACGGGGGCTCTCCCTCAGGAGCCCCTCCCGTCCTCACCCTAGGCGCCTGCCTTTGCCTTTTTGTCACCCCACGGCCCTTCTCTTGCTTCTGTGACTTGTTTCCTGAGCCTGCACAGCCCAGAGGCTCACTTCCACTTCTGTCACTTTCTAAATAAACTTTCTCTTCTGATTAAAAAAAAAAGACACATCACTCTTCGGCAGCAAGGTGGGTGGCTGCTGTCAGAACGGAGGACAGTGACTGCTGCGAGCAGGCGGGACAGTCAGACCTGTCCTCCGTCCTGGTGGACACATGAACTGGTGTGGCCGCTGGGCTACACCTGGAGGCTGAGGTCTGAGCTCCGGGTGCCAACAGGCCCGCTGGCTCTGGCTCTGGCTCCTTGTGGTCCCTCGGGCCCTGCTGCCCCTGGTGCTGGGCTCGAGGGCAGGCCGGAGGTGCACGGTCCTGGGCTCGCTCGGCCAGTACCATTGTGACGCTTGGTGCCCAGATCCACCCCTTCCATAGGATGCGCCTGTGGGCTGTTTGATTTATTAGCAGGAGCGAGTCTCTCAGGGTGCTCGGCGCCTCACTTGCTCGGTGGTGAGGCTGCTCTTATGGGAACGGCAGAACATATGCTTGTTTTTCCCCTTCACCTTTCCAGTTTTCAAATCTGGGAGTTTGAATTTGTTCCCAACTTATTGTTGGTCCCTTGTCAGCAGGAGGGGAATAGTCACTGCCCCATGGGCACGTGTATGGAATCACAGGCGACAGTTTCGTCATTATTGAACTCAGGTGTCCCATCTCCTGCTGCTGTCACGCGGGCACCTCTGTCCTTTTGGTTCCCGTAGTTGTAGATGGGGTCACACCTCCTCCCTGCTTTTCCTGTCCCAGCCTCAGCCATGCTTCCCGGGAGCCCTGGGTGCTCTCAGTGGGCGACGGTGCGTGGGACATCGGTCACTGCCCCAGGCAAGGCGCCCAGCGCTCGCGGCTTCAGCTCTGGCTCCGCTGTGAGGTAGAGTTCTCCCTGCGGGGCTCCCTCCCTGCAGTGGGTGACGCACACTTGTGGGTTTGCCCCTTTCTCTCCCAGGGCTGACCATGGAGCTGGAGGACATTGCGAAGCTGAAGAGTAAGTGCTGTTCCCACCCCCCACCCCCCCACACTGGCTGGTGCTGCCCTGACCACCTGTGCTCCGCAGTGATCCTGCTTCGCCTGGAGGGCGCCATCGATGCCGTGGAGCTGCCTGGAGGTGATGGAGGTGTCACCAAGCCGGGGAGGTGAGGGACTGGGACTGGCCCTTGACCCCAGGCCCTGCCTGCACCTGGAGCCAGACGTGTGTGGGGCTCTGTCCTGGCTGCCCAGTGGGGTCCCTCCCAGGTCTGGAGGCCCAGGAGGGCTGCTGACTCACCCGGATGTGCACTGGTCTCTGCTGTGTCCCGTCCTCTGGTGCTCAGACGCCAGCCCAAGCACACCTTCTGCTAAGACGGAAAGTGCAGTCACACCAGCCACTTCCTTAGGCCTCAGAGGGCCCAGGCTATTCTGACAGCCCGACGTCTAGGCCGCCCTGAAGCTGGGCAGTGGAGTTGGTTCCTGCAGGCGGGTGCCGGGTCCTGGCTGAGGCTGGTGGTAGCCCCCTCAGTCCACAGCTGACACTGTGCTGGGACCAGGCCAGGTTGTCGAGGGTTGGATTCGTCAGGAACATTCCAGAGCACAGGCCGCCGTCTGCTCTGCTGCGCTCAGATGCTCACAGACACCCCGTTGCCTCCCAGATGAAGCAAGCCCCTGCCTGCCCTGCCCCACACCACGGCGCCCAGATCTGGTGCTGCCCTCCCATCTCTCCCCAAAGCTGCGAGAGCCACGGCCTCAGGGGGCCCTGACGACCTCCACCTGGAGCCCGGGCCCGGGGGCTCCTGGCGCAGAGGCTGTCCCCTCCAGGTGCCTCCGAGAGGGCTCAGGGCTCGTTTCTGAAAAGCCATTGGCCATTAGGTTCCCAGAGCCCAGCTGGTCAACTCTCTCCCCGGCAGCTACATCTTCGAGCTGTTTGCCGAGGCCCAGATCACACTTCAGACCAAGGGCTGCATCTTGGAGTCCCTGGACCAGATCATCCAGCACCTGGCCGGACGTGAGTCCCACCCGCCCTGCGCCTCCTGCTGCCTGTGCCGCGGGGAGTGCCACGGACAGGGGACATGCGGGCATGGTGCCGTGCCCTGTGGTGCTCGGTCCAGCTTTGCACTAGCCAGCTGTTCCTAGTCAGCTTTCCAGAAGAGCAGGGTCACGGAGCTGTGGGCCCCGCCAGGCTCTGTTCCCTCTTGGGCGGGGGTGGGGGGGTGACTGGGCAGCCTCAACCTTATTTGCTCCCTCTCACTGATACTCTGGAGACACACGGGTAAGAGCAGGCAAGCCCCTTCCCCAGGTGGCCCCTGTGGATTTGGGGTGAGGCGGAGCTTAGCACATGTCCAGGAGGCTCCTGGCTCCTGAGGCTGCAGCCTTGTGGTCAGTGCCCGCTGCTCCCACAGGCGCAGGGCTGTTCACCAACACGGCGGGACTGCAGAAGCTCGCGGACATCATCCAGGTAGGACCAGGGGCGCCATGCAGGCGGCTCCTTTCCCCATGGAAGTGGGGTGCTTCCTTCTCCTGCACTTGTCACTCGGCCTCGACCTGGGGCAGGGCCAGGCCTGCGCACCTCCTGCCTCAGAGCCTCAGCCCTCAGGCTGCCGTCCCGCCTGAGCTCACTGCCTGCCTCGGGCCGCACTGCACCAGGGGCAGTGGGCAAAAGCCTTCTCAGGCCTTTTCCTGAAGCCGCTTTCCAGGGCAAGTCTGAGTGTAAGCCCATCACAGAGGGGGAGGCTCTACTCCCAGCCCCATGTCTGGCCGCAGAGCCCGCCATCCCTGGAGAGCCATGCGGCTCTGGCGAGTGTGTTCAGGCGATGCCCGTGAGCCCAGGCGGGGCCTGCGGCTGCTGGACTCAGTCAGCGGCGTGGTCCCCACGTCCCAGCCAGGCCGGCCTCACCTTGGGCCCGGGAAGCTGCTTTCGGTGGGGCAGCCACCCGGGGTCGGTGAGCCCCCTCCTCTGCAGACCCAGTGGGGATGCCACACCTCAGGCCACTGGGCACCGCCACGTCCTGCCCCCAGCTGCAGCACGCTGCCCTCCGTCCGCTGCGGAGCCCGCCGCTCTCCCTCAGTTGCTGGCGGCGGGGCCGGCGGGCGTGGTCAGGCCCGCTGCGAGAGGCCTCTCCGAGGACCCTCCGGGCCGGTGGTGCGTGGGAGCCCTCCCTCCTCGGTGCCCAGTGGTGGAGCAGGTCTCTGCCCTCCAGACTCGAACCCAAACTGCTCAGCCAGTTTGGAATTTCCTGCGGCAGCTGCTCTGAGTGATCCCTGGTGGGTGACGGGGAGTCCCCTGCTGGCCTGGTGTGCGTGCTGGCCTGTCCCCTCCAGCCGGAGAGAATATGATGGGCAGCAGCTCATCCCATTCGGGGCCACAGGCCTCCAAACAGGGCTGTCCTGGGGGTATGGATAGGGTCCTGGTGTGCGTGCTGGCCTGTCCCCTCCAGCCAGAGAGAATATGATGGGCAGCAGCTCATCCCATTCGGGGCCACAGGCCTCCAAACAGGGCTGTGCTGGGGGTATGGATAGGGTCCTGGTGTGCTGCTGGCCTGTCCCCTCCAGCCGGAGAGAATATGATGGGCAGCAGCTCATCCCATTCAGGGCCACAGGCCTCCAAACAGGGCTGTGCTGGGGGTATGGATAGGGTCCTGGTGTGCTGCTGGCCTGGCCCTGGAGCCCTGGGTGCTCTCTGTTCCACGGTGGGGCGGTGGGCCGGTCAGACGGACAGCCTGTGGGAAACACGGAAGCTCATGGTTTGTGCAGGGTAGAGGGTCTAAAGCTGGTGCAGGCTGGAGACTGAACGAGGCCAGCTTCAAAGGGACAGAGCAGGCAGGATGTGGGCCCCGAGATGGTGTGCGACCTGCTCACGTGTGGGACCAGTCGACAGGATGCTGGTGCTGCCAGGCACGGATGCCACTATGCACAGGCCCGCTGGGCATCAGGCAGGACAGGCCCAGCCACTGGACAGTGCTGCGTGCACGCCCACTCGAGGTTGTTCCGGGGGGAAGGGGTCATGAAGGGTGGGGAGTGGAGAAGAAGGGGAGACAGCATGGCAGGCACCATGGGAGGTCACAGGGGACTCAAGCTGGTGTGACTGAAACTCCTGTGCATCTCCCAGCTGGGGGCCTGAGGGGAGGGGAGGGGACAGGCAGAGGTGCTGTTGGCAGGAAGGCAGGGGCAGGCGATGACGACACCCTGCATGTCTGTCTGTCCTGTGTGGTGTGTCCTGCTGACTTGCCCTCATCTCCTTTCAGATGGTGTTCAGCATAGACCCTGCCGAGGGCAGCTCCCCAGTGGGGCCCGAAGCCTCTCAGTCCTACAAGGTGGGGGCCGCCTCCGTGAGGGGCGATGGGCAGGGGTCTCTGTCCTATGGGGTGGGGGCCGCCTCCGTGAGGGGCGATGGGCAGGGGTCTCTGTCCTATGGGGTGGGGGCCGCCTCCGTGAGGGGCGATGGGCAGGGGTCTCTGTCCTATGGGGTGGGGGCCGCCTCCGTGAGGGGCGATGGGCAGGGGTCTCTGTCCTATGGGGTGGGGGCCGCCTCCGTGAGGGGCGATGGGCAGGGGTCTCTGTCCTATGGGGTGGGGGCCGCCTCCGTGAGGGGCGATGGGCAGGGGTCTCTGTCCTATGGGATGGGGGCCGCCTCCGTGAGGGGCGATGGGCAGGGGTCTCTGTCCTATGGGATGGGGGCCACCTCCGTGAGGGGCGATGGGCAGGGGTCTCTGTCCTATGGGATGGGGGCCGCCTCCGTGAGGGGCGATGGGCAGGGGTCTCTGTCCTATGGGATGGGGGCCGCCTCCGTGAGGGGCGATGGGCAGGGGTCTCTGTCCTATGGGGTGGGGGCCGCCTCCAGAAGGGGGGCCACAGGTGGGGGGCTCAGGACACCTGTCCATTCTTCCCTCCAGGTACACATCCACCCTGACACCAGCCACCGGGGGACAGCTCATCGGTCAGATGCTTGGAGCTCCACGGCGTCCAGAAGGCAAGGTATGGCGCCTGGGGGACCGGACACGCTCCCCTGCCCGACCCCAGGGAGAGGCCTGCGAGGCGGCTGGGCGGCACCTGAGTCGTGCCAGGCCTCCCACACCAGCCGGGATGTTTTCTTTCTTTTTTTTAAACACTTTTGTTGATTTCAGAGAGGAAGGGAGAGGGAGAGAGAGATAGAAACATCAATGATGAGAGAGAATCATGGATTGGCTGCCTCCTGCACGCCCCCTACTGAGGATCGAGCCCGCAACCTGAGCATGTGCCCTTGACCGGAATCAGACCCGGACCCTTCAGTCCCCAGGCTGACGCTCTACCCCCTGAGCCAAACCGACCAGGGCCACCCAGGACGTTCTGAGAAGCGTCGCCGGCCCCTGACGGTGTGCTGCGCTTTCACCGTCCAGCCGGGCGCCGATGTGGGGCAGGTTCAGGCTGAGGCCACGCCACAGGCCTCGGCTGCGTCGGAGGGGTCTGCTGGCCGATATCACTCGGGTCCCCGGGGGCGGGCCCCGTTTCCCTGACACCCTCTGTGAGCTCAGGCCTGTCGTGAGTCCTGCCCTCTTCCTATCAGCTTCCCCTGCTGCCCTGGGTCCTCGGTCTGTGCAGGCACACCGTGGCTCCTGGTGTGGGGTGGCCTGTGTCGGCTCAGGCACAGACTCCTGAGGTGCCCAGTCCTGGCCACTGCCCCTGGGGACTTAGACTTAGGGTGGGGTTCGTAGCCCAACAGCTCCAGGGTAATGTGATGGTGCTGTGGTCAAGGCCACCCCCATCCTGGGCAGTCCCCAGTGCTGCTGGCAGCCCACCACTGCCACCTGCTCCAGGTCAGCTCTCAGCACCCCTCTGCTCTCCTCCACTCTCCTCGGGCTGCCGCCTGCTGTCTAGTGGAGCTGAGCAGGGACAGAGGGTTAGGAGTGTGGGGCGGTCGTGCCGGGATCAGTTCGCCCCTCACACAGCACCATGATCTCGGGAGGCCAGCTGGGTCTTAGCCCTGGCAGGTGTAGGTGCGGAGGGTGAGTGGGTGCAGTGACCGTGTTCCTGTACCTCTGAGAGCGAGAGGATTCTCAGAAGCAGCCACTCCTGGGTGGGTGTTTATAGGAAGTTGGATCATCTCCAGCCTCCCTGAAAGCTGGGGGTGGAGGGGAGGCCCGGGCACAGAGGCGTGCAGGCCAAGGCCTGGCTCCAGGGCCCACACGCTCTCCTAGGGCACCTGTCTCTGCTGTGGCAGATGGCGATGTAGGAAACACCCAAACCTGTAGAGAATTTTTATAAGTTTGTTTGAGCCAAACTGACAATTGTTGGGAAGCAAAATCTGAAGGGATTGAGAAAATGCTCCGGAGAATGCGGTTCTGCAGCTTATTCCGTCCATGAGCTCCGTCGGCGGTGGGGAGGTGGGAGAAGCGAAGTGGGGCTGCCTGCCTCTGGGAGGGGATCAAAAAATCAGACACAAAGTTTTCCATTGGTGGGTACAGGGTTGTTACAATTTACTCCACATAGAGATGGTATGAGGGGGACAAGGGGACAAGGAGGGGTTCTGTGGACTCTGCTCTGAGGGGTCTGCCAGGGAGATCACGCTGCCATCCCCAAGGTCGGCTGTAGGTGCGAACAGACCACACCAGGCTTAGTCAAGGGGAAGACTGGCCTTTGTCAAGGAAGCTGCAGGCCTAGGGGGGACCCGCTGTTAGTCTGGGATCTGTATGTTCAGGCCGTCCCGATGGTTACTTCCGGTTCCGAGTTTGTGGGGCTGCCCTGCAGCCTCCGTGAGCTTGTCGGGGTTTAGTGCATGGCCCCTTGATGTCCACGCAGGGCTGGCCCAGGCCGCCTCGTCCTCCGTCCACGTCACAGGCAAGATCCCATCCTGAAAGTGGAAAAGGGTCTCTGGCCCCAGAAAGTGGCTCGTTCTTTTCTGGAAGTGTTTCTGCTGACCTGTGACCTAGTCTTGACGTTAGAGCCCTGTTTGAAGTCATTTCCTGAGCGTGGGGAGCAGCGAGTGGGAGGCAGGCGTGTCTGCCTGGGGGAAGCGGGTGGGCCGGGTCTCCTTCCCAGCGGGCCAGGACGAGGGACTGCCACTCCCTGTGAGCGGGTGGCACCCCTGCTGCTCCTGCCTCCCAGGCCTGAGCTGCCTCCTCTCTGCAGCTCCAGCGTCTGTGTCCCTGGAGGCCCGGGTGTCGGAGGTGGGGCTCGCTTCCTTCCTGGGGTGCCTGTGGCCTGTGTCTCCATGTCTGGGGTTGGGGTTGGCCGGCCTCTCTGGAGGTGACCCACTGTCTGTCCCAGCTTCTCTGGCTCAACTTCCTGTTCCCCAGGCCCCTGGGCAGGCCCCTCGGTCACACTCGGATGCACCCAGCGGCTGCCTATGGAAGACTTGCGGGTGGCGGTCATGGGCCTCCCTGTGGGTGACTGAGTCCCAGCCTCATGTTCGTCCTGCAGGGAAGGTGCTCAGTTACTGGTGCTTCAGCCCCGGCTGCTGCATGCGCGAGCTGGTCCGCCAGGGCGTGCGCACGCTCCTCCTCACCAGCGGCACGCTGGCCCCCGTGTCCTCCTTCGCCCTGGAGATGCAGATGTAAGGCTGCCCCTACCCGGGCTGGGGGGTGATAGTCTGGGTGTTGGGGGTTCAGAACTTCACGGGGGACATCCCTGCCTTCCACCGCTGCCGCCAGCCCCTTCCCAGTCTGCTTGGAGAACCCGCACGTCATTGACAAGCACCAGATCTGGGTGGGGATTGTCCCCAGAGGCCCTGATGGAGCCCAGCTGAGCTCCGCCTTTGACAAACGGTAGGGGGACCTGGCCTAGGGAGGACGAGTGGGCGGGCCCAGTGCTGGGACCCACGTGGCAGCAGCCTCCCGGCTTCATGCAGGTTCTCTGACGAGTGCTTGTCCTCTCTGGGGAAGGCGCTAGGTGAGTTCCCGGGAATCCCTGGCCCGGCTGTCCCACCCTGGACCCCACCCATCCATGGTGTCTGGGGAGCCCGCCTCGCCCTGCCCAGCCCTGCACCCTCCCCGCTTTCTCCTCCTGGGGCAGCCGGCGGGGCCGCTGGGCGCCCTTCCCACTGACCGCGGCCGCTCGCTTCCAGTCAACATCGCGCGCGTGGTCCCCCACGGGCTCCTGGTCTTCTTCCCCTCCTACCCCGTCCTGGAGAAGAGCCTGGAGTTCTGGCGGGTGCGTTCCCTTCGCGTGGCCCAGGGTGGGAGGGCAGCCCCGTGGCCAGCGCGGCTGGTGCGGCCGCGGCTGCCAGGTCTCACGCCTGCTGTCCCCTCCTCCCTGCCGCAGGCCCGGGGCTGTGCCAGGGGGCTCGAGGCCCTGAAGCCTTTGTTTGTGGAGCCGAGGAGCAAGGGCAGCTTCTCAGAGGTGCGAGCTCGCTGGGGCTCCCCTGCCCCGTGGGTGCCCGGGCTGGCCTGGGCCTGCTGCCTCCTGGAAAGCTAGGGCACAGCGATGGTGGCAGCAGGTGCCTGGGAGGAAAGGCTCTCAGCCCGGCTCTGTGTTTTCTGGGAAACTGAGCAGCCCTGGGTGCTGGGTGCAGGTCAGCCTGGGAACCCAGCCATGAAGCGGCTGCCAGAGGAGGGTGCATGGGCCTCTCTCGAGGTGCCGGGCCGGGGCCCTGCTCCGGGTGACCCGTCTCTCCTTCAGGTGATGGGCGCGTACTACGCAGCTGTCGCCTCCCCGGCATCCCGAGGGGCCGCCTTCCTGGCCGTGTGCCGGGGGAAGGTGAGTCTGGTGCCACGTGCACTGCCCGTCTTCCTCACCCACAGGAGCTCGTGACGGGCCTGGGGACTGCGCTGTGGGTGGAACAGGCTGGTCCCTTCCCTTGGGCCCCACTTCCAGCAAATACGAGTTTGGTGGGCAGCCCCTGACCCTGGCTGGGGCCGGCGGGGTGGGCAGGGGTGGGAAGGAGGAGGAGGCTCCAAGGACAGACAAGTGGTCGTGGGGTTCTGGGAGTGTGCACCCCAGCCAGGGCTTGGCCCAGGGTTGGCGGTCTGTCCCTAACTGTCCACACCTGGGAGCTTGTGTCGTGAGGGTCGGGCCGACCCTGAGGAAGGTCTGCAGGCGCCTGTGGGGCTTGTGGGTAAAGACTGTGCTCTCCCCAGGCCAGCGAGGGGCTGGACTTCGCAGATGTGAATGGCCGAGGGGTAGTTGTCACGGGTCTCCCGTACCCCCCACGCAAGGACCCCCGGGTCATCCTCAAGATGCAGTTCCTAGATGAGATGAAGGGCCGGAGTGGGGCCTCGGGCCAGGTGAGGTGCCACGTGGTGGGCGGGGACCTGGTGGCCTGGAGACCTTGTGACCAGCTCCTCCCCTCCCCCAGTTCCTTTCTGGGCAGGACTGGTACCGGCAGCAGGCGTCCAGGGCTGTGAACCAGGCCATCGGGAGGGTCATCCGGCATCGCCACGACTATGGGGCCGTCTTCCTCTGTGACCACAGGTGTGGCCCTTTCACCGCATGGGGCCCCGGCTGGAGTGGGCGGGACTTGGGCTGATGGCCCCTCCCTCCCAGGTTCACCAGTGCGGATACCAGAGCCCAGCTGCCATCCTGGGTGCGCCCCCACGTCCAAGTATACGACCACTTCGGCCACGTCATCCGAGATGTGGCCCAGTTCTTCCGGGTGGCTCAGAAAACAGTGAGTCCCGAATGCCCAGCTGGCTGTGCCCCCTTGCCCTCCCCAGGGGAGGAGTTGGGTGGGACCCCCAACCCCAACCACCTGTGACTGTCCAGATGCCGGCGCCCCTAGCTGCCACCCCTAGCCCGGGCCCGGGAGAAGGCACCGTCCGAGTGGCTGTGTCGCTCGGGGCCCTCTCCACCAAGAAAGCCAAGAGTCTGGACCTGCACGTCGCCAGCCTGAGGCGGAGGCCTCCAGGTGCGTGTGGCCAGGTGACGTGGCTGGGGGCTGCTCCCACAAGGCTGGCGACAGGCAAGGGGACCTGATCACCCCTGCCCTCCCCCAGGACTGCCAGCCTCCGGGGACAGCGGGGACACCGAGGGCAGCCTGTGTGTGGAGTATGAGCAGGAGTCGGTTCACACCCAGCGAAGGCCTGTGGGGCTGCTGGCCGCCCTGGAGCACAGCGAGCAGCTGGCCCGAAGGCCCGGGGAGCAGGCCGGGCCTGGGGAGGAGGAGGTACGGGTGCTGGGGCTCCAGAGATGGACACAGACCCCAGGCACTGCCTGTCTGTTCTCAGGCACTTCCACACTCACCCCATAAGTCCCCTTGTTGGGCAGGTGGTTGGGGTTTCAGCCCACACCTAAGCCCCTGGCTGGTGCTCCCCCGCACCCCCTCGCTGGGGCTCCACTGCCCCCTGTGGTTTCCACATGGTCCTCTGGGGCCCGGCCTTGCTGCGCCCTTCGGGAGCCTGGCCGTGGCAGCTCCTGCCCAGCGGCTTTCGCCCAGAAGTCCGTCACTGTGACCTGGAGGTCCCTGTGTCCTGCTGGGTGGCATCCCCTGTTCCCTTCCCATTAGCCCTGTCAGTTACTGCAAGACCACGTGCCCGCACCTGCTCTTGGGCTCTACCCCCAGCTGACCTCACTGTGGCTCCAAAGTGCCACGCAGGGCTTTGGGGCCGAGGGCCTGGGTTGGGACCACAACTGTGTGACCCCCCAGGCACAGTGCCGCTCCAGCACGTCCCTCCCGGGTGAGAAGAGGTCTGTGGCGGAGCAGAGAGGAGGCAGGAAGAAGATCAGGCTGGTCAGCTGCCAGGTGGGTGAGCCACCCAGACCCACCTGGGGATGTGGTGGGAGCCACAGGCTGTTGCGGCTCTTAGTGCTCTTGTCCACGGCCCGTGGCCCTGACCCGGCAGAGTGTGAGGTGTGAGCCGGCCAAGCCTGCGCCATTCTAACTCCACTGTCCCTTCGGGGTGGGGGGCTCGGCGGGGCAGTGGTGTTGGGTGCAGGAGCTGAGTGTGCAGTGTGGCTGCGGTGCCGGCCTGGCCCCGCCTTCACTTTGCTGGGATGTTCACGGCGAGGTTCAGATTTGCGTCTTGGTCCTGACAGTACCGACTGGTCTCCCCGCCCAGGCTCCTGGGGCCCAGTTGCTTGTTGGCGTGGGGCCAGGCCTGCACAGGCCCCCTCTCCTCATTCAGCCTTTCACGGTGGGAGCACAAAGTGTGTGAGAACAGCACAGCCTGACGCTGGCCAAGGGGCCCCTGTCCTGGGACCCACGCCGAGTCCTGCACATTTGTGGTCAGGTTGGGCCCTTCAGACACGTGGGCTCCTTCCACAGAAGGCCCTGCCCCCAGCAGGTGGGAATCAGGCCCGGCCCTGGAGGCTGCACTGGGGCGGGCCTGTAGCCAGGCTGGCTCACCAGGGCAGTGCTGGGCCCTGGCAGGAGGTAGAGGCTATATGCCCACACATGGGGAGGGTCTGTGTCCCCATCCTCAGATGAAGGCAGTTGAGAGCAACTGAGTAGACAGTCTGGGCCAAGAACCTCGGAAAGCCCCGCACACTGCCTTTGTCCATTCCCCTTGCTTCTGGGAAAAACCAGGCGGGGGTGTCAGGAAGTGGGCTGGGTGCCAGGGGCCTGCCCTGAGGGTTGAGCTGGGCAGACAAGAAAGCCTGGCCTCCATGCTTCCCATCTAGGCCCCATGTCAGGGCCTAGGGCGCAGCGGGAATGGAGCAGGACACTGCCAGCCCCTGGGTTTGAGACGTGTCCCTTGCTGTGAGCTGCCCACCTCCGAGCCAGGCGTGTCCTCTGAGCTGAGAGAGCCCGCTGCAGCTGTACTGGCCCTGGATGCCCCATCCTGGAACCCAATGGGGGCAGGAGGTGGGGCTGGAGGTGCAGCCCAGGGCCTCAGATCCACCTGTGCTGGTCCTGAGAGGCGTGGCCTCCCTGCAGCCCCTCCTGGCTGCCTTCAGCAGGACCCCTGCCACCTGCCAGCCACACCCTGGAACAGTGAAGGGTCTGAAGGGTGACGTGTGTCTGATGGGCTCCTGGCTGTGTCCAGCAGGAGGGGCTGGCGGCAGGTGCGCAGGCGGACAGAGCCAAGCTCTTCATGGTGGCCGTGAAGCAGGCACTGAGCCGGGCCAGCTTTGCCGCCTTTACGCAGGCCCTGCAGGAGTACAAGGGCTCGGACGACTTCCAGGCTCTGGTAGACCACCTCAGCCCCCTCTTTGCCCAAGACCCCAAGAAGCACAGCCTGCTCCAAGGTGCCTGGGGTGCTGCAGTCACGGGGTGGGGCAGAGGACACCGGGTGGGTCACCTCGGGGCAGGGTGGTCCCTGCTCCCTAGCAAAGGTCCGGATGGTGGCTGCAGCGCGTGGCACCCGCGCACCCAGACGCCCCCTCCAACAGGCTTCTACCAGTTCGTGCGGCCCCACCACAAGCAACGATTTGAGGAGCTCTGCCTCCAGCTGACGGGCCGAGGCTGTAGCCATCTGCCTGAGCACAGCCTTCCACGTGGGCAGTGGACACAGCCAGCCCCGGACCCCGGCGGTGAGTGGGGCCTTCCCCAGGCAGACCCTCAGGGGCTGGCACCTGTGGTCCTGAGGTGGGCTCTAGCTTGGTCCAGCCTCCCTGTTTCTACAGGGGCCAATGGATCACTGCAGGGTGGCACCATGCCGGCCCCCAGAGCATGTACAGCTGTCGTCTTACCCGCACCGGGGTCCTGGAGCCCCTTGTCCCTCCCCCCAGAGTGGGCCCTGTACTTCCAGAGCGAGGGAGCCAGTCCCTGTCCCTGACCAGCCTGCCCTGGGTGGGACTGCCTCAGGGACACTGCCCTGGGGAGGGGACTTGCCAGCCCCAGAGTCACTCCCCCCTGGGGTTGGTGCCACAGGATGTCCCTCCGAGCAACCAGCTGTCCACGGGTCTGTGCAAGTCAGGTCCGAGGAGGGCTGTGAGCCCCGCCGCCCTTTGGGCAGGCCTGCCTCCTCCCTAGGGAGCACTCGGGCCCTTTGAGACCAGCTGGATGACTCCTGTGTCTCCATGCTCCTTCAGGAAGGAGGGAGCCTGTCCCCAAGATGACCCTGTCCCAGAGTGCGGCCAGGCAGCTGGACACTGGAGGGCACCTGAACCAGGGACAGCCTCACCTGGCCTCCAGGCCACCACCAGAAGGTACATGGTCCCTGAAGAGGCTTCTGACCAGAGCTAGACCTCGGAGGGGAGGAGCCTCCTGGGGGCTATGGGCCCCGACACAGTCCGTATTCCCTCCCTCTCAGGAGACACTGGCCTCTGTCTACAAGAGGGGTGTGGCGCCCCTCAAGCGGAGAAGCCGAGCCAGCCTGCTGTGAGCACCTACCTGGCAGATGCCCGCAGGGCCCTGGGGGCTGCAGGCTGCAGTCAGCTCCTGGCAGCACTGACCACCTACAAGCGGGATGATGACTTTGAGAAGGTGGTGGCTGTGGTGGCAGCACTGACCACCTCGAGGCCCGAGGACTTGCCGCTGCTGCAGAGCAAGTTTCTGAGGAGGGGACTTGGAGGGGCTCTGGGGGAGGAGACTCGGGGGATGGGGCAGGTCCTGAGCACCCCTCCCCGCAGGGTTCAGCATGTTCGTACGCCCACACCACAAGCTGCGCTTCTGGCAGACGTGTGCAGACCTGACCGGCCGGCCCACCCCGGACACAGGCACTGCCCCCGGGACCCCAGGAAGGGAGCTCCGAGGTGTTTCCCATCCTCACCCCCAGGGTGACCTGCTGGTGCTCTTGCCACCCCCACCCTATCACCGCAGAGCCTCCGCAGCCTTGGGAGGCATGGGCAGCAGAGGCGCACCAGCCACCCCTCAGACTCACTCCTCTGTGTCCAGGCCCCTCCGAGCCAGAGAGACTAGGGAGGACCCAGAGCAAGATCTCCTCCTTCCTCAGGCCACGGCTGGACCCCCGTGACCCCACGGACAGACAGTCTGAGTGGGTAGGTCTCGTGGGTGCTGGCTGCCAGCAGAGGAAGCCATCCCTTCCCCATGTCCCTCCTGCTAACAGCAGCACCCAGGTCTTGACCAGCCCTCGGGGACACGGCTGCTGGGCACCACCCCTCTGGGGTGGGTGGGCAGTGGTGCCTGGCAGGTGTGGCCAGCGTCCTCTGTGTTTTCCCAGACCCCCAGGAGGACACTGCGTACTGGACCTGGGGTGCCTCCGCCAGGAAGCAGAGCCACGGGCCACTCTTCTGAGACGCCTGGGCACGGCAGGGCCTCCAAGGCTGAGGCCACCCTCCCTGGATGCAGCATGGACACTTGTCTGCTGGCTCAGGGTGGGCCAGGCCCAGCACCAGCAACCTCAGCAACCTACCAGTCAGAGAGGCCGGTCTGCACAAGGGACACCCCTGAGACCGCAACCAGGTCTCGGGCCACCTGGGAGAAGCCCTGAAGCCACTGTGGGGTGGGTGGCCGAGGTGCTTCCCCAGAACTTTCCCGGGCTGCTGGCATGTGGGGGTGGGGGGCTCAGGGGTCCACAGCTGGGCCGCACCTGGAGTGGGTGGTCTGCTCCCTGGCATGCTGGGACTGTGCCTGGAGGTGGGCTGAATAAAGCTGCTGGCATATGGGGATGCTCTTCGCATTGCCTGGGCTTGGTGATGGGGTTTGAGGTGCCAGAGAGAAAGGATGGGGGCATCTGCACGGGCTCCCCCTCCCACCGTCCCATGAGAGGGTGCTGTGAGCACGTTGTCTAAACTTGGCTCAGCCTCCATCCTTGCAGCTGGACAGGAAGACACTGATAGCAGAGGGAAGAGGAACCTGCCTCCCCCCCCCCCCCCCCCCGCCCCTTATACCTCCCTGGAAGGCTTTGTCACTGGATCACAAGCTGTGCCTGGTGATAGGAGGGCCTTCATAGCACTGCCTCCTGCACTGGGGGGGGCAGGGGGACTGGGCCAGGCCAGGCGAGGGTGCTGAGACTGTGCCCCAAACTGGGTCAGAACATGCCCTAGCTGGTTTGGCTCAGTGGATAGAGTTGGCCTGCAAACTGAAGGGTCGTGGGTTCAATTCCAGTAAAGGGCACATGCCGGGTTGCAGGCTTGATCCCCAGTAAGAGGTGTGCAGGAGGCAGCTGATCAATGATTCTCCTCACTGATGTTTCTATCTCCCTCCCTCCCTCCCTGAAATCAATAAAAACATATTTAAAAAACAAATTTAACTGGGTCATAACATGGCCTGCGGAGGTCACCGGCCTCTCCCCGGGGTGTGGCGAGGCCAGCCTTTATAGGAGGCGCTGGCCGGAGCTGGAGTACTCTGGTTGGCTGCAGGTAGGGTGGGCGGGGCCTGCTTCCGCTGGGAGGAGCGGGGCTGGGGCTGGGGCTGGGGCTGTGGTGAACTGGTGTCCCCGCTGAGTCCCGCTGCAGGGAGGATCATGAGAGCACAGGCGAGGCTGCCCCTGATCCTGCCGAGGTCACTACCGTTCCTGCTGCTGCTGCTGGCTGTGCGCGGGCCAGCGGAAGACGTGCCTACCTACCCGTGGTGGGATGTGGCCACGCGGGAGTGGCTGACGTGTGGCCAGTGCCCCCCAGGCACCTTCGTGCACCGGCCGTGCAGCAGGGACCAGCCCACGACGTGCCGCCAGTGCCCGCCGCACCACTACACGCAGTTCTGGAACTACCTGGAGCGCTGCCGGTACTGCAACGTGGTCTGCGGGGAGCACGAGGAGGAAGCGCGGCCTTGCTCCGTCGTCCACAACCGGGCCTGCCGCTGCCGCCCAGGCTTCTTCGAGTTCGCGGGCTTCTGCCTGGAGCACACGCCCTGCCCGCCTGGCTATGGAGTGGTTGCCCTTGGTGGGTGCTGGGCACTCTGTGGGTGGTGCTGGTCCAGGACTCCTTCCATGAGGATGCCCCGGGTCCCCCTGACCCTGTCCTTCCATCTCATCCCCAGGCACCCCCACCCAGGACACACAGTGCCAGCAATGTCCCCCAGGCACCTTCTCGGCCAACAGCTCCAGCTCAGGGCAGTGCCAGCCCCACCGCAACTGCACAGCCTTGGGCCTGGTCCTCAACGTGCCGGGCACCCCCTTCCATGACGCCATGTGCACCAGCTGCACAGGCCCTCCACTCAGCACTCCAGAGCCAGGGGGTGCAGGTGAGCCGGGGGGAGGGGCACAGATGAGGGGGGATGGGCCATGGGGCAGCAAGCTCAGCCTGTGCCCTGCCCCAACTCTTGGCCGGTCCAGCCCTTGGAGCCATGAGGTATTTAGTGGGCGTCTGGGAAGTGCCTCCAGCCTCATGGGGTCAAGGGTCCCCGAAACCCACGGAGCAGCCACGGGTAGTGGCAGTGGCACCATTGAGTGCACTGTGCGGATGGCTTTAGCTGGCAAGCAATGCTTTTCCCCACCCCATCACTGAGTGCTCGTCAGCAGTGGCATCCCCTCACCCCAGGGCCGCCTCTCCCACCCACCCTCCTGGCATGGGGTCCCAGCAGGGGCATGGGGAGGGCTCTGTCTGCAGGGAGCCCTCACCCCAGGGCCTGACCCTCCCACAGGGACCGAGGAGTGTGAGCGCGCCCTTGTGGACTTCGTGGCTTTCCAGAACGTCTCCTTCAGGAGACTCCTGCAGCTGCAGCAGGCCCTGTCGGGTCCGGGGGCATGGACTCCCCGTCGGCCCTGGGAGGACCGCATGTCCTTGCAGCAGACGCTGCAGAGGCAACTCATGAAGCTCCGTGAGGCCCGGCCAGGGGCGTTGGTGGCGGGGCTGCTGCAGGCCCTGCACACAGCCAGGCTGCCGGGGGTGGAGCGCACTATCCGAAAGCGCTTCTTCCTGGCCAGCTGAGCCCCGTATTTATTCTACTGACCGGGCACCGCGTGTCGTTTTTATAAACCCTTTTGTAAAATTGATTGTGTAGGACAGTGCTGTGTGTCGGTGGTGGACTGAGGCAGACCTTGATGGCAGGGAGGATCATGGGAAGTGGCCAGTGGGTGGAGGTGGGGCCTTCCCGCTGTGGGCACAGGGGAGCTGAGGCTCACTCCATGGCCCGCCCCCAAGCTGAGCTCTGGGTAGCTGGGAGGGTGGAGGGTAGGTCAGGGCCAGTCAAGGAGTGGCAGTGCCCAGGGGGTCACCAAGTCCAGGGGCTCTGCTGTGAAAGAGGACTCAGCGACTGCCCCCTCCCTTTGAGTTCCACCCACTCCCTACCGCAGGGGACTTCCCAGGAGACCAGTGTCCCACTAGCTTTCTGGGAAATGGCTTTTCCCTCGGGGCAGGATCACACCCTCACAATGGGAACCCAGGGAACAAGGGACTAAGCGGCTCCAGGGTGGGTGGAGGGGTGGGGGATGGGACTCCCAGCCCTAGCTGCCCCGCCTCCCAAAAGGCCCAGGACTTCCCCTGCCACTGGGTCCCCAGCCCCATCCCTGACTCATCCCTTTCCCAGCAGCTCCTCTCAGGTCTCCTCTGGGGAGGGAGGGAGGGGAGGCTGGTGGGACCTCCCTGGAACATGAAGCCAGCAGGTCACTGGCTATGGCCCAGCCATTCCCAGGACAGCAGGAAACGGCCTGGACGCCCTTGGGCTGTGGCCATGACACAGGCTCGGAGAAGGGTACACAGGGGCCACGCAGACTGTCTTTATTTTCTGCACAGGCACCCTGGCCAGGCTGCTGGTCACCAGCTCCCACAGGGGCCATGTGAAGAGGGGCCCCAGGACCAGCGTTGCCTGGAGGGCCTGCGCTGCTGGGCACAGGCCTGGAAGGAGATGCACCCCTCACGCTCAGCTGGGAGCACAGGCACCAATGGGGCAACATAGGGACCCAGCCCACCTCCCAACACCCCCACATCCCTGACGCATCCCTGAACTGGCAGCCATGGCTGTCCCAGGTGGTGGCAGGTGTGCTAGGGGCCTCCCACTCCCAGCTTTTTGCTCCCTGACGTGGGCCGGTGGTGGTGGTGGCAGCAGGGTCCACATGGCTAGGCAGATCGCACCTAGCTAGTCCTGGGGCTGCACCAGAGCCCAGGACCTGCAGGCCTTCGGGGATGTGGGTTAGGCCTCCTTCAAGGTGACACCAACTCCCAGCCCACCTCCATGATCAGAGGAGGCAGAGGCCGAGCTTCGAGGGCATGCTGTGGATGGAAAACCCACCTCCAACCGGGCTTCCTGAAGCCCCGCCCAGGCCAGGCTGGGGCAAGCAGCTCCAAAGGGCACCCACAGGGCCGAAAACCAGGCCTTGAGTGGGCCCTGCTGCCCCCACTCCCTTGGCAGAAGCCTCCGGGCACCTACACTTTTCAGGACACAAAAGTCTGTCTTAGAGAAAAAACAAAGCAAATGAAAAAATCCAAAGGCAAAGCCAGCCCCAGCCCCGGGACCGGTGGCTCCAGCTGGCAGGTGTGCTCCTGGCTCAGGCACCAGCTGTACGTGCCCCAGGTGCCGGGTGCACCTACGTGATGTCTCTCTGCCGCGGCGGCCGGTGCACATTCCGCACGACGCACTTCACCATCCACTCGATGCCCTCGCGCACCCCTTTGCTGTGGAGACAGTAGGTATGAGGTGGGGCGACCCGGGACCCTGGGGCAGGGTGAGGGCCCCACTCACCCCGTGAGGGCTGAGCAAGCCTGGGTCAGGCAGTCCCGCCGGCCGATCTTGGAGGTGCAGTCACTGAACGCCGTCTTGATATCCGGAATGGAGAGGCAAGTCTGGGGGGTGCAGGGGGGCAGGCTGTAAGGCACAGCCCATCCCACCTGAGGCCATTTCCTGCCATCAGAGAAACTGGCCCCCAGGGCAGTCCCTAGAGCTGCCAGAGCTCAAAGATGGGGGCTGAGAACAGGATGGGAGGCCAAGGTGGGCCCTTCAGGGCTTCTCTGCCCAGGAGGGTCCTACCTGGTGAGTGGCCTCAGACAGCTACGAGCAGGCGGATGGGAGCAAACTAAGATGCACCCTTAGGATGCTGTAAACACCCACCCTGCGCACAGCCCTTGACTGGTGGTCCCCAGAATGGCCTGTGTCCCTCCCCAGACAGCCCCTGGTTTGGGAGTAGGGCTAGCACCGCTGCCAACTCCAAGAGCAGCAGACAGGTTGGCGTCAGCTCTGACTCCGCCCTGAAAAGACACCACCGTTGTCTCCTCTGCAGAGCTTTCTGCGGGTCATCTGGGTCTCCCAGGGCTGCAGAGAGACAGGGTGTAGCTGCCCGCCCCCCCCCCCCCCCCAGTGGAGACAAAGTGCCCTGCACAGCCAGGAGAGGCCTCAGGAGAGCTCTGTGCACTTGGGGCAGACCCGCCGTGCAGGGTGTCCGAGGAAGTGGGGGCAGGCTCACCTCAACATCCTGCTTGTTGGCCAGCACCAGGATGGGGACACCGTCCAGAGCCTCACTCATGACCATCTTCTCTGGAATAGGCAAGAGGAGGCATTAGCACCCTTTTCCCCCCTTTGTCCCCCTGACCACCCAGCCACACCCAGGAGTCCATACATTCCTACCAACCTCTTCACAGGCGGGGCCACTCCCTCATGGCCAGGACCCTTTGACCTGACATGGCCCAGCTCCAGACACATGGGATGTGCGGACTGGACATGAACAGCCCCCCAGCCCTGGGTGGGCTGTACCCACCGAAAGCTTGCTTGGACTCCGACAGTCTGTCCTCGTCGGTGGAATCGATGACATAGATGACACCGTGGCACTCAGCATAGTACTGGGGAAGGCAAAGGGGCAGAGGGTGAGCCATGAGCACTCAGCCAACCCCCAGCTGCAAGATCCTTATAAGGGGTGCCTTCTGTGGGTGGGGAGGTAGGGTGGAGTGGAGGTGCGCCCCACAGGCCCTTCAAGGAAGGACTTGCTGACCACTTCCTAGGGGCTGTATCCCATATCCTACTTCAGGGCCGGCTCCTAAAAGCCACCCATGACCACAGGCCTGATGGTGGCCCGAAAGGAGAAATGGGGCTTGGAGCTGGAGGCTGGAGGAGCCCAGACTAAGCCGGTCCCCAAGCAGACCCGGAGGCGGAGCGCACCAGTGGGGCCTCATACTGGCACCGAAAGCAAGCCAAGACAGGCCTCCAAGGGCTAGGCCAGTGCCACCTGGGCAGCAGCTCTGTGCCCTGTGCCGGATGGCAGGGCCAAGGACCAAGCCAGCTGAGCTTAGAGCTGTGTGTTCTGGATGGTGCCAGAGCGTGGTTGGCCATGGGCTTGCTGACAGCAAGGGTCACAGGAGCCCCCTGCCAACTCTTAACTGCCAGAGCCCGGGGCTGTGGGGGCGAGTGGAACATATGCACAAAAGCAGGGCCTTCTGAGAGATGGACTCCCTGGGCTTGGGGCACCAGAGACACAGCCACAGACCTGGCAAGTCCACATTCTGCACCAACCAGAAAAGAGCCCTGGACATGTCCACACTGCAGAGCAGACGACAGAACCTTGCCACTGGGCCCCACCCCTCCTGCCTGTCACCCGACCCAGCCAGGCTGTGGACTGGGCAGGATGACCCAGTGGTCAGCAAGCCAAAGGACACTCTGGAACATTCCTGAGGGTGACGCCCGCCCCATCTAAGACAAGCCTTTATCTGTACTTGCTAGAGGCAGCCCTGGGTTTTGCAGGCTGTGCACCCTGCACACCAGCCTGCATGCTGAGTGACGTGCGGCTACAGCTGCTCCGGGCACACTGGCCTGTTGCCGGCAGAGCCGGCGGGCCCACAGGAGAGGCCTCTGTGCAGAAAGGAGGCCGCTCACTCCGGGGCTGGCAGCAGGTGAGAATCGCACACAGCCACAAGGTGGCAGAAGACTACACTCCCAGCGTGTCTGGGCCCTCGGAGGGTGACAGCTCAGTGATGAGCACACAGCTGAGGTGGAGTGTGAGGAGGCTGCCCCACTCCCACGACACCCGCCACACCCCAACCCCATGGCTGTGTCACCCATGGCCATGTGGGGGAACCTACAAAACCACTGAGAACAGGAGAGAGCTCAAGCGTGGCTTTTGGGTGGACACACACCAGTCCCTGGGGTATAGCCTAGAGGGACAGAGGCCAGAAGTCCTCCTGTGGCCCAGAGCCAGGTGGCCTTCCTGTGTGGGAAGACATGGCCTATCTAGGCATTGGTGAGGGGCATGGGCCCTGCTCATCACTTCCATTGCCCACAGGGCTCGGCCACCCACCCCAGGGCGCTGGGTTCGGCAGAGTTGGTCACTGCGGCGCCCGCTCACCAGTGTCACAGCAGGAGACCTTCTGGGCCACAAACCCTGGCTGCCTCCTGGGCATCTTGGCAGAGAGCCCATCCGGTGGGCGTAACAGACCCTACCACAAGAGGTGGGGTGCCACTCTACAGGGGCTAGGAGGCACCTGAGGTATCCATGGGGCCCACCAAGAAAGAGGGCTCAGACCCTCGTGAGGAGGCCACACCAACACACAAGTGGTAGCTAGGGGGGACCACACCAACGCAAAGCCAGCCTACAGTCCTCCCTTTCCTGTCCCTTTTCCAGCTTCCCCTTAGCAGAGCCCTGGGACTTGGGGGAGCCATCCCCCAAACAGAGGCGTGAATTCAAGTGGCACAGGAGGCCTCCACAGAAACGGTCACCCATTGAGGCCTTACTGCCCAGTGGTGGGCAGGATGCCAAGTGGACAGACCCTTGTTGGTTCTTGCAGGACCCACATTGCCAGGTCACAGCTGCCCAGGGCAGCCTACCAGGTGGCCCGCCTGGGCACATGAGGAACACTTGCCTCCAATGCTCCCCACTGGCCCCCCCAGGCTGACCTCGCCCTGTCTAGTCCTGCACCTTCCCACTCCCAACACCCACCCTGCACCCCAACCTCTGCCTCAATATTAGATCCGGAGACCCTGGCCTACAACAGAAGGTCAGGATCTGTGTTCACTCCCCACATGGTCTGGGATTCAGATGTGTAGGCTCGAGCTTGGCTCTGCCTCAGGAGAGCTTTAATGGCCAAGCCTTCTGGCCACAGACAGAAGCTGCCCTCTTGGTTGGAAGTCAAGGTGGGAGGAAACACTTAGGGGGGGGAGGGGCAGGAAAGGGTGACCGGGTACCTGCTGCTGGGATCAAACCAGAAATCAGGACCTTGCTATTAAGTTCTGAACACATGGGCCACCAGCAAGTGCCGGGAAGACATGCCTGTGCCCCCAACGTTAGCCCAGCATGCCCATCGCGCCAGTTCACCGAGGGAGCTGCGTAAGGGCAGGAGCTGGGTCTGTCCTCCTCGCTGCTACCCCCGTGCCTGGGGTGCGGGGAAGGGCGCCACTGCCTCAGAAATGCCCAAACCCTGTGTCAAGAGAGAGTGGCATGGGCATCTTGGCCTGACTCTGGAGGATGCGCCTAAGCCAGAGCGGAGAGAAGGGCCAGGTGGGGAGGCCAGGCCGATGCGCTGGGCACGCCGGCACTGTGCCCCCCATCTGGCTCTGGGCCACCGTGTCTCACCCTATGTTCATTAGCAACACCTCTGCGCCCAAAGGAAGGAAGTGGATCCTCACCCTCAGGGGACTGTTGCAGGAGCCAGGGTAGAATGGGGGGAGCTTCAGGAACAAAGAGGGTGACCGAGTAAAGAAGGTGAGCCTGAGGCCCTTTGGAAAAGCGGGGACTGGACAAGGGTGCCACCTGGAGGGAAATGGCGTGGGAGGCAGGTGGCCTGGGCATCCGTCTCACCTTGTCCCACAGAGACTGCAGCTCCTCCTGCCCCCCTAAGTCCCAGAACATGAGTCGAGCCTTCCCCACGTCCACAGTGCCGACTGGGGAGAGAAGAGTCCCGGTCAGGCTGTGGCCCAGGTCCATGACAGTCTCACCGCTCCCCTGCGAACAGCACCCGCTCCCGTGCTCCTGAGGTGGGCCCACCAGGAGCTGGTGGCCTCAAAGGACGACACAGCACCCTCTGGGCTAGGACCCACACCCCCGCGCTCATCGCCCCCTTACTGTTCAGACCCACGGTGGTGGTGATTTTGGAGAGACTCATCCCCTTGTAGTTCTTGCTAAACCGGGTTTTTGATTGCTCCAGGAAGGTCTGAGGGACAGGAAGAGACAGGCAGGAGGCACTAGAGTCGTTTTCAACGGGCTTATTCCGCAAACAGACGTTTTGCTGTTAAAGCAGCGGGCGGGGACTGTCCCATGGCCTTGGGTGGGGAATGAATTTGGGTGTCCCAAGGCCTTGGATGGGGATTGGATTCGGAGCAGGCAGGGCAAGGCCCAGGCCAGCGGGGCCTCGGACGGGGGGAAGCGTACCGTCTTCCCGGCATTGTCCAGGCCCAGGATCAGGATGCAGTACTCGTCCTTCTGGAACACGTACTTGTACAGCCCCGACAGCAGCGTGTACATCCTGCCAGGGTGCCAGGAGCTGAGTCCAGGCCTGGGACCGCCCAGCCTCCCCACCCTGGCGACCTGACCCGGCCCACCGCCCTGCGGCCCCGCCCCGCAATGCCTCCAACACCGCCTACAGCTCCCTGCGGAGCGCAGGGCGCCCCCCACTACTCCACTCCCGCTTGGCGCCGCCAGAGACTCGCTTCCCCTGCCAGACGGGGGTCACCGCGCCTTCGCTCAAACTCGGTCCCGCCGATCAGGTGGCGCAGGGCTCACGGCAGGAGCCCTGCAGGCGACATACGGGGACACCCCGCTTTTCGGAGGCGGGTGTGGTGCAGTGGCCGGTCGGCAGCGGGAGGCCCCGGAGCCCTCGCCCCGACACCGGCGTCAGGCCCGGCGCCCAGCCCCGGCCTACCTGCGCCCGCCCGGGCCGGAGCCGCCGCGCGCCTGACCCGTTGACCCCACGCTGACCCGCGCTGCTCCGCGCAGTGCCCGATGGGAAGCGGCCCGCCGCCCGGGGAAGGTAGGAGCTCTCCCGGCGGCCCCTGCGATAGGCACTTCCGGCTGCGGCGGCGCTCGGGAGGAAGTGCTGGCCGGCTACGGTGCCGGAAGCCGGGTACCGTGCCTCTCTAGCCGGTGAGGCTGGCCGCCTTTCTATGGCGCGGCCGGGTGACTGCGCGGAGGAAGTTCCCGGCCCGGGTCGAGGGGCGCGGTCTGGGCCACCCGTCACAGGGGGCAGGCCAGGCGGAGGCTGGGCCGAGGGGCAGCGTCCTGAGCGGACTCGGGGTTAGGAGGCGGGGGACGCGGGGCCGAGAGGCCGGAAGGGAGCCGAGGCCACTCGGAGCGGATCATCTCTTCGAGCCTGTTTCTCGTCCCTCAAACGGGGGAGGAGCGCACACGGCTCCGCGGGCCGTCGTGAGAGATCGGTGAGGTCCCGAGTGCTGCCGTCGGCTCCGGGCTCGGTGTCAGCCTCAGGGCGGCGGCTTGGCAGTTCAGGCGGCAGATCCCGGGCTCACCTGGCTTCCCTTCCTTGCAGCTCTGCTCCCACCACCCCCGTGAGGACCCAGGACCGCCCTGCCGACCCGGGAAACCAGCCTTCCCCCGCGTGATGGACGAGGAGAGCCTCCAGGCCGCGCTCCGGACCTACGGCGCCCAGCTGCAGCAGGTGGAGCTGGCCCTGGGTGCCGGCCTGGATCCCGCCGAGCTGGCCGACCTGCGCCAGCTCCAGGGAGACCTGAAGGAGCTGATCCAGCTCACCGAGGCCAGCCTGGTGTCTGTCCGGAAGAGCAAGCTGCTGGCCACCCTGGACGGAGAGCGCCCAGAGCAGGACGCCGCCGAGTACCTGGCTTTCCAGAAGGCTGTTGCTGAAGCAGTGGAGGCGCCAGTAGCCCCCAGGGCAGAACTGGACACTGTTCCTGAAAGAAAGGCTGGGCCAGGACCCAGCCAGCCTGGACTGGAGGAGGATGAAGGGGAGGACACGGAGGATGAGGGAGAGCTGAGTGGGACGAAGGTGAACGCCCCCTACCACAGTTCCTGGGGCACCCTGGAGTATCACAACGCCATGGTCGTGGGCACGGAAGAGGCAGAGGACGGCTCCGCGGGTGTGCGGGTCCTCTACCTGTACCCCACCCACAAGTCCCTGAAGCCCTGTCCCTTCTTCCTGGAGGGCAAATGCCGCTTCCTGGACAACTGCAGGTAAAGCTCTGCGCCTGGGCCCTCGAGCCACGGGGGTCGTGGCTTCCCTCTGTGCGAGCGTCTGGTCCCTGTGTGTCCAGCAGAGTGCCAGCAGGAGGGAGCTCGCTCCTGGTGCATTCGAGCCATTGTCCTTGTTTGGGTGTTTCCTTGGATTTTCTCTGGTAAATCAAGAGTAGAAGAGGCTTATGTTGAAAAGAAGGGACCTCCCCCATCACCAGTTTTATTCTTCAGAGTTAAACTTCTAAAGTTTATGCTTATTATGGACATTTGCCACCGGGCACAAAATTGGAGAGGGTGGTATGGTGACCTCCCACGTTGTCATCTTGTTCATCATTTGTCATCCTTCTGCCAGTCTTGTTTCATCCCCTCTCCCTGTCCTGCTTCTCTCCCCCTCGACCACTTTTAAGAAGATTGCAGGGGTGCCCTGACCGGTTTGGCTCAGTGGATAGAGCGTCGGCCTGCGGACTCAAGGGTCCCGGGTTTGATTCCGGCCAAGGGCATGTACCTTGGTTGCGTGCACATCCCCAGTAGGGGGTGTTCAGGAGGCGGTTGATCGATGTTTCTCTCTCATCGATGTTTCTAACTCTCTATCCCTCTCTCTTCCTCTCTGTAAAAAATCAATAAAATATATTTAAAAAAAAAAAAAAGAAGATTGCAGGGGTGACTGGGTTTTTACCTATAAATACTTCAGGATGCACCTTCACCTGACTGTTAAGGATGTTATAAAAAAAGGTCTCCAGTTCATCATCATACCCGACAGATTTAACAATAGAACCTCATCTGTTTCCACAGTTGTTTTGTCTTTCTCTTAGAGCATAACTTCAATTTTGCTCCTTTTACTTCACCTCTAAAAGGAGTGTTTATTGAAATCCCTAGTAGATAATTTACATTTTTAGGCAACAGTTCAGAGTAACTGTCTCTAGTTCTTTGGTCTATCTCTTTTTCTTTCTTTTGTTGTTAATCTTCACCCGAGGATATTTCATTTCCAGAGAAAGTGGCAGGGGGGAGGGTGGGTAAAGGGCGAAGAGAAATATCAATGTGAGAGAGACACATCGATTGGTTACCTCCCACCCATGCCCCGACCAGGACCGGGGTTCAAGCCTGCAATCTAGGTAAGTGCCCTTGACCAGGATCAAACCTGGGACCCTCCAGTCCACAGGCTGATGCTCTGTCCACTGAGCCAAACTGGCTAGGGCAGTCTTCCTATTTCTTTTTTTTTTTTAATATATATATTTTTATTTATTTCAGAAAGGAAGGGAGAGAGAGATAGAAACGTCAATGATGAAAATCATTGATAGGCTGCCTCCTGCACACCCCTACTGGGATTGAGCCCACAACCAGGGCATATGCCCTTGACCGGAATCGAACCTGGGACCGTTCATTCTGCAGGCTGATGCTCTATCCATTGAGGCAAACCGGCCAGGGCCTTTCTATTTCTTAATAGGCTTTTGCTAGGTTCCAAGTCTTATTTGGCAAATATCTCCTCCCTCCCTCTCTTCCTCCCTTCTTTTCTGCACATTTGTTAAAGTTTAGTGTATGTGCAGAAAAGTGGGTAGGTCAGAGTGTGTCGTGAGTTTCCCCGGTGGACACATCGTGTCGGCAGCACAGATGCAGGAGCAGAGGACTCAGCCTTTTGGCCTCTGTGCCGGAATCTCTGTGCTTCCCTGCGTGATGTCCCACCTCTCAGCTGCCTCCTCTGCGCCCGGCACTGTCCCCAGGTCTCTGTCTCACATGTTAACTCACCTGTGCAGCAGTCTCGGGAGGTGTTCCACGACCACTGGGGCTGCCCAGAGCTACTCTGCTTTCCAGCACGGCTTTAGGCCCAGCTGACTCCCCCCACACACCTCCCTTTCTCCACCCAGGTCTGAGGTTTTTTTAACATTTGCTTTGGGTCTTTACAAACAATAAAATAGATAACATGGAGTATCCTTTGACCCCCACTCTATCCCATGCCTCCCCCTCCCGGGAGGCTGTCCTTAGCACTTTGGTGTGTATCTCTTTTACAAGACAAACTGGTATGCACACTGGTTTCTCCACTCACTGCCAGGCCCACTGTGTCTGAGTGGCTGTGCATCCTTTCTCCCTGCCCTTCCTGGCCTCACAGTTCCCCTGTCAAAGGACTGGACCATTTTATTTTATTTTAAATATGGAACACTTCACTGAATTTGCATGTCATCCTTGCACAGGGGCCGTGCTAATCTTTGTATTGTTCCAGTTTTAGTATGTGTGCTACGGAAGCAAGCATAGGACCGGACCCTTTGAGCCAGCATCGAAGCCCCTGGTACAGTCCAGCACACCCCCTCTGTTGCCCGCAGGCCGGCAGTGGGGTCCAGGGACCTGAGTGCATTCGTGGCAAAGACTCTAGGTGCTGTTCTTGCATCAGGAGGCCCCGGTGACTGGCTTTCCTTTGTCACATAAACAACTAGTGGTACTCAGTGCCGTTCGTGGCTTCAGCTGGAATTGCGTATAGGGATCTCTTCCTTCTGTTGGTTCATTTCACTTATTAGCTGGAATGGTACACGGAGACACCCTCCCTCGTCTATGGTTTGCTGCTCAGTGGCTCAGTCACAGAAAAGGTGGGGAAATGCTGGGATTTTCTGTTTTGTTTACTTAAGAGAACCAGTGAGTTCGTTCTCTTTCATCCTGAGAAGATGAGGACCCATGGATTTAAATATATTTGATGAATTTCAGTCTATTGTGATTCTGATCCTTAATGAGGCTCAGACTGTGCCAATTTTTTATAAAATTTTAAATATATTTTTATTGATTTCAAAGAGGAAGGGAGAGGGGGAGAGAGTTAAAAACATCAATGACGAGAGAGAATCACCGATCAGCCGCCTGCCGCACCCCCCCCACTGGGAATCAAGCCCACAACCAGGAATCGAGCCATGACCTCCCGGTTGAGGTCAACACTCAACCGCTGAGCCACACTTGGTGGGCAGATTGTCCACCTTTGGCAAGTGGGAGCCTCTTCTAGATGGCGCCTCTGGGCTTGATCCCTGGTAGGAGATGTGTAGGAGGCAGCCAATTGATGTTTCTCTTTCACATCGATGTTTGTCTTTCTCTGGAAAAAAAAAATCAATAGATGGCGCCTCTGGCCCCAGTAGTTGTTACTTTGGTAATTTGTGTGTTTTTATTATTTTTCCCTTTCCATCCGAGCTACCTAATTTGTTGGCATAGAGCTGCTCACAGCAGTCGCTGGCAGTCCTGTGTGTCCTGTAGGGTGGGAAGTAGGTCCCCACTTTCTTTCCTGGTTCAGTCTCTTGAGTGCGCTCTTATTTCTTGGTCAGCCTAGCTCAAGCTTTGTCAGTTTTGTTTTATTTTATTTTTGGTTGTTGATTCCATATTGTTTTTCCTTTTTTTTCTATGGCATTTATTTCCACTCGTGCCTTTACTATTTCTTCCTGTGCTGCTGCTTTGGGTTCAGTTTGCTCTTTTTCTGATTCTTCAAGGTGTACAGTGAGCTTAAGGACTTGAGGTTTCCCTCCTCCCTACTGCAGGCATTTGCAGCTGCTTTCTCAGAGCCCACAGCTTCGGTGTGTTGTTTCCATGGTCATTCAACTGAGTATTGCCTGGCCCCTGACCCCCTCATCAGCCCTTGGTCAAGACTGCACTGCTTAATCTCCACATATTTGTGAATCTTCCAGATTTCCTTCTGTTGTTGATTTGTAAACTCAGTCCCCATGGTTGGTGGAGGTACTTTTTATGATTTCGGTGTTTTAAAATTTATTGAGACCCGGGTTGAGGCCCCACGAATGTCCTGTCCTGCAGAATATTCTGGTCCCGGGGAAGGCTGTGTGCTCTGCAGCTGGGCGTTGGAGGGCTGGCTGGTCCATGCTGTTGGCACACCCAAGTTCTCTCCTTCCTCAGAGTCTTGTCTGGTTTCTCTGTGCACTGTTGAAAGTGGGGTGTTGGTGTCTCAGCTCTTATCCTATTTCATCCTTTAATTCTATCAATTTTTATTTCATGTATTTTTGGGACTGTGTTGTTAGCTTGTAAAAGTTTATAATTATATTATCTTCCTCATCGGTTGATGCTTTTATCATTGTATTTTTCTTTATCTTTTTCTTCACTGATGTTACATTTGACATTCACTATTATGTTACATTAGTTTCATGTGTACAGCATTGCTCTTTTCTATCTTGACTGGAGTCTCTAATGTCTGATACCAGTGTAGCCATCCCAGCTTATGGTACTACTAGAGGCCCGATGCATGAAATTCGTGCAAGAGTAGGCCTTCCTTCCCCCGGCTGCCAGCACCGGCTTCCCTCTGGCACTCGGGACCCAAGCTTCTCTCCCTCTGGCCGCCGGCAGGCACCCGGGATCCAGGCTTCACTCACAGCCCCGGCTTCATCCAGAAGGACGTCTGGTCTAACTAGCATGTTATGCTTTTATTATTATAGCAGGGGTCCTCAAACTTTTTAAACAGGGGGCCAGTTCACTGTCCCTCAGACGGTTGGAGGGCCGGACTATAGTTTAAAAAAAAAACTATGAACAAATTCCTATGCACACTGCACATATCTTATTTTAAAGTAAAAAAACAAAACGGGAACTGTTGGTAAATGTTTCCCTCCACGTCCTACATGGATCAGGGTTCAGGACCTGGAAGCAGAGCCGCACACAAATGAAAGAGAAAAGACACGAGATAATTTGGAAATATTGGGGGACCAGGCGAGTAAATCCAACTCAGGAGGAAGGACTTCCCCCGTGCTCAGGCCTCACCAAGCTTTTATTGATCTGGGATACCCCCATAGCATAGCCCTTAGGCAGGCGACCCCCCAGTAATAGGCAGACTAGCCCATCAGCAAGGATTTACATAGTAATAAATGGGGGAGCAGTTTCAGCTACCACTGTCTGGACAAACAGAGGTGGCGCCTAGCTCCGACCTTTGCTAGGGCTTCAAAGGCACCCAGCCTTCGGGGGGTTTCGGGGGGTCCTCTGTCTACGCTTATCAGATAGTGAAGGCAATAAACAGTTTCCCACATCTCCCCTTTATTTTTTCCTTAAAGATCTTATATCTGCAGACCAGAAATAAACATATAAGAACAAAAAATGTTTAAGTCCCAAATTCAATGTCCAACAGTTCTGAGTCCAAGTTTCAATGTCAGACAGTTCCTTATGTGTAAATGTCAGCAATGATATTTCGGTTCTGGATGGTGGACAAATGGTGGCAATGCAGGTCCGACCCTCTCTGGTTTGGTCCTGGGCAACCTGCAGCGACGCACAGCTGCTGACTGGTGGCATGGCAAGGCATCCTCACCATCTCCATCTCTGAACTGTCTCTCCTGTCTTTGTGGCTGGAGCAGTCTGGTCAGTTTCTCTTCGGGATCCGTTGTTGCAGGAATCCAGATGGTCTTGGAGTTGTTTTCTGAAAATATACAAACGTATTCTCAACCAAAGGTTAATAATGGAAATTTTACTTGGGGGATCCTTTTTATATTTGCCCAAATGATTTTCCTTTGGCTTATTTTGACATCAAGTATGTTTTTCATGGGTGTCTTGCTGTTAGCATTACAAATGAAAAAAATTTTTTTCTAGATGTAAATTAGTTACAGGATGTTTTTCCTTACGTGGTATTTTTCCACTATCCCCCTTTTTTTATTTAATTATTAGGAGGCTTTTGGAAAATTTTTAATGCCGTCTAGATAACTTTAAATTTTAATTTTTTCTGCACAAAAATATGACTGCTTTAGGTTCATTGCATGTTAAGCAATTTTACCATGAAATGAAAATTTTGGTTAATACTTCTTGAGCCAATTTTAATTAATCTGAAAACTTGACTACTATTTTACTGTCAAATTTAATACTCTAACAACAATCTTAGTTTACACTGTAAATATTAGTGGAAAGGATTATTTTGCATCCTTGAGGAGGCCCTGAGCATTCCTGGTGTTAGGCTGGATTTTAGATATAGGGTAGTTGCTCTCAGCCAAGTCTCTTATCCGGGTCCTGATCTGAGCTGGACCAAGTCTCTTTCCGTTCCTGATCTGAGCTGGGCCAAGTCTCTTTCTGTTCCTGATCTGAGCTGGGCCAAGTCTCTTTCTGTTATCTGGATCCCGATCTGGGCTGGACATGGGAAACGAGAAGCAGCCATGGGGGCAGGAGACCTCCCTCAGAAGGGGCGAGTGTTCAAGCCCCTGCATAGTTGGGGGGATGAGGATCTGTGCCCCACCTCTGTTGATCCCCAAGTGCTCCCCTGAGGCCCCTCTGCGACTGTGCCTGTCTTAGGTCATTACTCCCTGAGGAATCTTACCCGTCTCTGGCTAACCAGCCATCCTCCGGGGCCAAGCAGGGTGATGTGAGGTTCAGTTCTGTCTCCTTGGTAGCCTATGCCCCTGTGGCCTCCATGCCCAGCAACTGCCTTTGGATTCCCTCGCCTGCTGGCGGGGCCCCGGCATTGATCACATATCTTGGGGAACCCAGGTTTCTTCTCCAGAGAGGGCCCAGCTCACGCCATTGGGTGAGAGACAGATCCATGGTACCAGCCACCATGACCTCAGCATGAACACAGAACACAGGCAACAACTGTAGGCAATTGGATTGTGAGAAGAGGGACCCTCTTGGCAAAAAGGGCGAGAGAAGCCAATATAGAATGCTCAAATGCCTTCCCAGGGGGCCCTCCACACAGTGTAAGGGGTTAAATCCTTTCATGTCCATATTAAATTGCTGCCAAACATTCAAAGAATTAGTTTGTTTGGGATAAATGTATAATATGCTGTTGTAAAATATCAAAAATTATTAATGACATTGTAGAATAATATCATGTAAGGATATTCTTTGCTCTAGGCTATGGCAGTTCAATTTTAAACTGGCTGTCAATTTCTTTTTGTATAGACAAGCTCATAGTTACATTTTCTGCACCTCTCCCAGGAGCAAGTAGTGATAGTCCCCTACTTCCTTGCCCTACCCATGTTCCTACTGGATACTACATTAGGCGGGGGATCAGCCCACATAAGGGTTCTTACTCATGAAGGGTCAGGAGCATAAGTCTGAAATACTTCCACATTTGCCCTAGGTAATATTACTGTACAGATGATTACTGCTAGCATGGCAAGAAAGACGTTCTCAGGCGTCAGGCGTCTGTACCCTCTTCTTTACCATGCTCCAGGTGGTCTCCGGGCTGTTTGTTGTCTGGCTCGTCCTCCCGCTCCTCATCTTCAGTGGACTGCTTGGAGTCGCTGCTCTCTGTGGCTGAGGGAGTTGATTGTCTGCAGCTGCATGGTGTGGCTCCAGGCGCAAGGTCCTCATTGGTCTGGCTGGTTTCTTTCTTGGATCCCTAATGCAGTTTAATATTTCTAGCAGGAATCCACACAGGTTTGGAAAAATTCTCTGGGAATATACAAGCATACCCTCTGCCAAAGGTTAATAATGGGTCAGGTCCCTTCCATAAACCAGATTCTGGATCCTTCCATTTAACTAGATCATTTTCTTTTGTTTTATTCTGACACCAATGTAGCTTCATAGGTGTCTTTCCATCAGCATCACAAGTGAAAAAATTTAAAGTAATTAAGGCTTGGTGCAGCCTACCTGTAGGTGATTTCTCCATCATCCCTCCTTTTTGTTTTTCAAGTTGGGATTTTAGCCGCTAATGCTGTTGTTCAATAATGGCCTGTCCTTGGGAATTATATGGTATTCCTGTAATGTGCTGAATTTTCCACCTTTTACAAAATTCCTGGAATTGACAGCCTGTGTAAGCAGGCCCATTATCAGTTTTAATAATTTTTGGAGTTCCTATGCCAGCAAAAGCAGCTGGGCAATGATTAATAACCAGTTTTGCCATTTTTCCTGTAGATGCAGAAGCCCATAGGACTTTTGAAAAGGTATCTACAGAGACATGCAATGCCCCAAGACGTCCAAAAGGAGTATAATGTGTTACATCCATTTGCCAGATATGGTCCCTTAGCAAACCTCTAGGGTTGACTCCTATGTTAGGCCCTTGAGGTAGATGTAACATGCAAGTGGGACATTCCTTGATAGTCTGTTTTGCCTGCTGTCGAGAGATTGAGAATTGTTTGGACAACATTCTGGCAGGCTGATGTAAAAGCTGATGAGACTCTGAGGCCTCTTTTAATAAAGCAACCAATTGATCAGCATGTGCATTTCCTTTAGTTAATGGGCCAGGTAATACACTGTGAGCCCTGATATGAGTGATATAAAAAGGGTATTGTCTCTGCTGCACAATCTGCTGGACTTGTTGAAATAGTAAGAATAAACTTTGGTCACTAAGCCATTTCAGCCGGGCAGTTTCAATTCTGCTTACTAGGCCCAAAGCATAAGAGGAATCAGAAATTATGTTAACAGGCTGTTGGAAATCTTGCAATGCAGCCTTAATAGCTTCCAGTTCAATTCTTTGCACAGAAGTATGACTGGTCAGTATGACTTGGTCTGAATTTATTGTATGATTGGCGGCTTTCCCATTAGATGACCCGTCAGTAAAAACAGTTAATGCTCCAGGGATAGGTTCCTGCCTAGTATCTTTTGGTATAATAATGGGGGTATAATATAAAAATTGTAGTGGTTTATCTTTTAATAGGTGACAGCTAAGTTCCCCTGAATATCCACTTAGCCCAATTTGCCAATTTATATCAGTCTGAAATAACATTTCTAATTGCTTCCCAGTGAGGGGAAGATAGATGCATTTTGGTTCTTCTCCTCTAAGCTGCCTGCAACGCTTTCTAAGCTGAGATATCAATGGAGCCATCAGTTCTACGTAAGTAATAGCAGTTTTAGAAGACTGATACCCTAGGCGGACCCATTCAATAATAGCGGGAGAGTCTTTATTTTGGAAGATGACTCCAGTAGGACTATTTGCAGTATGGTTAATCTGTCCCAATAAAGGCAATTCAGGCTGTACCCGTGCTACTTGGGCTGAGGATATCGCCTACTCAATTCTTAACAACTCCTTTCTGGCTTCATCTGTCAGTGTTCTGGGTGAGGAAAGGTTAGAGTCACCCCTAAGTATATTAAATAAATTTATCATTTCTCCCATAGAGATTTTTAGGTAAGGTCTTAACCAGTTAATGTCCCCTAATAATTTCTGAAAGTCATTTAAAGTTCTAAGGCAATCTTTTCTTAGTTTCACCTTTTGCGGCCTAATGCATTGGTTTTCAATTATGGTTCCCAGATATTTAAAAGGCGTCTCTTTCTGTACCTTTCCTGGGGCAATTTTTAAGCCCCGTTTAGGGAGCTCCTTTTCTAATTGGGAAAACATTTCCAAAGTCTGCTCTTCCCGTGGACTTGCTAAGAGCAAGTCGTCCATGTAATGAATAATGTAACATCGGGAATATCTGTCCCTTAAAGGCTGAACAGCTTGAGCCACATATTTTTGGCACAAGGTAGGGCTATTGGCCATTCCTTGAGGCAAAACCTTCCATTGATATCTTTCCATGGGTTCTATATTATTAACAGATGGCACTGAAAAGGCAGATCTTCGTTTATCTTGAGGTGCCAAGGGAATGGTGAAAAAGCAATCCTTAAGATCTACTGTAAGAGACCAATCTAGAGGGATTTGAGAAGACGCTGGGAGTCCAGGTTGCAAAGCTCCCATGGTATACATAGTAGCATTAACTGCTCTAAGATCATGTAACAATCGCCATTTTCCTGCCGCCTTCTTAGGTATAATAAATATAGGCGTATTCCAAGGGCTATTGGAAGGCTCTATGTGACCAGCTTCTATTTGTTCCTGTATCAATTCATGAATATGACCTAATTTCTCCTTGGTTAATGGCCACTGATCCACCCATATAGGTTTATTGTCTTTCCATTGTATAGGATCGGCATGGGGGCGAGAGACTGAGCAGTGACCACTCCTAAAAAGGTTGATATCCTAATCCTCGTCTTCCTGGTTTTTTTACACCTTGACCTGTCTGATATCCCATCTGAGCTTTAAACTGCTGTCCTTTGCCGGTAATAATACAAGCTTGTAAACCTTCTAAGACATCCCGGCCCCACAAATTGACTACAATTCCATAGACAATGTAGGGCTGAAACCATCCTATCCTGTCTGTCCATCCTCATCTTGCCACCTTAAGACTGCAGCACTACGTTGTGCGTTATCAGGAACTCCCACCCCCCTAATTGAGTCCATAGCTTCTACCACGGACCAACTTGGAGGCCAGAATTCTTTGCTGATAACGCTGACATCCGCCCCAGTGTCTACTAGGCCCTTAAAACATTTTTCCTTCTATTCTCAAATTAATCATAGGACGGGTTTTGCTAATTTCCTGTATCCAATAGATGTCTGAGCTTCCAAACCCTTGCGCCCCTCTTTTCCTGTTTATAGCCTCGCCTTGCTGAACATAAGGTAAAAGTAGTATCTGAGCAATCCTTTGTCCTGGAGTAATTTGCATAATGTGATTACATTCTAATATAACTTTAATCACTCCCTCATAGTCTGAATCTATGACCCCAGGCAAAACAGTTAATCCTTTCAGAGTGTTTCCACTCCTCCCTAAAATTAATCCTAAAGTTCCCGGTGGCAGAGGTCCCCAGATTCCTGTAGGAACAGCTTGCCGAGCCATCTTGGGGGTCAGAGTGACCGCTATAGTACTGTTAAGATCTAGGCCTGCGCTCCCTGGAGTGGTTCGGATCAGAGAGTCCACTGTGGGCTTTGCAGGGCAGATCTCCCCTTTTAATGATGGGGCTGGGGGAACCCCCTCTGGCCGTTTCCCTGCGGTTGGCCATACCCTGTGTCTTGATATAAAGGCTGCCTATTTTTATGGAATCTCGATTTACAATGGCCGACCCAATGGTAGCCCTTCTGGCACCTAGGACACCGAGAGGTTGGATCTGTGTTGATCCGCTCAGGAGGCGGGATGTTCGCGCCTTTCCCTAGAGCGCCACCTTGTGTCCTTCTTAGTTGCCTACATTCTTTTCTAAAATGTCCTGTCTTCCCAGTTATAACACCTTTTATTTTCTACGGTTACAGCGGCAGCGAGTAAATTCGCTTGAAAAGTGCCTGACCCCACATTCTGACATGCTCGAATCATTTCTGTAATGGTACTACCTTTTCTCAGAGGCATCAGGCATTTCTTACAATCCTCATTGGCGTTTTCATAAGCTAATTGTTGAATTAAAATGTCTCCTGCTATCTCATGTTGAATCTGTTGTCTCACTGCTCGAGTGAGACGAGCCACAAAATCAGAGAATGATTCTAAAGGCCCCTGCATGCACTTACTAAAAGCTCCCTCAGGGTCCCCTTTTGCTGGTAAAGCCCACCAAGCTTCCCTTCCACAAGCTCTACTTTGCTCATATGCCAGCTGCACATAATTTAGCTGATTCTGCACGTCGTTATATTGTCCCAGTCCTGCTAGCATTTCATAAGTTATTTGAGCGTTCAGCCCGTGGTTTGAATGGGCTTGCTCTTGGCATTTCTCCAAAAATTCTCCTTTCCATAGTAAATAATCTCCTCCATCCAGAGTTGCACGAGCTAGAGATACCAATCATAAGGAATTAAGAATGTTTCAGAAATATTATTCATAATTTCTCCTGTAAAAGGAGCCGTTGGACCATTTTGAAGTAGACTTTCACGTAAGGCCTTTATCATTTTAAAGTCAATTTTTACATGGTGTCTTATTATCTGATTCGGGAGCTGTGGGTCAGCTATCTGCATGATAGGAAATGCAAGCCTTTCTTCCACCGGCATGTCCTTCAATCCTTCTCCGATGGCTCTTTGCACAGGTGATTCTATTGACGGCGAATTAAACATTTCAGGATTAGGACTTGGAGGTGGAGGTGGAGGGGGCCGTGAAGGCCAGTCCTCCAATTTTTCTTCCCGCTCCTCTCTAGGAGGCGCGGGGGGAACCAGGCGAGGAGGCTCCTCCTCAGCCTCTCTGAAAGGCGCTAGCAAACGCGATATTGTGTCCCCCTGGAAAACAGGTTTGTGAGGTGAGTTTTACCTGCTGCTGAGCTTTTTTCAAGTTCCAACTAACTTTTTGGCAAGCTTTCAAGATCTAATGTACCTTTTTCAAGAAACCAAGGGTTATCTTCTATAATATGCAAAAACTATAAGAGATTACCTTCTAAAATTTTAACTCCTTAAACATGCAAATCAAAAGTCTATAATAAAGTTTCTTAATTTTTTAAAGGCCGAATCTACTTTTTTAAAGCCGAATCCTGCCCCGTTAGCCTGGTTAAGAAAACGTTCCCACCCTGCCTACAGCTCCGGACTACTGCAGCTGATTGTGGGCGTTTGTGTGCGGTGGAATATCCCCCCACCTTTTTAGGTGTCTACCTTTACGGTGAATTCTTTGTTCCTCACCTTGCCGGTGAAACTTCATTTTTTCGCTCTAGCGAAACCTTCACTTCCAGTTTTCCCATCGGGCGCCAGATGTTGGTAAATGTTTCCCTCCACGTCCTGCGTGGATCAGGATTTAGGACCTGGAAGCGGAGCCGCACACAAATGAAAGAGAAAGGACACGAGGTAATTTGGAAATATTGGGGGACCAGGCGAGTAAGTCCAACTCAGGAGGAAGGGCTTCCACGGTGCTCAGGCCTCACCAAGCTTTTATTGAACTGGGATACCCCCATAGCATAGCCCTAGTAACAAGCAGACTAGCCCATCAGCAAGGATTTACATAATAATAAATGGGGGAGTAGTTTCAGCTACCACTGTCTGGACAAACAGAGGTGGCGCCTAGCTCTGACCTTTGCTAGGGCTTCAAAGGCACCCAGCCTTGGGGGGGTGGGGGGGGTCCTCTGTCTATGCTTATCAGATAGTGAAGGCAATAAACAGTTTCCCACAGGGAACAAATACAATATTTGTATTTGCATGTGGCCCGTGGGCCGTAGTTTAAGGACCCCTGTATTATAGACTAGAGGCCCAGTGCACAAAATTTGTGCACCCAGGAAGGGGGGTCCCTCAGCCCGGCCTGTACCTTCTCCCAGTCCGGGAGCCCTCGGGGGATGTCCAACTGATGGCTTAGCAGGGAGCAGGCCTAAGCTGGCAGTTAGACATCCTTAGCGCTGCTGCAGAGGTGGGAGAGGCTCTGTGAGCCTGGCTTCTGGCTGAGTGGTGCACCCCCTTGTGGGAGTGCACTGACCACCAGGGGGCAGCTTCTGTGTTGAGCGTCTGCCCCCTGGTGGTCAGTGCACATCATAGCGACTGGTTGTTCTGCCGTTTGGTTGATTTGCATATTAGCCTTTTATTATATAGGATTTGCATGGATTATCTTTCCTTTCACTCTCAACCTATCTTGACACAAAATGAGTCTCTTATAGAGGCATAGAATTGAATAATCTTTTAATCCATCCTTCTAATTTATTTCATTTAATCCATGGTTTAATCCATTGACATTTAAAGTAGTTGCCAAGCCCAGGCCTGGTGGCTCAGTTGGTTGGAGCATCCTCCCATCACCAAAAGGTTGCAGGTTCGATCCCCAGTTGGGCGCATATGAGAGGCAACTGATTGATGTTTCTCTCACATAGAAGTTTTTCTTTCTCTCTGTCTCTCTCCTGCTCTAAAATCAATTAAAAAAAATATATATCCCTTGGGGGGAATAAAGGGAACACGTAATACTTTCAACAATAAAGAATTATTAAAAACAAAACAAACAAAAAAACATATCCTTAGGTGAGAATTATTTTTTAAGTTAAAAATAAGAATAAATCCCAGTCAGAGTGACTCAGTGGTTCAGCACTGACCAATGAACCAGGAGGTCATGGTTCAATTCCCAATGGAGGCACATGCCCGGGTTGCGGGCTCCATCTCTCTCTCTCATCATTGATGTTTCTATCTCTCTCTCCTTCTCCCTTCCTCTCTCTGAAACCAATAAAACATAAAAAATATTTTTTTTAAATAAAAAATAAAGTTAGCCCAGCTGGTGTTGCTCAGTGGTTCAGCATCGTCCCATGCACCAAGAAGTCACTGGTTCAGTTCCCAATCAGGGCACATGCCCAGGTTGTGGGCTCAATCCCCAGTAGGGGGCGTGCAGGAGGCAGCTTATTCATGTTACTCTCTCATCAGTGTTTCTCTCTATCCCTCTCCTCGCTCTAAAGTCAGTAAAAACATTTAATTAAAAAAGAAGAGTATGCAAAATAAATAATTATGATAAGCAAGGACTTGCCTCAGTGAGTTTTCTTTTCCTATGTGTCTCATATCTTTTTGTTTCTCAATTCCTCCATTACAGCCTTTTTTAATGTTTGTTTTTTCCACTGTTGTCTTTTTGTTGTTGTTGTCAATCCTCACCCAAGGACAGGGAGAGACAAAGAAAGAGAAACATTGATGTGAAAGAGACACATAGATTGATTGCCTCCTGCATGCACTCTGACTGGGGCTGAGGTACGCACCCTTGACTGGAGTTGACCCCAGGACCTTTCAGTCCACGGGCCAACGCTCTATCCACTGAGCCAAATCAGCTAGGTCCCCATTGTAACATTTTGATTCTTTCTCCTTTTCTGCAAACACGGTGGGACAAAAGTAGGTTTACAGTTGCTTGTATGGAAAATAATACAATAATTAATAACTAATAATACAAGAATAAACTCTGTATTTCACATACTCACAACTCTAAACCTACTTTTGCCCCACCCTCTATTCTGTGTTATTTTCTTAATGGTTACTCTCGGAATTGTGATTAACATTGTAAATTTACAACAGTCTAGTTTGAATCAATACCAAGTTAGCATCAGTAGGACACAAAACTACTATGAAGTTCCCTTTATGTTGTTACTGTTACAAATTACACCTTTATACATTGTGTGCCCAGAAATGTAGGTTTGTGATTACTGCTTTATACATTTGTCTTTGAAATCACATAGGAAAAATAGTTGCAAACAAAAAATTTTAATACTGCTTTTCTGTTTGCCTCTGATTACCTCTCCCAGCGCTCATACAGCCTGAGTTACTGACCAGTGTCTGTCCTTTCATTACAGTCTGAAGAATGCTCTGTAGCATTTCTCTTTTTAATTGATTTCAGAGAGGAAGGGAGAGGGAGAGTTAGAAACATCAATGATGAGAGAGTATCATTGATCAGCTGCCTCCTGCAGGCCCCCTACTGGGGATCAAGCCCGCAACCTGGGCATGTGGGCTGACCAGGAATTGAACCATGAACTCCTGGTTCATAGGTCGACATTCAATCACTGAGCGATGCCAGCCAGACTAGCGTTTCTTGTAGGCAAGTCTACTAGTGACAAATTCCCTCAGCTCTTGTTTACATGGGAATGTCCATTTCTCCTTCATTTCTGAAGGACAGTTTTGCCAGAAATATGATTCTTGTCTAACAGCATTTTTTTTTCAAGACTTTAAATATGTCATCCCACTGCCTGTGGCTTCCATAGTTTCTGATGAGAAATCAGCTGTTAGTCTTACTGAGGATCCTCATCCCTGAAAAGCCACTTCCCTTGCTACCTTCAGATGCTGTCTTTGTCTTTGGGTCTTAGCAGTTTGTCTTGGTGTGGGTCTCTTTTACTTTATACTATTTGGATGTATAGATTCATATCTCTCATCAAAGTTGGGAAGCTTTCAGCCATTATTCTTCAATTTTGCAAACATTATTCCTGTCCCTTTCTCTCCCTCTTTTTTTAGGATTCTATTATCCATATTTTGGTACACGGTGTATTTTAGTGTGCTTTGTAATTATTTTATTGATAGCCAGACACAAAGTACTGGCTACAAAGAATTGTTATAAACAGGCCATTAGTGACGTGGTGGTGAGTAATGAAGGGAAGCTTTCTAATACCTATGAATAATTCTCTCTTCTCGTAAACCTAGGTCTCTGGTAACCTGCTTCATAGGTCAACGCTCAACCACTGAGCCCCGCCGGCCGGACTCATTGCACTTTTTGTTAGGACAGAGGGATGACTTCCTCACTTCTTATATGCTAGACTGGCGACCAGAGTGTCCCAGTGAGTGATTTCTCATTTCAGCATTGACTTTTCAGCCCTGGAATTTCTATTTGATTCCTTATATAATTTATACTTCTCTTTTAAGATTCCCTATTTATTGAATCGTCATCATTATACTGTCATTTAATTCCTTTAACATACTTATACTCTCTACTTTGAAGTCTTTGTTAGATTCACCATCTTGGCCCACTCAGTCAGACCCTATCAACTGCTTTTTTTCCTTAATATGGGTCACACTTTGTTGGTTTACATGTCTCATAAATTTTTATTGAAAACTGGACATTTCAGATATATTTTAGGAACTCTGGATTCTGAATTGTTTTTCCCAATGTTTTATTTTAGTACATTTTCTGGACCTAACTTACAGTCTGCCCACCTGCCATAGTGTGCAGCCTCTGATGGCTCTGCTCAGATTTTAAATTTAATTTTACTTTTCAATCTGGCTTCCTAGGCAGTACTCTGCAGCTGAGTGGTCCGCCAGAACTTAGTCGGAGGCTGTGCTCAAACACTTCCTTCCCAGTCCATCTATGTAGTTGGGAGTGTCATTCCTAGCTCAGCGCCCCCTCAGCCCCACTTTTCCTTTGTCCTGGCACGTCTTAGAGCTCTTGATTCATGCGCACCATTCCATAGAGAGGATGCGCGCAGGGTGGAGCCCTCTGCGGCCCTTTCAGACCTGTCCGTTCTCTGGTAGTTTTGATTGGTTTCATCACTTTTAGCCACAAGGCCCTGGTTTTTACCGTCTTCCCCACTTCCACCCTCTGCGCCTGCTGCTTTGCAGGGGATGCTGCAGACACCCCCATCCAGGCATCACTGCTGCCGTCAACTTCCAGAGCTCAGAAGCTGTGCGTTTGGACAGTTTTGCCCAGTTTTAGCCTTGTTCTCCTGTGGCAAAGATTCAGTCACCTCTGCACTTGGCCAGCTGAATTCGGGGAATGCAGTCCTAAAAGCTTGTTCTCGGGTTCACATGTTTGAGACACTGGCATGTGTTTCTGTGATTATTGTGAGGTGGTGATTGAGTTGTTTTTTTAATTTTTAAATATATTTTAGAGGTGTTTGTGTGTGTGTGTGTGTGTGTGTGTGTGTGTGTGTGTGTGTGTATCCCCCCCCCAGGAAGGGAGAGGGAGAGAGAGATAAAAACATCAATGATGAGAGAGAATCATCGATCAGCTGCCTCCTGCACGCCCCACACTGGGAATCGAGCCTGCAGCCTGGGCATGTGCCCTGATGGAATCAAACCGTGACCTCCTGGTTCATAGGTTGATGCTCAACCACTGAGCCACATTGGCTGGGCAAGTTGTTTTTTGTTTTTTTAAATATGAAAAAACAATTTTAAGTTGTTTCCTTATGAAACGCACAGTCCCTCTTTTCCTGACTCGTTTCTAACACTTCCTGTTAAATGTGAAGTTTTCTGTATGCGTGGAGCTCCCGTAGAGCTCTTTTCATTCCATCTGTCAATTTACCCCATTCTCTTAGGCTTCAAACCATTTTATAGATTTGCCATTAACTACTTCCCATGGTTGGAAATGTAGGCTATTTCTAAGTCTTTAGTATTCGGTTAACATCCCCATAGCTAAATCTTTGCATACTTCCATTATTTTTTACAAAAATTTTTTGAAGTGCTTGCTAGGTTTAAGGAATGTACCAAATTTTAAGGTTTCTAATGTTGCTGAAGGTTCCTATAGAGAGGTTTAAGTGGTGGTGTCTGTGGATGTAGGCCTCTATCTGTGTGCATGGGTGAGTCTGAAAGTGTGTGTGAGCCAGTGTGTGTGTGTCTCCAAGGCGGTATTTAGTTGCATTCACCTGGGTTTAGTCCCCCCTTTTGAACAAGCGGTTTTGCTTCTCGTTTGATCAGGGCTTTTTAACCACAGACTCTACTGCTGTCCATTTGGGGCCCAGACTTTCAGCTGCTGGTGCCATTCGGCCATTGGCAGCTCCCTGGGTGCCTGAGGACAGCCAGGTGTGAGAAGGAGCTGCCCTGAGACCCTCTGTATCTGCCAGACCAATTCCTGCCTCAAGCAACAGTCATGCCCAGCATGGGCTCCATGTCATGGGCAGATGCCAGTCCTGGCTGCTCTCCTGGGGTTAAAGCAGTTTCCTCTGGAAGTGATGGCACATAGGGGTAGATATGTGGTTGGTTTTCTCATGTCTTTATTTGGCAAAATAAAGGTTGCAATCCTCACATTTCCTCCTCCTCCTCCTTCTCTCTCTCTCTCTCTCTCTCTCTCTCTCTCTCTCTCTCTCTCTCTCAGTTTTAGTTTTAATTTCACTGGTGCACTGATCTCTGAAAGTCAAGGCACCACTGTTATAAGTGGGTTGTGCTAATCGGTTTGGGGAGGACTCACCACATGAGCACACAAACACCTGCCCTGATTACCGGTTGCGTCTGGGGCTGTGTGTCTGGTGGAGGCGATGGGGCACTATGCCAGCCACACTGTCCCCCTGGCCCAGAAAACTGAGAGCAGTCTCATCCTCAGAGGGGCCATGTCCATCCCAAGAGCGAGAGTGAGACAGCACAAGTGTGTGCACGTGTGTGTATGGATGTGTACAAAAAATGGTATGTCTGTGTGTATGTGTGGACGCGTGTTTGTGTGTGTTTTGTTTCCCTGTTTCTCCCTCCCTTGCGGGCTACGCCCAGATAGTTAGACTTGGTTCTCTGGGGCTCACATGCCCCCTGTGGGCTGTGTCTGAGCCCCGGCCCCTGCGGCCCTCTCTGCAGGTTCTCCCATGGGCAGGTGGTCCCTGTGGATGAGCTGCGCCCCTTCCAGGACCCGGACCTGAGCTCCTTGCAGGCTGGTTCTGCATGTCTGGCCAAGCAACCAGATGGTCTCTGGTACCCAGCACGGATCACTGGTGAGGCTGCCCATGGGCCTCCCTCAGGCCCTTCTGGAAGGTCCCTCCATTCCTCATATGTGTTAATCCCCTATGACCACTCCTTTGGTTGGGTGTCAGGTCCCTGCTCTGTGCCCAAGAGGAGTGAGAGTGCCCCTGGCCTTGCCCGTCTTGCTCCCAACTTCCAGTGAGTCTCCAACCACCTGTGAAGCCGCTGACCTCGTTGTCTTTGACCTTGCTTCCAGATATGGACAGCGGCTACTACACAGTCAAGTTTGACTCGCTGCTGTTGAAGGAGGCCGTTTTGGAGGGGGACAGCATCCTTCCCCCACTGCGCCCAGAGCCTGCAGCATCCTCTGACTCAGACAGTGGTGACCCAGACGATTCCAGCTATGCCAGAGGTACAGGGCAAGGAGCATCTTGGGCAGCAGTCTCCCTAGGAAGTTCCTGGCTGGTGGGGACCTTGGCCACCTAAGCAGAAAGGCAGAGCGTGACCGCGGGTGAGGGGGGCTCTGCCTAGTGCATGACGCACAGCAGGGGGCACTAGTTGGGCCTGGAGAGACAGAGAGGCCCCCACAGGAGGTGGGAGGATGAGAGCATGTGTGAGGGGTCTGGGCAGGTCCTCAAACCTGCAGACGCAAAGACCTGTCCTTTGTCATCAAGGAGTTCGTGTGCAAACATGTCCCCCATGGTGCAACCTGAGGGTCGGCCACTGCTGGGGAGGCCCAGCTGAACAGAGAGCAGGAAGCAGCAGCTCCTTCTGGAGCTTCCACTCGGGGCCTGGGGTCTAGTGGTGGATGGGGGGGGGGGGGGGGTTGTAGACAGCCACGGGCGGGGGAGCTTCAGTGTCCAGCCCCCTGAGGGGTCAGTGAGGAAGAAGACGGGAGGCATCCCTGTAGGACTGTCCCATGTGTTGGTGGTTTCTGAAACCCCGTGTCCATGAGATGGAGAGAGGACTGAGCTCTCGGGCTAAGGCTGGCCAGAGCCCAGGTGTTCCCTGTGCAGCTGGGCCAAGTCCCTGCCCTGTTTCCTGCAGTGGTGGGACCCAGCGCCACCGACCACAGGGCCTGCAGCTCTGCCTTTGCGGGCTGGGAGGTGCACACGCGGGGCATCGGCTCCAGGCTGCTCGCCAAGATGGGCTATGAGTTTGGCAAGGGTGAGTGAGTGGGTGCTGCCCTGGGGAAGGGGCTGGGTTGCCTCTGCACAGTGCAGGGTGGTGGGAGTGGATCCAGCAGCAGTGCCAGCACCTGTGCCCCCAGGTCTGGGCCGACACTCGGATGGCCGGGTGGAGCCCATCCACGCTGTGGTGCTGCCTCGAGGGAAGTCGCTGGACCAGTGTGCAGAGATCCTACAGAAGAGGACCAAGGGCAGCAAGGCTGGCACTAGTCGGGCCCCAAAATACCGGGGCAGAGGAGGCAGGCCTGGGGGCCGCCCGCCCCCTCGGAGCGTGTTTGACTTTCTGAATGAGAAGCTGCAGGGCCAGGCTCCTGGGACCCTGGAGGCAGGAGCTGCCACCCCTGGGAGGAGAAGTGGCAAGGAGCTGTACCATGCCAGCAAGGGCACCAAGAGGGCCCTGAGCCTGCGGCTCTTCCAGACCGAGGAGAAGATTGAGCAGGCCCAGCGGGACATCCGGGGCATCCAGGAGGCCCTCGCCCGCAACACTGGCCGGTATGTGTGGGGCTGAACTTGGGGCAGAGGATGGGCCCCAGGGTGGCCATGCCTCCGGCCCTGCTCTGGGCGCCCAGTGCAGTTCATCTGCAGGATCTCGCCCTGACCTGGAGGTGGTGAGCTGGGTCTGAGGAGGGTCTGCGTGGTGGGAGGATGCCTGGCAGGGGCCACAGCATCCTGGGGTCTTTGTAGCAGTGGCCCGGGAGCCATGCTGAGTGGCAGCCTCCCTCTAGGCACAGCGTGACCGTGGCCCAGCTGCAGGAGAAGCTGGCAGGAGCCCAGCGGCAGCTGGGGCAGCTCCGGGCCCAGGAAGCGGGCCTGCAGCGGGAGCAGAGGAAGGCGGACACCCACAAGAAGATGACAGAGTTCTAGAGCCCAGCATGTGCCAGGGACAGGGCTCAGCTCCAGCTCCCACAGCTTCCGGAAGACCTGCTGTCCTCCAATAACTAGATGCCGACAGAAGAGGGACCACCCCCAGAGCAGACCTCACGGTCAGCCTATTGCCAGGCCGGGGTGTGCGGACATTGCTGAGTGGAGATTGGGTACAGCGGTCACGTCTTGATGCTCACGTGCCCACAGAGCCCCCCTGCCAGTGTCTGCTTATCAAGGACATTAAAGTGACTTTGTCGCTGTCTTTTAGTGGTGGCGCGCTGGCTGTGGTGTGTGGGGAGAGGTGTCTGTGCGTGGGGCAGTGGGGCTGGGCTGGAGGAGTCCCCAGTGAGCCCAGAGGCAGAGGGCCCAGTGGGACTGTCATCTTCCCTGGTCTCCCAGGGGGTTCCCATGTGGCCCAACACACACAGACTGTGGAGCTTGGTGGGGGGGCTGCCAGCTCAGGCCCTCAGAGCACTGCTTACGGAGCAGGAGGGCCTGGTGGGTGGGTGTGAGAGCCTGGATTTACCCCCGGTGCTTGGTGGCCTGTCTCCTCCCAGTGTGTGCCCACCTCTTCGTGGGTGGAGACAGAGAGGTAGGCTCAAACCATGGGGGCTCGAAGCACACACCCACTGAGTGTTATCTGGGCCCCACCTGGGGTGCAGCAGTTGGGTGAGGCTGCGGTGGTGGCGGCTGCTGCTGGTGGGGGTTGAGACGAAATCTGAGACACAGGCAGGAAGTGGGGGAGCTGCACACAGGCACCACTGCTCTGGGAGCTGCTGGCCTGCCCAGGCGGCTGAGGAGTGCCCTGTACCCGTGGCCCTGGTAAGTGCCTCCTTCGAACTCCAGCCTGGCCAGCTCTCCAGGCCTGCTGCTGCATGCCCTCCTGGCAGCATTCGAGGGCCGGGGCCTGGGAGGACCAGCCTCTACCAGGTCGCGCCACTGGGACCTCCTGTGTGGGAAGCCCACTCCCTGGGTCTGGGCAGACTCAGCCCCAACCCCCCATATCTGTGCTAGGCTTTGCTGAGTGTAGAGCGGACCCCCGTCCCCTGCAGCCCTGCTAAAGCCCCAGGAAGGAGACAGGTCCAACAGCAGGAATGGAGGTGGGGGTGGAGAGCCAGGGAGAGGTTGGGGGAGGGTACTCAGTGCCCAAAGCAGCCCCTTTCTCCCAGCTGACCCCACCTCTTCAGCCCCTCAGGGGGCCAAGCTGTGGTGAATGAGGAAGGCGTCACCTCAGACAGGGCCTTACCTGGGCAGGGCAGGGCTGCAGGTGAGTGTGGCCTGTGGCTTGAAGGCTCATGCGTGTGACCTCAGTGGCGTCCCCAGGCCTCAGGTTTGGGTTGTAGTGACCACAGCGGAGCCTTGGCCAGGTTCTCTCTGGCCATGCTCTGCGGTCATGTGGGTTATCGTCACTGGCTTGGGCACACATGAGGCCAGGAAGAGCACACATTCTCACACTGGCCAGGAGCCCCCACCCAGAGGCGGGAAAGGAAGGTGGGCGCTAGGCTGCGTCCTCCGCCTCTGTAGGAGGAGGGGCTGCTGAGCCTTGGGTTTCCTGTGTGCTGAGTCAGAGCTCCAGGGCAGGAGACCGCCAGCATTGTGAGGCGAGGCGGGGTTGCAGGTGGGTGTCTAGTCCTTCAGCCAGTCCCCAGGACCCTTGTCTTCTGCCCTCAGGCCAGTCCGGGGCTACCCAGGATGGGGCCACTGGTAACCTCAGCCCCTCCTGCCCTCTGGGTCCTAGGGTGCCTCACCCTGCTCCTCTGGCTGTGGGTGCTGTGCGCAGCCTGCCACAGGTATGTCCCTCCCTTGCCTGGGTTCCATGTGGAACCTGTTTCAGTGCTGTGGCCAGAGGGGGTGGGGCTCCAGGCAGGTCCCTCTTCACCAGAGGCTGATACCCCTGCACCTCTACTCTGTGTCCCTGGCCTGACGACCCTCTTGCCCCCAGGAATCAGGCTCAGAGGCAGCCAGCAGGGCTGCAGGGTACCACGATGCCAGCGGAAATGGTGAGTGCCAGGCTGTCCCTGGGGCCAGGTCGGGGCCAGCGGGGACCGACCTGCCTTCCTTGCCCCCCGTCACTGCTGAGACAGCCCCCCCTCTGCATCCTCAGCAAGTCAGACACCAGACTGCATGAGCTGCACCAGGGCCCGCTCCACCGCACAGGTGAGCCCAAGGGAGCAGCCAGGTTGTGGGTGGGGCTGGCTGTACCACACCTAACCTGCTAGGGTCAGACTCCACCCCTCCATCCCAACTGACCTCTGCCCTGACTTCACTCCCAGCCCCTCGGCCTGCCAGCATGGATCTCCTGCGCCTACAATGTCTGGAGGTGTCTAGAGACACCACCAGGCCCCCAGCCGCCTTCTCACACCGGGATCTGCCCCAGACCTCACCTACTACTGCTGCTGCCCAGCCCTCCACGGGCCCTGAGGCCACCTATTCCAATGTGGGGCTGGCAGCCATCCCCAGGGCCAGCCTGGCAGCCAGCCCCGTGGTGTGGGCAGGGGCAGGGCTGACCAGCAGCTGTGCCGGAGACGAGCCTGAGGCCAGATCGGTGGTGGCTGAGTATGCTTGTATCCACAAGCTCAAGGCAACAGGTCGCGGTCCCCAAGGCCTGGACCAGGGGAAGGCCCAGGGGACCCCAGCCACTCAGGTAAAGTGGAGGTGGTGGGGTGGGGTGCAGTGGGTGGAGCTGGGTAGATCCTTCGCAGAGCTGATGATGCTGACCCACCCCTGGTGGGCTTCCTCCAGGTGGATACCCTATACTCCAGGATCAGCAGGCCTAAAAGGAGGGACCCAGGATCTGCCCTAGACCAGCCGGACCCCAAAGGCAGGGTGGCAATTCTGACTCGGGGGAGGAATCTGGACTACGAGGCCCTCCCACTCAGGGGCCTGAGTACCCACAGCGACCTAGAAAACGTGTATGAGAGCATCCAGGAGATGGGGGCTCAAGCCGGCAGCCTGCAGCTCGAGCTAACCGATCAGACATGAAGGCCTCCTGCTTCTCCTGCCTCAGCCTGCGGGGCTCAGCGACACAGGGGTCTCCAACCCCTCCCTGCCCTAGCACCCAAGTACAGATGTTTCTTCTTCCAGCGTCCCTCTTCCCTCACAGTCACCCGCTGAGGGCAGCCTGAGAGCGTCTGGGGTCCTGGCTGCCCTGGCCTCTCCTGCCAGCGTCTTAATAAATGCCCAGCGCAGGGAGGATGAACACCGCGAGCCTCACAGCCTGCTCTTCTTCAAAGCCCCTCAAAAAGCATCCCCTTACCTCAGGGACAGGCTGCCTCCTCCTGGGGTGCCTGGGCCCTGTCACCCTGGCCCGCAGACAGTGTGGGGAGAGAGACCAGATTAGGGGTGGTGTCGCCAGGCCAGGCTGGTTCTAGAGGGGGGTGTAGCCGGCCGGCAGGGTGGCTGCCCCAAGGTCGGACTTGGACACCGAAGGGCGGGCTCGGGCCACCCAGCCCCGGGGTCCCATGAGGGGTGGGAGAGGCGGGCAGTCGTGCGTTAAAGAATAACCGGCTCCAGGGAACCCAGCCAAAGAGACGTGGCGCCTTTCCGGATCTGGCACCCCACAAGGAAGCCGGCCCTCCGCGACTCCACCGAGGCCCGGGAGCGGACGGGTGGGTGGGGGCCGCTAGCAGGGGGGCCCCTCTCCCCGCCAGCGCGGGAGCGGCGGGCCCTGAGGGGGCGTGGCCTCAGAGCGCAGGCCAATGGGGGCGCGGTCGGCCCAGAGCACGGTCCCCCTCGGAAAGTTGATACTGAGCGCGGCCCAATGAGCGCGCGCCGGGGCGGGGTGCAAGGGGGCGGGGCCTGCCGCCGCTTGGGGGCCGAGCGGCACGGGCGGCGGCCGATCCAGGGCGGGGGACGGCGGCCCGGCCCGGGTCCGCGTCCCGAGCGTCCGCCCTCGCCGCTGCAGCCTCGGCGCCCGGTCGGCGGGCCATGGAAGCCCAGCGCCGCCTGGCGCCTGGCCGGGGCTGCGGGCACCCTCCTCCCAGCGCCGCCGGTCCGGAACCCGTGGCCGCGCCCGTGTCGGTGCCCGCGCCGCCGCAGGTACCGGGCGCCGGGGACCGGCGCCAGAGTGCGCTCTCTGCGAAGATGGCGTCGGGGTTGCACAAACTTCGGGCCTTCGGGGGCGGGACGGCGGCCTGTGTGTGTTCGTGGGTCCGCGAGGCCGGGCCGCCGGGACCACTTCCCGCCGCGCCGCGCCGGGGGCGGGGCCTGGGGCGGGGCTCGCCGGCCGCAGCCGGTTTGGGGGTAACGAGCGGAGGCGGGTGGGGGCTGGGGTCCCCGGGCCCGCTGCCTTCGCTGAGCACTCCTGGTCCGCAGGGCCCTGCTGTGGGCGGCGGCTTGGCGGGCTTCGAGTTCGCGCCTCCGCAGGAGCCAGAGCCGCGGGCTCCGGGGACGTGGGCGGGGGCGGCAGCGGGACCCCCGACGCCTTCGGCGCACATCCCGGTGCCAGCGCTCAGGTGAGCCGCGGGCCACGCCGAAGTGGGCGTGCGCACACGTGCGCCCTGGTGTGCAGGGTGGTGGGTGGGGCGCGGGCACGTGCCTTCCCGACATCCACACGGGGTCAGGTGGAGAGCAGGTCAGGGCCCGAAACACTCCCCAGATCCCCAGCCTGGTCGAGGTGAGCAGAAATGATGGGTGTTGGTATCCCTTGTCCCCCGCACACCCTAGGGCCAGAGCTCAGCTGGGAGGGCCGCTGTCAGTCTCTGCAGGAGAGGCCGCGAGGCTGACCCCCAGGGTTCCGGGCCTCTGGCCTCCCTCTCCCCAACCCTGCCGTGAAACCTTGGGTGCTGGACACCTGGGCTGGCTGTGCAGCCCTGGGCGGGCTCTGGCCCAGGCCTGCTGGGGCCTGGGGACTCGCTTGTACTTGGAGGTTTCCCTCGGCTGTTGCTGACTGCTGGCTGCTCCCTACAGCCCCCACCCCGCCCCCAGGCCTGGCTCCTGGCCCACCGCTGCTGTTGCACAACCTGGTTAATGTGTGATTGGGGGAGGACTGGGCCTCTTGTGCCCTGGTGGGGCCTCAGACCCCTGTCCAGCACCAGGACCTGAAGGAGACGCTGTGGAACAGAGCCCAGGTGTGAGTGACTCGAGCTTCAGGAAGACCCCAGCCCAGGCCCTGTTTGTTCCTGGTGGTTCCTGGAGATCTGGGCTCTGCAACACGAGCTGGGGGTGGAGCCGGGCCTGCTGCCCAGCCAGCCAGCGCCTGGGGAGCCCGGAGCGAAGGGGCCTGGTGTGCACACACACATGCCAGGCCTGCACATGGTGCCTGGCCCGAGGAGGGGTCTGGAGTACTGCTGGGCCCCACCAGCCAGCCCCCCACCCCATTGTCCTCCAGAGCCCCCCAAGGAAAAGTCCAGCTGGATGAGGTCATGGCTGCCGCAGCCCTCACAAGCCTGTCCACCAGCCCCCTCCTGCTGAGGCCCCCGGCTGCAGCCTTAAGCACAGGTGAGACAGAGGCCTGCATAGCCTGGAATGGGGGCAGAGCCCGGGCCACTGTTCCTCCAGGACGTTAGTTGGGGGCAAGCAGAACCCCCTCGCTTGCAGTACCGCCTTCTAAACACATGGACGTTAGGACCCCCAGTGCCCTTACTGAGGCCAAAGCCCCAGTACCCTAGGCCTGCAGGCATCTCCACTCATTGGCCATGCATCTTTGCATTTATCCTTTCCTGTTCCAGGGAGATTAGTCCCCAGGCTGCTGTGGCCAGCTCCTCCTGGCCACCACCTCCTCCAAGAGGCTGCGTGCCCACCTAACTTCCCTGTGAATAGGTGATTAGGCAAAGCTCAGAGTTAAGGGACTCACAGCCAGCAGTCTGTGCAGAGAGGCACGAGCACGCTGAAGTCCTGACACTGGCCTGGCGTGTCCCTGCAGACGCCTGCTTGGAGCCCTGGCCCCAGACCCTGGGGCAGCCACCAGGCAGTTACAGCAGCAGCAGCAGTGGGGACTGGGGCTGGGACCCAGCCAGCGAGCAGTCCTGTCCATCCTCCCCATCACCCCCACTGCCCCCAGAGGCAGCCTTCCTGTTTGGGGAGCCTGCCCCTCAGAAGAGGAAGGTAAGGGGATGGGGGAATCAGTGCTCAGGGTGGGGTGGACACATGGGTGGCGAGCCTGACCAACAGCCCTTGTCGCCCAGAGCTCGGGGCAGGTCCTGTTCCAGTGCCTGTGGAAGCGCTGTGGGAAGGTGCTGAGCACAGCCTCCGGGATGCAGAGACACATCCGCCTGGTGCACCTGGGGTGCGTGGGGCCGGCAGGTTGGGGGTGAGGCAGGCCAAGTGGGCCAGCACTTCAGCTCCCACCTGCTATGTCCCCAGCAGGCGGCAGGCAGAGCCAGAGCAGAGTGATGGCGAGGAGGACTTTTACTACACGGAGCTGGGCATTGGTCTGGAGGTGCTGACCGATGGGCTGTCCAGCCTGAGCCCGATGTCCCCCACGGCCTCCCTGCTGCCCACCTGCCCTCACCTGGAGCTGCCAGAGCCCGCAGCCTTGCCCAGCCTGCTGCACCCGTTGGCCTTGCCCCCACCCCAGGTGCTGAGTCCTGCAGCGCCCCCCCAGGTGTGCCACAATGACCACTCCTACCAGGTGGGTGAGGTCACTCAGGCAGCAGCTGGGGTTGGGTCCCAGGGGTGTGCTGGAGGGGAGCAAGATCACAGCTCTGTCTCCTTGCAGGGCTGCCTGGCATCTACCGAGCTGCAGCCACAGCCTAGCACAGTCAGGGCCTGCGTGCCAGCCGTGCCCGCTAAGCTTAGTGCCAATCTGAGGTGCGTGTGGGTTGAGGGGCAGGCGACAGGTGGGGAGGGTCCCGGCCCAATGGCACTCCATGCTCCTTGTGTGTTCCCCTAGGAAGCCCCGAGGTGACGCCAAGAAGTGCCGGAAGGTGTACGGCACGGAGCGCCGGGACCTGTGGTGCACGGCCTGCCGCTGGAAGAAGGCCTGCCAGCGCTTTCTGGACTGAGGGGCTCGGCCACTGGGCTCACCACCAGGTTGCAGCCCCTGGGACTATGGTGCATGGCTGAGCAGGAAAACACACCGCACCCCACCCCTGCCCAGGGCCTCTCTAGCCACAGGGTCTGCTTTTTCATGGGGAGGGGCGTCAGTGACCCTGGACTCCCAGAGGCGGGGGAGGTCCCACCACTCAAAGTGCCTCCGAAGAAACCAGCCTTTCCTACTAAAGCCACACAGGCCCTGGGGTGGCCGTCCTCCCTGCCTGTCCATGGACTTGTCAAGGGTGCTGATAGGCCCAGGTTTGAAGCCACGTGGGAGCCAGACCTGGATGCACTTGGTGGGGGGCTCCCCTGTCGCAATTATCCTGATGGTTCAAGGGCCCACGGGCTGACATTTGTACCATGTTTTTGAAGCTCAGGTGTCTTGTGTCTGGGCAGTGCCAGGCGAGGAGAAAAATTAAAGATTTGGGGTTTTTCCAGAAGCCGTGCCTGCCTCCTGGGAGCGGGGCACGGCATGGATCTGGGACCCTGCCACAGGCCTGGTTGGTGGGTAGACGGGCCCAAAAGGCCAGCCACTGGCCACCTCCACTCAGTGCAAGGCCGCGGGAGGGGACCTGTCTCAAACACACACGAGACATCTCCTTGAGCAGCAATTTCCCAATTTATTGAGTGATCGCTTTGCAAGAATGTCTCAGCTAATCCCGTCACAGAAAGGAAATCCGCAGGCAGGCCAGAGCCCAGGCAGACAAGATTCGCAAACCCACTGGAGGAGGTCTGTCCGCCTGCCCGAGGCGACAGAGAAGCGGACGGCAGCTCTGGGTTCCCCCAGCCGATCACAAAACCTCCTCCCCCAAATGCTCACCATCTCCAATGCCAACACAGGTTTATAATAATATAAAGTCAATAGAATATAGATTATCCCAGAAAAATCAAGTCCTCAAACACGGCCCTTTTTTTGTTGTTTGTTTTTTGTTTTGTTGACAGGTCGAAAGCGTGTTGAAAAAATAAATATTTAAGAAAAGCACACAGGGCACCCTCCCGACAAGGAGCTCTGAGAGGGCTGCATTCGGAGCACAAGGCAGGACCCGAACATGAACCACCACTAAGTGTGGCCTTAGAGCTGCACCTGTCACAAATGAGGGGAAGGACAGTGATCTTCCATCACATTGCAGAAAGTTCCAGTTTTTGCATTTTCTTTTTTTATAGAGAGAGATGTGCAAAGTTGGAAGCAGGAGCTGTGTCTTTTGAGTCGAGGTCCCGATTGAGTCCTGGCAGTGTTGTGACTGTTTCCCCAAACCCAGGGTCCAAATGAACCCCCTGGTCAGGATCCAGAGCTTAATACAAAAGTTGGTGTGTTCCCCATCCCCCCTGACAGACCACCCAGCGGGCTGGCTGGGTTTCCCACTTTGGTGTTACCAACACCAAAATACAGACACAAACAAAAAAGTACAAAATGTGAATGTAATCTACACAGTTTTTCCTCTTCGTAAAAAAAATATTTATTAGCTTAAACATTGATTTAAAAAAAAAGGTCAGTCACATAAAACAACCCTTCATGGCACACCTTCCCGCCTGAGGGGGTGTGTGCGCTCCGTCCGCCGCTGCCGAGCCTGCACAGCGGGCCTGGGGCTGGGGGCGGATGCACGGCCCTCGGTCTCCCAGTACAGTGTGGGTATCAAGGAAGAAAATATTCCTGTGGCACGGACAGCGAACCCCCAAAAGGTCAGCAGGGGCAGCGAGCAGGTCAGAAAGACCAAGGTGTCCTGAGTGGAGGCGGCCGGGGCGTGGGCAGGGTGGCTTGAGGTGGGACCAGTACAAAACCCAGAGACACCTGTCAGCTGCAAAGGTCTGGTTTCAAAATGTGTTTTGTAAGAAAGTAGGTCGGTTTAGAAAAGGGGCTAGAAAGTGGGGGGAAGTACAAGTTCTGAGAGCCCAGGGGTGCTCAACTGGGCCGCCCTGGTGACAGGCAGGGACCATGTCCAGAAGCCCCCACACAACCTGGCCCACCCTCTGCAGGAGGAGCGGGCGACGGGGCGGGCTTGCCTGTTTGAGACGACCTTGGCCCTTTCTCTTAAGGACACAGTGTCAGGGGCTCACAGGGTCTGCAGCTGAGGGAAGTGGGTGCAGGCAGCCAGGCGGCAGCCCCTTCCAGAGCACCCTCTGCTAATGGATGGAATGGCGGCTGATTTCATTTAAAAAAATAAATAAGTAAAAGCAAAGGCGGCAACTTCTCCCCTGGGGCAGGACTTCAAGGACAGCACCATATCCCACGCACCCACTTGGGCCAGGGCGGGTCCCCCAACCCCAGCAGAAAGGTTATTCCGCTGGGGCCACTGGAACCTACATGAGGGCTTGTGGGGGGTTCCACTGGGAAGAATAGATGTGACTCAAGAAACTTGGTAAAAGCCACTGGGCTCAGTCTGGGCAGAGGAAAAACCGCGGCTCTCTCTGGCACCCTTGAGCCCTGGCAGGGCGCGTGCTGTGCCTGAGCGAGGCGGCAGGAGGTGGGAGTCTGAGGAACAGGTGCCAAAACAGCCTTGACGAGGAAGAGGAGGGTCTGCCCTCCGCCAGACAGGGTGCTGGCCAGCAGGCCGTGCGCGAGGCAGAGCCTTTGCTTTTCGCTCGGAACAAAGGAGAGCAGGCTGTGAGCGCTGAAAGGCAGCACGAGGGCCCAGCCACAGGCTAAAGGAGAGGCGGCTGCCCGGTCAGGCGCGAGGAATAAAGCCAAACAGCCGCTCTGCGCGCCCATCTCAGCACGTCTCTACTTAAACAGCGCGGTTACCCGTTCGGGGGGCAGGACGGTGCGTGGCAGGCAGGATGCCGCCTCCAGTGTTAGCAGCAGCAAAGGCTAGTTCCCCGGTGGGGCAGCAGGCGTGGCCTGGGTGCAACAGGGTGGAGAGAGCCAGGGGACCAGGCCGCGCAGGCTCCCCAAAGAAGTGCACATGGAAGAGTGGGACCCCATGGACCCAGCTGCCCGCCCCACCAGCAGTTAGCACCTGGGAGCCCTCCGGCCGGCGGGGCTGCTGCAGCTGCTTTGTGTGGAGCACCAGGCCCCGAGGCCAGGGCCAGGGCTTCTGTAGGAGGCCCGAGGCCCGGCTGTGCAGGTGCCGGGCAGGGGAGCCTCCAGAGCCAGGCTGCAGGCAGGGAACGGGCTGCGGGAGGCTATGGAGGGCAGGAGGGCTGCAGCGCTGGGGGCGTGGGGTGGGTGCAGAGCTCCTCATCTCTCGGACCTGTGGCCTCGGGGCCACACCGACACCCAAGCAGTGCTGACCTGACCTGGCCACTATGCCATCATGTGTCCGAGGCCCTTTGCTGCGTCTCCCACACGCACCTGTGGGGACCCTCTGACCCACAAAGATGATAGGTGGGAACCCTCCCCGTACCCCACCAACTTCGTGTTTGATCCCAGAGCCCCCGTGGCGGGGGCCACACCTGCTCCTGAGACCACAGGGCTGGCCCTCGGGCATGTCTAGGGGCAGGAGCAGAACCAAGGGGCCGGGAGGAGGGGCTGCGGGGCTCAGATGGCCCTCCCGGGCAAGGGAGACCCCTAAGCATGCACACACAGGTGGAGGGGTGGCACAGCCACCACACTGGTGCCCGGCCCAGGGCCTAGGAGATCCAGGCGAAGTCCTTGCCAGCCGACCCCAAGGGGCTGCGGGGCCCCCGAGGCGAGTCCTCATCTTCCTTGTCCTCCCCCAGCAGCGCGTCCTCACGGGCCAGGCCATCGTCCTCGTCCTCACCCAGCTCCTCCTCGCCGTCCCCGCGAGGGTCGTCGGGGTCCTCCAGGTAGGGCCCGTCACTGGAGAACAGCTCCGGGGAGCCCACGGCCCCCACCCCGTCCAGCGGCCCGGCCGCGCCGCGGCCCGCGCAGTCGGCACACACGCCGTGGCGCCGCGAGCCGTGCTTGATGCCCACGCTGGCGGCCGACATGAACACCCGGCTGCACAGCTTGCACACGTACTTCTTGTCCTTGCTGTGCACCTGCGGGGACAGGCGGTCAGTGAGTGGGCAGTCGGAGCAACGGTGTCCTGTCGGAAAAGGGTTTGCAGGGCCGCGTCCTTCCTCTCTGCTCACCACCACCACATGGATGGGTGGCCGTCCTGGGTGCTCCTCGGCTGCCCCCCCAGTGGCCCCCGCCCGTCCTCCCGCCACGCCCACCCACAAACCCCAAACCCGGAGCCCTGCCACGCTAATGTGTGCTGCTCACACTTGAGCAGCATGAGGTCGTGATCGGGGCTGGGAGCCAGGCCCTGGAGCCAGGGGCTGCGCCCACAGCTCTGCCCTAGCAAGGGGCTCGCCGGGACCCTCCTGGGTCTTTTTGTTTGTTTGACACTTTAAATCCAGGGCTTCCTCAACCCTCCCCCAACAAAAGAACACAACCCGGAGAAATGAAAGGGGAAGATGCCGGTCCCTCCTCAGAGAGAGAGCCTTCGCATTTCAAGGGCATTTTCAGGGATTTCTGACCCTCCCTGACGCCCAACCACAAACCTGGGATAAAATTCCAAGGTGAGTGGGCAACGCGGGATCAATGGTTACTGAACCGCGAATGTGGTTTTGCTAAAGAAAAGATGTAGCTGCCCCAACTATTAAGGTACCAGGCGGGCACTGCACCCCCCTGTGAAGTGTAAGCTTGACTACCTGCTGTGCTGTGCACCTGAAACGAGAACAAAATGACACTGAGTGTGGCTGTGACTGAAAAATAAAAGGGGCAGCTCCCGCGTGTGCTCAGTGGGCCAGGGCAATGAGCTCAGCGCCTCTCGGCACGGCCTCACTGGCCGGACACGCTGCGCCCTCAGCCAGCTTCTCCCGCGCCGCGGCCCCAACAGCTCCCGGAGGCTGTGCCGCGTCCGTTTCCTGGGATCAATATGATGTACGTTCTCAGGGCACTGGCGCATTCTAACTTTTTCTACCAAATTATATGAGCTTTCATTCGATTAAGATAATTTTGATTTTCACACATCCAGGGTTTCGTTGTAAATGATTTTTCCAGTTTCTCATATAACTGAAGAAATTCCTACATTATAACCTGTGTCCTTGCAATTCAGCCCACAATTGCACTTCCATTGCAGTGGGATTATTTAGAAATTAATTTAGTGGATGACTGAGAAAAATACACCGCAGCCCATGTCACAACGCCCGCGCTTGTTTGTGTGACAAACAGCAAGTGCAGGTCTCCTGGGACAGGAGGTGCCTCCCTCTGGAAAGCAGGGCGCAAAGGAGCCTCGGGGGTCCCTCTGGACGGCACAGAAGCAGACATGCCGCGGGGGAGGGGCCTCAGGTCAGGGCATTGAATGGGCCTCGTGCTCCTGGGCAGCCAGCTTGCCTCTCCAGGTGCAGGCTGGACCCCACCTGGGGAGCAGGAAGACCGGGCCCGCCCAGGGCGCGCACTCTGGGACCCTCTCCGGCTGGGGCTCGTGGGGCCGGCTGGGGGACACGGGCATCTCTCGGTCAGCCAGAACCCCTGCCATCCAGCTGCAGGCCCAGGTGGTGGGCTCTGCTCACCACACTGACCAACACCCACAGCAAAGACCCTGCTCACTCCAGTCGTCCCTCTGTCAGGAGCCAGGCCTGCGGGTCCTGCCTCACCTCCCAGACTGCTACCCTGTGCCAGGTTACACCTGGGCCACCCTCAACAATTTTAAAAAACATATAATTTTATTGATTTCAGACAGGAAGGGAGAGGGAGAGATAGAAACCTCAATGATGAGAGAATCATTGATCGGCCGCCTCCTGGACGCCCCCTACTGGGGACCGAGCCTGCAACCCAGGCATGTGCCCTTGATTGGAATTGAACCTGGGACCCTTCAGTCCTCAGGCAGACGCTCCATCCACTGAGCCAAACCAGCCAGGGCCACACCCTCGACAATGTGATAGGCCCCTGGACTGGCCTGGATGGCTTTCCCGCCACGCCTCCCGGTGGCTCTGCTCCTGACGCTCAGGTCAGCCAGCCTGTGTGCCCCACAGAGGGCTCCGGACACACCAGAGGTTCCCAAACCTGCAACATCACACCAGTGCCCGATTCCCACCTCCACTCAAGCCCAGAGCTGCCCCAACCACTTCCCCGCAAACAGGTCCAAGTCCACAGTGCCCCCTGCAGTCCTGCTCCCCCCTGCAGCCCTGCTCCCCCTGCAGCCCTGCTCCCCCTGCAGCTCTGTGTCCCCCCTGTAGCCCTGCTCCCCCTGCAGTCCTGCTCCCCCTGCAGCCCTGCTCCCCCTGCAGCTCTGTGTCCCCCCTGCAGCCCTGCTCCCCCTGCAGTCCTGTTCCCCCCTGCAGTCCTGCTCCCCCTGCAGCCCTGCTCCCCCTGCAGCCCTGCTCCCCCTGCAGTGCACATCCGAGGGGAGCTCGGATTCTGCATGCACCTCCTGATCCAGCTTCTCAGCCTGAACCACATGGTCTCCCTAGTTTATCTCACCACCCAAAGGCCCTGCACCCTGCCTTTTTTGGGGAATCTGCCTCCATTTCTAGGACCTTTTCAGGTCCAGGCCAAGCAAACCTACCATTCAACACCTGACACCTGACACCTGGGAGCGTGGCTCCCACAGAGACAGGTGGTCGCACAGCACAGGGCGTGGGAGAAGGCTGGGCTCGCACACGGCGCTGGGCAGAGAAGTGGATGCGTGGTGGGACCAGGGGCCAAGGGCAGGGTCCCAGAAGCGGAGAGGAAACTGAGGGTGTGATGTGGCCCTGCCTCTACACCCAGGCCCGGAGGGGGAGCCAGGTGGGGGAAATGAGGGGTTGAGTGGACCCCACTTCAGGGCTTCCTGTGGTGATCCAGACCATCCCCCCCGACCCTGCCAACCGGGCAGACCCCAGGATGACCCCTGACCCCTGACCCTGGCCGCCCCAACCCAACTCACCAGCGTGTGCCGCTTCATGTGCTCCCGCCGGGTGAACTTCTTCCCGCAGATCTCGCAGGGGTAGGGCCGCTCGCCTGTGTGGGAGCGCATGTGGCGCTTGAGGATGCACTGGTGCATGGCTGAGAAGCTGCAGTACGGGCACTTGAACTTCTTCCTGATGACCGTGAACTCGTTGACTGGAAGACAGCACAGAGGGCATCACCAGCGACCCTGGAGCCTGCCCTGCACAGACGGTCCCCCGAGGCCCCGCCCCCACAAGGCACAGGTGTCCCAGGTGCCTGACAGCTGGGCAGAGGCCAGAGGCAACCATGTCCACCCTCAGACATGTCAGTGTCTAAAACACTGCTGTCCACACGTGTAGTCCCTGCAGAACAGCATCCACACAGGAGCCCGAGCACAGCCAGGGCCCAGCCCCCGCTCCACCCTGGGGGCACCTGAGGGAGGTGCTGCCTGGTGACAGCCGTGAGGCGGCCAGTGGACACAGCCGAGCGAGAGGAGGAGAAGGCTTGTCCCGTGCTGACTCCCCACCTTCAACCAGCCACGCCGAGGGCCCCAAGGTCACCCGGGGTCAGCTGCACACCAGGACGCAGCCCTGCCCTCAGCATCTCATCCCCCATTCCTGGGGGTCTCTTGGCGCCCCCGGGCACGGGGGCAGCCCAGACACTACAGTCACCCCCTCTTGAGCCGACAGGGAGTCCTCCTGGGTTCCTCTGGGCTCCCCAAGTAGCCCCAGTCCCGCAGCTGCCATTTCTCCTGAGCGAGGAGACGGTGGTGGACACACGTCCCTGGCGTCTGAGCGGCTTCCCAGGCCCTCAGCCGGCATCCGCACCCAGAGGACAGACCAAGGGTCAAGAGCACTGGGCGTAGCCAGAGGGGCTGCCGGAAGCCCACCCGGGATGGGGCCAGTCTATCAGGGCAGTGGCTCCTGCTGCACCTTCAGGCCCCTTGCAGACGTCCCCATGTGGCAGGCCCTGGCCACGGTCACAGCCGCCCCTGGAGGCACTGAGAGGGGGGCAGACATGAGGACAAATGCACAGAGTCACAGCCCAGGACAAGGCACGGTGGAGTCGAGGGGACCCACAGCCCTGGGCCTTCCCGAGAGGGGGAGCCGGCCGGCGGCAGGAAGGCTGACCAGGTGGTTTCCATGAGCCCACACCCCCACCCCTGAGCCACCCACCACGTTACAGAGGCAGGGACCCGCACCGCCACCTCTGGGAAGTGTGCCCATGGCTCCCAGCTCCTTCCTGCTGGGAGATGGTGCCAACTGGACGGTGCAGAGCAGGGACCCCAAGCACAGTGGTCCTCACTCGGCAGCCCATTTCTGAAACGCGTCTGCGTAAATGGAGGGGGAACCTGAGTGCAGCGCTCTAATTTGTTTCTTAAAGAAGCATCTATTTTCTCCCAGGAGCTCTCAAAGGGTGTCTAAACAATCCAGCAACCAGACTCCTGGGCTTTCCGGTACGAGGCAGTGAGACCGTCTGCCAGGGGCCCGGCCACACACCCACCAGGAGTTCCCTGCTCTGGGGTCTCCCGCACCCACGACAGTCAGTGCGGACAGGGCCGGGCCTTCTAGGACAGCAGTGCCATGACCGGTAAGGTAGCCGCCATTCCGCCTTCCTTCGAGCTATGACTGCAGGTGTTACACGCCTGCTTGTGTGAACAGCCCCACAGGAAACTACAGACATTACTCTAAACATCAGGACCATTTCCGTTGGTCACACGGTCACTCCCTGTGTCCTACTGCTCCCTTCAGTCTGTGCTTCTGTCCAGGGCACATTCCTTTGGCCCCAGGCTGTTGGCGCTTCTTGTCAGCTGGCCAAGCATTCTCTCACTTTGTTTGTTTGTACCATAATGTCTTCAGCCTTGATTTCTGAAGGACATTTTTGCTGAGTATAGAATTCTAAGTTGGCAACGTTCTTGCAGCCCTTCAATGATGCTACCCATTGTCTCGAGCTTCTGTAGTTTCTATTAAAAAGTGGGCCATCAGTCTGTTCCCTTGAAAGAAATGTCTTTATTCTCTGACTGCTTTTACGATTTTTCTTTTTGTCTTTGGTTTTCAATAGTTTGACTATAATGTGCCCAGATATTGTTTTTCTGTTGCTATTATTTTATTTTGGTCTTCATTCTGCTTTGAGTATACGCTTCTTGAAACTGTGTATTGATGCCTTTCATCAGTTTTGGAAAATTCTCCGCTACTGTCTCAGCTGCTGATTCTGCTTCGGCCCCATGTTTTCTCTGGAACTCCAACTGCACATATATTAAAAACCCTCACGGTGCCATGCTTCTCTGCGTTTCTCTCACTCCTCTCTTCTCTCCTGACTTTGGGTGCGGAGACTTCCCGCTGCTCTGTCTTCCAGCTCACTAACCCTACCTCGTGTTGTCTTCCAGTTCCAGAACGCTCACTTCCTTCTTTTGTATAGATCCCAATCCTCCTGAAATCCTCCATCTTTTAGTCTGTATCGTTCACCATTTCCTTGAGTGTGTTGGTAGGGGTGCCTTTCAGGGCTGTCTGATGACACCGTCTGCTTTTCCTGGGGGGGGGGGGGCTGGTCACATGATTCTGTTACTTAGCATACACTGCCATTTTCTCGTGCAAAACACTGCTCCTCTTGGCTCAGCCTGTTTCCTGCTTCAACATCTGAGAATTTGCCTGAGAAAACTCGGCAGTGCTAATATACCAGTAGCGTGTCCCTCACGACCACCCGCTTCAAGTCCTACCTGTGCTGGTAGCTCCCCAGGTGTGCATGGTGGGGTTTTGCCTGGAGGGTAAGCCCAGGGAATGCTAGTCATAGTTGAAGCTGGAGGCTTAAATGTTTTTCTTTAAAATAAATTAATGTGTTTTCTTTGGCACCTTAGTTTGTGAAGTTGCCAAACTGACAGTGATCAAAACTGAATTATTTATGTTAAATGCAGTTGAAATTGGTAAGTTAACATGCCCAAGAGTGTGGGGGAGTCTTCATTCCCACCCTCCCACACACACATGATGTGGGCGAGGCCACCCACCCACCCACATTTTGTGGCAAAGAAAAATAAGCTGAGAAGCCCCCAAATGAATGTAAACATGAAGCAAGTCTCTGGCAGTGAGTTGGCCTGAATAAAGGATTTACCCTTCATTATTGAAATTCTCTAATAAAGAGCAGTGTTACATTTTGATAATTTAAAAAAACCACTCTTGCCCTGGCTGGTGTTCCCAGTGGTTAGAGCCCAGCCTGTGCACCAAGGGTCGCAGATTCTATCCCAGCCCGTCGGGGCGCACGCAGGAGGCAACCAACTAATGTCTCTCTCACATCAGTGTTCCTCTCTCTCTCTCTCTCCTTCCCTCCCTTCTAAAAATCAATGGGAAAATACCCGTAGGTGAGGATTAAAAAATAAAAACCTCTTGAAACCAACCCGCATATCAGTGTTTCAATGAGAAATTCAATAACAGATGAAGTACCTAATGAACCCACTGAGAAACCCACATGTTGGATGACTGTACAGTTTCAAGGAAAATAAAGTTAAATATTAGAATGAAATCAAACAGCTATTGATACTAAAAATGTTTCCTACGCCCTCGTTATTGTGCCATCCGCACACACCCATTTCTTCTCGGTACAATAGACCTACCTTGAAATTTTCTAAGTGTTTTAAAAATAGAACCAAAGCCCTTTAGCCCAATAGCACAGACAGACCCTCCACAGTTCAGGTCTCTTCATGGCCCCGTCCACGCACCATCCGCCCAGGAAAACGTTTCCCAAGTGAGCGGGTAAAAGCAGCCACAGGTCCACGCCACGCAGTCAACAGCGTGATAATGGGGGGGCCCAGAGCCGGCATCCCACAGGCTCCTCCTGCCGCCAAGGCTGTGGCGAGGCCCTCATGACAAGGAGGAAAAGGCGGCCTCTAGAAGGGGCGTTCGGAGGCAGACGAGCGCTTGCAGAAGCCGGGCCTTCAGAAGAGTGAGGAGCGAGGACTGCCTGCCCCATCCTTCAGCCCCTGGAGACACCGCTCGAGTCAGTTGCCTTAGCAACAACACAGTCAGCCTCTCTGTGGTCAGGACTCATCTGATGCAGGGAAAGGGCAGCATCTGGGGCGGGCAGAGCCTTCAGGTGGGCCAGCCCAAGGAGGGGGGCTGCCCCTCAGAAGGGTGGGGCCACACTTCTCTCTGGAAGTCTGCCCTCTCCAGCTGGAACACACTCCAGAACCTGGCGGGGCCACCTGCTTCTCTCCTCCCTCGGGGTCCTGGGCCCACCGCCCTTCGAAGAAGCAGATGTGAGAGCCAACGTCGAGGGAAGGGGACGACGGCAAACGCAGGCGCTCTGTCTCCGCCCAGGGTGCGGCCTCACACTGGAGAGAATGCCATGGGGCCCACATCGGGGCACGGTGCTGGGCTTTGTCCTCAGCTCTTTCTAGAAAGTACCGGGTCAGAGCGGCGCCTGGAGGCTGGGGGCCGCCGCCTCCTGCCCAGCAGATGGGTGCTGGGAGGTCTCCCCGCTGCCTGCAGGGATTGGAGGGCGAGCCTTTGCAGGCACAGGCAGCGAGGCCCAGGCCCCAGCAGCGCCCAGAGACCTGCCCAGGCCTGGCTGCGAGCGCGGGCGGGCGGGTGGCGTCTGCTCCGCACGGAGGTGCCCAGCTTCCCGGGGGTTTCCTCGCCAGGCAGATGGGAGCCGCACGGCCACCAGCCTGCAGGAAGGACCGCGTCCCGCACAGGGGGTGGCCCGGGAGCCCAGGCAGGCACTGGCCGCAGTCAAGCCCGGGGGGGGGGGGCTCACGCTCAGCGGCTCCAGGTCCGAGAGGCGTGCCCAGGAGAGACAGACCGGGCCCCCGCTGTGGGCTCCAAGGACGGCCAGGAGCCTGTGGGAGCACGTGCGTCTGTCACCGCCTCACCGCCCCGTCCGTCCCCACAGGAGGGCCTGTCACTCATCTGAGGCCACAATTAATCCCCAGTGAAGGGCACTCCGGGAAAGCCCATGTCCACAGAGCGCCAACACGCCCCCGCCGTCAGTCAGGGCGGCTGTGGGGCGGGACGCCCGCGAATTCCAGCATCACACACGCGGGGGGCTCCTCCTCAAGCTTTACTTTCCTCACAGACAAAGGAACCTAACAGACCTTTTTAAAAATGTTTTTTATTGGTTTTGGGAGAGAGAGGATGTGAGAGGCAGAAATATCAATGATGAGAATCATTGGTCGGCTGCCTCCTGCCCGCCCCCCACACGGGCGTGTTCCCCGACCAGGAGCCGAACCTTGGACCTCTTGGTTCCTGGGTCAACGCCCAACCACTGAGCCACCGCCAGGGCAGCAGACCTCCCTTTACATAAGAAACAGGAAAGACCTGTCTGAGGCCCCCAGAGCCTCGCCCCGCGCGGCCCTAAAAACCACTGACCTCGTCCGCAGGCGCTGTGAGTGTGAAACAACTGCTGTTGCAAAGGCTACTAACCTTCACCGTCACCGGGTGGAGCAGAGCGCAGCGACCCCACGCCTGGCGCTCACGCAGCAGGCGCCCGGCAGAGGCCAGGTCTCCCCTGGGCTGGGGCTGGCTGTCCTGGCCTCGGCATCCACGCTGAGCAGAGGGTGAGGGGCTGCTCTGTCCCCAGTCCCCGGGGCTTGGGCTGGTGTCCGGTCCTGGGAACAGGAAGCCAGGCTCAGCCCCGGGAGGGAGCGAGTGGGCTGGTGGGACTGAGCGAGTTCCGGAGGCGCCGCCAGGCATGCCGCAGCCTGGGGCTCGCCGGAGCGGGTGGGCATTTGGGTGCTTTTCTCAGCTTCCCTCTGGCGCCAGCGGGTGCCGCAGGGCTCCACACCCGACTGGGGAGCGGCTGTTACCCAGCAAGTCCGGCTGTGTCCCGAGGTCACACCTGTGGCCTTGAGAAACGGTCTGAGACGAGCGTCACGGGGCCGAGCTGGCTCTTTTTCTCAAAGTGGGCTCACAACCAACACCCTCTCGCAAGAAACTTTAAAATCCCGGTGTCCGACACAGGAAACGTGCCTCAAACTTCAACCTGAACCTGCAACCTGAACCAGAGCGGCCGCAGCGCCCCCCCCCCCCACCCTCCCACCCCCCACCCCCCACCCCCCACCCCCCACCCCCCACCCCCCACCCCCCCACTCCCCACCCCGGCTACACACACACACACACATCGGGCCACTGCAGAGCTGCCCTGCGCGCAGGCCCAGCGCTCGCCCGACCCGGGCAAACCGCCCCCCACGGGAGGTGTTTAGCAGTGGGGACAACATGGGGTCCCACATGGCACCGGGACCCTGCCCCACCTGCCCCACATGGCTTGTCTGCAGGGTGTCCCCAGGGAACTGGCCAGGGACCCCTGTGCGAACGGCACTTTTAAGGGCCCAAGAAAGCAACACACAGGTCAGGGTCCCTCCCGATCACTGCACCCCCGAACACCACTCCCTAAATAGGGACGTGTTTTGAGCCACGAATGATGCTTTTCATGGTTTCCATTCAGTGAACAGTAACGACTAACAGGCAGGACTTTAGCTGCTGCTGAAATGTCATCAACGTGAGAGTCAAGTTCATCTGAGTCAGAATGAGAACTGCAAAGTCTTCTCAGGGAGCAATCGGTGAAAGCGTCGGCCTGGTGAGGAGACCAGCTGTGAGGCTGAGGCCTCTGAAAGCAGGGCACTCTGTGGAAGGCTCCAGAACCAGCCAGGAAGGACCTGGGCTCCAGCTGCAGAGCTAATGGCTCCCTCACACATCTGCAATGACTGTCCCTTTTTTTTGCAAAACTGCCCTGATCAGACCACATCCAAGCACCACGACGTCCCCTCCAGGGCCGGGAAGGTTGGGGACAGGCCCGGCGCCCGCAGGGCTCTGCTGGGCAGTGTGTCACGGGCCGCCGAGAGCAGGGCAAGGCCTGTGCTGTGGAGCCCAGTGAGAGGCGGCTTTTCCTTCTGCAAACGTGAGCCCAGGTCCCTTCCAAGCGGGCACCACCTGTCTCCCCAGGGCCGAGGTCTGCAGGCCACAGGGCGAGGGTCCCTGGGAGAGGCCCTGCGCACCACGCGTCTCAGCCCCGACGCCCCTGAGGTTGTGGGGCGTCCCTCATGGCACCTTCAGTGGAGCCGCCGCCCACGTGGCCCAGAGACAGTGCGGTGGAGAAGACGCCTGGGGCTCCGCACCGTGTACTTGGGGAAACCGACATCTGTACTTCAGCGTCGGCCAGAAGCAGGCAGCTTCTATTTTACTTATTTTTTGGTTATTGTTTTTTTGTTTTGTTATTATTGTTGTTTTCGGTTAATCTTCACCTGAGGATTTTTTTCCATTAATTTTTTTAGAGAGAGAGTAAGGGAGGGGGAGAGACAGAGAGAGAAACATCGATGTGAGAGAGACACATTGGCTGCCTCTCACATGCGCCCGGACCAGGGCCGGGGATCGAGCCCGCAACTGAGGTACATGCCCTTGACCGAATCAAACCTGGTCCCTGGTACTCAGTCTGCAGGCCTACGCTCTATCCACTGAGCCAAACCGGCCAGGGCTGGCTGTTTGTTTCTTGAAATATGCTTTTATTGATTTCAGAGAGGAAGGGAGAGGGAAAGGAATAGAAACATCAGTGAGGAGGGAGAATCATTCATCGGCTGCCTCCTGCACGCCCCACACTGGGGATCGAGCCCACAACCCAGACATGTGCCCTGACTGGGAATTGAACCATGAATGACCTCCTGGTTCATAGGCCGATGCTCAACCACCGAGCCACACCGGCCGGGCAAAACAGGGAGTTTTAACTGGGATGCCAGAGCACCAGGTGTAAAGTAACCACCGCAGCAGCTCCCACGGCCTTGCTGCTGCTGACCAGCTGAGCGGCGTCCAGGCAGACGCGGTGTCACCACAGCCCACGGCACAGCTCAGGGCCCAGCCCACCAACTTTGCCAACTTCTCACTATTTACAGAAATGGGCAGATTCTCATGAGAAAAGGGTAAATTTCGAATATCAAAAGCAAGGAGGTCAAAGACAATAGAAATAAGAGAACACAGAACCTCACGCGCCGGCTTCACCTGGAATTAGTCACAGACACACCAGACATGGAGGTGACGGAGGGCCCGCGTGTGACAGGACTCACATGTGTGCTCACAGGCACGAGGAGCGCGTGTGGCCGCCCTCGCTCCAACACACGGCGGACTCATCACGCGGCGGACAGCGAGCGCACGTGAGAGAGGAAGACCTGAAGAGAAAAATCGGCCCAGAAAGGCCTCATCGTGGGGCCCCGCCCATCCCGTGACCGCCCCTCGTGTGAGACCTGCTGTGAGGGTGATCTAGGGCCTCTGCTGGGGAAGGGGCGGACTGAGAAACTGAGGCGGCAGGGAGACGCCTGGTCCTGGAGCCCAGTCAGGCCCGGCACAGGGGTGACCCTGCTCGACTGGAGGGGGACATCGGGGCCTGGGGGCTAGCAGACCCCTGGGCCCCATTCAAAGCACAGATGTGGCAAAGCCCGCGCTGGGGCGAAAGCTGCCAGACAGAGACGGCAAAAAGCAACACATCACCCCAAGCATCATTCTTGGTGACCAGGACAGATGAGCCACATGAGGGCAGCACAGACAGCTGTCCTAGTCCCCCAGCCCCAGCCTGCCCTTCCTCACACCCACACACCCTGCCCAGTCATCCCCGTGGCTGGGTGTCCAGCTGCTGGACCTGCGGGTGTCAGTGTGAGGCGCCCAAAGGCCCCGAGACAACGCCTCCATGTCCCGGACCAGCTCCATCCGCTGCTTCTGCCAGGTCCCAGCGTTCACGCAAAGGGCTGACATCCTGGAGCGACTCGCACACGCTCGGCCTAAGGATTCGGCGTTTTACAAAAGCTGTTTTGTTTTGTTTTATTTTACTTGTTTATTATCTATCTATCTATCTACTGTTAATCCTCACCTGAGGATATTTTTTCCCACTGCTTTTTAGAGAGAGTGGAAGGGAGGGAGACAGAGAGAAACATCAATGTGAGAGAGACACATCAACTGGTTGCCTCCCGCATGCACCCCAACCAGGGATGGGGGATGGAACCTGCAACCAGGTACGTGCCCTTGGCTGGGAATTGACCCCACCACCCATCAGTCCTTGAGCCGACACTCTAACCACTGAGCACACAGCCAGGGCAAACACTGTTTTGTTTTAAGTTCACGACAGCTGTGTAGGAGACACGATCCCCCATTCCAGATGCAGAAAATGAGGCCTGAATGTGTTTTTAAAAGCATGCCCAACGCCTGTTAGCCTCAGGTCTGAATCACAACCAAGTCCGACCCACAGACCGCGCTCCGGCCTGGCAGCAGCCTGACTTCAGCCATGGAAATAAAGGGGCGTAAACATTATTTCCAGTGTCAGTCTTTATTGGCCATAAGCAGTTTTTATCACTCTAACACAAAAACTTGAGTATTTTAGTGCTCATGAAAACAGAGTTAGAAAATATTGTTTCTGAAAACAAAGATACATGTCCCAAGGCCCAGCCCGGGGCTGGCAGGCGTCCTTCACCCGCGGGGCTCAGCGTCCGCCCGGCGTGGGCACCTCATGTCTCCCACACTCAGCACCCCCCGTGAGGGGATCCCTTCCCCCAGGGAGAGCAGCCAGACACGAGGTTTCTCCCTGGTGACACGCTCAGTGCCCGCACATGGGCAGCCACCGCCAGTGTCCCCAGAACGCCTGTGACGCGGGGGAGGGCTCACGCTGGGCTGGCACGCAGTGGGCACGAGGGCAGGTGGGGTGCCACAAGCCAGCGCCCGGTGTTGCTGGAGGACATCTCAGAGCCATGTGTTCTGAGCAACTGGAATGCAGGGGAGCACTTAACACAGCACCCAGGTCCTTTCTAACAGCCCGTGCGACCAGCGTCACCTCATGCCAACACAGCCGGAAGCCCACCCTGGCCTCCCTCCTCGCATCTCCCGGGGGAACGAGCCAGGCGGGAGGTCGGAGGCTGCCCCTTGCCCCCTCCTGACCGCACAGGGCTGTGCCCCAGCCTGCTCACCGCTCCTGTGTGCTTCTGAGCTCGAGCAGGTTTTAGGTTTAGATCCTCGACTTCAAGTAGGAAATGTCTGAACAAGCAGGCACGGCCCTCCCTGTTGCCCTGACAACCCCATATGTGTGACCTGGCGACCTCAGGAGGGGACTGAGGGCACTGGACCCAGGGCTGGTCGCCAGCCCCCGCACGACGCCCACGCCCGCCACCCGTGGGCCCGACGCCCTCTGCTCCTCTCAGCACTCAGAGTCACGCGGAAGTGGCCGCGGGGCCTGCACTTACGGGACAGGGAGCGGGTGCCCTTGGGCAGGTACTCCAGCAGGAGGGCGCTGTCGTCCCCGAGCACGTCGGCCGTGAGGGGCAGCAGGCTGTTCTTACTCATGAGCGCCGCCCGCAGGTTGGCCACCGCGGCGGCCTGCTGCAGCGCCTCGTCCTTCTCGGGGGTGAGGGGCCGGCCCAGGTAGCTGGCTTCTGCCCCCAGAAGACCCTCGTCCGCGTGGGCACAGAGGCCCACCCTGTCCCCTCGGCTGTCGGAGCTGCTGGCCTCGGTGACGGTCAAGTCTGAATCTGGGAGGAAACAGAACGTGCAGGTCACTTCAAGCCTCTCCAGTGGGAAGCAGCCAGGGCCACGCGCGTCCTGTCAGGCCCACCCCGTCCGCCGTCGCGGGCCACTGTGGGGCCCCCCGCCGCTCCCGGCTGCACCCCGGGCCCCACAGGCTCGGACTGCACCTCACTCACAGGCCTATGGATTCCCCCTAAATCTATAAACTTCCAGGAAAAACTCATGGGAGCCATCTTGTGATCTTGGGCAAAGACTTCTTGGCTAGGAGACCCAAAAAGCAGGAACCATAATAAAAAAAGTTCACAAATTGGACTTGGTCAAAATGTTAAATGTATGCTCCTCAAAAGACAGCGTTAGATAAAAACTGAACCAAAGACTGGGAGAAAACGCACAAAGAACTGTCCACTCAGCAGTGACAAGCAGACAGGGTCCCCACAGGTGGTGCTGGCGGCCAGCCAGCGCGTGAGGACCCCGTCACAGCCACGCCCACGAACATGCCACACCACTCGGCAGTGACCTCCTGAGCCGGCCCACTGCCGCCGGAGCAGACACCCAAGGAGGTGAGCGCCACAGCCTGGCTCGGGCGCTCACAGCGGCGTTGGGTGTGACGGCCAAAATCTCCCAAATAACCAAACGACCCACAGCTGAACGAAGGGGTCGGCTGCCACAGCCACGGGCAGAGCGCACTGGGCAGCGCAGGAATGACTTATCGGTGCCACAGCCACGGGAAGGGGGCTCAAAAGCACACTGAGAGTCACTACGTGGACAGAGGGGTGGCTGCGGGCCGTGGGCTCAGGTCCTGGGCTGTAGCAGCCTCAACATTCTGGCTGTGATTCTGACTGTGATTTGCACGGTGATGCCATGGGGGGAACCACATGAAGGAACACAGGATGTCTCCATATTACTTCTTACAATTGATCATTAATCTACAATTGTCTCAAAATTATGCTCTGTGCTTGTACTTCCCAAGCTGGCCACTCTGAGGCATCTGGAGGGGCTGCTGGGAGGACACAGGTGGTGGGGGAGGGCTGACTGCAAGGGCAGAAGGGAGCATTCTTCGTGGTGGAAATGGTCTCTTTCCTGACGACAGAGGTGTAACATTGTCAAAACTCATCAAACTCACTCACTAGAGTGGTTAAAATTAAGAAGACAGCCCTCCAAAAAAAAGAAAAAAGAGGAAGGAAGGAAGGAGGGAGGGAGGGAGGGAGGGAGGGAGGGAGGAAGGGAGGGAGGGATGGAGGGAGGGAGGGAGGGAAGAGAAAAAAGAAAGAGAGAGAGAGAGAGAGAGAGAGAAGGAAAGAAAGAAAGAAAGAAAGAAAGAAAGAAAGGAAGGAAGGAAGGAAGGAAGGAAGGAAGGAAGGAAGGAAGGAAGGAAGGAAGGAAGGAAGAAAGAAAGAAAGAAAGAAAGAAAGAAAGAAAGAAAGAAAGAAAGAAAGAAAGAAAGAAAGAAAGAAAGAAAGAAAGAAAGAAAGAAAGAAAGAAAGAAAGAAAAAGAGAAAGAAAGAGTGAGCCCTGGCCAGTTTGGGGCAGTGTTTAGAACAGGGGTGGGCAAACTTTTTGACTCGAGGGCCACAATGGGTTCTTAAACTGGACCGGAGGGCCGGAACAAAAGCATGGATGGAGTGTTTGTGTGAACTAATATAAATTCAAAGTAAACATCATTACATAAAAGGGTACGGTCTTTTTTTTTTTAGTTTTATTCATTTCAAACGGGCCGGATCTGGCCCGCGGGCTGTAGTTTGCCCACGGCTGGGTTAGAGTGTCGGCCCGTGAACTGAAGGGTCAGGGTTCGATTCTGGTCCAGGGCATGTACCTCAGTTGCAAGTTCCCCTGTGGGAGGCAACCAGCCAATGTTTCTCTCTCTGTCTCTCCCCCTCTCTTCCACTCTCTCTAAAAATCAATGGAAAAATATCCTTGGTGAGGATTAACAACAACAGAAAGACAGCCTGGCTGGGTGGCTCAGGTGGCTGGAGCATCATTCCATACACTAGAAGGTTGAGGGTTCTTTCCTAGTCAGGGCACGCCCGGGTTGCAGGCTCGACCCCCCAGCGGGGGACGTGCAGGAGGCAGCTGATCAATGATTCTCTCTCATCACTGATGTTTCTTTACTTCCCTCCCTCTCCCTTCCTCTCCGAAATCAATAAAAACATATTTAAGAGAAAAATTCTGACTGTTCCTTGTAACACCGAAGCCGCCCTTCAGGCACGCGACGCTGAGGTGTTTACTCGAGAGAAATGGAAACACAAGACAGACATGCGCAGAGCGCACAGGAGCGCATCACGCAGCGGCAGCGGCAGCGGAGGCGCCCGTCCGTGGGCCAGAGGCCGGTGACACAGGCGCTGCTGGTTTCAGGCAACAGAAGATGCATCAGCACCCAGCACGGCGTGGACGCCAAGGACACAAACGCGTGGCGCGGAAGAAGCCGTGCTCGCGGCGGCGGCCTGGGGCACCCCCTCCCCGAGTGGTGTCCAGCCGCCTGGCATGGCTGCCCAGGGCCTTGTCCTTCGTCAGCCCAGAACACATCCAAGCTCTTCCTCAGAGCTCCCTCTGGTTGGGGCGTGACAGGGAGACCCCAGCTCTGTCCGGGGGGCCCTGAGAAGGAAAAGCAACTACACTGGCCGCTCAGCAAAGCCCAGGGTGAGTGTAGATGATGATTCCAAAGTGTGACCCCGTGGACAAGCCACAGAAGCGCAAATGCAAACGCAGGAGGGCGCGGGGCGCCATCCCGCCCATCCCACAGGGCAGCTGCTGGCAGGGCCAGCCCCGCCCTGATGGACTGGCGGGAGCATGTAGGGTTACTTTTCATTCAGCTTCTCTCCTCCCAAATGCAATACTAAGCAAGCTGGTTCTCTACAACAGAGATGATCAATTTGGCTGAAGGACAACGCGGGTGGGAGAAGCGCCCGAGCACCTTCCCTATCCCCGGCCGGAGGACCTGGCCCCGGCGTGGCCACGAGAACTCACTTGTCAGTTAATCAACAAACATGGGCGGTTCCAGCTTCTCCGAGAGTCCGCTGTCCTGTGGGTGCAGGATGGTGGGATGGCCAGGCATGCTGGTCGGGGGATGCCCCCCCCCTTCCAGGAGGGACAAGAGGAGAGGCCACAGTCTCGGACCGGACTGGCTCCCACCTCAGCCCCAGCGACAAACCCAGAGGGGCTGGGAGCCTCGGACTCGGCCCAGAGAGAGGCTGCTGGCAGGCGTGGCCAGCGAGAAGCGCCAGCACCCACCAGGAGCTGTTCGGCAGCCCCACGCACCCCAGGATGCCATGGTCTCAGCTCAGGCGTGAACATTTCCTTTACTAAACCCACAGGCTCACCCACGGCCCAGCACTGTGTTCGCGGGGCCTCTGGGCTCTTCCTGGCCCAGGGGTATGAACCCGGCCGCCCGGGGCCACAGGCAGGGTGAGGCTGGAACGCGGGGAGTGAGGGGACAACAGGCCTGGCATGAGGTCCCTCTGGACCCAGAACATCACTGTCTGCACACGTGTCTGCACATGTCAATGCTACTTCCCACGACCTACACACACGAAATGCTGTGATCACACATGACTCCGGGATGTTTCCCTGCGAGCCAGCAGGCTAGAACGCACGTGGCCTTTAGCTAGGAAAAACATCACTCCAAACAGTAATAGGCCCGAGAGTCAGCATGGCTGAGGGGGCACAGAGGGGTCAGGACGGGCTGCCACCGCTGGACTGGACACCTGAGCGTCCATGCCTGCGCCCCCAACACTGTGGTAACCACGTGATGTGTTCCTCGGGAAGGGCCTTTTCTCCATAAGCAGGACAGGAATAAAAAACACTCTTCTCTAAGCTCCAGGAAATCTTTCATGAAAATAAAGGGTCCTCACTGAGGAGCACACACTTCCTGGCCCCGCCCGGGCCAGGCGGGGTGAGCAGACACCGTGAGCCAGGCAGACAGCCCCACGCCAGCCCACAACCTCCGTCCTGTCCTAGCAACTCGGTACAATCCAGTAGGAGCAGCTCACGGTTGCCTTGGTAACCCGAGGGATTGAAGACATTAACAAGAGTACACAGTCGAAATCACTTGTTGGATTCTAAAAACACCCTCTGCTTGGTAAGTGCATTTAAAACCTCCAGCCCACGGCTCAGCAGGCTGCTGTCTCTTAGCACAGACGCTCTCCTGCCCAAGGCCTCCCATAGCTCAGCGCAGGTGACCCCTTGGCACGGACCCTCAGCAGGTTTGGGACAAAGCCTCTGTCCTGGTCCCTCACCAGGGGCTGCTGCTCGTCAGGTCCTATCAGAGCTGGTGGATGGCGACACCGAGTTAAGAGCGGACGGGACACTGCTGTCCCTCGCCTCACCGACTGCTAGCAGGGGGCTGGGTGGTGTTCCTATCAGCTCAGACACCGCCCTCCTTCTCGCTGAGTTTGGCTCAACTCCAGCAGGCCTGGGGCTGCCTACCAGGGACATTTGCAGTGCCTGGAGACTTTTTGGTTGTCACAACTACGGGGCGGGTTGCTACCGGCTGACATCCCAGGGGGCTGACATCTCAGGACACGAAGTCACCCAGCCAGGCCGACTCCCTGGTCAACGCAGCACCCAGCAGACACAGTGGCCATGAGGCTGAGAAGGAATACTTCAGGCTATAGTGTATCCTGGGCGCCACTGTTTGATGAATACAGAGTTGCAATTTGGGGATAAAGAGAAAGTTCGGGAAAAGGACAGTGACGGCTGCACAGCAATGCGGCTGTATTTAATGACAGTGGGCTGAACACTTACAATGGTTACCAGGTGTCGTTTGTGGTTCGGGTATTTTACAACAGCGATGCAAGCAACAGTGCCCGGGGCCAGGGGGCACGCTTCCCACTGAGGAGGAGGGAGCAGAGCCCCCAGGCTCCCCGAAGCCTTCGGGCAGGGGAGCGGGTGCCCCACCAGCACACGGCGTCTGTGACACTTCCAGGGCTGATCACCCCACGGTTGCTGCCTTCTGCCCATCTGTGTCCATTCGCTCGGTTGATTTCTAACCTCTTTCTGGAGAGGACGCCCCTAACCCTGACCATCGCCCTCGAGTCCCGGGATGCTCATTCCCCAGGTGCCACTGAGAAGGCGGCGTGACCAGAATTACCACCAGGAAGAGCACCTGACACTCCGTCAACATTTAATTGCTATTTACTCATCTGGGAAACAGACAAAGCATCGTCCAGTGTGAAGGCGGGCTCAGCACAGCGAGTTACAGCCCCACTGCAGTGATCCCAGTGGCTGCAAGTAAAACGCCAGGGCAGCCACCCGTGTGAGCCTGGGAATGTGCCCCTTTGTCTACAAAGCGAGCAGCCACAGCCCCCACACAGTGCCTGAGCCCCCGGGAACGAAGGAAAGGCTTACTTGAGTCGCGGCCGCCGAACGGCTGCCCGGACGTCGGCAGGAAGGCTGGCGCCGGGGACCCGGCCTGGCTCTCGTCCTCCACCTGCTGCATGATGTGCCGGACGGTCTCTTTGTTTTTCCGATTCTTCCTTCGGCCTGTGGGCTGCCAGCCGTCCCCTCCGGCCTGCTCAGAAGAAGAGCTCTGCGTGGAGCCATCCCTGGCCGCGGGCGGCTCCCTCACCCCGTAGTGAGAGGGCGAGCTCTGCTCCTCCTTGATGTGCAGGGGCCCATAGCCCGCGTCGCCGGGCCACAGCGCCTGCGAAGACAGGTCGTCAGAGCCGCTGGCCTTGGGCTCCTGGTCCTCTTTGCCGTAGCTGCTTCCTCCCTCGTGGCAGCTGGCGATGGCCGAGTCTCCGGAAGAATTGGTGGGACTGGAGCGCCGAGCCAGCCACGGGGAGATGCTCCTTCCGGCCATCACGGCGGAGATGAGCGCGTCGGCACTGCTGCCGGGCGGGGCAGCCATCTCGAACTCCGAGAGCTCATCCGAGGCGTCTGGCTTAATGCTGATGTCCAGCGCGGCCTTGATGAAGTCATGGCACGCCTGCACGATGTCCGTCATCTGCAGGAAGCTGGCCGCGGACATCACCTCGATGACATTCCGGCTGGTGAGGGCCAGGTGGGCGGAGTACATGAAGTCGATGATGGCCTGGAAGCCCTGGGCGGTGACGATGTCCAGGTGCGTGACCGTGGCCGGCTCGGACGCCTTCTGCACCTGGCAGTACAGCGTCTTGAAGTAGCGGCTGCTGCCCAGCAGCACGTTCTTGTGGGCCTTGAACACCTTGCCCTCGACCACGACGCACGCGTCGCACAGGACGCCGTGCTGCCTCTGCTCGTCCAGCTCGCGCAGCAGGTGCCGGTAGTGGGACGCGATTTCCATATCTTCCTTCCGGTTGTTCATTGGGAAGCCGTGGTGTCGCCTCTCCTACAGGCTCTGTGGGAACAAGAGGGGCAGTTACCCACACCGGTGGCCGGGGTGCGGCAGGAGGACGGTGGGCGGAAGGCAGCCTGTGGCCCGGAGCGCCGACCCAGGGGGCCCGGCGAGGATGGGGCAGGGAAGGGAGGTTCTGGTTTAAGGCCCTCAGCGTGGACACGATTTTTGGACAGAATCCTACACATACAGCAAACTCTCAGAACACAAAGCAAATGTTCCAGAAACAAGGACAATGTCCATCAGTAGTGAAGCGAAGTTCTTACCCAAACGGAAAATCTAGGTTAAGTCACCTGTGTCCTCACCCCTCGCCTTTGAAGGAACATCCTAAAAACAAAACACAAAGGGGAAGACTTCCTACAGAAGTCTTGAGCCGCCACAGCCTTCACTCTAAACTTTCCAGAATGCTGCACCCCCCACCCCCCTCCCCCAGCTCCCGGGAGGAGGCCCTGGACCAGATCTGGAGCCTCGAGGACCCCAGGGGGGCCTCAGGCAGCTGCAGCACCTTGTCCATCTCCATGCGGCACCCCTCCCCCGTGCATTCGGCCTGTGTCGCCCAACCTGTGCGCCACGTCCTCTCTCTCCGCTGCCTACCTTGGTTTCTCTGGGACGAGGTGCCACAGACCAGGCAGCTTAAAAAACAGAATTTTGTTCTAGCATCGTCTGGAGGCCTGAATCCCAGACAGAGGTGTCAGCAAGGTCCCTCCCGCTGAAGGCTGAGGGCGGTGCACCTGCCAGTGGCTGACCCCTGGGCCACCGTGGCTTGTGGACCATCCCCACCCCTCCTCCGCCTTCCACGGCATCTCCCTGTGTGTGCATCTGTCCCTGTGCCCCTGTTTGGTGGAGTGCATGCCCTGTTTGGTGGAGTGCATCATCCAAGGACACCAGTCATGCTGGCCTAGGACCATCTGCTCCAGTGTGACCTCCCTTCACTAGTGCATCCGACTGATTCCTGGCCACACGATGGGAGAGCCAAAGCGCCGAGCGCAAAGAGGAAGCGTTGGCGTCATCACCTGCTCTCCCACCCGCACAAATCTCTACTCGCCAGGGGAACAGACCCCAGGAGCCAGGAAGACCTCTGGGAGGGGGAGGGAGCTCAGCGCGTGTACAGAGGAGTGACAACCTCCCGTTGCTGAAGTAGGTTACCCCTCAGTCAGGAAGCTTAAAACCCACGTGCTTCACAGACACTTGTCGTTTGAAGACAAGACATTTTCATTAGGGGAAGAGGCACGAGGACAGGGACCAAAAAGTAATCGAAGGTAGCGATCCTCTCAGTAGATTCGTCGGCTGCGGGAATCCGGGGACATGCTCCATCCCAGGAAGCTTAGGGTGGCAGCTGCATTTGTGTTTCATTTGAAAATCTCTCAGTATCAGGAAGATGTCTGTGGGGTCCAGCCCACCTGGCCAAAGAAGAAAAACAGCTGCCCAATGGCCAGCTGCCCGGTCACTGCTTGGCAACTGTGACCCTAAAGATGGAAGCAACCTGGACAGCGAAGCCAGTCCTGTCATATACCCATCAACAAGTGAGGGGACCCGGGAGACGGACGCAAGCTCATGGTGTGAGGGCAAGGGCAGCAGAGCACCTGCCCTGTTTGGTGGAGTGCATCATCCAATGGCCGCAGGACACACACCTGGCCATGAACACACACCTGGCCGCAGGACACACACCTGGCCATGGAACACACACCTGGCCGCAGGACACACACCTGGCCATGAACACACACCTGGCCATGGAACACACACCTGGCCGCAGGACACACACCTGGCCATGGAACACACACCTGGCCGCAGGACACACACCTGGCCATGGAACACACACCTGGCCATGAACACACACCTGGCTACAGGACACACACACCTGGCCATGGAACACACACCTGGCCATGAACACACACCTGGCTACAGGACACACACACCTGGCAATGAACACACACCTGGCTGCAGGACACACACACCTGGCCGCAGGACACACACCTGGCCATGGAACACACACCTGGCCATGAACACACACCTGGCTACAGGACACACACACCTGGCCATGGAACACACACCTGGCAATGAACACACACCTGGCTGCAGGACACACACACCTGGCAATGAACACACACCTGGCTGCAGGGCACACACACCTGGCTGCAGGACACACACACCTGTCCAGGGAACACACACCAGGCCATGAACACACACCTGGCTGCAGGACACACACACCTGGCCATGAACACACACCTGGCTGCAGGACACACACACCTGGCTGCAGGACACACACACCTGTCCAGGGAACACACACCAGGCCATGGAACACACACCTGACCATGGAACACACACCTGGCCACGGGACACACACCTGGCCATGAACACACACCTGACCATGGAACACACACCTGGCCATGGAACACACACCTGGCCATGAACACACACCTGACCATGGAACACACACCTGGCCATGGAACACACACCTGGCAATGAACACACACCTGGCTGCAGGACACACACACCTGACCATGGAACACACACCTGGCCATGGAACACACACCTGGCCATGAACACACACCTGACCATGGAACACACACCTGGCCATGGAACACACACCTGGCCACGGGACACACACCTGGCCATGAACACACACCTGGCCATGGAACACACACCTGGCCGCAGGACACACACCTGGCCATGGAACACACACCTGGCCGCAGGACACACACCTGGCCATGGAACACACACCTGGCCATGAACACACACCTGGCTACAGGACACACACACCTGGCCATGGAACACACACCTGGCCATGAACACACACCTGGCTACAGGACACACACACCTGGCAATGAACACACACCTGGCTGCAGGACACACACACCTGGCCGCAGGACACACACCTGGCCATGGAACACACACCTGGCCATGAACACACACCTGGCTGCAGGACACACACACCTGGCCATGAACACACACCTGGCTGCAGGACACACACACCTGGCTGCAGGACACACACACCTGTCCAGGGAACACACACCTGGCAATGAACACACACCTGGCCATGGAACACACACCTGACCATGGAACACACACCAGGCCATGGAACACACACCTGACCATGGAACACACACCTGGCCACGGGACACACACCTGGCCATGAACACACACCTGACCATGGAACACACACCTGGCCATGGAACACACACCTGGCAATGAACACACACCTGGCTGCAGGACACACACACCTGGCAATGAACACACACCTGGCTGCAGGACACACACACCTGGCAATGAACACACACCTGGCTGCAGGACACACACACCTGGCTGCAGGACACACACACCTGTCCAGGGAACACACATCTGTTCACAGCACACACATCAGTTCACAGGAACAACCTGTGGGCTCACACCTATGGACAGATAACCTGATCACCTGTGCTGCTGCCCAGAGCAGAGGGCACTTTTCATGCACCTGAGGGGCACGTGTGGCACCCCTTGAAACAACCGCTTTGGGACCAAACAAACTTGAATCCATGTTCCAGACCAAACCCTCAAAGTCAAGCTGGCCAGAATGGGGCTGGGGGCTCATGAGTGGCCCTGCCATGGACAGCAGGGACATGGGGACGCCACACATGACCCAACGGGCTATGGGTAATGAAGGGGTTCCCCAGGCCGTCCTGATTGGGCAGGCAATGTGCCTGATGCTTTCATTGCAAGTACAAGTGCTTCCTGGAAAGGGCCAAGAAGTCGCCCTCTTGCAGAATCACAGGGGCCGTGGGGCGTGCACTGCCGAACGGGCTCGCCAGCTGCACTGTGTTCAGTCGTAACTCCGGGAGCAGGGCAGGGTAATTCTTCCTTTCGTCCCCAAGAAGCTCTGCCAGGGAGGCAACTTGTAATAAAAATGTAAAACAGTGGATGCAATTTAGCCATCTCATCCCCGTTCCACCCGGACGAGAGCACCAGTCTGTGCAGGGCCCGGGACACCGCTGGCGCCCTGCTTCCAGGCAGGGGTCACGTTCGAGAATTTGGAACAGCTCATATGACATGACCGTCCCTCTCAAACATCACCACACTGCCTCTCACCTCTGACTTTTCGCCTCTGCATTTCAGTGAGGCTTAACTTAAACTTAAAGTTTTCCTTAAAGTGTAATCTGACAGACAGCTGTTGTTTGCAGTGGGAACAAGATAACTGTAGCGCTAGAACCAAACTGTGGTCCTGGTCGCCAGAAGCCAGGCAGCTCCCACAGCCTCCTGAGGAGGAGGACGTCTGAGCCCAGTTTCACTAAACGGGTCTTTGCAATTATACTGGTGCGACTTTTTTTAAACGGGACACGTTTTGGACAGGTCACAAAGAAGACATACGAGTGGCCACGCAGGAAGATGCTCACCTTCGTCAGCCCGCCGGGATGTGGGAGAGGGACCGCGCCAATGTCAGCAAGGACAGGGAGCACTGGGACCCGCGCTCGGCTGCTGGCAACGTAAGATGGGCAGCCACCTTGGAAGACAGCTTGATGGTGTCTTCAAAGTTGAGCAAACACCCTAGGACCCGACAATTCCAACACCAGGAACCTACCCAAGGGACGTGGAGACACAGATCCACGCAGGACTTGCACAGCGGCTTTATTCATAACAGTCAAATCTGGAATCCACCCAAATGTGCACCAACAGGCGAACAGACAAACAGGTGCGTCCCCGAGGCAGGCCCGCGGCAGGCGGAGGCCAGGCACCTCGCCCACCTCCCCACTCCTGAGCTTGTCTGAACATCCCTCCACACCCATGGCCGAATCTCAAAATAATTACGCTGCAGAAAAGAAGCCAGACAGAGGGACAGGGTATGAGCCCATTTCTGTGAAACTGGAAAACAGCCTAGTCTACTGGGAAGGAGCCGAGGCGTCAGGGGGGCTGGGCCAGGCGGGCGGGCAGAGCGGTGAGCTCGCTCACACAAGGTGCGAGCAGTATTTGTATGTAAATGACTCCTTAAGAAAGTTGACCAGGAATCTATTTTTGTGAAACTATTCTTGCTCAACTACAAACCTGTACTTATATTTATTGACATTTGTTGTGGGTGGATGTTGTGCCCCCAAAATTCATTTTTTGAAGTCCTAACCCCCAAGAGCTCAGAAGGTGACCTTATCTGGAAAGAGGGTCATTGCAGATGCAATGGGTTAAGATGAGGCCCCTGAGGGGCCCTGAACCCACGTGGCCCGTGTCCTTCCAACAGCGGAGTTTGGACACAGACACAGAGGAAGCACCTGTCAGCACAGAGACGCTGCTCCACGGCAAGGAACCACCAGAAGCTGCAGAATCCGGGACGGCCCTGCTCAGCCTCCCCGGAGGGGGCGGCCTCCGCACCGGACCTCAGCGCATCCTCCCGGACAGGAGAGAATAACCCTCTGGTGCTTAGGGCACAGCGCGGACAGGAGAGAATAACCCTCTGGTGCTCAGGACACAGGGCGCGGACAGGAGAGAATAACCCTCTGGTGCTTAGGGCACAGCGCGGACAGGAGAGAATAACCCTCTGGTGCTCAGGACACAGGGCGTGGACAGGAGAGAATAACCCTCTGGTGCTTAGGGCACAGGGCGGACAGGAGAGAATAACCCTCTGGTGCTTAGGGCACAGGGCGGACAGGAGAGAATAACCCTCTGGTGCTTAGGGCACAGGGCGGACAGGAGAGAATAACCCTCTGGTGCTTAGGGCACAGGGCGGACAGGAGAGAATAACCCTCTGGTGCTTAGGGCACAGGGCGGACAGGAGAGAATAACCCTCTGGTGCTTAGGGCACAGGGCGGACAGGAGAGAATAACCCTCTGGTGCTCAGGACACAGGGCGGACAGGAGAGAATAACCCTCTGGTGCTTAGGGCACAGGGCGGACAGGAGAGAATAACCCTCTGGTGCTCAGGACACAGGGCGGACAGGAGAGAATAACCCTCTGGTGCTTAGGACACAGGGCGGACAGGAGAGAATAACCCTCTGGTGCTCAGGACACAGGGCGGACAGGAGAGAATAACCCTCTGGTGCTTAGGGCACAGGGCGGACAGGAGAGAATAACCCTCTGGTGCTCAGGACACAGGGCGGACAGGAGAGAATAACCCTCTGGTGCTTAGGGCACAGGGCGGACAGGAGAGAATAACCCTCTGGTGCTTAGGGCACAGGGCGGACAGGAGAGAATAACCCTCTGGTGCTTAGGGCACAGGGCGGACAGGAGAGAATAACCCTCTGGTGCTTAGGGCACAGCGCAGACAGGAGAGAATAACCCTCTGGTGCTTAGGGCACAGCGCGGACAGGAGAGAATAACCCTCTGGTGCTTAGGGCACAGGGCGGACAGGAGAGAATAACCCTCTGGTGCTCAGGACACAGGGCGCGGACAGGAGAGAATAACCCTCTGGTGCTTAGGGCACAGGGCGGACAGGAGAGAATAACCCTCTGGTGCTTAGGGCACAGGGCGGACAGGAGAGAATAACCCTCTGGTGCTTAGGGCACAGGGCGGACAGGAGAGAATAACCCTCTGGTGCTTAGGGCACAGGGCGCGGACAGGAGAGAATAACCCTCTGGTGCTTAGGGCACAGGGCGCGGACAGGAGAGAATAACCCTCTGGTGCTTAGGGCACAGGGCGTGGCCCTTCGTTAGGAAAACCCAGGACACCCGCTCTGAGGAGCGCCATGAGGCCACCGGCACCGCGGTGCGGGGAGAGCACGTGCTCACGCCCAGCACGTCCCGCAGAGCCAGGCAGCCCCGGCCCCGGGCTCCCTCCTCCTGTGCGACACCGTGTCCCATGCTGATGTGTTCAGATGGTTCACTATGTGTGCAAAAACCCACTTTATAAATCAAACTTATAGACATAGTGTTATTATTCATGGTTACGTGTTAAAATTTAAAATTGAGCCCAGCCAGTGTGGCTCAGTTGGCTGAGTGTCACCCCATGCACCAGGAGGTGGCAGGTTCCATTCCCAGTCAGAGCACACACCCAGGCTCGATCTCCACGAGGGGGCATGCAGGAGGCAGCTGATGAATGTTTCTCTCATCGATGTTTCTATCTCTCTTCCTCTCCCTTCCTCTTTCTCTAAAAATCAAAAACATTTTTTAAAAATAAATATTTTAAATGAGCTCCTCACTGGAAAGAAATACTCCAAAAATGTTAGCAGAAGTCATCTCTAGTCACCTGAATTTTCTCTGGTGAGAACAAACTGACACTGTTGGTTGCTGAATGTGACATCTCCCAGCCGCGGCCAGGCTGACCTTCTGAAAATGCACACCAGTGACTGCCACCTGCCCACTGCCGGCCCTTTGGGCAGGGGCTCTGCAGGCCCAGCCCCACCCTCAGCCTCCGCTCCTCCCTCCCTGCTGCTCTGGCCTCTTTCGGTTCCTTGACTTCCATCGGCCCGGAGCACCTTCCCCGCCTGCTCACATGTTACTTCCTCTCTCCTGCACCCCCACTCCAACCACACAGGGCCAACCCTCCTCCAGACACCATGGGGTGTCCCCTCCCTGCCCAGCTCACGTCACACGGCTGTACGCCTTGACAGAGCCACATGGGAACGGTATTTGCATCACACATTAGCCCGATCCCTTTACATGCCAGCCTGGGTGTGCTCAGCAGCCTGGGTCACTGTGAGGACACCGCCCACCTGCCCAGGTGGGCAGCCCCACGACTCCCTGAGGGCTAGGCCAGAGTAGGGCGATTCCAGGTCAATACAAAGTGCTGTAGGGGCCACTGGGGAGGGGCTGGGCTGGGGGCAGCTTCCTCAAGGGGAGAACCCACAAGGAGGCATTCAAAGGATGGGCCATCACTCTGAGGTTCAGGGCCCTGGGCGGCCCATCTGACTCTGACTTTGACCTAGGACAGAGCCAGTCCTGGCCAGAGCTTAAGGAGCAGCGTCCACGTTGCACTTTTATGGGTCTGTGTCCAGCTACTCAGCTGTAGGAGCAGAGACCTGAGCCAACGTGGAGAGAAAGGTACAGCCACCCCATCCTCCAGGCCAAGCCCCAACCTCTATGAGGTGCCAGACCGCTGAGCCACCTGCCCTGGCTGTTCCAGCCCAGCTCCAAGACTGTGGCCCCACACAACATCACTTGGACAGAAGAACCACCCAGCTGAGCCCAGTCAGCCACAGAACCTTGAGACAATGAGCCTGTGTCTCAGGGTGGACAAGTGACCATGAGACTGGGCAGGGCCAGCAAAAGACCCTGCAACCAGCTCAGGGCCTACCGGCTGAGAATTCTGCCAGAACTCAGGGTGGTTGGGGCCCCAGGCACCAAGACGGAGAACCCAGAGGCCAGCGCTTCAAGGGGAGAGAGAAGACCTCGAGCACAGCCTCCACCGGGTCCCAGGCGTCCTAACTCAGGTTCTGGCGCCTGGGAGAGTGGCCTGGGCCGGGAGGCCCCGAGCATTCACCTGAGGGCAGAGTCGCAGGCAGCTCTGGGAACTTCCCATTTCTCTGCTTCCACTGGGGGGAAGTTGGTCTGGGTTGGAAGAGAGAAAGGGGAAGAAGTCACCTCAATGCATGTACCCAGGCACCTCCTGCTACACTGGGTTGGGTCCTGGACCTTTTGTCTTTAAACCATGCTTGCTCTTTTGTTTTAAGTCCTCACCCTGAGGATATTCTTTCCTTTGTTTTCTAGAGAGATAGAAACATCCACATGATGTGAGAGAGACATATCAATTGGTTGCCTCCTGAATGTGCCCCTCTGGGGGTAGAGACTTGCAACCAAGGTACAAGCCCTTGACCAGGAATCGAACCCGGGACCCTTTGCTCCACAGGCCGGACACTCTAACCCAGCCGTGGGCAAAGTACGGCCCGCGGGCCGGATCCGGCCCGTTTGAAATGAATAAAACTAAAAAAAAAAAGACCGTACCCTTTTATGTAATGATGTTTACTTTGAATTTATATTAGTTCACACAAACACTCCATCCATGCTTTTGTTCCGGCCCTCCGGTCCAGTTTAAGAACCCATTGTGGCCCTCGAGTCAAAAAGTTTGCCCACCCCTGCTCTAACCACTGCCCCAAAACAGCCAAAGGAGACCATGCTGATCTTAACAGGCAGTGACACTCCTACATTTTCAACTCAAGAAATACTTTTAAAATGTCTACATGCTGGTAGAAGTGGGAAGACAGTCAGTCCCTGGCCCCGGGACGGGGAATGTGAGCCGTGAAGCTGTGGGCCCACGGCCACTCACCCTTGGTGTCCAGGCTCCGAGCCGCCAGCGGAGGTGACAGCTCAGAGCTCAACCCCACGCGTGGGTCTGATGTTCTGGTTGCCACAGCTCACGGCAGTCAGGGCAGCGACACAGTCATGCACCTCCATGGGCTGAATTGTGTTCCCCAAAAGGACATGTTGAATGTGACCTTATTGGGAAAAAGGCTCATAACCCAATAGGACCAGTGTCCTTGTGAAGGACAGGTAGGTGCAGGCACGCACAGAAGGAAGCCACGTGCAGACGGGGCGAGCGGAAGGGATGTGGCCTGCGACGCGCCAGGGGCTACGGACACCCGGACAGGTGAAGAGGCAGGAAGGACCCTCCCTGGGGGACCGGCCTGTCCACCTGGCGTCAACTTCTGGCTTCCAGAATGGTCACAGGATACATTTTCATGGTGGTCCTTTGTTACAAAAGCTCTAGGAAAAGTCACATCAACTTTAGAAAATTTTAAAAATTTTATTAGAAAAAGAATAGGTTTATTAACAAGGCAGAAAAACCACTTCTGTGGATTTTAAATCTGAGACACCCTGTGACTTGTGCTCCGTGCCAGTAAGAAAAGAATCTAAGTAGGAAATAAAAGCAACGCCATCGAGCACTATGATGGACTCTTTCGTTGTATTATTCAACTTTTTGGGAGAAACACTTACAGTCACAGAAAACTTGTAAGAATAACTCAAAGGACCCTGGACCAGAAACACCAGGTTAACCTTTGGCAACGTTGGTTTACACCCAGTGTCATGCTGGGGCCTTTAATCAGTCTCTTTTTCCTTAAAAGCTGTATCCCTGGCCCTGGTCAGCGTGGGTCAGTGGCAAGAGTGTCAGCCAGCACACCGAAGGGTCGTGGGTTTGAGTCCAGGGCAAGAGCACATCCCTGGGTTACAGGTCCAATCCCCAGCCCTGATCAGGGCGGGTGTGGGAGGCAGCCAATTGATGTGTCTCTCTCATATCGATCTCTCTCTCTCTCTCTCCCTCCCTCCCTACCTACCTCCCTCAGTCTCTCTCACTCTTTAAAAAGCAATAGAAAATGTATTCTCGGGTGAAGTTTAACAAAACAAAAAGTTGTGTCCCTTGAAAACAAGAGAAGCCACAGTCTAGGTGAGGCGCTGCGTGCACAGCGGGCAGGGCCTGGCTGCCCCGGGCCTGCACGCCGAGGGAGCACAGATATTGGTTCAAACTGAGTCACACGTCCACTCTGGTGTCCAGCAGAGTTCAAACTGACCAAGTTGACATCATTTCTGCAAGAGCACAGGCTTTTTTGAGGGTCAACCTATGAACCAGGAGGTCACTGTTCAATTCCGATCAGAGCACTTTCCCGTCTTGCGGGCTCGATCGCCAGTAGGGGGCGTGCAGGAGGCAGCCGATCAATGATTCTCCCTCATCATTGATGTTTCTATCTCTTTTCGTTCTCTCTCTCTCCCCATCCCCCCTTCCTCTCTCTGAAATAAATAAATCTTTTTTTTTTTTTTAAAGAAATTAGTAATCAAGGCCTAGCTGGTTTGGCTCAGTGGATAAGAGCTTCAGCCCGGTTCTGGGTTCGATTCCGGTCAAGGGCACGTGCCTGGGTTGTAGGTTTGATCCCCAGTGGGGGGCATGCAGGAGGCAGCCAATCAATGATTCTCTCTCATCATTGATGTTTCTATCTCTCTCCCTCTCCCTTCCTCTCTGAAATCAATAAAAATATTTTTTTAAGTAAATAAATAAATAAAACAAAAAAAGAGCAAAGGCCTTTGAGAGATCAGCACCCATCAGGAGCAGAATGAAGGAGGTGAGGTGGGGGGGGGGCAGCACCTGCCACGGGCAGACCCTGTCTCCACCGCCCGGGCTCCTGTCCACGTCGACATCGCCAACACAGCCAGGTCCACAACTGACCGGACCTCAGCAGTAAACAGGTCACACGGCCCCTGGCACCCCCGCAGCAGCTGATGGAACCTCTGACCAGGGGGCTGAGCAGCACCAGCTCGGGGCACAGGCCAGGCCACAGGGGCCTGAGGCAGGGACATGTGAAGGACACAGGAGCCAAGCTGGGACAGACCAGGCCAGAAGTGGGCCCACCAGCATTCAGCCCGACACCAGTCAGAGGGCTCGGGGAGGGCGGGTCTTCCTCCCTGGCCAGATCCAGGCGTGGGGTCACAGCTGTGACCTGGGGAGGGCCAGGAGGTCCAGGTCACCCCCTGCCCTGTCGTTTGAGGGAGACAGACCCGCTCCCTGGGAAAGGCCCTCCAGGCTGGCTGGGGCGGGCTCCAAGGAGCTTTAAGAAATGAAACGCCACGATTCACGAGGGAAGAAGTGGGACCCGCCAAGGCCTAGCGCAGAGATGCGGAGAGGGGCCGCCGGCCGGGGCTCAGCACACACGGCTCTCCACGTCCACCCCCCCACGAAGGGCACAGCACGCGGAAGGAAACGGCATGGACGGTGCTGGCTGCTCAGCCAGGCAGCGGGGAAGCCCCACCTGCCCCAGGCTCTGCACCAGACCCAGGTCCCTCCTGGGGGTGTCCCCGTCCTCAGGGCCCCGCTGTGCAGGAGCTGCCCACACGGGGTCATGGGGTCCCGTCAATGCTTGCTGGGCAGCCCAGGGTGTGCCAGAGCCCACACCACCCTCCCCGGGCCCTGGCAGGAAGCAGCCCTGAGCTGCTGACACGGAAGGTCTTGGCTGGGGGCTGGGCGAATCCCTCGTCCCATCTCTTCTGCTTTTAAAATCAAAGTGAATCCTGTGACTTAATGTTAAAGTGTGAAAGGTGTCTGGGCCTAAAAGAAACCCAGTGAAATGTACTTGATTCTGAAGAGTCCAAAGTAAACTGAATTGTGAAGCCCTAACACCCTCAGGTGGTGGTGGCACGCCCAGCCGGGGTCACGCGGGTCGCAGACTCCACCAAGGAAACAACCGAAATGCTACTTGGGTCCCAGGTGTTCCCAGCGCTGCTGCCGACGACGGGAAAATAAGAAGCACCCAAGGGCCCGACAAGGAGGAAACTGTGACATGTTAAAGTGAACAACACCACGTGGAGCAGTAAGGCGCCATTGACGCTGATGCTGAGTTTATAAGAAAATATGGGCGGGGATCGGAGCAGAGACTACGTGTCCCCAGGACACGTGCTCACATCCCCTTTCCCTCCAAAGCAAGCCCCTGTTCATAAAACTCCACCACGAACCCTGTGGCCTCCCGACGCTCACCTGGGCCGGACGGCACCAAGAGGAACCGCGTCCAGGAGGGAAGGCCAACATAAACGCGAGAAACGCAAGCACCTTCCTTGCTCCCAGTGGGAGCGCCAATGTGGGAGGCACCAAGGGACACTGTGCTTGACTCACGGACTTTCCTGACAGCACAGCGCGTGTGTGGCGGCCTCCTGGGTCCGGGCCCTGCAGGAGGGGGAGCCCAGGGCTGCCGGACCCCCACGGAGCACAGACTGCTCCTCTTGCCCCCTCTGGGCAGAGCGGCTGCCAAAGCCCGGCCCCAGACCGACTGCTGAAAACCAAAGGGAAACTCTTGGGGCATCGGCCACCCTGAAAGTGCCCCCCAGGAGCCCCCGGCAGAGGCCACACACCCATGGCCACTGCAGCGACCGTGGGACCCCCACACGCAGTGCTGCTTCAGACTGAGTCTCACACTGTGTGAAGCGTCAAGTGCCACATGTGACTAGCGCACAAGGAAGTCTTCCCAAGCTTTGAAGACGGTATTTCAATGGCTGTGACCCTCCACTTTCTGGGACCCTTAGGTGAAGCGTCAAAGGTGCTGCTGGCCAAGGGGCCCAGGTCTCACCAGCTGCCTGGGGGGCAGAAAAGGGCCTGGTGTGACCTGGTGGGACAGGTGGGTACAGGTGCCCAGTGGACGGCCCCCTCTTGGCCCTCCACTTCCCCCGTGGGTAGGTACCCTGGGCCTCACCTCCACTCACCCCCACCAAAGTGCCTGGCCTCCTCACGCCCTCCCTGGGCCGCTGTGACCCTCTCCACGGCAGTGTCGCCATTGGTCTCTGCTTTCTCACGTCCCTGCGGGACACACGGCACAGGAGAGCAAGGACCCGAACTGTGCCCTCTGCAGGTGCAGGCTGGGGGCTGGTGTGCGGGCGCAGTCACTAACACGTGGTCTGTCGGGCCTTCCCTCAGGGGGACAGCCGCCGTGACAGGCGACAGCTGCCGTGGCGGTGCAGCTTGGACAGAGGCGGGACGGGGAAGGCCTGCGCGGAAGTGTGTCCGGCAGAGGGAAGCGCTAGCGGTGCTGCTGTCAGATTGTGGCCCATGCAGATATGTTCGGGGACGCCGCCTCATTTGAAAATGGGGTCTTTCCAGATAAAAGCAAGTTCAGATGAGGTCATTACAGTGACCCTAATCCACTCTGACTGGTGTCCTTAAAAGAAGAGGGGAGTCTGCTGGTGCTGCTCAGGGGCCAGAGCGCCGGCCTGCGCACCGAAGGGTCGCAGGTCTAATTCCTGGTTTGCAGGTTTGATCCCCAGGACCGGCACGGAGCGTGTGGGAGGCAACCAATCAATGTGTCTCTCTCTTCTCCCCTCCTTCCTCCCTCCCATTCTCCCTAAAAACCAATGGAAAAAAATATCCTCTGGTGAAGATTAACAAAAACCAACAAAGGGAAATCTGGGTCCTCAGGAGGCGGCCAGGAAACCAGGTGGAGATGGGTGCTGTGCCCAGGCCAGGACCCCCAGCACCCGGCGGCCCCAGATGCTGGGAGAGGCAGGGCGGCCCCTGCCCTGGAGCCTGTGGAGACGGCAGGCCGTGCCCACGCCTGCATTTCTGACTGCTGGCCTCCCGGATGTGACAGGGGAAATCTCTACCATTTATTTATTTATTTAATCCTCACCCGAGGATGTTTTTCCATTGATTTCTAGGGAGAGTGGAAGAGAGCGGGAAAGACAGAGAGAAACATCGATGTGAGAGAAACACATTGACTGGCCTCCTGCACGAGCCCTGACTAGGGCCCGGGCCGGGGAGGAGCCTGCAACCAAGGTACGTGCCCTTGACTGGAATCAAACCCGGGACCCTTTGGTCTGCAGGCCGATGCTCTATCTACTGAGCCAAACCAGCTAGAGCAAATCTCTACCATTTAAAGGCGCCAGATTTGTGGTGTTTGTCACAGTGGCCTCAGAAACTCATAACACGGCAACTTAACTCACCCACTTCTCCCAACCAAGACGATAGGAAAGACTGAGACCCCGACGGTCCTGCCGGTAGGGCCTGCCCCATCCAGTAGCTTGTGGCGGGGTCAAGCGGAGAACCACTGATACGGTCCATCCCTTCACTCCACGAGAGCCACGAGGTAAAGCTACTCTCGCCCTGGCCAGCGGCAGCAACTGTGGAGGGAGAGGCGCGAGCAGGAGACAAACGTGGGCTCTGGTCCTCCAGGTGCAGCTTGACAGGGAGGGTGAACCTCCGTATGCTAGACCCCAGGGGTGGTCCTTACACCACAGCTGCACCGAAAACGGCTTCTGGCCGCCTCACAGACAAAGCTTCTCCTAAGGCACATGCTCGTGTTAGTGTGTCAGGAAAAATAAAAACAAAACATCAAACTCATGGCTGCATGAACATTCCTGATTCTTAAGACAAGGCACAAAGTGAGATTGGCCCGGCCAGCGTGGCTCAGGGGTTGAGTGTCAACCCAGGAACCAGGAGGTCATTGGTTCAATTCCTGGTCAGGGCACGTGCCCAGGTTGTGGGCTCGATCCCCAGTGTGGGGCATGCAGGAGGCAGCCAATCAATGATTCTCTCTCATCATTGATATTTCTCTCTCCCCCTTTCCCTTCCTCTCTCTCTAAAAATTAAAAAAAAAAACACAAAAAAAGTTATCTTTTAAAAATGAGATTGTTGCAAGCAATATCAAGCAAATCCAGGTGGTGGACAGGTCAGCTGAGAGGTGACGCTGCGCCAGCGGTGCTTCCTCCGAGGGACACGGCACGGACCACGCAGGTGAAGGAGAACTGCCCGCCGGCCTCCCGACGCCCCGCGCACAGGCACACCTCGGGTACCCTGGGCTCCACTCCACCGAGCACTCTGCTCACCAGTAAGCAGCACGGCCTCTGCCACACGGGCCTCAGGCCTGGCGCGCTGTCTCCCTTTGCCCCAGGGTCTCCGGTTCCCGGAGTTCCCACCACGCAGAAAAAGGCGAAAATATCCATGACCAGGGGCCAGACCAGAAGACAGAAACATTTAAAACCTGCCTCTCAGCCCTGGCTGGTTGCTCAGTGGTTAGAGCATTGGCCTGTGGGTCAAGGGCAAGTACCTCGGTTGCAGGTTCCCTCCCCAGCCCCTGGTTGGGATGTGTGCGAGGCAGCCAGTCAATGTGTCTCTTTCACATCGATGTTTCTCTCTCTCTGTCTCTGCCCCTCCCTTCCACTTTCTCTTTAAAGATTAACAGAAAAATATCCTCGGGTGAGGATTAAACAAAGATTAAAACCCATCTCTCGGTCCCTGAAATGTTGACTCCACTGTCCAACCAAATTCAGGGAGAGACTGGCAACCCAATGTGAAAGACAAGGGGCACGCAGACAGCCTCGCCGCTCCCTCTGCCCTATCTCATTCTGCTGCCAGCGGCGCAAGGAAACCGGGGAAAGCCGAAATGCCCCGATATCACACATGCCCTGTCCAGTGGCCTGGAGGGCTGTCACAGATGCACCGTGGACAGCATGTCTGCTGATGATTTCTGGAAAGTTCTCCACACACTCTGAGGCTGAAGAGAAGAAAAGTCTTCACACACAAAAATAAAAAAAGAAATAAAAAAAAGCAAAGTCTTCACACAGAATGGCAGCCACGAGCTCATACAGGGGCAGGTTCCTGCATCAGCACAGACAACGGCCACGACCACACCCTCACGGAGAACACAGGCGCTGCTGTTTCTGGAGTCGCCCGTGTACAACCAGAAACGAAAGCAAAAGTGACCACTGTCACCAGCAGGTGCCACTCACGCTGTGACCCCGGAGGCATCTCTCCAAGGAGCTTCGCTCGGACAAGAGCCTCGGCTCTGGCCTGACAAGGGTCCCGACTCCCTGAGCTGCCCTTTGGGAATCAAACGCTACACACACACACACACACACATGCACGCACACATGCACACACACACACACATGCACGCACACACACGCACACACACGCCAGCAACAGCTGCTCCAGGTCGGAAAGAGGGCGCCTGCGGGATGCTGCCCAGACGTCCAGCCAGGGAACCTCCTGGGTGGCCCCAGCACTCGCCACGGGGCACCGTCCTCACTCAGCGCCTGACAAGAACTTACGTCCGTAACTTTCTCTGATCTCAGGTTTGTACAGAAAAACCATCACCTCTACTTGTTACTCAGCAGTGAATTCTCTCTCCTAACATCTTAGAGAAGTGGAGAGAGTGCGGATGGAGCGGAACCGCGAGCTGCCCGCGCCAGGCAGGGAGCACCGAGGGCAGCACCTGTCCCTGATCAACCTGAAGCCCTGCCTGGCTGCCCTATGTGCAACAGGCTGCGCCTGAGACTCCGGGCCACGTGCCCTGAACCCAGAGACACTCCCAACGTCAACTACTACTGGGAGGACGCCGAGGTGGCCCCGGACACGCTGCCTAGTCCACGCAGTCGGAGGGGGCGCGGCCAGAGCTGGGGCCAGGACACGGAGCTCCTGCCCGGCTGTGGCCGTCGCTCCCCAGACAATCGAGTGTTTGACAGCTGCATCCTCCTCTCTCTGTCCCGGCTCCTGTAGTGGCCTTGCTCCTCCAGGGATGTGGGCACGTGTGGCTGCAGAGTGCTTGGCTCGAGGCTGCTGGCCACCGGGCTGGCCGGAACCTGGGGCTTTTAGTGCAGACGGGAGGGTTCAGGTGCCATGAGGATGCATTAGAGGCTAGAGCAGCCGTGGGCAAACTACGGCCCGCGGGCCGGATCTGGCCTGTTTGAAATGAATAAAACTAAAAAAAAAAAAAAAAAAAAAGACTGTACCCTTTTATGTAATGATGTTTACTCTGAATTTATATTAGTTCACACAAACACTCCATCCATGCTTTTATTCCGGCCCTCCGGTCCAGTTTAAGAACCCATTGTGGCCCTCGAGTCAAAAAGTTTGCCCACCCCTGGGCTAGAGGCTTGGGGTGGTCTCCAGCTAAGTGCCTGGTTGCCCTGGACAGGCAGCGGCCAGTCCGAGCGAGACTCTAAGCCCCAGAGCTCCTCTGAGGATAAGATGAGCATCTGACCACCTCACCACCCCTCCCCCTCTCCCCAGGCCCCCAGCTCCCTCACCCCCCACCGACCTCTCCTGGCTGCAGGGCCCCCTCCTGGTCCCGCTGCCTCTCCCCCACAATGCTGTTTCCAATTGTCCCGGCCCACCCTTCTCAGAATCAGCTCTGCCCATCACCCCAGTGCCCATGGGCAGGCCCCATCTCTGCAAAACTACCTGGGTGTTAGGCAGGTGCCGCTCACCTCACACGCTGCTCCCGCCAGGCGGGGCCAGTAGATTGCGTGTGTGCACTTCTAGAAAGCCTATCCAGCTTCATCTGTACCCGCCCCCCCTCCCCCCCCCCGCCGTCTCCCAGAAACCCAGGGCCAGCCCTGACATTTCTTTTTCTTTTTTTTCAAATATATATTTTATTGATTTTTTACAGAGAGGAAGGGAGAGGGATAGAGAGCTAGAAACACCGATGAGAGAGAAACATTGACCAGCCGCCTCCTGCACATCCCCCACCGGGGATGTGCCCGCAACCCAGGTACATGCCCTTGACCAGAATTGAACCTGGGACCCTTGAGTCCACGGGCCGACGCTCTATCCACTGAGCCAAACCGGTTAGGGCAGCCCTGACATTTCTTTATAACCCAGCACAGCCCCTGAGCCTGGTCCCTTGCGGGGGGGGGGGGGGGGGGGGTCACAGGGAAGCCGGGCTGGAGGGCAACGGTGCCCTCAGGCGTTGGCAGACTTGTTCTTCTGCCCAGTGAGGAGCCATGGCTTATCTTCCACGCCCCAGGCGTGTCCCTACAACTGAGCACTTACTGTGGACCTGAGCCGGTGACCACCCCACATCCACTCCTCACGGAGGCAGCTCTTTGCACTTGAGACCCTTACACCCTCCGGGTGCGGCCCAAGGCGCAGATGCCTTCCTTCTGCTCCAGGAAGACGGAAGGCGGGCAGGCCCGGGGCACCACTCGGCGAGGCAGGGCCCCGTCTTCCAAGCAGCAGGTGCAATCACATGGAAGGAGAGATGAAGCAAAGAGGGAAACAAAAGTGTCTGACAAACACCTGTGTCCCAGGCGAGTGGCCATGCTGCCCCAACTTTACCTAAATAAGGACATTTTAAAAAGCAATCATTCCCACACATATGTGGGCACCTTCAGCTCTGTGGGTAATTGGAAACGACAGAGACGCCACCTGCTGAAAGGGAAAGCGAGGGGGAGAGGGGCTGGCACAGCAGGTCCCGCTGAGGGAGCAGACGGGAGGCCCCTGAAGCAGGAAAGGCCGCTCCTCTGAGGACGAGGACGAGGCGTGGTCTGTGCGCACTGACAGCTTTGGAAGGCCACCGACCCCAGGGCCAGGCAGCCCCGGGAAAGCCGCCCGGCCAGGTCCTGCTTTCCCATAGCCCTGTTCTCGGCAACACCAGCCAGGCTGCTCCGCCGCTGGACGTGGAGCTGGTGCTGGGCAGGGTGGGGCGGCCGTGTTGTTAGAGACTCAGACAACCCCTTGTCCGCTGGTGATCTACACTCTGTCCCTGAACTGTTGGGCCCTTTCTCATGCGCACCAGGTCACAGCAGAGGGTCCTGTGCCCCATCCGGCAGCCCCGGCCCCTGCAGGAACGCTGCCCCGCCCTGGTCTGAGGCTGGGCCACAGCAGGTCCCTGGGTAAGGCCAAAGGACTGTCATGAATAAGAAATCCTGGGAATGTGTCTCATCTGATTCAAAAAACACATCTGTCAAAATGCAAAACCTCTATAAATGCTGTTGAAAAATACACCAACATTGTTTCTCAACTTTCTGCTCTAAAATATCTAGGTTAGTAATTTTTTTAAATCCCAAAAGTGATGTTTAGAAATATTTAGTGCCCTGGCTGGGTGACTCAGTTGGTTGGAGTGTGGTCCTGTACACTGGAAGGTTATGAGTTCAATTTCTGGTCAGGGTACATACCAAGGTTGCGGGTTCGATCCCTTGTCAGGGTTCGTACGTGAGGTAATCCATTGATGTTTCTCTCTCACATCTATGTTTCTTTCTCCCCCTCTTTCTCTCTCTCCCCCTTCCTCTCTCTGGAAAAAAAAATCAATAAAAAGTACCCTCGGGTGGGATTTAAAAGCACATACTTAGTAATGTTTAAACCTACATGGGAGCCAAGTGGCAGGGCAGACAGACACTGAACAGGAATGGTTACATAAATCACATGCCGGGGTCGAGTTTGAGCACCAGCCTTTTTATTCTTCTGTGGAATGAACACCAGCACAGGCCTGCACTGCCACCACTAACCAGCGAACACAGGCAGTACGCATATGGGTGTGCAAAGCACACAGCACACAGCACTGAAGCTAGAATCGCAGGAAAGGGGGGATTGCTGCTGCTGTCGCGGCCCTAGACCCGGACCACACCGACCACAGCAAAGCCATAGCGAGAGCCGAGGACACGAGGACCAGGATGAGAACAGCAAAGCCATGTGGCAAAGACTTAACGGAGCCGGTGGCCTCAGCAGAGATTGTCCTCATGCGCTTATCTTGGCAGACAGGCCGCCGAAGCGAACGTGTAGCCACAACAAGAATCTCCCCTGTTCACAGGGGAAGTCTTGGCCATCTCCTATCACTCAGCCGGCTTCAGGGTAAAATTCGTTAAGTCAGAGAGAAGAAAAAGCCTGCATTTTTTCTGATCACATGAGTTGGGCAGGAACATAAGCCCCAGAGTGTGGGGACAAGAGGACAGTAGTTTCTAGAACTCTCCTGGCACCTTGACAGCGGCCAGGAGGGCACTGCGCACCAAGCCCCTGCAGAAGGAGGCGCGAGCGCCAGCTCCAGGCTCGGGGACCTTCCTGAACCCCTCGCACTAAGTGGGTCTGCTCAGCCCTTGGCGGCTGGTCTCAGACCTCTGGTGGAGAACAAAGCTGGAGAGCCTACAGCTGTCCCAGAAACACAGACCGCAGGGACAGAGTGGCCCAATTTCCCTTAATTTGAAAAACTCCACAAAAGGACAATGTTGTAAAGTTCACTCTGTTAAAATTTAATTCAGCTTAACATGTTTGTAAACAATACCTCATCCAGTGATAACCGCCATCACCCTCAGGACACTTCCTCCAGGGCCCTGTCTGCCTCCACCTTCCGGTGCTAATGTGTGATCGAGGAGCTGGGGTGCAAGGGGCCAGGGGCACCCTGATGCCTCTGCTGGCACCAGCCAGCCTGCCCACACCGGGAAGGAGCTGTGAACGCGTCCGCGCACAGCAAACACAACACTGCCAAACCCGGACAGAGGGCCTCTCATACAACCGCAGCTGAAGGCTGAGCGCGCCCTGTCCACGCGAGGCTGCGCATGCTGTCCTGGCGTGAGGAGGGCTGGGTCTGGGGTTTGTGAACGGCCTAGCCAAAGTACATTCCACCACTTCCCAAAGAACTCTCACAATGACCCTCCCCTCTCCTCTCCAGTAATGGATGTGGAAATGACTACTGGCTTTTAAGGGGACACAATGTTTAAGTTCCTCCTTCAATCTTCAGTAACTTCTGCTTAAATATGCCTGTCACTTGCTAAACCCTTTCTGGAATAACAAGGCATCCCAAAGTGTCCGTTGAAAACATCTGAAGCTATCAGAAACTATGCCCAACGGAAGGGTTCCACTTTGGCCAAATACTATTGTTTACTTCATTATTCACGTAAAAAGGAAACTTCCATACATTTCCTTCTGATGAAAAACTATTTTCCATTCTCAAAGAGTGGAAACATTGCCTCGTGCAGGCAGCAGGCGGGCCAGCAACAGAGAGCCCACAGTCTGTTACCCAGCCGGGAAGTTCCCTCTGATAATAGATCCAATAAGAAAGATTCTACAACCGGGACAGTGTAAGTGCGCCCAGTACTTGGCGCACAGGTGTCTGCGCCCAGCCGGTGCCGATCAGCATTCCTTTAAACAATGCGGGTGACAATCTTGCCCTGTGATCCAGGACAACTGCATCGCTGAGATTGCAGCAGGGAAAGCTGAGGAAATTCGCTGACAATCTCAAACTTTCTTTTGTTTATATTTCCTCGGTCTCAGAAAATACCTGTTCTTTGCCCCATTTGGTTTCCACCCAGGCTCCTCGCTTTGGTTAAGCCCTATTGTGCGAGGTCCTTTAAACCTACACAGAATGAATTTGCCAGCGGGGCTGAGGGTACCCCAACTAGCCAGAGCTCTCTGCCTGGCGTAGAAAATCCCCCATTTGACGTTGGGATTGAGTTGTCAGATACGGACTCCTGCTACCCTGTGAAACTGACATGTCTATTTACAAAGAAACAAAGACACTGCTCGCTGTGGACCCCATCCCTCGGCCCGCCCCGTCGGCTCCGTAAACCCCTCGCCACTCTGGGTGCCTCATCCCCTCCAGCTCCTCTAGCCACCCGGCCCCCAGGCCCCAGGGCCCAGATTCAGCCGGTAATTAAAATGGAGACGAGGCCGGTGCCCGGCTTCAGGGGGAGACAATGACCCCCAAGGCCGGGCAAAGCGCGGGGACCCTCCTGCACCCACCTCCCGCAGTTCCGGCTGTTGGCAAACTCGGCGCGGGCGGGTCCGGGTGCGGCTCGGAGGCGCGGGCGGGGGGCGCGAGGGACGGCGCGGGCGAGGGGTGCCAGGATGCCCCCGGGACATCTCCTGGGGCCGGGCGTTGACGCAGCAGAAATTACCAGCTGGAAAATTCCCCTTTCGGAGGTGACGGGGGAGGGACCGCGGCGGCGGCGGCGACAGGAGGCGCCCAGGGCGAGGGGCATGGGGCAGTCCCGCCGCTGCCAACGCCTCGGCGAGCAGCCCCGCGGGGACACCGCACCGCTCCCCCCGCCCCGCCCCACGCCACCTGAGCTCGGGGACTGGTGGAGGCCGGGCCGGGGTCGCTACCAGAGCCGCTGGAGCCAAAGCCGGAGCGCGCAGATCGCCGCCGGGAGGGCGCCCCCGCGGGGTGGGGCGCGGCGGGCGCTGGGCGGCCGGTGGCGGTGACGCGCCCGGGCTCCAAGCGGCCCCGGCTCCGAGCGGCCCCGGTCCGGCCCCCGCCCGGCCCAACCGCGACATGCCGGTCGGCCGCGCGGACAATGAGCCAGCGCCGCTTACCTGTGACCCCATGGGGCGCGGGCGAGGGCAGGCGCTGCGGCCGCCGGACCGGAGCCGGTGATCGCCGCCGCCGCCACCGGGCGAGCGCTGAGTCCGGGCAGGTCTGAGATGCGAGCTCGCCTCTGCTGCTCCGTCCGTTTGTCCGTCAGTCCGTCCGTCAGGCCGGCGCGCGCCCCCGCGCCCGCTCCAACCCCGCGGCCCCCGCCGCCCGCGCGCGCCCCGCCTGCGGACCCCGACCCCGCCCCCGGCGCGCGCCCGCCGCTGCTGATTGGCCCGCGCCGCGCCCCGGCCTCGGCCACCGCCCCGGGCCCCGCCTCCGCCGGCCCGGCCGCGCGCCCCGCTGCTCTCTCGACCCCCCGCTCGGCGCGGCGGAGCGGGAGGGGGCGCGGCGGGGGTCGGTCCTCCTACGTCCCCGCTCCGAGCGGCCGGACAGCGGAAGTGCGGGCAGGGGCTCGCTGGGCATTGTGGGTAGCCCCCTCCCCTGGGCAGGCGGGGCGGGGGCGGCCCGGCGGGGGTCTCCAGGCACCCGCGGCGCTTCCCGCAGCTCGGCACCGCCGAGACCCCCGGCGGGAGACTCGGGTCGGCGAGGGCACCCAGCCCCTGTCCGATGAGCGCACCGGCGTAGCCCCGCGCGTCAGTGACTCAGAGGCGCGGTCTCCGGGCCACAGGCTGTCCGCGCTCATCGACGCGCTGCGCGGCGCGCGTCTCGCAAACTTCGCGACTTACCCCGCGCCCAGGCGGCTCTGCGGGCCCCGCTCTGCGCAACCAGTGTGCTCCCACGGCCCGTGCCCTTGTGCAATCTGGGGGCCTGGGCACCGCACGCCCGCGCCGTCGGGGGAGCCTGAGCGCGCCCCGGGAGAGACGCGCCTAGGAGAGCGGGCCACGTCACTGTGCATGTCGCTGGGGCTTGGGTTTGACCAACTAAGGAGCACCGGCGGCCACACGCAGTGGTCCTTCCCGCCACTTGGTTTGTCCGGTGGGGTGAGGGGCTCGCACCCCTCGCATGCGATCACGAGCGCCGCTTCCCGGAGGGGCCTGCGCGTCCCTGCTCCCCCACGCTGTCCTGGAGCCCTGGCGTCATGGGAATCGTGGCCCCGCATTCCTGGCTGGCCTGTGCGGGGCCAAAGGCCACTTCGCTTCCTCTCCCGGGCGCGGCAGTGGGAAGGGAGGTGAGCCTGTGGCTGGCCAGCAGCGCAGGGGAGTCCAGCAAGACCAGCTATCCAATGGGGAGGCGCCCTGCCTCCCTGCGGGCCCTGCGCCGCGGAATTCCTGGGGAGGTGGGAGGCGGCGGGCCATTATGGATGCTTTCTCAGGATGTGAAGGAGGCATTCACTGGCTGGAGTGGGAGGGCAGGTCGGGTGGGCGGGGGTGGGGTGGAATTCTGGAGTGAACAAGCGGAACGTGGGTCTGGCAGCCAGCGATGGACGGCCGGGACACTCCCTTCGCTCCCGGCGGTGCCTGAGTGGCTGTGCAGAAAGCGCTGCTCGCTCGCAGCCCCCTCCCCCGCCTTTCTCTGGAGGACCCTCTCAGCCACATCCTCCTGGTCTAGAAGAACAGGTCCCAGTATCCTGGGCCTTGGCAGGGGGCCTGGGCTCAACTGCCCTGGCCCGTGGCTGCATCTAGGCCTCCAGGAGGGTCACCTGCTTCCTCCCTTTGAAGGGACAGAGGTCTTTCTGCAAGTGTCCCCCACCTGCCTACCTGGGCACAAGTGTAGCCTCAGAGGATAGGTGGCCGGGGAGCCTGGGGCAGCTTGCGGACCCCCCAAACCTAGGTGAGCCCAATCCCTGATGCCTCCCTGCCTCCCACAGTTTCTCCTAGGAGAGCTAAACGGACGGACACTCCAAGAACAGCCTTGCTGGCGAGCCGTCCACTGTTCAGCTGCCTTGGTTGGAGCACACAGTGGTTCAGGCGTTGCTCGGGAGGCCTGCCCACGGGAACCAAGCCAGGTCTCTCCAGGCCCATCCCACCTGCCAGCTGGGGCTTATGGTCCTGGTGGAAAGCCTTGCTGAGTTCTAGAGTGAGTCCCCAGGGCCCTGAGCCCCTCTCCTCACTCCCTTACCCTGCATGATGATGAATGAAGGTTCCTCCCTCCCTACAGCAGCCTTGCCAGTGATTATGGATTAAGACTCCCACTTTTCTGCTCCAAGAACCAACAGAAGGGCAAGTAGCCTGAAGATGAAGCTGATACACCAAAAGGCAGGACCAAAAACAGTCCCAGAGAGCCCTGAACAACCCATGCCTAAAGTCCACCCTACCTCTAGACGTTTATTGTTCTGTGAGTTAATAACACCCTTTACCACTTAAAAAAAGAAGAGCAACCCGGCCGGTGTGGTTTAGTGGTTGAGCATCCACCCATGAACCAGGAGATCACGGTTGGATTCCTGGTCAAGGGCACATGTCTGGGTTTCAGGCTCGATCCCCAGTTGGGGTGTACAGGAAGCAGCCCATCAGTTGTTTTTCTCTCATTGATGTTTCTCACTCTCTCTCTCTCCCCCCCCCCCGCCCCCTTAAAACCAATAAAAAAAATGTACTTAAAGAAAAGAAAAGTAAAGTCATAGCAGCAGCTAGGTGCCTGGAGCCAGCTCAGTGCCTCTAGTCTGACGGGGAGGTGCCGCAGCCCCACCCCGGGGACCCCCACTCGTTAGTGTCCAACACTAGCTAAGTTGATACAGGACCCGGCAGATGCCAGGCTAGGTGGCAAAGCCTCCTCTCTTGCTGGGGTCCCCTAAACCCTGCTGAAGGCGACATGCACTGCCCTCGGCCTGGCCCAGCCCCCAGAAGGGATCTGCCGCCTGACCGCAGCCAGCCCTCACTGTCCATGGATGGGAGGCCTCGGGGAAGGCAGAAGCAGCTCTGGGAACAGATGAGGACCAAGGGTGTGGGGTTGGCCGCAGTGATGCTTTTTGGCCAGGGCACCCAGTATCCAGGGCCAGCAGGGCCAGCGCATGGGTGTCTGGGAGGGCCCAAGGGCTAAGGTACCTGCCACGATGAGCTCTGGCTAAGCTTGGGGACAAGCCCGATGGACGACCGGACTCTGTGCTGCTGAAGGCTGCGTGGCGGTCATTCTGGAAACGCACCCCCAGCCACGCGGGTGAGTGTGGAACCTGCCCAAGGGACACCCTGATGCCTGGGGGGTGGGGGGCGGTCTGGGTCCTGGAGAGAACGAAAATCAGCAGGCCATGGCTAGGCTCACAGACCCAGGCCCAGAAGCCCTTCAGGTTCACAGAAGCACTTGCCAACGGCAGCCCCGAGCACGTTACCCGCCTCCTACAGACCGGGCCTCTGAAGGACAGGCTCGGTGGATGAGCCCCATGGCCAACAGGCCTCCCAGAGGGTCCTGGCACAGCTCCCGCCCTGTGCTCACAGCCCCCTGCCTGCCCTCCAACCCCACTTGGCTTCAGGGGGCAGAGGAGCTGAAGGGGACCCAGCCCCGTGCCCCATGTGGGTGTTCTGCTGCCACGGAGAGAGAGCAAGGACCCGTCTCCCAGGTCCCAGCTGGGAAGCAGAGCCTCGGAGGAGCTTTGGGAAAGATGATGAGATGATGAGAGGGACAGCAAAGATTCCTCCAAATGTTCCCTCCTAGGGTCCCCTGGTGAACCCCGCCAGGGCCAATACCACACGCCCCACCTTCTCCCAGGGCACAGCTTCCCCATCACTCCCACTGGGTTGTTGTTTTTGTAAATACATTTTTATTGATTTCAGAGAGGAAGGGAGAGGGAGAGATAGAGATAGAAACATCAGTGATGAGAGAGAATCACGGATCGGCTGGGTTTTCTAAAATCACCATCACTGGTCATGGAATCTGCCTGTTTCATCTCCAGCCGTCCCCATGGCAACAGCCCTGGGAGTCCTGCCTCTCCCCAGGAACTGCCCAGAACCTGTGCCTGCCCTCTCCAAGCCCCTGCTGGAAGCCTCCAGGGAGGGTGCAAGGCTGAGGGCCGGCAGAGAGAAGACAGCAGGCCTGTGGGCCTGGGGCTGCCGGTAGGAACCCCCTCTGCACATCCTCCTGGGTCCTGCAGGCCACAGGAGCGGCGGAGGGCAGCAGAGCCCCACCCTGAGGCGGAGCCTGTCTGCTGCCAGCTGGCCCTGCCCTCCTGCTGGGCCTCCCGGAGACCACCCTCCAGAGCTGCTCTGGGCCAGGGGCTACCGGCCAACCCACGGCGGCCCCACCCCACAGTCCTCCTGGCCTGCGCCCCTGCCAAGCCCCAACTGCCACTCCAGCTGCCACCGCCAACTGTCGCCCCGTCTCTATTCCAAGTCTCACCCCCAACCGTCCTTCCAACAGGCCACTCCAACTGCCAGCCCCTTCCTTCCTGAGCCTGGTTCCCTCCACCCCCCAGGCCCTGGCATGAGGGCTCTGCATTCCAGACCTTCCCTCCAGGACAGGCTGGGCATCACCTACCGTGTGCCCAGGAGAGTTAGTGTCAGAGGATAGGGACAGAATGCAGGAGAAGGGGCTGGGAGCTGAGGGCCACCGACAGAGGCAGGGGAGGGAGAGGGCAGGGCCACAGGGAGGAGGCCGGGGGCAGTGCCAGCTGCAGCGAAGACCAGAGCAGGGTACGGGACGGTCAGTGCCTAGTCTGGGCCCGCCTGGGGGCTACGAGTGGTGCTGGGGCCTGTCCTCTGAGGGTTTGTGAGCACCTCAGCCTGACCAGCATCCTTGGCCTGGCAGTGGTCAGGAAGGCACTCGTCTCTCCAGCCAGGCCTCTCTCCAGGCCATCAGCCTTCCACAGCCTCAGGTGGCCCCAACTTCCACAGCCTCAGGTGCTGCCAACAGGCCCTGCCCTCCTGCTGGGCCTCCCAAGACCACCCTGGCACCCTGCGTGGACCTGGTCCCTTTCTCCCTGACCTCTGGCCACCTCTAGAGCCTTAGTCTTGGCCTTGCTGCCACCCTGGACCCTGTGCGGCCTTCCTGATCCCCACTCGTCTCCACATGGGCCTCCACCTGCTTCTGCTGGGCACTGAGCAGGCACCCTACCGGAGCGGGTCCTAGCCAGGCAGAGCCGGAAGACACTGCCGCCTATGGCAGGTGCGGGCCTGGGGCTGTAATTCCATCTCAGGAGGGTTCTGGAAACTGGGAGGCGGCAGGGGACCAACCTGGAGCAGGGTAAGTGGACCGGGGCTCAGTCCCTGCTGGAGGCCACAGCTGCTCCCCAGGCCGGGCTCACATTGCAGAAGCTGCTGATCGCTGCCGATAGCCATGCAGGTGAAAGGGACACCACGCTCCTCAGTGTCCAGAGCTGCTGGACTGGGACATGGCGGGCAGGGGGGGGGGGGGCGGGGGGGCGGGGTCATATCCGCAGAGCCAGACCCGTGTGATCCTGGGAAGAGGAGGGAGACGGCACATTTGCTGGGGAACTACTGACAGGTCTTCCTCACCGGCGTTCTGGTCATGTGCCCAGAGGACCTCAGGAAACGGGACTGCCATGTGGCATCTCGGAGCAGAAGGACAGTAACAGAGAAATTAGTAACATCCAATCTCATCTAAGAAAAGTGGATGCGGGGGTCTCAGTGTTGACAGACAATGTGGGAGACGACAATGTGGGGAGACTGACGCCGGGAAGGGGCCCATGGAACTCTGTGCTTGGCAATGCTCCAGCTGCAGATCTAAATCTCGCCAAAGAAAAGGTTTCTTTTTCAAAAGCAAAACCTTCAAAACCCAACCAATCATCAACCAAGACCTCAAGCCTCCTCCTCAGGCCCCAGTGTCGGGTGTCCATCAGCCTCCCGCAAAATGTGCTTTGTGCAGGAGTGTCCACGCCGCTGCGTCCCGCATGCCTTTCCCATGCCTCTGAGTCAGGCCAGCTCTGGACTCTGGGCAGGAGTTGCCCGGGCCCAAGCCTCAGGAATGAGGACAAGAGCTTCTGGAGGGGCGTGCGGGCCTTGGCTGTGGAGGAGGGCGGGCCGAGACCCTGAGGACCGTCCAAGGCCCCGGGCCGACACGCGGGCGAGCAGGCTGCGGGCTGCCACTGGCCGAGGAAGACAGCAGGGCTACCAACGAGGACTTCGAAACAGGAGGCAGACAGCCTAATAACGGCTTCTAGGGGCCCTGCCAGGAGCAAACGCAGGAGGTGAGGGGAACCCAGCGAAGTGGCTGACTGTCTTCAGGACAGGGAGCCGGAGGGGGCCGCCAGGTGCCAGGTGCGGAGGGAGGCCAGGCCTTCAGGTTCAGCGTGAGTGGGGGAGGCCTGGAAGGGCATGGAGCTGGCCTGGGTCCCCATGACAAAGGGGATCCCTCCCTGCCGTCACTGGGACAGTGGTGTTGAGGTGAAGAGAGGTCATTGACAGTGGGGTAACCTCCAGGCACTCTCCCTCCTTCTCACTGGGGCTTTCAGACTGTCACTGGGGCAGGGGCCAGGACAGAGCCTGCTTGGGACCGCTGGGCCCCAGGAGCTCCCACAGCTGGGCCTGGAGGAAATGCGGTCTCGGATTCCTGGCCCAGACCCCAGCTGGCCCGGCCTCCCTTCGCAATGATCCCCAACCTCTGACCCCAACAGCCCTCCCAGGATTCTCTCCCCTGGCCAGCTGAAGGTGGGTACCAGGGTCTGTTCTCTGGGCCTTGGGGTCCTCATTAAGATGGGTGAGGTGGTCCTGGTCAGTGTGCCAAGTGGTAAGAGCATTAGCCTGTGCACCAAAGGGTTTCAGGTTCGATTCCCGGTCAAGGTCACATGTCTGGGTTGCAGATTCGATCTCCCACCTGGTAGAGGCTCCTGCAGGAGGCATCCAATGGAGGTTTCTCTGTCTCTCTCTCTGTCACCCACCGTTCCACTCTCTAAAGATCAATGGAAAAAATATCTTTGGGTGAAGATTAACAACAACAACAACAAAAAGATGGGGCAAGGTGACCTCTAGTCCTTCCCAGGTGGGACCAGCCCTGGATGGACACTCCCTTCCCCCTGCGGCTCCAGGATGAAGTCAGCCCTCACCCCTAACTGGGGTGCTACCTCCCACGGAAGCCAGCACAGCTTTGCCTCGGGGTCCCCTCCAGGTCAGCACAGCCAGAAGGGAGGAGGAAACATCTAAAATGAAATAGAAAACCGCTTCCTCCCCCCATCATGGATGGTTGGGCATCCCTCACCCCTGCCTCCCAGCCTGCTCAATGCCCTCCCCACCCATCCTCCAAGCTGCTCCTGAGCTGACCTCAGGACCCCCAAATTCCAAGCCTGCACACCCTGCTGGGATGAGAGAGCGCCTGCTGAGCTGGCGCACACACTTCGGCCTCTGCTCACCACCAGCTTTGTGTGCCCAGCAGGCCAGCGCTCAAGTACAGCGACCCTCACCCACCCCAGGGCCTCCGCTCCTGCACCTGGAATGCCCGCCCTGCGCCCTCATCCAGTGACTCTCTGTCCCTCAGCCCTCACTCTCAGCCCTGTTCCCCACCCCCACCCCTGCCCCGGGAGAGGACCCACTTAGAGCCCTGCTACTGGCCACACCCCTGCGCTGTTTGTCTGTCCCTCCCCCCTCCCTCTGCTCCATGTCTGTCCCCCTTGGTGTCCTGGTTCTGCAGGCTCGGGGCCAGCCTGGCCAGTCTGAGATCCTCACCAGCTGTGTGATTGGGGTCACTCACTCCTCTGAGTGTCCGTTTGCACCTGAAGAACCTACTGATAGAGCTTAGCCGGCTGAGCAAGTGGCACAACACAGAGCAGCCCCAGGCGCTCCCTTTGTCAGCATTATTGTCCTAAGAAGGGTAGGAGGGTAGCCAACACCGGAGAGGCAGAGAGGCAGAGAGGCCACTGGCGAAGGGTGCAGGGCTGGCGGACCGGACCGAGAGGGGCTCTGGCTTTCTGCTGCATTTTCTGCGGGGGTGTGGGCTGGAGGTGCCCAGAGCTGACAGACCCTGGGAGAGGTCAGCTAGAGGAGAGGTCATGCTGGCCTGGGAGAGGCCATCTTCCCAGGGTGTGGGGTGTAGCGCAGTGACTGACCGTCACCATAGGCTCAGGTAGCGCTGGAGGGGGAATCCAGGGTGAGGAACTGGAGGGGCCCAGGACCTTGGCCAAGGCCTTGGGAAAAGGGGATGTCCTGCCCAGGGGGTCAGTGGTGGAAGGAGCTGGAAGGAGGAACCTTCCCACCTGGTGTGACCACCTCACCTCACATCACCGACCCTGCCAGGGTCCAGGGCTGCTCTGAGCCCCTGCCCTGGGTCACGTCAGCGCTGTGCCATCAGGATGGCAGAGAGTCCTCAAGAACCAGGTTTACCGGCTACAGTTGCTACAGGCAGCCGTGTGGGGCTCTAGTCCCTCCTCCCCTGAGGGTCCTGGTGCCTGGGTGGTTTTGAAAACCAGAGACTGGAGGTCTTATCAGATCACAGGTTTTCCTGAGGAAGGAAGGGTGGGTGTGGGCCTATGGGTTGGAGTGCCTGCTCTGGGCGTGCCTGGCCTGGTGGAGGGCACATATGCTGCCCATCCCCCCCTAGGGGACCCCAGCCCAAGACCCAGCCCCACCGTGGACAAACAGACCCCAAAAGCTGGAGAGACCTGGTAAGCAGAGCTCAAATGCCAGGAATCCCTTGGGGGGTGGGGGGCACTCCATGAAACCATGGGCAAATTCTAGCATTTCTGAGAGACTCCATGGTGCCATCAGAGCCTCAGGGGACCGATGACCAGCGAAAACCACAGGGTGCCCACTGGCATCGCACTTAGCTTCACCTGAAACCACATGCTCAAGTGTTCAAAGCCTCCTCGCTTGCAATAACCCCAAACTGGAAGAACCCACATACCCATCACCATAGTGCAGGCGAATGAAGTGTGGCCTGCCACCCGTGGAATCTCACAGCCGCTACTATGAGCCACATGGACTCCCGGCGCCATGCAGACACCACAGTGTGTCACGGGCGGAGGGGTGGGGGGGGGAGGAACAGAGCTGCTTCCAAGACAGACAAGCCCAGAGGAGTTAATAGGATCAAACAGTGATGGCCTTTGGATGTGGGCCCCCGGGGGCGCCCAGGGCTGGCAGTGCTCCTGGTTTCTTATCTGGGTGCTGGTGACAAGACAAGTTCAGTTTAGGATGCTCACTGAGCATGTTCCTAATGGGTGTGCACTCTTCCATATGTACGTGGTCTTCAATCCAGTTACACAAAACCCTCCACTGACCCTCCTGGAGGGAGGCGAGTGTCCTGGGGTCCTCTGCTTCCCTCCAGCATCTCCAGGACCCTCGTGCAGGGAGCAGGCTGATGGGGTTGGCAGGGGGCAGGGAGGGCAGCAGACAGCAGCCCCTGGTGAGGCTCTGGGGCCCTTCCTACCTGTGGGGACTGAGGCTGGAGCAGGCGCAGGCCAGGCTGACTGCCCAGGGCTGCCTCAGCCTCTCTCTAAATTAGGCCAGAGGAGCCACAGGGTGGGACCCGCAGCCAAGCAGATGAGGCCAGGCGGATGCGCTCACCCTGCTGGAGCCTGGCCTGCTGGCCTTGGAGCCAGCAGACAAGACTGCCCACCACCCACTGGGCCAGGAGGGCCTCCCGCCCCCTCCCTCTGGCCTCTACCCCTTCCTCTACCCCTTCCTCTTCCAGAGGCCCTGGGGTTATTTTTAACTCAGCTGAGCTGCCTGCACAGAAGGTGGACAAAGGGGGGCCAGCAGCTGCCTTCCTGTCCCCCCCTTCCTGGGGTCCAGGCTTTCTGGGGGGACTGGTCATTCTTGACACTAGAGGGGAAACAGCACTCCATCCCACATGTAGAGACATACACAGAAGCCACACAGATCCCCAGGACTCAGACACACGCCCGGTACAGATTCTAACACACTCGTTGGCAGGCGCGGGCAACATGCCAGACACGCAGATTCAGAAGACACGCAGACAGACATGCACTCAGCCCTACCCAGGCACCTAGCCCTGGAGACACACAACACACGGACAGACACACACCCACAGATGCCCAAAGGCCACCAGCTGGGGCGGTAGGAGGACCCTCAGGTCCCGTTCATAGACTGATGTGGGGAAGGGCCCACAGTTGGAGGTATTCAGCCCCCTCTGTCCTGCTCCCCAAGAACCAGTGAAATTTCCCTGCAGCCCACATGGGGGTCCCTCAGCTTCCTTCCCACCTAAGACCCCCATGATGAGGGGCAGGGCTAGAGCTGAACTGAGTCCCACCCCTCTCCCTCACATGCTCACTCACAGGCTCAAGACTGGAAACCCTGGGAGAGACGGGGAGGCAGTTTGTGGAGAGGTGCCTCCGGGCATGCCCTTCCTTTCCCTGCACCCCACTTCCCCTCTCCTCCCCCAGCCTTTGTTTGGTGGAGCAGCTAGCCCCCACCCCACTGCCCTGGAAAAACCCCAGGTGCTGGGCTGGGGCCTCTGTCCCCTGCATCCGGGCCCAGGGGGTGGAGGGAGCTGGGGAGTGGAGGGAGCTCAGGACCCAGTGGTAAGGGCGGCCGGCTGACGTCCAACTCCCCTCCACACCCACACCCGCACATCCACCCTGGAGGCCCCAGGGATGGAGGAGGGTGGGGAGCCGGCCTGGAGGACAGGACATCCTCTTGGCAGGACACAGGACGCCAGGCCGGAGGTTCCAGCCCCAGTCAAGGCCACAGGGGGAAAAGGTCAGTGGGGCCTGGGGCTTCCCACTTCCAAGGTGGACCAGCCCCCCAGCCAGCCTAAGTGACTGAGCAGTGACTTGGAGGACAGCAAAGCCAGTGCCAATGAGATACCCTGACCCCCCGAGGCCCCACCTTGGCCAGCCAGGGTGTGGAGCACCCACACACTCACCCCAGTGGCACCAGCCCCAGGAGAGCATGGGAGAGACACGGTCACACAACGTGGGGAACCTCCACTCATAGGCTTGCCTTTACCTCCCGCTTGGGAGCCCGCTCCTCAGGTGAATCCTGGGCACCCTGCTCTAGGGGGTAGGCCTCAGCCTGGCCTTGGCCCTCCCTCGCTCAGGACAGGAACCCAGGGACAGTCTAGCGGGTGAAGGCCATGGGGACCCCTTGCTCCTGCACCTCTCCTACGGAGAGCCACAGAGCCTGGCCTTTCCTGGGCCAGGACCACTGGCCAAGACTAGCTGACCATGTGCTCACTGGTCTGGGAGTGAGGGTCCAGGAGATGCTTGAAGGCTGCAGTCAGAGGACTTCCTGCGGTTGCCACATCCGGGCAGCCAGGTCCTCTGCTGGTGACTGCTAGCTCCAGACCAGAGCACCCTGCGTGCTCGGGGAGACTGCAGAGTCCCCCCTCCTCCCACACCAGTCTCATGGCCAACACAAGTGCCCGCTGGTCATTTGCTGGAGCTTCTGCTGACCTGTTCTAGTGACCTGTGCAGGAAGTAATGTCTCACCTAAAACAGCCTGTGAAAATGAACCACCTCAGCACACAGCCCAAGTCTGGATTTGCCTCTGTTCGCCTAAAGTTGAAATTACCAAAGGGAATGGTAAGCATAGTTAGTTACCACACAACCATCAAGTCCACTCCCGGGTGCCCACCCAAGAGCATGGCACCTCCGCCAAGAAGCCAGCCACCCAAACCCAGCCCTCCCCCCTCCCAGCCCTTGCCTCCTCCCTGTCACCTCATGTGTTTTATGGCTCCTCCCAGGCTTTATGTCAGGGGTCCTCAAACTACGGCCCGCGGGCCACATGCAAATACAAATATTGTATTTGTTCCCGTTTTGTTTTTTTACTTCAAAATAAGATATGTGCAGTGTGCATAGGAATTTGTTCATAGTTTTTTTTTAAACTATAGTCCGGCCCTCCAACGGTCTGAGGGACAGTGAACTGGCCCCCTGTTTAAAAAGTTTGAGGACCAACAGATTGTCAAACTGCAGCGGGAAGGCCGGGGAGGGTTGGGGGGCAGGAGGTAGGGGGGGTAAGAGATCAACCAAAGGACTTGTATGCATGCATATAAGCATAACCAATGGACATAAGATACTGGGGGATAGGGGAGGCTAGGGGACTGTCTAGGGCGGGGGGAAAAAATGGACACATATGTAATACCCTTTGTAATACTTTAAGCAATAAAAAAATAAAAATAAAAATAAAATAAATTAAAAAAAAAGTTTGAGGACCCCTGCTTTATGTCTTCTTAAAAGTCAAGCTTTGTTGAAGTATAATTTACATACAATGAATTCACCAATTTCAAACATATAATTTGATGAGTTTTGACAAATGTATAAGTTATGTAATCACCCCTCTTGTGACACAGACCACTCGTATCACCCCAAAAGCTGCGGAGCCACGACGCTCATCCTCTGGGCCAGGGGTGGGCAAACTTTTTGACTCGGGGACCACAATGGGTTCTTAAACTGGACCGGAGGGCCGGAGCAAAAGCATGGATGGAGTGTTTGTGTGAACTAATATAAATTCAAAGTAAACATCATTACATAAAAGGGTACGGTCTTTTTTTTTCAATAGTTTTATTCATTTCTAACGGGCCGGATCCAGCGGGCCCTAGTTTGCCCACGGCTGCTCTGGGCCCTGCCGACCCCAGATGTGCTGTCACAAGGGGTCTTTTCCAGGACTTCCCATACATGAAGCCACACAGTGCCTGGTTGCCCGAAGGCTGTTGCAATGCGCTCTTTGTGAGTAGTTTGCTCCTTTTCTTTTCATCCTGTAGCGGCCCCCAGTCTGTTGGTCAATTCGCCAGGGGATGGACACGGGCGTTTCCCAGTGGAGCCGTCAGGACTCATGCCGCGGGCGCAGGCTTTAGGGCAGCTCTGGGTGTGAGTGTCCACATCTTTGGGGTAAATCCTAGCAGTGGGGTTGCTGGGTCATCCATTGTGCTTCATGTTTTCTAAATCTTTTTACATGTTTGTCTTCGGTCTCTCCACCACTGTAAGTTCCCCAAGGGTAGGTCCTCACCTGTGTTGCTTGTTGCCATGACCACAGCCCAACAGGATGTCCCAAATAGCTTCTATTTTTTATATATTTAAGGCCCGTCACCTATGTCGAGGTGCGGGGGTTCCCATATAGGTGCTGCTCCTAAGCGGGACATGCACAGGTGGTCTGGACCATCCGCTTGAGGCTTGCGCCAATACCTTCTGGTCAGACACGTTCACAGAGACAGCACCGAGATCTGAGCCGAGCCGGAGAAATTACACACAGACAAACAGGTTAGATGCAAGCACACAGGGGCTTTATTTACCAGTCCCTGACGGGTCTCAGACGCTGGGAAGGATCCACCCGGCGATGCTCGCTGACACACACAAAGGGGTATTCGCCGCCTTTGGCTGCTGGCTCTTTCGTCGGTCGACAGTTAATTGGGCAGAGTTTCGTGCTGGGAACTGAGACATGAGCACACACAGGTCCTCACGCTCTGGAGACAGGAGAGCTGTGCGCTGCTGGGTCAATCAGACTGTCTGATTATATACCCCTCTGTAGACGCGGTCTTTGTTGGGGTGTGTGCTATCAGCGGCTGCCATGTGTGGATCCGCCCGGGGTCTGCTAATCTATGGGTGTGTACAGGCTTTGGGCGTTCCCATCAGAGAGGTTGTTTTCCAGGACTAGTGGGGTTACCAGGGTGCATTCTTGGGTCTCACACAGTATTCCTATATCTAACATTAGGTACTATAATAATTACTATAACGGTCCACACAGGGTTACACACTTTAAGTCTTACATTCTAAGGTCCTAACATTAAGTACCATAATGATTACTATAACACAGGATTCCTCATGGAGATATATTCTTGACAGATATCTGTCCACTGGTGAATGAGTGAAGGATGGTGGTGCCTCTGATGGTGGACTTGGGTGATACTGCTGGGGAAGTGAGGTAGCGAGGTGATGAGCAGAATGGGGGTGCTGGGGAGGTGCTGCCGTGATGGACATGGGCATCTGTAATGGTGAAGGCTGGGAGGCCTCCTTTGTCCCTTTTTGGAGATTTCAGGTACCAATGTTACCCAAGAGCTGCCTGAGTCAGAGAGGGCTCCTCCCCTCCTTGGCTCTTGTCACACCTACGAGAAAGAATTCAGATGAGTGACAGAAAGCAGTGTGGAAGCAAGGCGAGTGAATTTATTAAGAGCACACTCAGCAGGTTCCAGGTTGGCTGCAGCCTCGGCTTCGCATGGGGGAGGGGCGGCAGGGGGTTCTCATTGGATCTCTGAAATACCCAGGCCTCTTCCACCACAGCCAGCCAGGGCGGGGGCGGGGCCATGGCCAGTTGACCTTCAACATGGAGGCCGTGGGCATGGGGAAGGGGGATGCTCTGCCCTCACCCACACTGCAGCCTTCTCCACTCTCCCCCTCTCCCCCCCAACAGTTCCGCCCCATGCCTCTGCCCTTGGGAGAAGGGGAGTATGTCCTGGCGCTGAAGCAGGAGCTGCAAGGATCCATGAGGCAGCTCCCCTACTTCATCCGGCCAGCTGTGCCCAGGGGAGGTGTGGAGCGTTACTCAGACAAATATCAGATGTCAGGGCCGACTGACAGTGCCATCGACTGGAACCCTGATTGGCGATGTCTGCCCCAGGAGCTAAGGATCCTAGTGAGGAAGCTACAGGAGCGGACCACCATTCTACTTCCAAAGAGACCCTCCAAGACCACAGCATATAAAGGAAGCAGTACAGAGACTAGAGACCCCGGAGAAGGAGGTGGAAGCAGCAACTTCAGAGGGAGCTGAGATGGAGGAGAAGGAAGAGGAGTACGATGAAGAACACGGAGAGGGAACTGATTACATCAGGTCATATTTCGACAATGGAGAGGACTTTGGGGTTGACAGTGATGACAATGTGGATGAGGCTATCTACTGAGTAGGGACCCTAAACAGCACCTTGGACCTTCGCATCTTTCTGATTTAGGTACAGAGAGGCACTGTCCCTATTACTTGGTTTTGTGGACAAGATCTTTTGCTCAGTGTCCAGACAGCCTGTTCAGTCTATGGAGACGGAAATGGAGAATGGCGACAGACGGCTCTTTCCTACCCTTCCCCTCCCTCTACCTTGTGTCACTTCTGAGATCTTGGCGAAAAAGCAGAGGGCCAAGGTCTACTTGTATGAAAGGGAAAGAGGCTGAAAGAAGAACTGGAATTGTTAGTCTGAGACAGCTGTACACATGCCCTTACCCACTTTCTATAGTTCTTTGTGGGGAGAACTGGGGGTGGGAGCAGTTAGGAGGGGTAAGGCCAGTTTTATATTTTTAAGTAAAAACAATTTTTTATCTGTCAAAAAAAAAAAAAATACACTCAGCATAAAGCACAAGCCGGCAACTCAGCTAGTCTGAGTGCCCTGCCTGGTAGGGGGTTCAAGGGTTATATACTTTTTAGCCCTATAGGTTTCAAGGTCCCCCTTTTATTTATTTTTTATTTTTTTAAATATATTTTATTGATTGTTTACAGAGAGGAAGGGAGAGGGACAGAGAGTCAGAAACATCGATGAGAGAAATATCGATCAGCTGCCTCCTGCACACCTCCTACTGGGGATGTGCCCGAAACCAAGGCACATGCCCTTGACCGGAATCAAACCTGGGACCCTTCAGTCCGCAGCCCAACGCTCTACCCACTGAGCCAAACCAGCTAGGGCCAAGGTCCCCCTTTTAGACTGTTGCAGCTTTCCCCAGAATTTAGAGAACATCTGGTGATTTTACTGTGGCAAGTCCTAAGACTGCTTGACTTCTTTGTTCAGTGGGTGAGATAAACTCCCCCATTTTTTTCCCTTCTCCTCCTCTTGCCCTAGCAGCTGTCCATCCTGCCTAACGTTCTCCCCTCAAGTGATACCATCCAAATGCTTTTGGAGTGTCTATTTGTCCCCAGACTTCACCTGTCCTTGGGTGTAGCTGCCAGAAGTGGGTCTTTGTTCTCTTTCCCAGGCCAGGGCGATGGAAGCTATGTATTATCAGGTTAGGGAGGAGGGTATAAACCATTTGCTCTCAAGTGCCCTTGTTTGGGGAAAGATAAGGTCTTTCGATACACAAGCTGGCTGCAAGTTCCCCCAAACTGTTTAGCCTTGTTAAATTTTCTTGTCTCAGTTTCCTCAGTCGCTTGCCCAGGAATTTTCCTAGCTGCTTACTCTCCTGCCTCACCAACATTCTACACTCACTGGGAGACATCATGAGGGCCCCTCTTCAAATGCCTCCTCCTCTTTACCTTGGAGACATGCAGCCGCCCACTCCGTCACATCACATCTCGGAGCGCGCTGTCCTGAAAACCCACACCTACTTGGAAATGGTTTCCACCTTCTCCCTCTGTGGCCACGGCCCTCAGCTTGCCCAGAGCGGTGGCACCTCGCCAAACCCCCCGGCTCCAGGAACAACCCTTTTTTCTCCCAACACGCAGCCTTCCCCTCTCTTTGGCTTCCTTCTTACCCAGTTTAGATTTCATTTTTTTCTTTCAAAAATACAGGAAGTATGAGCATTTCTGCCCTCTCATGGCATCACTTGGAGAAACCCCAACCACCCACTTTCTCCTGCCAATACCTAAGCCACTGCTCACTGCCGGGAAAGTCACCCCAGGAAGACTGGTGCCACCAGAAGGCCTCCCCTGGAGTGGACCCTCGACACCCCAGATCCCCCATGTTCCTCCAGGGCCACTCTGCAGTGCTGCTCCCACACCTGGAAGCGAGGGCGACCTGTGCGGGCACAGCTCTTCTGCCTTCTGGAGACTTCCCTCCAGCCTTAACACTCCCCACCAGCTCTTCCGCCAGGAGGCAGTGATTTCTCTGAAATGCAAACGTGAGTCTGGAACTTTCTTGCTAAAAGTCTTTCTGGTTTCTGAGAAGTAGCTTTCTTTCAACTTGCTCACCCATCTACAGCCTCATTCCTGCCCACCCGGCTCGCTGCCCCCAGCTTCCAGCCTGGTTCTTATTCCTCCAAGAGGCCAAGTTCCCTTCTTCGCCAGCGCCTCCCCGGGGTCAGGCCGCCTCTCCACAATCTAATTTAAGGCCTAATTCCTACCCATCTTTCTGTTCTCAGCCACTGGCCCCTCTCCTGCCCTCCCCACCTCCAGGATGAGGGTTGCTGGGTTTGTTTCCTGAAAAGCCCTCCCTTGGGTAAGACCCTGCTTATGCTCAGCAAGCACCCTGGGGAGGGACAGACACTGGTGCTCAGCCCGGCCTGGCCCTGCACGGCGGGCTTCAGTGACTGTGATTCTTGTTGGGATGGCAAAGGGAGAGAATGGAGGGTCAGACAGTTCAGGTCATCTGTGCAGGGAATGACTGAGGGAGAAAGGACTACCTTCATCCTGCCCCCCTTGTGTCCATGGCAGGAGACCAGCCCAGGCCCAGGAGGGGACAGCTGGGCAGGGCCCAGCCTGAGGGATCAGGAGGCTCCTGCCCTGTGTAGGTCCCAAGGCACCCCTGGGACTTTCCAGGGGACTGTGCCCGCTGACCCCAGACTTTGCTGGGGGAGTGGGCAGGGCACAGGCATTTCCTGCCGGGCCTCCCTCCTCCCCACCCCAGGCAGAGGCCCTGCTGCTTCCTCCCCCACCGGACCTGGGGCTTTCCACACAGCCCAGGCTGCTATTTTTAGCTGAGGGAGAGGGACCAAATCCTGGCCCCACTGCTTCACCCGCAGGAGCCTGGGCAAAACGAGGGCTGGGGTTGGGCCCCAGAGGCTGCGGACACAGTCCCCTGGCAGCCCCTTCCTTTCTCCCACTCAAGTCCCCACCCCCTACACACCTGGGCAGCCAAGGTGGTGAGCACAAGGCCTCCTGTGGGGTGGGCCCAGGGCCTGGGTGGGCTACTGCCCACTTCCTGCAGCCTCACCCCTGCACTTCAAAGACGGCTGGCGGCCCTGTGGTCACTCCTCAGCTCCCACGCAGCCAGCAGAGGGGCCGGGCGAGCACCAGCTCCTGGCAGCTGAGTCGGCTCCAGCAGCTTCAAAGCAGCCAGGGTGGGCAGCCCTGCGGTCAGCGTGGGTCTCCGGCAGGGTGGAGGCCTGAAGGGGGCGTAATGGGCTCTCTCCTTTGCTTCCTCCTCCCCTCTCACAGACTTCCTGGGTGGGCTCAGACCCAAAGCCCAGATACTTTGCTGGTCCCCAGAGCCTGTCCTGGTGGAGGGGCCCCATGGGGTGGTGATGTTTTCCCATCTGCATGATGTGGGGGTCCACGTGGGGTCACCCTGGAGTGCACCCCGTTAGAGAAACCACAGGAGCCAAGGTGCGGCACCCCTCCTGGCCCTCAGGTCCCAGGCTGGGGTGAGGCTTCCTTTTCTTCCCTTTACCTCCTCCCTTCTCTCTCCACTCTTTTTTGCCTAAAGACCTGGGGCAGCCGGGAGGGGCAGGGACAGAGGAAAGAAGGGCTTGCCTGTCTGGGCCCGCCCTGGAGTGACCCGGCTCCCACCCGCCGCGGAGGTGGGCTGGACCTCGCGCCAGATCCCCAGCGGTGGGGGCGCAGGGCTGAGAGCAGCCGCCCAGAGCTCAGCCGACGCTGAGAACAGAGCGTGCCTGTGAGCCAGGGGGTGGGGGAGGGAGCTTTCAGGGTCCCCTGGGGTCGGCTCCGGGACAGTTGCCGTTTTTAATCTGTGCAGGAGACGTAGAAGGAGCCGCGACGGCTGTAACCTAGATCCGCTTCAGCGCAAGTTCGGGAGGTGCCGGCGGTGGGGCCCAAGGACAGCGGCTCCTCCAGCTGGGACCCCCGCGGGGCAGAGGGGATCCTGGCCCTTCGTCCTGTCCCCGTCGAGGTCCGCGGTGGCCTTGCAGAGTCCCTCCCCGTCCGCGACGGCTCTCCCCTCACCCCAGCCCCCACCCCATCCACCCTGCGCAGCCGCAGGGCCCCGGCTCCCCCGACTCAGGGTCAAGCAGGAGCCCCACTCCTGAGCCTCAAGCCCTACGCCAGGCAGCTGTCAGCCCACGCCGCCGGGCAGGCAGGCCTGGAGGTCACCCCCTCCCCCCACATCGGCCCTACGGGACCCCCACCCACCGCTTTCCCCTTTCGGGGCGACGGCCGACCCGGGTACTGGGAGGGGCTACGCAGAAATGCCCGCCCCGCCCCTGGGCGGTGGCTCCAGGTCCCCTCCCGTCTCCCCAGGGCCGCCGTGCGATCTGCCCCTTCGGTGACACCTTCCATCTTCCACACGGCCGCACCATCTTCTCAAAAAAGTGGATGGTTCCACAACGTGGAGGGACCAGGAGAGGTGCGCCCCCTCGCCCGCCCCCTGGGGAGTCAGAGCGTTGCCAGGAGAGGCTCCTCCGGGAACGCGGGCTCGCAATGGGCGCTGCCGGCTCGGGCTGGGAGCCTGTCTGGACCCTGGACGGCGCCCCTTGCCCTCCCCAGCGCGGGTGTTTGGAGTCCCACACGGGCGAGGAACGCGGCGGGCCCCGAGACCAGACTTTCTGGCGGAGGGGCGCCCACCCTTTCCGTGCGCTCCTCCCTTCCTCTCACCCCTCTCCACACCAGAGCCGGGGCTGCTCTCTGAGATCCAGGCCGTGGTTTCTAGATGGCCACCACCCAGCGCCTGGCGCGGTCGCACAGGTGAGGGGTCTCCAAGGGGCAGAGAGCAAAAAGTGGGGCGGATCGCCTGCCGCGGGAAGGGCTTCTGGTGCCGGCCTTGTCAACAGGTCGGCATCAGTCAACATGCATTAAACTATGGACCACAGGTACAAAAAGCACCAGCTGATCCGTTTGCGGCTGGACCAGCACCCACGCAGGACTCAGGCCAGCACGCGCTTTTGGAAAAGCAATTCCACCAGATCTCCTGGCCTTGGCCACACACCCCTTCTGTTCCGGCGGGCATCAGGGGGCTCATGGCAGCTGAGGTGCAAATAATAAAATGACCGCCCTAGTCAGGGCTTACGCTGTGGACTTTTGTAGGCAAAAAGGAAGGTGTGACAGGGCACAGCAGGGCATTTCTGGGTGCCAGGGAGGCCCGAGAAAGGACCGCTAACTGTATATCCTGTCTCACTGAATCTTGAAGAACAAAACAAGAATTAAGCACTCACCAGCCACCAAACCTGTGCCGGGTGTTACAGTGGTAGCAGGGATAAGGCCCGGCTGTGAGGGTGCCCAGCCAGGTGTGGCAGCAGGGGTGGCAGGGACCCTTCCCAGTTCATGCATGGGGTTCTAGGACCATCCCAGGAGCCTGCCATGGCCTGCACTGGAGTCTGTGAAAACGGTGCACCGCCCAGGGGACGGAGCCCAGGGAACTCAGCCCCCATCAGACCAGCTGCAGGGCTCTTGAACCCAACCCGGACTTGACCCTGACGATGGATGCACAGTGTGAGGAGAAGCTGAGCCCGGCCTGCAGGGAGGCAGGAAGAGGGCCTGGGCACGTACCACTCCCCCCACCAACCCAACATCCTTGAGGGCGCTGGGTAATTCTGTGACTCCAGATGTTCAGCAGCTGTCGTGGCCATTTCCGCCCCTTCTCTGACCCCACATCCGTCAGGAAGCGTCCCCTCCTGTCCTCAGGCTCTGAGCCAGCCCCCATCTTCCCAGCTCCCAGTTTCCTGAGCAGAGGCGTTTGTGCAGGCTCAGCTCCTGTGCCCAGCCCTGGGCCCTGCTCCTGGAGCCTGGGCCGCTGTGTTCAGACCTCCTCTGCCAGGGGCCGATCCTGCCCAGCCCCTCCAGCCTCTAGGACTGGTTTTCTCTCTCTCCATTCCTTCTCCAAGGTCGGCTTTGCAGTCTGCAGCATCAATCTGGGCCTCCAGGGGGACTGAGCAGAGCTGGCCTGGAGGGAGGGTGGGGAGAAGGCCAGAGGTCATAGAGCCCAGCAGGCTCTGTGGGGGTGGGTGCATACTTAGGTGTCTGCCTGCAGACACTGGGGGTGGGGGATGGGGGGTTGCCTCCTGGAACTGAGAACTGACAATTGTGGACATAGCCTCACCTTCTTGGAGCAGATGGGGGCATAAGAGGTCACTGCAGCTGGTCCGGTCTGGAGGCTCTTCTGGTGGGGACAGTGGGAGGAGGGCTCCCTTCCTGTCACATGCTTCCTGTCCAACAGAGCTGGTGGTTCTGGGGCACTCAGGTTCTTCATGGGTATGGGTTGGGGTGGGGCGGGGGGGCGGGGCGGTCAGGGGTCAGGCCAGACACAGGTCAAGGGCTCCAGGGGACCAGCAGCTCCAACCTGCTGACTTCTGCCCCTCAGAATCCAACCCCCGCACCTCCCCACCTCCACACCCTGCTCTTCCTGGGGAACCAAGGGCAGGTGGGCTTGGCTGAAGGAAGCCAGCAGGGAGACTGCCCCAGGAGGACAAGACTTCTGGGGGGGTCAGAACAAAATGTGGCGCATCCCACACACTGTGTGGGCGATGCTCCAGGATCCCCCACATCTGCCCGGTCTGGCTGAGGATGCAATTAGCCCTCTGCTCTGTTGGGGTTACTCCTCTGGTCTCACAAAACAAGCCTGGAGCCTCTGGGTCAGCACTGGGCCTCCCCGGGCACCCGAGTTTATGAAAGAGGTTCCTGGAGAGTAAATGCCCTGCCCTCTCCCAAGGATTACACCTCCCCTCTAACCACAGGGCCGGTGGAGGGGGGAAGGAGGGGTATTTAATGGGAGGAGGACCACCCATCCCCCCTCCTACCTCCACCCATCCTTTGACCCAGTTGTGGTGCCCAGGGGGCTCCCTCTTGGGGCAGTGAAGAGGTGGGGTGGTTGCAGGGCAGAGGAACTGGAAGGGGCCCGTTGCCCAGGTGCACCCGTGGGCCCTGAGACACTATCTGGGCCTCAGGCCCTGGCCAATGAGCAGAGCAGCCCAATCTGGAAGCAGAGCTGGGAAATCTGGGTCTCTCCAGCTGGGGGTGGATGTAGGGGGTAGAGTTGCCAGATTTAGCGAAAACCAACCGACAAACAGGGTATCTAGTATGTCCCATGCAATATTTAGGACATACTTATACTCAAAAAGTATTTGCTCTTTATCTGAAATTCAAATTTAACTGGGTATTCGGTCTTTTATCTGGAAACCCTAGGGGACAGTCAACCCTCCCAACCCAGCCTCCTTGCCCACTGACCCATGCTGCCCCCCACCCCCTAAGGGCAGGAATGCTCTCAGCTCTGCTTCCCAAGTGGTGGGGCTGACTGGGTTGCTGTGCCTAATACCCAGACACACAGGGAAACAGAGAGGGCTACTGGTCCGGGAACCCTCTCCCCGGAAGGCTCTTGGGCTGCAGGAGGCTGGCTGGCTTTGCCAAATTCCTGTTTCAGGTCCAGGCAATGGTTGAATGAGGCCCCTGTCTGGCTCTTCCCTGGCTCCCCTTGTGGCCCCTACCCTGCCACCTTTACCCTCTGGTGGACTGGCCCACTCTGGTGGAGAAAAAGGGGAACCCACTGGAGCCTTCTAGAAAAGAGGAAGATACATCTTGTGGGGGCGGTTTTAGGTGGAGGAGGGCTTGACCAGGGGCTGAAAATGAGGAACACTGACCAGGAAGGGCCCACCTGGAGAAGGTCACTGCTGTGCTGGTGCCTTTGGAAAGAGGATCCGGAACAGGCAGGGGTTTCCACCTGCATTCGCCCCTTTTCTGAGAAGATAAGGTGTGGAGGGGTGGGGGCCACACCCCTGAGCACAGGCTGCCTCCCTGCTCCAGCAGGGCCCACCAGCCGCATTGTCGGAGTTCCTGGGCTGCTCAGTGCACAGGGAGGGCTGGGGGCATCTAGCACAGGTCTGGGCAGGGAACCTCGACACCCCCTCCACTACCCCCTCCCCACTCCTATCTCCACCCCGCTTCTCCAGACTACTTTGTCTTTGCAAATGCTCAGACAGCCTGCCCCAGAGCTGCTGGGCCTGCCCCGGCTCCCTTTACCTCCAGTGTGGGAATCTCCTGCCTCTGTTTAAAGGGGAGGTGGGCGAAGCAGGGACGGGGGAGATATAGTCAAGGAGGGCCTAGGGAGGGCCTTTGTGTCCCAAGGGTGGGGCAGCACTTGAGGGCCTGGGAACCCTTTATGAGCCCATCACAGGGTGTAGCCCCTCCCCCCAGCAACAGTGACTCACAAAGCAGACTGGTGCAGATGCCACAGGCAAGGAGGCACCACCCAGGACAGCTCAGAGCGGTGCTAGCCCCTGCAGCGCCCGCTGGGCCGGGTCGGGGTCCCCGGAAACTGCGCATTAGGGTTCCCGCAGAACAGCCTCGACGCCCATGTGTATCGTCTGCTTCGTGAAAGCGCTGGTGCACGTATTCAAGATCTACCTGACCGCCAACTACACCTACAATTTCCGCAGCTGGCCCGTGGACTTCCGCTGGGATGACGTGGGCGCCCGTGCGGGGGGCAGCAGTCACCGCGCGCTGACATGCACGGCAGCTGCAGCTGGCGTGTGGCTGCTCCAGGATGCCGCGCTGGGCGGGGGCACGCCGGGGCGGCCGCTGCACGGGTCGCACAGCCAGCTGCAGTGCCTTCTGCAGCAGATCCGAGAGCTGCCCGGCCAGCTGGCCAGGTACGCGCTGGCCCACTCGCTGGGCCGCTGGCTCGTGTACCCGGGCTCCATGTTCCTGATGACCCGAGCGCTGCTGCCGCTGCTGCAGCAGGGCCAAGAACGCCTCGTGGAGCGCTACCACGGCCGGCGTGCCAAGCTGGTGGCCCAAGATGGCAACGAGATCGACACCATGTTCATGGATCGCCGCCAACACCCGGGCAGCCAGGGCCGTGGCCTGCGCCTGGTCATCTGCTGTGAAGGCAACGCCGGCTTCTATGAGATGGGCTGCCTGTCCGCGCCACTGGAGGCTGGCTACTCAGTGCTGGGCTGGAACCACCCGGGCTTCGGGGGCAGCACCGGTGAGCCGTTCCCTCAGCACGACGCCAACGCCATTGATGTGGTGATCAAGTACGCACTGCACCGCCTGCGCTTCCCGCCGGCGCACGTGGTGATCTACGGCTGGTCCATTGGCGGCTTCACAGCCACCTGGGCCACCATGTCCTACCCGGAGCTGGGTGCACTGGTGCTTGATGCCACCTTCGACGACCTCGTGCCTCTGGCCCTGAAGGTCATGCCCCAGAGCTGGAAGGGACTGGTGGTGCGCACCGTGCGTGAACATTTCAACCTCAATGTCGCGGAGCAGCTGTGCAGCTACCCCGGGCCGGTGTTGCTGCTCCGGCGAACTCTGGACGACGTCGTCAGCACCTCCGGCCATCTGCGCCCCCTGCCGTCCGGCGACGTGGAGGGCAACCGCGGCAACGAGCTGCTCCTGCGCCTGCTGCAGCACCGCTACCCGGCTGTGATGGCGCGTGAGGGCTACGCCATCGTGACCCGCTGGCTGCGCGCGGGCAGCCTGGCACAGGAAGCCGCTTTCTATGCGCGCTACCACGTGGATGACGACTGGTGCCTGGCACTGCTGCGCTCCTACCGCGCTCACTGCGAGGACAAACAGGACGAGGAGGTCTGGGGACCGCACGGGCTCGCCTTCCCGTGGCGGGTGGGTCAGGGCCTGAGCTCGCGTAGGCGCCGGCAACTCGCGCTGTTCCTGGCGCGCAAACACCTCAAGAACGTGGAAGCGACTCATTGCAGTCCGCTAGAACCCGAGGACTTCCAGTTGCCCTGGAGGCTGTAGCCTGAGTTCCCGACAGAACTAGCGTTTGTGCTTTTGCTCATCTTCAGGACCTCAGGGCCATTCCCCTCCCCACACCCCAACCAGGAAAGCTGGCTTGCCCTGGGACCCCAACCTAGTGTCTGGGAGAGGGTAAGGCATTCCCTGCTCCCTTTCTCTTCCTCCCTCAAACACTTGTGGATGTCCCAGTCTGCTCCCAGTTCCTAAAGGGAATGCAAAGATTAACCTGACCCAATTAATGGCAATGCTGTGTGATGGGTGCCTTCAACACCTCAAAATGATGGTGGGAACACGGGCTGTGGGGCCTTCGGAGGTGCTGTTTACCCACCCTGGGTTACAGATGACTCAGGGAAAGCTGAGTGTTGAAGGGTCTGTACAAGTTGCCCCTGGCTGTGAAAGGACATTGGCATCTACAAAGCAGGTCTTAGCAGCTGGACCTTTCCTGGACTGTGACACTGCTCCATAGGGTCCTCTCCCTACCTCCACTCCTGGCTTCTACAAGAGGGGTTCAATGGGACTACAGACTCAAAGTAACAGGTGCACACCATGTGGCATGTAGCTGCTGGCCAAGGTAGTGTGGGCCCACCGGCCCATGCTCCCCGCCCCCCTCCGTCTCTTGGTGCTCGCCCCTTCTCCTCCTCCGCCCTCCCCTCTGAGCCAGGCCTGGGCTAGGCCTTGTTCCTAGTTCAGGGATGTAATACAGAACGAGAAATAAGCCCTCTGCTCACCACTATCTGTGATGCAGTCACTTCTTTATTGTCTGTCCTGAACTGTATGAAGCAGGGACTACTTGCTGTCCCCAGTCTGTGGGGTCAGGCTGGCCAGGGTGGGTTGAGCAAGAAACTGGAAAAACTGAAAAAGTCAACTGGGGCAAACACATAGTTGACAGCACCAGAGCAGGACACGGCCATGATGCACCCTGGCAGGTACAAGCAGAGGTGGATACATAGGTGACCTAAAGTACCAGAAAGATGCCTGTGGGAGGTGAGTTTTGAGCTGAGTCAGGAAGAGGAATTAGCTGAAGTAAGTGGCTTCCATGCCTGGGGATCAGAGTGGCTTGGCTGGAAGTGGGGAATACAGTCCTGAAGAGTCAGATCCTAAAGGTTTTGAATACCATTTAAGGATTTTGCTTCCAGGGGCGATTAGGAAATGAAGAAGGGAAGCGGTGGGGCTTGTCTTTGGGGGACTGGTTGCCTAACGGTTGCATACCTCTCGTTTGAGAAGTTAGGCAAGTTAGACGCTTGTTCCAGAGTCTGCTGGAAGCCCCTCAACTAGCTGAATGATCTTGGCAAGTTACTCCAATCTCAGTTTACTCATCTGTAAAGTGGGAGCGCTCCCCCTGGTTCACCGTGTGCATGTGACAAGCTAAGGACACGGGTGCACAGGGCCGGCGGAGGGCATGCACGACGCCTGGTGAAGGCGGCAGCGTTTGCAGGGCAAGAGGACATATCACAGTCACGCCTTTTTCTGCTCAACTCCCATACCCCCACCCCCACCCCAAAAAAATCCCCGTAAATGTGCGCACTAAAAAAGAATAACAGACCGGGGACAAGGCTAACCCCAAAGTCAGGAGATCGGGCCTCGGAGGGATCGCAAGCGGTCTGAGTCGGATCCGTCAAGCTCTGGCGTTCTTAGGCAGCGGGAGGCACCCTCGAAACCTCCCAAGGGCCCGTGAGAAGGGTTCCCGTGGCGCCATGTTGGCTAGTCTCCCCACGTCCCACCTTCCCCGGGCTCCTCCGGACCGTTCTACCTGGCGTCTCACTGGTGGAGTTGACCTGGGAGGGATTTCCTCAGAACCCGGCTCCCTTCCTGCTTCGCTCGCAGCCTTAGCCAATCAGGTTGGAGTAGATGAACAGAAACAGGACAAGACAAAGCCCTTATTGGACAGCGCTGGTGGGGGCGGGACGAAAGCAAAGCACGCGCCAAAGCGGAAGTGGGCCGACGCATCGTTGATTACGTAATGCCACGGCGGCTGTAGTGGTTCCGCTGGCTGGTGTGTGCGCGGCGAGCGACTCTCAGCGCGGCCCGTTCGGCTCCTGCATCCGAGATCCCCGCCGCGACTCCAGCTGTGGCTGGGCCGCCGTCTGAGCATGGACTCTGCTGGCCAAGGTAGCTGTGGGCCCGGCGCCTCCGCCGCCTACGGGCCCGACCGGCCCACGCCCCACTCCTCCCCGGGTCGGGTCTCGCACTCTCGGTGCTCTCCTCCGCCGCCCTCCCCGCGGCCCCTCTCGGCTCCCGGGCGCCCGACCGCGATGCTCTCCCGATCTCCCGAGGGTCGCGGCGTGTGTACGCCACGCCCAGCTTGGACCGCCGCGAGGACGGGTTCCCGGGCACCTTCCCTGGTCCCCAGAGTTTCGGGCATCCTCGTTTCAGGCAGCTCTCCTTACAACCCCGCCGATGCCCGCCGGGTCGGCCGTCCCTGGTCCCTGAGCTGGGCCCTCGGAGTCACTCCGCCGAGGCCTGGGCCGAGCGGTGTGCGCGGCTCCCGGGGAGGGGAGGGGAGGGGACACCGTCCTGGCCTTCGGCGCAGCGCCCCTTGGGCGACCACGCTCTCGGAGCCCAGCCTACCTAGAGGTGGTGCAGGGAGGGCGGTGCAGCGAGTCAGGGCACCCCAGTTTACCTGACCTGTTTCCGGAGAGACCCCCTCAGACCAGCTTGAGATGGCCGCTGGAGGTTAAATCTTTTAGAAGGCGGTAACCAGTTGGTCTCCCATTACGGTTCTCTAGCGAGGGGATGCTCCATTTCTGTTTACATAACTAACTACGCTGTATAATTGCAGGGTGCTCTTCTACTGGTTGACCTTATCAGCATACGAATTAGACATTACTATTTCTGGATTCTGATACTGTTCTGTAGGTTTTCCCACTTATGACGTCTGTTTACAAAATAGTTGAGCGTCAGAAGTTAACCATCACAAGCACTGGGTTCTGATCATGAGAATGACAGGCATTCACTGAGCACCTACTGTGGGCCAAACACCATACTAAGCCTGCTTCTCAAATGATCTTTTTCCGTTTTCAGAGTAGCCCTTTGAGATTGGTGCTGGCATTGCTCCCATCTGCAGAGGGTTATGCAGGCTTAGAGAGCTGGGGCTCGCCTAGGGTGAAGGACCCCCCACCCACTGTGGCTCCAGCCCCAAGCTTATTCTCTGTGCTGGCATGCTCCGTGGGTGCCCAGTTTCTACCTTGGGATGGGGGATTGACTTCCATGGGATCAAATTTTAGCTTTATTGCCAGAAACTGTCCAAGGGCGTTCATTTTTTTTTTTTAATAGAAGAGAAAAATTTTGGAAATTTTAAGGCATTTACTGAATTTGAGTAGTGTCAGTATAGTGGATGCAGTGATGAAGTAAAATTATGTAGGTTGATACCAGTTAAAATTCAGAATCTGTTGATTTAAAAGTGGATATGCTTTGTTTTGTAAATATCTATTGAGTACCAAGGAAGAGCCCAGCTGGAGCTGTGTGGGTGGGCATGTGAAGGGAACAGGACAGCTGGCTAAGTGGAGCATCTTTGATTTTAAGTGCATTCCATCTAATTTTAGCAGACTCTGGCATTTCTACAGTAGACAAACACTTTTACTTCTCTCTAAACTTCATGCTTTTTAAAAATATTTATACGTTTTTATTGATTTTTAGAGAGAATGGAAGGAATATAGAGATAGAAACATCAATGGGAGAGGAACATCATCCATCGGCTGCCTCCTGCACACCGCCTACTGGAGATCGAGCCTGCAACCCAGGCATGTGCCCTGACCAAAATTGAACCATGACCTTCTGGTTCATAGGTTGACGCTGAGCCATGCAAGCCAGGCAATTTCGTTTACTTTTATTTTGTTATTCTTGTTTTTTAAAATATTTTTAAAATATTTTTTAATTGATTTCAGAGAGGAAGGGAGAGGGAGAGATAGAAAGAAACATCAATGATGAGAGAGAATCACTGATCGGCCGCCTCCTGCACGCCCTTTACTGAGGATGGAGCCCACAACCTGGGCGTGTGCTCTTGACCACAATTGAACCTGGGACCTTCAGTTCTTAGGCCAACACTCTATCCACTAAGCCAAACTGGCTAGGGCTAAAATATTTTTATTGATTTTAGAGAGGAAGGGAGAGAGAAATAGAAACCTCAATGATGAGAGAATCATCAATCGGCTGCCTCCTACACACCCCACACGGGATCAAGTCCGCAACCTGGGCATGTGCCTGGACCTGGAATTGAACCATGACCTCCTAGTTCATAGGTTGACACTCAACTACTGAGCCATGCTGGTCGGGCTCTTTTACTCTTAAAGGTGTAAGACACCAGACAAAGGCTGTTTCTTCACAGTGTGGTGTTCAAAGGGAAGATGTTCTCAGTGCTGATGGTATAAAAGTACTAAATGACAATCATGTGGTCAGAGTAGGAAAGAACTAAAGTAGATCTCCTTTTCCTTGTGTGATATCTTGTAAACTTTCAGTGCAGACAGGAAGATGCACGTAATAAGGAAAAATAGTGGCTGCAGAAATTTGAACCTGATCTGGGTGTAGCGGAGGAGTGTGGAGGCATGCTATGGGTCCTTGCTGAGGGGTGAGGTCCAGTGTGAACGAAGGGCGTTTCTGTGCTGCCGACTCCCTGCAGGGCTAGACAACTGACATGTGCTCCTTGCATGTAATTGTAGCATGGGCTCTGGCAGTTCAGTTGCTTGGAAAGGGGCGCTTGTGTTTACAGCCATATTGTGTTCTTTTCCTCTAAAAATGGCAGATCTGTTAGATTGGGCTGCCTTATAGCAAAGTGCTCCGCTTTGGAGATAGTGTTCTCGCAGGGGAAGCAGAGGAAGGGTATGGCTGCCTTGCACTAGCGTTTCCAGGCCCTGAAGCAGCATCTGGGGTGGTCTGGGGTGTGGCTGCCCTCAGGCAGATGGACCAAACCATCTTCACAAAACCTTTCAGAGAAGAGGCATTGTTAGTGTCCAGTCCTCCCCCGCCGCCTGTCCTTTCACCCTTTCTTTCTCCTCTGTCCCATGGACTTCTCCATAACTTCTTACTTGGCGCTTTCTGGCCTTGTTTTGTCTCTGGCAGATATCAACCTGAATTCTCCTAACAAAGGTCTGTTGTCCGACTCCATGATGGATGTCCCTGTTGACACGGCAGTGGCTGCCCAGACGCCTGCTGTCGAGGGTCTGACGGAAGCTGAGGAGGAGGAGTTGAGGGCCGAGCTCCTGAAGGTTCTGTGTCTTGGCGGGCTGGCCTGTGGTACCATGAGTCGAGGCCCCCTTAGGCCAATGAGGGCAGAGTGCTGGCTGTGCCCTGGAGAAATGGGGTTATCCTGAGGCCCCACAGACACTGCTCTTTGGGGCCCCGGCTTGTATGTACCCAGCCCCTCATGGGTGCTCCAGGGGGAGAATGTCCACACAGGCGCAGCTGCTCTGAGCACACCACCACGGGGAGTTTCTCTGTTGGAGTTAACACAGCCGTGGGCAAACTACGGCCCGCGGGCGGATGCGGCCCGTTTGAAATGAATAAAACTAAAAAAAAAAAGACCGCACCCTTTTATGTAATGATGTTTACTTTGAATTTATATTAGTTCACACAAACACTCCATCCATGCTTTTGTTCCGGCCCTCCGGTCCGGTCTAAGAACCCATTGCGGCCCTCGAGTCAAAAGGTTTGCCCACCCCTGAGTTAACACCTGACATTTTCAAGACCCCACCATCTTACTGCCTCTGGATCTTAATTTCTCTTTCAAAAACACCTTTTTGTAAAAAGTACTTAATGTGATCTTTTTAAAGTGAGAGTTCCTTAAGAGAAAATCGGAGTTGAGAACAGAAGCCTCTGAGTTTAATTTTTATACCAACTAATAAGAGGGTTTCTTTCCACTGTGTGATGCAGAGCCTGGTAGTGACTCAGTTGATATTCCAGAGTCTGGGGAGATGGTCTTGTTAATACCTGACTGTATTTGTCACAGGCTTCTGCTATGTCTCCAGAGACAAGCCCCATCTTAATACATCCCAGGCCCAGTCCTAGGTCTGAACAAAGCTAGTTGTACAGACCAATCTCAGCCCCAGGACCAGGTTTCAGATCACAGGAAAGCATGTGGCTGTTTCTGAATTGAACAGCGATTAAGAGAGAAGCAGTAAGAAGTCCAAGGACATGTATGCTTTGTATTTTACTTCAAATATATTGGCATTGAGACTAAAGCCACCAGGCCTTTTTCAGAGTTGGATCGCAGAGTGGAGTCACTCTTGTGTCACTTAAAACTTTCAACTTTCATGTTCCCAGGACAACGTGATCATGTGCCCCAGAGCCCTGTCAGTCATTACACCAGGGGTGGAGTCTTCTGGTCACTGGTTGTACCTGACTGAGTGACTGGTAATAGTTTGGCCTTAGGTGATACTGTGTTTGTAAATTATTTCTTGTTTCAACTATTTTCTAAAGCAGAATATAGGGATATTCAGGGCTCTACACTGTTTTTAGTGCCTTAATCCAAACAAGCACTTTTTAAAGAAAGGGGCTTTTTTAGAATAGCTGTTCATATAGGAGCTGGAAGTGCTGAGAGCTCTAGTAAGGTTCTAATGGATGCTTCCTTCTCATGTCACTTATTCTTTCTTTTTTTAGAAAATACTTTTATTGAATGTTTAGAGAGAGGAAGGGAGAGTGAGAGACAAAGAGAAACATCGATGTGAGAGCACAACATTGACCGGCTGCCTCCTGCACGACCCCCACTGGGGATCAAGCCCCCAATCTGGGCATGTGCCCTGACTGGGAATTGAACCAGCAGCCTCTCAGTGGATGGGACGACGCCCAACCGAGCCACACTGGCCAGGGCTTTTTTTTTTTTTTTTTTTTTTGAGACCTGAGGAGGTTCAGGGTTCTCTGTTACTCAACTCAAATTACCTTAAACACAATGGCGAATTTACTTTTGGCTTGTGTAACGGGCTTTTGCCAAGGCCTGCAGCTGACCTCAGGAGCACAGATACTGTGATGGGGCCGGTTCATGTCACCTGGGTTTCTGGCCATCTGTCTGCTCTGCTTCCTTCCTGCTGCATAAGGAACCCCCCCCCCCCCCCCAGATGGGGCTGGCTGCCAGATGTTCCAGCCTCTGCTGTCCAAGCCCAGAGGCAAGGCCCAGAGGAAAGAGGGCCTCCCTCCTCTGACCCTGTGCCCAGCCCGGGGCAGAGCTCCGGAAGGCCTTGCTCCGTCTCCCCCCGTCAGCATGGTGATCGGCAGCCCCAGCAGAGCCACTCGGCTTGGGGGTGAGACAGTTCTGCAGAAGTTGTGTTGGTACCAGATTTCTGAGATGTATGTTTCTGTAAGGGGACAGTTCTTAGATAACTGAGGAACCTCACATCGCATTGTATGAGGATGTCAGTCACTTCCTCTGGTAGTATAGCTAATCATGTCAACTTCGTGCTTATGCAGGTAGAAGAGGAAATTGTCACCCTGCGCCAGGTCCTGGCGGCCAAGGAGAGGCGCTGCGGAGAGCTGAGGAGGAAGCTGGGCCCCTCTGCTTCGGAGGGCCTGAGGCAGAGCCTGTCCAGGAGCTGGCGCGACGTGCAGGTCTCGAGCGCGTAGGTGCCTGCTCTGCGGCAGGGCGCCCTGGTGGTTGGAGAGCGAGCACAGCGTGGTGCCTCTGTCCTGTCGACGGGGTGTTAGTCCTGAGGACGAGGTGCCTCCCAGGAATGGGGACCAAATGTGCCTGTTTGGAAGCAGCCAGCCAGGGGCCTTGCCACCTTGACCTAGCAATTGTCCTCCCACTGATTCTGCTCAGTCAGATGTTTTGTAAAGGGTGGATGGACACACAGCTAGTTGTCCAAGTGGAAATCGACAAGAATATGTTTCGGGTCCAAATTTGAGAGCACACTAATGAGGTCCTTGATGAGACTGGCTTTGCTGTGGTCCCCAGAGCTGCGCGTCTGCTCGAGTGGACGTGACTCCTCGTGACGGGTGTGATCACAAACGTTCCGCTCTGACCTTGGACAGGGCAGCTACGTGGCTCCTCTGAAATGTATCCTCCAGGGTGGGGGTGAGGAGTGTCTCCCACTGTCTGAAAGGCCTGTCCCCACAGGCAGAGTCACTTCATAAATCTCACCTGGAAAAACCCCGTTTCTGTCTTAGGAAAGCATAGCTTCTGAGCCTCAAAGGGTGACTGCCACAAGTGTTTTGGGGCCACAGGCTGCCCTTCCTGCCCTCACAGCAGTGTTCCCCAAGAGCCATCGTAACATTGAATGACCCTTGGCCTGACGGGAAAGAACTGGTTTGTTCTGTCGCCTCCCCTGCCCCCACCAGGGCGGCATAGCAGGGTGCTAAGCAGAAGCAGCCCTGTCCTCTGGTCGCAGACGTTCTGTGCTCCTGCCAGTCAGTTCTCCATTGGCCCTGGAATTTCACTTGCAGTTTGAAACCTGAGTTGAAAGTTTTTCTAAACAATTCACCATAGACTTTCTGTTTTTAGCTATGTGAAAACTTCTGAGAAACTTGGAGAGTGGAATGAGAGAATGACCCAGTCGGACCTGTGAGTGCCTTTGCCATCAGCACCTCCCTCCCCTCTCCTGCCAATACACCTTTCAGGGGCAAGCAGGCTGTGTGTGCTGGGCACACACCTAGTTGTGTTTCCTGGCTATTTCGTATCGTTTTTTCCCTCTTCAACACGAATGGAATGACCCTCACACTGTGGCCACCAGACCCCACAGAACTCCTCTGCCTGCACCGTCCCTTGAAGAAGAGCCCCGGGCTGGCGGCAGCCTCTCCCTCAGAGACCCCTCAGTGTTCCAGGGGGCACGTGGCCGGGTGCTGTCTGCACCACATGGATGGGGGCTCTTTGTTTTTGTCCTTCCTTCTGCAGACCTGGCTCCAGCTGCTGGGGTCTGTGGAGCTTCCCTAGTACGTAGATGTTCTTCAAGTCAGGGTTGGTGTAGGCCGTGCCTGTGGGATCCTGAAGGAGTCCCCTTGGTCCGAGAGGCACCAAGCTGTCAGCCACACAGAACGAACAATGCAGAATACAGAGCAGAGCTCTGGTGGAGAACCACGGTGATGTTCTAGCTGAGATCCTTCAACGAGATAGAGCTTCATCAGATCATAGCTCTTTAAGCCAAGTGGGCAGTGTTTAGGAATGGTCGTTCTCTGATATTCTGTCTTGTTCAGAAGGAAGTACTGTCATGGTTGCCAGCAGAAAGCCCGTTAGTGTTGGGCTGAAAGAAAACAGTTGCTACCCAGCCTCTCCTGGGGTGCCTGGGACCCCAGGTAGGGTAGCTACACATGAAGCCTGTGCAGCCTGGTGTGCTCAGGGGACTCTGACTATGCCTGTTTTCTGCTGTTTGTGCAGCTTGGTAGACAGCTGGTTGTGGCGGTGGGTGTTGTAGCAGCGTGGCAGTATTCGGTGATTCAGTGGCTGTCGCCAGACCATTCACAGTGTAGACTTTATCAGGAAATAGCCTTTGGAGACTTCGGTGCTGCTCTGTAAAACCAGCCAACGCACTGTTTCCAATAACTACAACTCTCACTCCCGGGAGAGGAGCCCGTGGCTCTGGGTGTGGACATGTGTGGCCAGCAGCATAGCCTTTTCATGCATTTCACCAGGCAGTGGCTGTGCCCCCGGAGTTTCGCACGAGTTCTGCTGGGAAAGTTGTCAGATGCTTCCAGGCTGAAGGCATTTCTGCAGTGACTGCCCAGGAGGAAGGCCACAAGGCCTGGGGTGGGGTGGCCGTCTCTGGGGGAAGGAGCCCAGGGGTGCTTGGCCAGAGCCCCCAGGGTGTCACTGCAAGATAGCTGGCCCAGTGTCTGAAGGGCAAACGCATTGCGGGGAGCCCGTCTCCCCGACTGTGGGTCTGCAAGTCCTGCTCATGGAACCGTGCTGGAAGGAAGCAGTTTAGGTGCTACTGATCTTCTGTCAGCCAACTCCTCCCCGCCTTTTTTAACATTTTTATTGATTTCAGAGAGGAAGAGAGAGGGAGAGAGAGAAACATCAAGGATAAGAGAGAATCATTAATTGGCTGCCTCCTGCACCCATGTGCCCTGACTGGGAATCGAACCGTGACCTCCTGAGCCATGCCTGCTGGGCCCTTCTTTAAAAATATTTTTTTTATTGATTTCAGAGAGGAAGAAAGAGAGAGAGAGAGACACATCATTGATGAGAGAGAATCATTGATCGGCTGCCTTCTGCACGCCCCACACTGGGGATCGAGCCTGCAACCCAGGCATGTGCCCTGACCAGGAATCAAACCGTCATCTCCTGGTTCATAGGTTGACTCTCAACCACTGAGTTGAGCCGGCTGGGCCATTGGGTTCTTTTTATAGGTAGATCTTAGCTAACACCGTACTGAGAGGGCACCAGGTGAATTCCGTAGTCACAAGTTAACTCAGTATTGTCACTGTATTGAGTTTTTTGGTTGCAGGTGACAGAAAGCACAGCTAAGGGCTGTCAGTCTAAGGGTGTGGAGGTCTTGCCTGTCGAGAAGCCCCTGTTCCAGGCCCGCCGACCAGGGCTCCCGCGGAGCACGGGAACCTTCCATTCTCCCACAGGGGCTTTGTTCTCAGCTCCTCCTCTTTGGTGTGAGGGGCTCCCAGCAACAAGGTGGCCCACTGTGGGTCTCCTCGGACTCTTGCTGTGGCCAGGAGCGGGGATCTCTGGCCGGCCAGACCTGAACTACCTGCCCAGCCTTGTTGAGGGTGGGACAGCCTCCAAGGGAAGGTGCCCCAGAGGAGGCTGGTGTTTTTCGGGATTCTATACCATGTTTTCCTAAAAGGTGGAGGTGATTCCCAAAGTGGTGCTAGCCAGGCTGCATAGACTAGCGTGCAGACATGGTGGGGGCTGACTTAGCTGGATACAGACTCTGCTCGGCCCCCAGGCCTGTCCCATTGGTCTCTGATGGGGTGGTGCCCTTGGAGTCGCCCACAGGATGCCCTCTTCGTCACCAAGGACTCAAGGCGCAGGCCCACGCTTTTCTCTTGGGCTTCACTTTCCCAGCTTGGCCTCATGAGCACAAACAGAGATTCTGTAAGGCTCTTTATTTTTTACTAGAGGCCCGGTACATGAATTCGTGCACTGGTGGGGTCCCTCGGTGTGGCCTGCAGAGATCGGGCTCCAGCTCGCGCCCCCAGCCTTGCAGCCCCGCAGCCATTCCTGGCACCCTGCTTTGGCCTGGCACTGCCCCCTCACCTGCTCCACCATCCCGCTGTGGTCCTGCTCTTGTCGGGACCCATGGGGCCAGCAGCGCCTCCACTGCCAACACCACGTCACCGATGCTCGCCATCTTCCATGCTGCCCCCCTGGTGGTTAGTGCACGTCATAGCAAGCGGTCAAATGACTGCCCGAGGGAACAGTTTGCACATTAGGCTTTTATTATATGGGGTTTTTTATTTTTTAAAATATTTTTATTGATTTCAGAGAGGAAGGGGGAGGGGGAGAGAGAGAAACATCAAAGATGGGAGAGAATCATGGGTCGATTGCCTCCTGCACGCCCCACACTGGGGATTGAGCCTGCAACCTGGGCATGTGCTCTGAGCAGAATTGAATCCGGGACCCTTCAGTCCACAGGCTCTATCCATTGAGCCAAACCATCCAGGCCAGGCTCTTCTTTAAATCCCCCGCTTGAGACTGTTGGCTTCAGCACAGCCCAGGGTGGTGACATTGTCCTCCGCATTCGCTGTTCCGGGAAAGGCTGGGCTGAGGCTGTCTTCTGAATTTGTAAAGAAGTTGTGTGTCCTTCATCCCCTTGCACTTGGGCTTCTCTGAGTGCCTGCGGTTCTGGTGCAGAAGTCTGTTTCTTGCAGATAATCTATTAACTCTTTTGAAATGAAAGCACTTCCTTAGGTGAGCCTTGGGTTGGGGGTGCTTGGGCAGGCACTATGAGTTCTGCCCCAAAGAAGCTCTCGAGCCATTCCTCCACCGGCCGTGCTGTGGGGGGTTGCTCTCCCGCCTGCCATAAGTGCTTCTTCGCCTTGGTTGCCAGTCTTGCTGGACCCTGAGGCAGGTCTTGGTGTGGGTGGCAGCTCCAGGCAAAGATGCTGTCAGGTTCGAGGGTGGTGGCTGCCCCTTGTGTTTGGTTGGGTAACTGTGCTTCTTCCTCCAGCTACAAGAGGACTCAGGAGACTCTCTCTCAGGCGGGACAGAAGACTTCAGCTGCCCTGTCCACTGTGGGCTCTGCCATCAGCAGGAAGCTCGGGGACATGAGGTAAGAGACCCCTCTGCCCCAGCCTCTCCACCCTGAGGCCTGGACTGGTCAGCTGAGGTTTTGGGGATTTTAGATCTCTTAGAGGTTCTGTGGGGGGCCTGCTGAGCCCCAGGGCTCAGGTGCACATACCTCAGCGGCCGCCCAGCAACCACAGGTGTGGCCACGCCAGCCCCCAACCAGTCGGTTCGTGGGCCTGCGTTTGCAGTGTGTCTGCTCCCGTTGGCTGCCTCTTTGCCGTTTTGTATTGCTCAGGGGAGGTGGTCACTGTGCCATTGGCTAACTTCTGGTGCCTGGCTTGGGTAAAGGCTGGTGCTTCTCTTTGAAGTTCCATGGAGAGAGAATGACTACAGCCTAGAGGTCAGCACCTGGGTGGGCGCCAGGACATGTCCAGGACAAGCACGGTGTCTCCTCAGAGTGTGTGCCTAGGTCTCAGACGGTGTGGCCACTGGCCAGGGCCCCAACATAATGTTCTCTTGAGGCTGACCAGACCCTCATAGCCACCAAAGGTGCTTCTTGTATAAGACCTGGGGGCCAGGGAGTGCAGAGTGGCTCGGGCACTTGGTGACTACCGGGCAGCACCCGCCCCCAGCCTGCTGGCTGTTCCCTCTGCCTCCTGATCTGGCCCTAGGAGCCAGAGGCCAGGGTGTGAATTCTGGCTCGGCCCTTGGCAAGGCCTCTCACTAGGAGTTATTAGGACAAGATATGCATCACTGAGTCATGGGGGGAAGTGCGTGTCATCGCCAGCGCTCTTGGTCTGACCCCACACTTGGGATCGGGCCCCTCACTTCTTCATTTCAGAGAATGCCTCCCCGTAGCCCCCATCGCATCCTGAGAGAATCACTGGGTGTTGTTGCCCATGGGTTTGGTGTATTGAGTGTGGTGTTGGCGGTCCACCACACTCTGACCCTCACCTCTACCTGCTTGAGTTAGGCATTTCCCCGGCTCACAGGCCTGTCAGTTGCCAGTTAGCAAGAGGTGAAGACATATTCTAACAACCCTGGGCCCCCAGCCCAGCAGAGGACGGCTTATGCCAGAGCCCTGTTCACTTTTCTTGTTTGTTTTTGTTAGTCCTCACCCCAGGATGTTTTTCCCTATTGGTTTTTAGAGAGAGTGGGAGGGAGGGAGGGAGGGAGAGAGAAACATTGATGTGAAAGAGACACATTGATTGGTTGTCTCCCACACACACCCCAACTGCAGGGCCGGGGATTGAACCTGCAACCCAGGTATGTGCCTTTGATCAGGAATCAAACCTGCAACCCTTGGGCATCAGGCTGACATTCTATCCACTGAGCCACGCCAGCCGGAGCCCTGCTCACCTTTTATTTCTGTTTGTTTGATATAATAGTCCTTTCCCAACTTAATTTTGAAAAATGTCAAACTTCTGGAGAAGCTAAATAACTGTAGGCAGTCTGTGTGTTTCTCCTGTGCCTGAGGACTGCGCCTTCCCACGCTGGGGTTCTGGCTGCTTCCTAGGTAGTGGGGGTTCCTGTGGGATGATGCCCTATGATGCATGCCTTGCCTACCGTGGCTGTGATTTGGGCTCAGGAGGACTCCCCTGCTTCGGCTCTGCGCTGTCAGCAAGGAGGGTCTGTGGGGATTGCTCCCATAGGCTTCACACTGAGCTGCTAGTACTCGACTGGGTATGTTCCTGTAGGGAGACCCGTTTGAGATGAGGTGGGACGCCGGCACTGCTGCATTCTGGGATGCCTGCTTTGGCCACCTGAGCCGTGCTGTGGTGAGCCCGGTGACGGAATGTTTGTGCCCCTGGTGGCCTGGCCGCACCCCCAGGGCCTGCCGAGGGGCGCGCCCTCCCAGCCCTGGAACGAGCGGCGGGCAGGTCTGTCCGTTCTTTCCTCACGTGCGGGTGCGGTCACAGCATTGAGGGAGAGTAGGCGCCGCTGCCTGCGTGCGCCTCCGCTGGCTTGTGCTCCTCTCCTCTCCCTGTGGGTGTGTTCAGGGCGTCCTGGGGCGGCATCCGTGGGGAGGGCAGGGCTGCTTCCATGGGCAGTGCTGCTCTGGGAGGACTGGCATGTCCCTTTGTCTGCTCAGAGAACTGGGATTTGCCGCTAACTTGTGGCGTGGCCAGCAGTGAGCAGGCTTCTTGTCGCAGTGACACCGGGTGGCTCTGTGCGTGGCCTCCTTCCCTGCACCTGCCGTCTGTGCAGTCTGAGCATCGCTGTGTGTGCCTGGGCCGGCGGGGGCAGCCAGGTTGAGTTTAAGGTGCCTGGAGGGATTGACCTGTTTGCTGGTGTGTCTCACCCTGTGTTCCATGGTGCTGTGAGCACTGACCCTCAGGGTTTTTGATGTGTCCCTGTTGTCTCCCTATGTGGTCTCAGGTGGTTGAGGCTGAGGCCCATTAACTTCCCCAGTTTAGAGGTTGAGGTTATAAGTTCACCACTTCTTGAATGAAAGTCAGGTTCAGAGGTTTGCACCATGAGTTTGGGGCTAGGTGATCCCTCACGGGCCAGTGCATTGAGATGTTCAGGGCCAGGTCCCCCAGGAAGCTGCCCTGTGCTGGAGTCCACAGTGCTCCTGGCCAGGCCTGAGACACCTTTGCGTGCCCTGGGGTGTGAGGTGTGGTGGTGCGAAAGGGGACTGGATTTAGGTCAGGGGTCAGGTCTCCACCTTTTCTGACACTAGCTCTCCACCCACAGAGAGGAGCTGGCCCTGCTGCCCACTGAGCGGTAGGGACACATCAGGCCCTGTGACTGCACATGTGTTGCTTCCAAAACGACTTCCATGTTGGGGCAGCCTCCAGAGTGGAGGCGGCGGCCATGTCCTTCCTGTGCCCCATCTGTGGGCCCTGCTCATTTCTGACCCTGCTCAGGCTTCCGTTATCCATGGTGATGGACCCAGAGTGCGGAGGACGCAGCCCGCGGGTGCCCAAGGCCTGTTGCCGTGTGTGCTGGTTTGTGAGTGTGCAGCGTGTCAGCCGAGCGCGGTGGGCTCGGCCTCAGGTGGCGGAACTCAGCGGGGTTATCTCACACGTTTGCACTGCTCCACTCCTTGGGGCTTTTTCCTTCCAACCTCTAAATGGGTACAGGCACGTGGGTCCCCCGTACGTGATCGCATCCAGGAAGGCAGAGCCATGGGCTGGGAAGTTTGCAGCGTGTGCGTGAGAGAGCAGCAGCCTCCTGGAGCCGGGCTCAGGAGCCTGGAGGTGGGCGGGGCGCTTGTCTGCCCTGCCCGTGGGTGTCCAGGCCAGAGGGGGTTCTAGAGCTGAGTAGAGGGTGGGGCAGGCATTGACCTCCCTTCCTAACATTCGTTTCTTGTTTCTTCCTGCTGCCATCTGTCAGGGCGCGTCCTTTCTCACAGTCCTTTAGGTAAGACCGACGCTAGACACACCAGTGCACAGCTTCTCTGCTTCAGGGCAAGTGGGCTCTGTCAGCCTGTGGGAGGCTGTGCTGGACGAAGGTGGCGAGGGGCCGGGAACTGCCCAGTGCGGCCCCTGTCCAGCACAGTGAGGCTTCTCGAGCTGTGGTCCCTGAGGGTCATCACTGGCCATATGGTTGGTGCAGGGACACCTCCCAACAAAGACGTGTTCATATCTGGGCACTGTTGCTGGCCTATTCCAACCAACCCGCGGAGTGTGTCTGTTTAAGTCCTTTGTGCGTCATTGTTGTCCCTCCCTCAACCCACCTCCCCCACATTTTAGTCCTGTTCACGTGGGAGGGTTGTGCTGACCTTGGGCTGTCGTGCTTTCTGCATCTTGTTTCCCTTGTGTGTTTGTTTATAAATATCAGAGAGAGAAAGGGAGAGAGAAACATCAATGATGAGAGAGAACCATCCATCAGCTCCTCCTGCATGCCCCCTACTGGGGATCGAGCTTGCAACCTGGGCCTGTGCCTGACTGGGTGGGAATTGAACCACCGGCCTCTTGGTTCGTGGGTTGATGCTCAACCACAGAGGCACGCCGACCGGGCGAGTTTCCCTCGTTTATGACTCGAGAGCTCTCTCTGCACCAGCGCAACATAAGCCCAGTTCAGTGTTTCCGACATCGCTCTAGGTGCCACCAGCACTCCGAAGTCACACACTCTTCTGGACCCCAAATTCAGAACTATCTGTGATTTTAAGTGCTTTTTACTTGAAGCACTTGGACTTGGTTGTTTTTCTTTTCTAAAGTCTTTTAACTTGCTGTGAAGTCAAGTAAGGACATCTGACACCGTTTGTACCAGAGCTTTTCTGCTACCGCAGGCTGAGGTCTCCGGCAGCAGCGTGCCCCTCGGGGGTGACTTTGGTGGGGGAGGAGCTATGGGTCCAGGTTTCCTCCAGGTGAGGGGCCTACAAGGCTTCATGCTCGTTCCGATTGTGCTGGGGGAGGGGTCCTGCCACCCTATTACAAAGTTGGGTTTCTCCGTGGTCTGGGCTGAGGAACCTGTGAGCGCTGTTCTGTCCTCACCTTAACTCTTGTTTCCTTCTCTGCTTTTGCCATGCTTCCAAGCAGCAGCTACTCCATCCGCCACTCAATAAGTATGCCCGCCATGAGGTAATGTGTGCTCACGCCTGGAGCTCCCAGAGCTGGGTGGGGACGTGGGGAGCAGGTGGCTTCCCAGACCTCTAAATGGATTAGGGTTAGGAAAGACCCCTCCGAGGCCAAAGAACTAGTGGGGTATGCCAAATGGGGCTCCGTCTGGAACTTTCCAGGACTGCCTGCAGGGTTGGGCTAGGGAAGGGCAGAGGCTCCAACACCTACCTGGCATCCAAGAGACTACAGGTGTCTCCAAGTCTTTTTTTTTTTTTCAGAGAGGAAGGAAGAGAGATAGAAACATAAATGATGAGAGAGAATCATGGATCAGCTGCCTCCTGGCACGCTCCCTACTGGGGGGTCAAGCCCACAACCCGGGCATGTGCCCTTGACTGGAATCAAGCCAGGGACCCTTCAGCCTGCAGGCCAACACTATCCACTGAGCCAAACCAGCTAGGACTCTCCACGTCTTTTATGAAGAATTTTTATCTGCTTTGTGGCCAGTTTTCTCCTGCTTGCTCTGCGGTGCAGCCTTGGCTCTCAGCAGAGCCCCATCCTTGTTACAAGACTTGCAGCTGCCACACCACAGAGCCGTCTGGGAGTCCTTAATGGGCGGGTGGTCTGCAGAGCCCAGGGGCAGGTGGCTCTGAGCAGTGAGAGGAGCTGGGTCGGACCAGGCCAGCTTGCTTGCTCCTCTAGCCTCCTTACCACCCTCTTGTCCTAGAATGCCTCCTGTTTTTTTTCTGGCTTCGTTCTAAGAGAGATGAGTGTGAAACCCCAGCACAGGTGCATTTACCAGTAGGGTGGGCAGAAACGGGCCCCATGTTCACCCGCTGCCCAGGGGTCTGCAGCTCACCCATGTCCAGTTTGGGTCTCACCAGCTGGTGGCATTCAGGTCTCTGTCCCTGTGGCTGGTGAGTGTGGCTGACCTGGTTCTGACCTGGTGCCGCCTCTGGAGTGACCTTGGCTGGGTTCTCTGAAGGCGGTGCCCCTCCCCTTCTTCTGTCGGGTCATGTCTTTGCAGTGAGACCTCAGGATGTACTCAGGGGTCTTTCTGGAGGACAACCCTAATCCTGAGGCCCTTCCAGTTCAGGATGCAGCACAGCTGTGGGCTCCTCCTGACTTCTGCTCCCTCTCTCTTTGAAGGAATTCTGCCACCTTCAAGTCGCTTGAAGACCGAGTTGGGACCATAAAGGTAACTACCTGGGTCATTTGCTTCTCTTGTTGGGGTGTGACTTGTCAGGCAGACTGACTAAATCGTTGTAGACTCCCAGGCAGTTGGCAGTTGTGGGAGCTAACACTGAGGCCCTGTTCCTTTCATAGTTTCCCCAGAACTAACACTGCGGTGTCACAGCCAGGATGTGACATGGGCACCTCAGGGTAGAGAGTGGTCTCTTCCCAAGACCCTTCACGGTTCCTGCCCTCCGCCTGCCCTGCCCGGCATCCACTGATCTCTTCTCTGTTTCTGTAATTTTGTGACCCAAGAAAGTCATAAGTGGGACTGTTGGTGTGCTGCTCTTGGGATGGGTTCCTGTCACTCTGCAGCGCTCTCTGGAGATGCGCCCAGCCTGTTGCCGTGTCAGTGGTGTGTTCTCTCTTGCTAATCAGTGTTCACGGTTTGTGAACTTGTGTAGAGAATTGAACACCATAAGTTCCCGGGGCTGCCTGGCGCTGTGGGCTCTGTCTCAGGTTTTCCCTTCTGGTCTTTTCCCGTCTGTAGTCTAAGGTGGTGGGTGGCAGAGAGAATGGCAGTGACAGCTTTCCCTCCCCGACCGAGAGTGGCGACAAGCCCCTGCCTGATCACGCGCCCTTCTAAGCCTGAAGCAGCTTTGCCGGCGGCGGAGCCAGTGCAGGTACGCCCTCCTCGCCACGACAGCCACTGCGCAAGGGAGCACCAGCAGCTGCAGGAGGACATGGAGCGGCTTTGAGGACAGTCATGCCATCACATGTAGACGTGGCCCCTGCACACGCATGACTTAGAGAACAGTCTTGTGTACAGATGCTTCACACTAAAGTCGTAGATGCAACCGTCACTGTGCCATCCTTCCTGGGGCCAGGAAGTGGGCGGGGCGGGGGCAGAGCCACGTTCCCTTTGGCGATCTTGTTCATCAGCATGTGGAAACCAGGGGAAGAGACAGGTGTAAAGTAGTGGTATTTCTAAACTCCTCCTTCCCTGTGCCACAGAAGGGAGCGTCTTCCAGAAGCCCCATCTGACCCACAGTTTTTATTTCAAAATGCTAACCAAGAAAACTGTCCATTTCCTAGATCCTCCAAAAAGAAACTATCAGCTGCCTCATTCTTACACTAATGATCTAGCTTTAGCAAAAGCAAATTCTTTATTTTTTAAATGCAGTGGATTTTTCAAAATTTAATATTAAGCAAAACAGCTTTAGCCTCATCGTTACAAGATTATTTGTTAGGACTGGAGCTAAAATACAAGCCTTATATCACCTCATGCTTATTTGTTTATAATGTTTTAATATATACTAGTGAGAGTTCTTTAGTGGGTCTGACACTGCACGGAATTCTGCATCTACCCGAGGGGCCGGATGCCTGCGCCAGAGGTGTGTTTCGTTTCAGCAGCGTACTCCCAGTGATGGAACTCGCTCTTCTCTCAACAACTCTGGCAGCTCCTGCTGGCCAGCAGGCTCCTGGACCTCAGGGGGTGGGGATAGGAGTGCTGCCACACTGCCCTCATGGGCCAGGCCTGACCAGGCGCAGCTGGCACGTCACTGTCAGTGGCTCCAACTGTGTTTGCTGTTCACATGGCCAGGAAACTCGAGAAGTGCATGGACCCTGCAGAGCGGGGCTGGGCGGGGTGGGTCAGCTGGACCTCTGCTGTTGCCTTTTCTTTTTCTTTTTTTTCCCCCAATATATTTTATTGATTTTTTTAAAAATATATTTTATTGATTTTTTACAGAGAGGAAGGGAGAGAGATAGAGAGTCAGAAACATCGATGAGAGAGAAACATTGATCAGCTGCCCCCTGCACACCCCCCACTGAGGATGCGCCCGCAACCAAGGCACATGCCCTTGACCAGAATCGAACCCGGGACCCCTCAGTCCACAGGCCGACGCTCCATCCACTGAGCCACACCGGCCAGGGTTCTGCTGTTGCCTTTTCTCAGGAGCTACCAGCTGCCTTTCCCATTTGGAAGCTGCCACACCCCAGCAGCCTCACCCAGGGCCCCAGGTGTCGGGTGTGTCTGGAGGGGCAGCTTGTGCCTTCCTGGTTCTTAGTGGCCCAGGCCTGGCCTGCCTGCGTGTGATGGGTGCACCCCCCCGGGAGAAGCCAGCAGCTCAGTGACTGTTTTGGTAGACTGTGCTCTGGGACCTGAGTGTCTGCTGGTCACCTCAGACACTGGGGGACTGTGGTCCACCTAGTGTTCTTTCTTCATCAGAATCTCAGACTCCTGGTAGGAGGCAGGAGGCCGGAGGCAGGGCTACAACTGCTTTGTCTTTTCCATAAAGTAAATAACGGGTAATTTGCCAATAAAGCATTCCTTCGGGGGGAAATGAACTTAAATTGTGTGGTATGTCTTATTTCATACAGAAAGGTGATGAAAGAGTGGCACAGGAACTAATAGGCATTCCTGTTGTCATGGGCCTGCACCCTAGGGGGCGGGCAGGGAGGAAGTAGGTGATCTCAGATACAAATTGCAAACCTTCTGTGCTATAAAGAAAACTGAGCACTGAGAACATAAAGAATAAACCTGTGGGTTCTCTGGGGAAGGGGCGTGGAGGCTGAGGGGGAACTAGCCACGGTACAGATTGGGTCCGGACTGAGCTGCAGGAGTTGAACAAGCAGCCAGGATTCGCTCCATGGAAGGAGGTGGCCTGAGAGGAGTGCTGCTTGGGGCCCCCAAGCACGCAGCTGCAGTTATCAGCTGGTGCTGAGCAAGGCAGCCACACGCACCCCTTGGGCAGGTATGGGGGGCTCACTGAGGAAGATCGGGCTGTTGACCTATCCTCGCAACCCCACTCTAGAGCTGGAACCACATGACAAGTACATGACAAAGTCGAAAGAGGAGCTGAGGGCACAGCAATGTCTGGTTAGCAAACAGCTGCCAAGGCAGACCTGCTTCTAATGGGGACTCAAGTGATATGAAATGGTGACAAGGCATGCTCAGAAACCTGCCTGTTCCCTTGCCCACCCCCCACCCCCCAGCCTCTGGGACTATTATTACTTATTTGTCCAGTGTTTCTTCGTGGAAAAACAGTGTATTCTCATTCCCTTCCCCTTCTTGCTCCAAAGATGCCACACACAGTGCCCTTACTGCTGCGCCCTAAGTGCCAGCTGCACCCACCTCCAAGGCCCATGTGTGAGCCTCCGTTCCTTGCTGCCCGCTGCTTGCCTGTGCCCATTCCTGATGTCTTGGGTGTCACAGTAGGAAACGCCTTTACTGGAAGCATTAGACTTTTGGGGTCAGAGAGCCAGGCTTGCCCCAGATGTAACAGCAGGAAAAGTTGGTGGCTTCCAATTATCTAATAATCCCCAGCATGACAGTCCGTTACAACAGCTGGTACCGAGGGCAGAGAGCATATGGCTGCCAGCAGTCAGCATTCATTTATGTTGGAAGTGGGTTTCACATAGTCTTTGTTAAATATTTTAATGGCCTGGAGCCCTGGCTGGTATGTTCAGTGGTTAGATCGTTGGCCTGTTCACCCAAGGATCACGGGTTTAATTCCCAGTCAAGGACACAGGCTCAATCCCTGCCCCGGTTGGGGTGGTGTGGGAGGCAACTAATTGATGTCTCACATCAATGTTTCTCACCCTCCCTCCCTTCCAGCCACTCTAAAATCAATGGAAAAATATCCTAGGGTTGAGGAATAACAAAAATAAAAAACGGGCCGGGGGGGAGGGGGGAGCAGGGGGAAATGACCTGGGCGTTAAAGTCTGCTTTTGTTGGGTGCAAGGGTGAATTTCACGCGGACCCAGTCCTAAAGCTGCATTTCATTTGTTGCGGAAGACGGCGTTTCCCTAGATGACTGACCTGTGTGAGATGAGCTTTGAGAGTTTGGAGGCGGAAGTGGTGAGGTGGGTGGAGCAAAGGGCACCACTGGGGCTGGTCTTAAAGGGTAGCAAAACCTGGAGTGAGACAAATGGTGTCAGACTCCCCAATTAAAAGGCATGTGAGCCCTGACCGGTTTGGCTCAGTGGATAGAGCGTCAGCCTGCGGACTCAAGGTCCCGGGTTCCATTGTGGTCAAGAGCATATATACCTTGGTTGCGGGCACATCCCCAGTGGGGAGTGTGCGGGAGGCAGCTGATCGATATTTCTCTCATCAATGTTTCTAACTCTCTATCCCTCTCCCTTCCTCTCTGTAAAAAAATCAATAAAATATATTTTAAAAAATAAATAAATAACCGAAACCGGTTTGGCTCAGTGGATAGAGCGTCGGCCTACGGACTGAAAGGTCTCAGGTTTGATTCTGGTCAAGGGCATGTACCTTGGTTGCGGGCACATCCCCATTGGGGAGTGTGCAGGAGGCAGCTGATCGATGTTTCTCTCTCATCGATGTTTCTAACTCTCTATCTCTCTCCTTTCCTCTCTGTAAAAACTCAATAAAATATATTAAAAATAAATAAATAAAATAAAAGGCATGTGAAGCACAGGGTCTGACTGTAGCTGCTGTCCACATTTGACAGGTTATCCTTCCTGAACAGGTTGACTTGTTTGTTTAGAGAAAATGTTTAAAAAAAAATTTTTTAATTGATTTTAGAACCCGGCCAGTGTAGCTAAATAGTTGAGCGTCCACCTATGACCCAGGAGGTCACAGTTCGATTCCTGGAGAGGGCACATGCCCCTGTTGTGGGCCCCATCCCCAGTGGGAGGTGTGCAGGAGGCAGCCGATCAATGATTCTTTCTCATCATTGATGTTTTTCTCCCTCTTCCTTTCTAAAAATGAACAAAAACATTTTTAAAAATTGATTTTAGAAAAAGAAACATGGCATTTTTGTTGCAGTTACTTATGCATGAATTGGTTGATTCCCATATGTGCCCCGACCAGGGATCGAACCCGCAACCTTGGCATATCAGGACAACATTATAACCAACTGAGCTACCCGGCCAGAGCTGGCTTGTTTGTTTATAAACATATTTGTAATGTACTTTTATATATCATGCCTCTTGCTCATTTTACTTTCAGGAGGCATCACAAGAATTGTCTGTTATGTAGCCTTTTCTCTATTTTTAATCACTATATTATTTCATTTCACTGTATGTGTAGGCAGGTTTTCATTTTCACTGTTCTATATAACATCCTGGTGTGTGTTACAGGACCACTCGCACCTGCTGAGCAGGGAGGAAGGTGAGTTCTGCCCTTTCAGGGCGTCGTTTGTGGGTGGTTCATGGACGATGGCAAGGGCACTTCGATGGCTGAGCAGGAAGGAAGGAAGTGCCATCTCTTCGCCCCAAGAATGAGCAAACGTCAGTCACAAGGGGCTGGGTGGAGGGGTGTCGGCCTGAGGCTCGTTTCATACCAGTTGTCTCCCGTTCCTTGACAAGAACAATGACGGTTCTCTCTTATGTAAACGGCTGAGCAAACTCGGGCAAGACCAGGGCCCGCCCCCCTGCGCGGCTCCCCGCACCACCTGCCGGCCCACCTGAGGCCGGCCAGGCGCTGCCTGGAGGCGGGCGCTGCCAGCTCCCAGGAGCCGGCTCCGCCCTCCGCTCCGGGGCCCCGCCCACGGGCTGTCTCGGAACCCCGCCCCGGGTGGGCGGGGCCACTGCCTAGCTCTGGGCGCACGCGCGGCCAGCCCGCCGGCCCCTACGAACCGGCGAAGCCCACGTCCTTCCGGGGACGCGCGCGCCGGTGCGGATGCGTGCGTGAGCGTGCGCGCCTCCGCCGCCTCTGCCGGTGCTGCTTCCGCGCCCTCTGCCGCTGCCCCCGCCGCCGCCGCCGCCTCTGCCTCTGCCTCTGCCCGGGGTCCCTGAGGCGCAGCTCCGGCTGAGGAGCGCGCCGGCCGGCTGCCCACCAGCGTCGCGGAGCAGAGCGGGCGGGCGGACGGGCGCGCGGACAGGTGAGCTCGCGGTGGGCCCAGTGGGCCTCTCGTCAGGCCGGGGAGACGGCGGGGCGAGGGTCGGCGAGGTGTGCGGGGCCGCGGAGCAGGGGGCGGCGCGGGGCGAGGCGGGGCCGCGGATGTACGGGGCCTCCGGGCGGGGGGCGGCGCGGAGCGAGGCGAGGCCGCGGATGTGCGGGGCCTCGGGACGGGGGGCGCGCGCCGCAGTCGGAAATGGCGATCCTCCCGCGGGGCCTGGCGCGGGCGGGGCTGTGGAGGCCGCGGCTGGGTGACCCCCGGGCCGGCGAAAAGGTGAGGCCACCGCGCGACCCCGGCCCCACGCGTGCCTTTGTCGGGTGGACCCTCGGCGGCGCAGGACGCAGCGGGCAGCGTCCGCACATAGGGGGGCGGCGCTGGGGGTTTGGGCCGCGCGAAGCCGGTCCGGCCCGGTCCGGCCGGGTCCTGCCAGGTCGCGGCGCGCGCAGCCAGCCCCGCCCGCGGTCCCGGAACGACGGGAGGGTCTTCCTCCCTGAGTGCTCGTGTCCGCCGGGTGCCAGGTGTCCGTCGAGTGCGGAGGACCCTGTCTCACTGCCTCGGAGATGCTTCCCGGACTCGTTCCGTTGTGGCCCACAGAGAGCGGAAGCAGAAGTCTCCGTTTCGTTTCTGTCTTCAGGTTTAGATTTGATTGGGGACGTTTTAACCAGCTGGTTGGTCATAACCTCAGAGGTGCTGTGTCTGAACGGCTAGACACGTCTGTCCTCACCTAATTGTGTTTAAAAACCGTCTTGATGACAAAAACATCAAATCAAAAATTGCTGCATCTATGGCCAGGGTTGCATTACGGCCTTACGCTCACTCACTCGCTTCTCTCTTGCTGAAGGTTGCCATGAGCTTCGGGACTGAGGTCCGTGTCGGGGGAGGTGAAATGAGCCAGGATTTCTGGGCTTCGGGAAACTTCAGGATTGGGTGTGTGTGTGTCTCCTTTCACCCGGGTCGGAGCTGGGACTCGGTGGCACTGGTGGCTGTGGCAGTTCTGCTTGGGCGATGTCGATAGCTCTGTCTCCTAGCGGTCCTTGTGGGGGGCATGGTGACCAGTGCTGGACTCGGACAAGGTGTGTGTTACAGGACCCCTCGGCCCAGAGCAGACACTCGGCATGTGGAAGAGACAGCCTTGCTGAGGGCCCTGCTGGGAGCCCCTGGGGAGGATGCCTGTCAGGTCCCGCCCCTCTGTGCCCTGTCTCCCACCACCAGCCCCTGACTCACCCCCCCCCACCCCACCCCCCGGCCTCTTCGCTGGTCTCTGAACAAAGTCCATGCCTTGTCCTGGAGTCTGCCCGGAATACTGAGCTTCCCCTCCCTCGTGCGGGGCCATGACTTCCCCCAACACTGAACTCCCCTAGTGACCTACTTCATATGTTTGTGAAACTTAATATTTTACTGTGAGGTAAGGTCCGTAGAAAGGCTGTTTTGTGCAGAGAGCAGTTGCTGGCAATAGAATGTGCTCAGTTACATGCTTGTTGAATGAATGAAAGTGATGAGCCTAGTGACAGCTGTGTGATAGGTGTGATGACCTTATCATCACTTGGGCATCATCATGGGTTCTGAGGGAGGGCAGTCAGTTACAGGCAGATTGGACCGTCCTGCAAATCTTTCAACTTCTATAATGATTTCAAAATAAAAAGGTTTTCGCCCAGCCTGCATGGCTAAGTTGTTGAGTGTTGACCTTTGAACCAGGAGGTCACAGTTCAGTTCCAAGTCAGGGCATATGCACAGGTTTTGGGCTCAATCAATTCTCTCCTATCATTGATGTTTCTATATCTCCCTCTCCCTTCCTCTCTAAAACCAATAAAAATATATATTAAAATTAAACGGTTTTAAAATCAGACCTGCCACTGGTAATACATTTGGAAATTTTGTTTTTGGTTACCCCCCAAAATCAAAACCTACTTGTTAGTCTTAATACTTGGTGGCATTTGTCAATGAAGTGGAGGAGTGGAGTCATCCGTTAGCAGAGTCCGTGTCAGTGAGCTGTTCCTGAGCCTGCCCTGGCGCTGCGACAGCGTCGGGACTGAGGGACTCAGGACTCTCACCTCATGCCTGCGTGAACTTTCAGGAGTGGTTTTCTTGTGCTCCCCAGGTGACTGTCAGTGTGCAGGTATTGAATGCGTGCTGCATGTTTCTCAGCCATTTTGGTCCTTGAGTCCCCCTCACTTGCAGAGGGTGCTCTGGTGAGCGGTACCCTCAGACCTGGAACTTGAATTCAGGCCTCCTGAACAGGTTCGTGTTCTGACCACCTGCAGAATCCTCCCATAACCAGCTGCTATGGTGCATCTCTAGAGCCCAGGCATGTAAGGCTCGCATCCATCCTGGGTGCAGGTGTTTGCTGAATGAATGACTAAAATGCAGTGACCCTTGGAAAATTCCTGGACTCTCTGTTAAGTAGTCTGTGCAAGGCGTGGAATGTGTAATGCTGTAGGAAGACCTTATTTCAGCCACGAAGGCTCAGGCCAGTGAGAAAATGGGTCCCTGTGTCTTCAAAGGACCCGCGTCAAGCATGATGACCAGTCCTTGCACAAGAAGTAGACAGAGAGTCTTAGCTCTTGATGGTCCCTCATGAGTCTACGGTGCTCTCCAGATCTAAGGTAAACAAACCTACAGTCCTAAAATGAGGCTCATTAGTTTCTTCTATTGAATGGTCAGATCAGAACGTTTGGGACTGCAGACACCTGCTTGTTCATAGTCCTCTCTCTGTGTGTGTCATTGGAGTCTGTGCTAGGATTTCCTTCCTGAAAGAAGACAAGGCTAGTAGGGCTCCCGTGAGGGAACAGAGGTGAGGGTCCAGGTACTCACCCTGCCTGCAGTTGGGGGAGCACAGGAGGTGATAAGTGGAAAGATACTTCATCAACTGCTTCCTGAATATAAGTAACAAAGATGCAGAAAAACCATGACAGTTGTATCTTGTGAAAGGGAATTGCTAAGCCAGGGCCAGCTCTTAGGTAATGCCTTCCCCTGGAGAGGATTAGCCCTAGTCTGTTATCGGGCACCTGGAGATTTAAGGATTAGATTACCAAACCACCTTTAGTTTAGATTTAGTCTTTCCTTATTCTTCAGACTAATTTTGTGTAAGTTGTGCCAGTGAAATAGCGCATTCTGCCTCTTGGTCTGGCAGAATGAATAGGTTTAGGTCTTCAGCAAATAAAATTGTTTTAAGTTCTAAGAGTTTTGCAAACATATTGGTAGTTAACACTGAAATTGCAAAATGAAGTACAGCATTTCATTCTGAAAGGGAAGTATGGAGTGAGCCCCAGCTTGTGTCACTGAAATGGCACCCTAAGCAATTTCCTTTTCAGAACTGATCTGTGTACATTAAAGGCTTACTGAATTCCAGTGTCATTCTACATGTATCTACATGAATGATTGTTAAAACTTAGCTCTGGCAGAAACCTTTGTATGTTAAAGTCAGTAATATTTTTTAAATAATCTGTTGAGAGTGATTGTGACTATTCCTTGGATGTATGAATGTGCATGAACTTATTCATCCTCATGGGTTATTTGTAATTTTATTGTCCTTACAATTTTTCTACATTGAACATGTGTCACCAGCAAACATGGTGGTTTACAGGGTGAAATGTACAGTCATTTGGTGTCTCCATTGCTGTGTGGGGAGAAAGTCTGTGCCAATTGGTTATAAAGTTGCATTCTGGGAGTCAGAGGACTGGAATGCTGACAGGCTGCCCTATCAGCTGTGCCCTGCCCTGACTCTGTCCTCGAGGCCAGCTCCTTTCTTAGAGACTGTCCTTGCCCTGTGCACTGTTTTTTAGGGTGCAGGGGAATGTGTCATTGTGATACCAACGGAACTAAAATCGCCTGTCTTATTCTAACCATGGGGCTGATCAGGTGTTAGTGACTCCCAGCACACGGCCCCAGCTGGAATGGAGGGACCGGGTTGGAGGTGCTAGCCCGGGAGCTGCAGGTCCGGGGCAGGAGTGCTGGGCTCCCCGCTCTGCAGAGCGCACATGCCACTGCCCTGCCGGCTTTTACTCCTATTATTGGAAGAGATTAGTGGCATAGCATATGTTTGTTTTTTAATGAGGCAGTCCCATTTAATTTCTCTTTTATTGTGAGAGGGTTTCTCTAAGGTAATTAAGGAAAATGTTGGGGTCAAAGAGTACAAACTTTATAATTTTTTTTAATATATTTTATTGATTTTTTACAGAGAGGAAGGGAGAGGGATAGAGAGTTAGAAACATCAATGAGAGAGAAACATCGATCAGCCGCCTCCCGCACACCCCCCACCGGGGATGCGCCCGCAACCAAGGCACATGCCCTTGACTGGAATCAAACCTGGGACCCTTCAGTCCATAGGCCGACACTCTATCCACTGAGCCAAACCAGTCAGGGCCAAACTTTATAATTTTTGCCATATATTTCCAAGTTTATATTCTGTCAGCATATCTTTCCTCTTCACCTACATGGGATTTTAACACTTCGATGCTATGGACTTGATATTAAAATCTGGGATGTTTTTTTTTCCAGTTGCAGCAAATGTTACTGTTTCCTTTAAAATAAGAATATAGGCCCTGGTTGGTTTGGTTCAGTGGATAGAGCGTTGGCCCTCAGATTGAAGGATCCCAGGTTTGATTCTGGTCAAAGGCATGTACGTACCTTGGTTCCAGGCTTGATTCCCCAGCCCTGATTGGGGCTAGCGTGGGAGGCAACCAATCCATGTACTCTCTCACATTGATGTTTGGCGGGGGGAAGAAAAAAGAAAGAATCTATAATAATAAAAGGGTAGTATGCTAATTAGACTGATGTCTTTCCTGATGAAAGCCAGCCCAGGTCCCGGTGCCTGTGGGCGGCCAGAGGAGGAAAGCCCGGGTCCCGGATGCCAGAAGAAGCTGGTGCCAGCAGCCCAGGTCCCGGGTGCCAGAGGAAAGCTGGTGCTGGCAGTCGGGGAAGGAGGGCCTACTCTTGCACGAATTTTCATGCATTGGGCCTCTAGTGTAGTTATATACTGCTAAAATAAAGTATAATGAATCCTGATGTAAAATAATTTAGTTATAAATAAAATAAAATGTTTAGTTTAAGTGGACTTTCTTAAATTCATGAAACCAGTCAGCCTCTCTTTTTTAAATTAACTAAAAAAGAAGTTGTGTTCTGGCCCTCCTGGCTTGGCTCAGTGGTTGAACATCAACCGAAGAACTAGGGCAGGGGTCCTCAAACTTTTTAAATCCACTGAGCCAAACCGGTTTCGGCATCCTCAAACTTTGTAAACGGGGCCAGTTCACTGTCCCTCAGACCGCTGGAGGGCCGGACTATAGTTTAAAAAAAAACTATGAACAGATTCCTATGCACACTGCACATATCTTATTTTGAAGTAAAAAAACAAAACGGGAACAAATACAATATTTGTATTTGCATGTGGCCCTCAGGCCATAGTTTGAGGACCCCTGAACTAGGAGGTCACAGGTCTGTTTCCTGGGTTGCGGGCTTGATCTCCAGTAGGGGGTGTGCAGGAGGCAGCCAATCAATGATTCTTGTCATTGATGTTTCTATCTCTCACTCCCTTCCTCTCTTTGAAAACTAATAAAAAACATTTTTAAAAAGTTGTGTTCTGGATAAAAGTTTTTTTTAATACGTTTTCATTGATTTTTCTTTTAGAGGAAGTGAGAGGGATAGAAAGATAGAAACACTGATAAGAGAGGAACATCATCAGTTGGCTGCCTCCTGCCCAACCCCTACTGGTGATCGAGCCTTCAACCAAGGTACATGTCCTTGACTGGAATCGAATCCGGAACCCTTCAGTCTGCAGGCCGACGCTCTACCCACTGAGCCAAACCAGCTAGGGCTAGATAAAGATTTTTACTAGACTGTATTCATCTTATACTTTGACTCAGGAGGCTCATCACATGTAAAATTAAAACTTTCTTAATGTGAAATTTAATAGTCCTGTTTCATTTGGAAATGAAACTTGAAATTCTACAGTTTAAAGATGACAGTTATCTGTGAAGTATTTCTTAACTAGTCCAAGTAAAGTTCCTCCCTGTTTGAAAAAGTTTCTCATGAAACTTGCTGAGAGGATGCCTTCTGTTCCCCCAGGCATGGGTTGTACTCAGTGTGCATCAGCCAGAACCCCCAGGGCAGCCTTGCAAGGTAGCTGTTAATCCAATTTTATAGATAAGGAAACTGAGAGCTACATATTCCTTAGTATAAAGGTGTAGTGTTGAAGAAAACACACAAATAACTTTCACACATGTTAAAACGACAGCACACAGGATTTACGGCTCTTAAAACGGCGCAGTTTTCTCTGGCCTCGCCTGCCAGTTGGGTAGCCCTGTGGCTGGTACCAGCAGCATCTTTCTCCCACAGGCGTCTCTTCTTTTATAGAAATGTCAAGGGCAACTATAGTGTCATCTGAGGGGGCTGTGTTGGTGGCTGTGGGCTGTGATACACATCTGTGGATGGCAGGGCCATGCTCCTGACCTCTAGTTTGGGGAAATGTGCAAACCTCCCCAAGTGTCTGTGATTTGCACCTCTGACTTATGGCGTATCTTCACTTGGTTGCAGTCAGCGTGGTGAAGCACGCCTAGATACACCGCCACTTCCTCAGACCCACAGTCTGCTTCCTAAATAGGCCACCAGCTGACAGCTCACCTCAAGTTTGTTAGGCCCAGTTAACCTCCCCTAATTAGATGCCAGCCCCCTAAAGTTCTGAAGACAGATTTCCCCGGAAAAGGAAAATAACCTTTTACATCTAAACGTATGCAACAGGAATACTAGTGTTCGAGCTCAGCATTAAAAAATTATAACCAGCATTACAGACCTTGTCTATATGTGTATTTTTATTAGTATTATTTTTAATCCTCACGATATGTTTATTGATTTTAGAGAGAGGGGGAGGAAGTAAGAGAAACATGGATCGGCTGCCTCCCATACATACCCCGACTGGAAATTGAACCCACAACCTTTCTGGTTCAACCAACTGAACTATCTGGCCAGTGCACATGCATATTTATTTGTACTTAAAAATAAGTAAGTGGTTAGTAAAGTACATGTTCAGATATTCAGATAAAACTTAATGTACAAGAAGGCAGGATCTGTGCTCAGAGCTGGGAAGAATTACCCTTGTTTGTACAACAGTTACTGATGGTCAGATTGTACAGTGCCTGGGAGCCCGGCGTGGATTTTGATCACAACCCTCCCCATGCGCAGCACAGTGGCCCCAGCACATCACTCAGTGTGTCTTCCCATCTGTAAATTGGAGATCTTCGTCCTAATGGCTGTGCTTATTGTGTCCCTGTCGCAGGTACTCTGCCCAGGCTGACTCACAGGCACAGCGTGTGGAGGAGCTGGCAGGGAGGTGTTTGGTAGCTCGCCCAAGTCTCTAAGCCCGTCAGTGGCACCGCCAGGTTCCAGCCACCCCCCAGCACCGTCCTGGACTGGGTGCCTGTCCAGCAGACGTCGCGGAGTTGTCACGGGGTTCAGGGCGAGTGTGATGTCTGCGCACAGTGAGCCCCCTGGGTGGGAGCTGCCGTGCTGGTGAAATCGCAGCAGAGCTGACGAGCTGTCAGCGCTTGTGCTGGCTCTGTGTTAGGTGTGTTCCCGTGTGTAACATTCGCTGCCTCTAACATGAGGTGGCTGTCACAGGTGGACTGTCATGGTGTAATTGGTGCACCTTGCACTTGGTCTCAGACCAGATTCGGTGGAACAGTTTGATCCTGGTCATGGTTGTAGGGAGGTAGTCACTGTGGGAGACACTGTGGCCAGGGAATCACAGTTTTGTCAGGAGTGATTTTACAGTTTGGGAACCTAGGTTTGGTGGGGGGCCCTGGATCAGGTATTTCTCTTCCTCTAGGTATCTGCTGTGGTCCCCGGCCCTTGGTGGTCAGGCTCCAGGCTTGCTTCTTCGTGTTAACCTTGTGAGTCATGAGGGCAGAATTCTTTTTTCTTTTTTTTTTTTAACTCCTTACCTGAGGATATTTTTCCACTGATTTTTAGAGAGAGTAGAAGAAAGAGGGAAAGACAGAAATATTGATATGAGAAAAACGCATTGTTTGGTTGCCTCCTGCACACGCTCAACCACGGCCAGGACCAGGGAGGAGCCTGCCACCAGGGTATGTGCCCTTGACCAGAAACAAACCCGGGACCCTTCAATCCACAGGCCAGCGCTCTATCCACTGAGCCAAACTGGCCAGGGCCAGAATGCTTGTTTTCTTTTAGTCCAGGTACAAGACACTCTTCCTTGTGACCAAGCACAGTGCGTATTGATGTGAAATGCTTGTGAGCTGCTGTTCTTTGGTAGGTGTGTTCCTTGGCCTGGGACTTAGGTTCATTGTTGCTCTTGTTCTTTCAAGACTTGGGGGGAGGTTGTCCCTAAAGAAGTGATCCATTTTACCTTTTACTCTCTCTCTGTTCTAAGGCTGAGCATCGCTGTTGATTTTTATTTTCAGAGTGAAGGAGGAAAGGGGAAATATTTGGGGGTTCCTGTATTCCCAGCGACTTTAGAAGTCATTTACATTTGAAATGCATTTGAAGTTGGGAATAAAGGTAACAGACAACTGTGACACGCAGCGTCCTCTCATGCCATACACGTTTGCTGATAACATTGTCAGATATGTCTGTGGAGTTCATTGTTGGCCGGTTCCTTCTGATGCGCAGTATATTATTACTTTATTTTGGAATAAATAATAAATTCAAAGTTATACATTCAGACAGTTTTCTGAACCTTCTCACTGTCCCCAGCACTGTCAGCAGCTGGCTCCTTCCTGACCGGCGCTCCAGACTTAACTGCTTCTTCAGTGTCCTTTGGCCGTGGAGGCTTACAAGTTCAGTGTAGATTTTAAGTGAAGATCCCTCCGAGGAGTAGACATAGCTGTCTTGAGACACCAGGTGTATTTTTGTTTTTAGTAGAGTTTTTTGTCTGTATGATTGGGCCCAGGGTGTGCGAGGCTGAGCAGCAGTTTGCTTCCCAGAGGGGTTTGCTGGTCACTGCCTGCCAAGTGCCACTGTATTCTGCCTCGTCACATAACGAGTTACCTTTGCCCCCTGTCCCCGTGTAACTGTCCCCTTGGTAGTCTTGGGTGCTTGCCTTGGCCTCTTGGTCTCTGTGTGACGTGACTTGGTCTTGCCTTTCAACAGCACATGTCTCTCCAAGTTGAGTGTGAAGGTGTTTCTTCCTTCCTCCCCTCCTCTTCTTCCGAGTCTTGTCTGTCCTTTCCCTTTACACCTTGTTAAGGCAAAGACATTGACATGTGTTTTGTGATCATAAATTTGAACTTGCCCAGCTGGTGTAGCTCAGCGGTTGAGCATCGAGCCAGGAACCAAGAGGTCACTGGTTCAAGTCCCAGTCAGGGCACATGCCCGGGTTGTGGGCTCAATCCCCTGTGGGGGGCGTGCAGGAGGCAGGCGATTGATATTTCTCTCTCATCATTGATGTTTCTATCTCTCCCTCTCCCTTTCTCTCTCTCTCTAAAAAAAAAAATCAATAAAATATATTTTTAAAAAGTTTTGAACTTGCTTGTCTTGTGAGTTTATTCCTGAAGATCCATAAAATTTGGCATTGCTTCCCCTTGTGGAAGCTGTGTGTGTTCTGGACCAGGGTCCCTGCTCCCAGCGCATTTGCTTTCTCTGCCTGTCCGGGAGGCTGAGGGCAGACGTGGCGGTCCTGGAGGGCTCTGCATCTCGGAGCACGTCCCCAGAGGCAGTGAGGATGCTGGTGTGGCCTTCACGCTGCTGGTCAGCATCACCCAGACTTCAGGCCATAAAACCTGGCTTGGGGATGCTGACATTAACAATTGTCTTAAGTAGTGTTATCTAATGATGTATATAGAAATACCACCCTATCCGGTTTGGCTCAGTGGGTAGAGCTTTGCCAGCAGACTGAGATGTCCCAGGTTTGATTCTGGTCAAGGGCATGTGCCTCAGTTGCTGGTCCTCCCCAGCCCTGGTCAGGGCACATGCAGGAGGCAACCAATTGATGTGTTTCTCTCACATCGATATTTCTCTCCATCTTTCCCTCTCTCTTCCACTCTCTAAAAATCAATGGAAAAATATCCTCGGGTGAGGATTAAAATAAAAAGAAATACCAAAGAATTTGTAGCTTTTGTAAGATTTTTGAGACTGACTCGGATGACTTCAGAAGTCTGAATGAGGTGTGCTAAGAATGGGATAGGATACAGTGGGCCCTGGAACAGCACGGGGTTAGGGATAAGGACTCCTGCTCAGTGGAAAATCCCACATCACTACGTCAACCTCAGCATACGAGGACTTCCAGCTGCAGCATTGACGTTGAACATGGGTTGGACTGTGCAGGTCTGTGGAAGACCCCATGCAGCTCAAACCGTGTTGTTCCTGGTCAACAATTGGGTGTCTATAGTGAGCTGGAGGGACGCGGGGCTCCTGGGACTCGGGCACTGGGCTGTCTCATGTCCAGACGAATCAGACCGCCTGTGGGTGACAGAACTTTAGAAGAAAGTATAGGACAGTTTACTTTTGACCTTGGGATTGAGACGAATTTATTGGACAAAAACAAAGATGGGGAAAAGTGGGTAAGTTCACAAAAATTCGGTGTGTTCAGTTACATGGACACATGTGAGGGCTCGGCCGTGTGCGTGCAGCCTATGCCACCCACAGCTGTGTGCCTGAAATGGCTATGGTGGAATGGCACCACCCACGGACCGCTCAGAGCACTTGCCCTCAGCAGCCCGTGGGGGGTGGATCCATGGCGAGGTGCCGTGCTGCCCAGAAGCAGGCGACACAGGCTAGGCAGGGTGTCATTGTGGAGGTGCAGTGCAGGAGTGGGCAGCAGCTGGCATCCTTGACGTGTCGAGCTTGCCAGGGACCCTGGAGTTCCACAGGTAGTCCCATACCCTGCGTCTCTTCCTCCTGAACTGTGTATGGTGAAGGACCAGGTGTTTATATTTAATTTCCAATGTCACAGACTGGTGATACTTTTGCAAACTTTTGTGAAAATGACTAACTAGAAAAGTAAATCATAAAACATAAAATGCAAGCCCAGATTCTTTCTTCTCTTTTACTTTTCAATAAACATTGAAGAAAATGGACTTTTTTATGTACAGTCTGAGGTTTGTATAACCATCACCCTTCTGAGGACCTGGCCGTCCCCTGCCCTGGTGCTGACTGGCCTCTCGCTGCTCAGTGTTCTGAGAAGTCACCAGGTTGAATGGGGACGGCAGTGTCCCTTGTCTCCCCATTCACAAGGACACGTGTGTTTCTGGGGTTTGGCGGTTACACCCATTCACCAACAGGTTCTTCCTTGTGAACACCATTTCCATTTCTCTTGGGTAAATGCTTAGGAGTGGGACTTACGGGTCATGTGATGAGTCTGGATTTTACTTTATAAGGAACTTCCAGAGTCTTTCCAGAGTGGCCCGCCCATTCCGCATCCCCCAGCTGTGTGAAGTGTGGACACAGTTCACCTCACCAGCTCTTGGTCTTGCCAGTCTTTACTTAGGCTGTTCCAGTAGATGTGGTTCTAGTAGGTGTGTGGTGGTATCTCATTGTAGATTTAATTTGGATTTCCTAAGGAAGGAAGATGCAAGTACCTTTTGTGCTTGTTTGCTATTGTGTAACAGTTTGTTCACTCTTGATGACAACTTCTTCATCTCCCCTGCTGAGCCAGCCTCACCCGGGGGCTTCCGTGCCTGGCACTGCCCTCAGGAAACTCACACCCCAGGCACGGCGCAGGGATGTGCAGAGCAGCACTGTTGGGACCTGGGACCAACCCAGCACCTCCCATGACAGAGTGGATTGATGAATTGCGGTCACTTCACAACATGGAATTTGTCCAATACTGGAAATGAGTGAGTGAGAGCTACGTCCAGCACACGCAGAATGAAGCAGCTCACAGAAGGCTACCCACAGTGGTAGACCATTTTCTTAAGCTCAGAAAATTAAACTAAATAGTTGAGGAAGAAACATACCAGAAAAAATTTTAAAGCAAGGGAGCTAATCAGGTGATGCGAACAGGGGCAATGGACAGTGCAGGAAGTGTCAAGGTTTTGTTGCTTTTCTAGTGTTTAGATTGAGGGGTGGGGTCACGGTGTTTACTGTGTCACTGTGTGTCATGACCTACATGCTCCATTTATTCCTGTGTAAAATTATATAATGAAATACTTAGAACAGAAATGGCCTTCCTTTTAAGATATTTTCAAATCTGTTTTTCCAAAATTGGTATTTAATTTCTCAGCAGTTGGTTGAGTTCAACAGCAACTTTATAAACCATTGCTCTGTGCTGAGATGACCAGCAAACACGAATCAGAATGCACAGTGCAGGAGCTCCAGTGGCGCCATTGGTCAGCGAGCAGCGCTCACACAGAACGCAGTCTTGCCTGGCGCTCTTGCATCTCAGGGGTGTGGCCTACAGGACAGGGGTGTTGTCTGTTCTGCTTATTTAGTTTGCTGGCAGATTCCATCTTTAAGGACATGGTGCATGGCAGATGCTTCATAAATGTTTGTTAAACAAACTGATAGCACAGACAACATGCTCAAGGCCCAGGATGCTCCACACAAGGCAGCAGGGCTCTGCTGGGGTGCGTGGGGCAGGCTGACAGGCAGGGTTGCCCAGGGTGGTGTGCTCTGCAGGGCCCAGAGGTCTGGGTAAGAGGGAGCCAGGAGGTCAGCGGAGCCTTTGCCCAGGAGCGGTCGCCTATCAGCCTGGACTGGTGGATGCAGAGGCTGGTGTTGGGCTGTGATTTGCTGCTGCAGCTGCGGGTGTTGGGGAAGCTCCAGAGTGGGGTGGTGACAGGAGCAGAGCTGAGCCTTGGACCCTGACAGCGGCGTGGAAACCCTCGCTCACCAGGTGCCTGCTCCTGTGTGTGCTGGCTGTGGCAGGCCTCCTCCTGTTTGTAGCAGCTGCACCAGGTTGTGCCCGTGTTGGTTCTTAAAGATGCAGTGTTACTAAAGAAAGTCCAACCCAAAGTCGTGGCTGACCCCTCCTGGAATGAGGATTGGGAATGAACCTGTGATGTGTAGTTCAGGCAGGCATGGCTGCTCCCAGATCTTGACTTGGGTCTCAGAAATGCCTTTGAAATTTAATTGAAACAGGTTCAGGTAAAACAAAATGGTGAGGTGCTACTTCAAACAACAGGTGGTCCCTGGCCAGTGTGGTTCCCTTGGTTGGAGCATCTTCCTGTATACACAAAGGTTTTGGGTTCGATCCCTGGCTGGGGTGTGTATGGAAGGCAACTGATTGATGTTTCTCTCTTTAAAAAAAAAATCACCCTAGCCAGTTTGGCTCAGCGGATAGAGCGTCGGCCTGCGGACCAAAATGTCCCGGGTTCAATTTCAGTCAAGGCTACATACCTTGGTTGCAGGCTCCTCTCTGCCCAGGCCCTGGTGGGGCAGGGTGCAGGGGGGGGGGGGGGCGGTGAGGAGTGGCTGGTGCAGGAGGTAACCAATCGATGTGTTTTTCTCACATCAATGTTTCTGTCTTTTCCTCTCTCTTCTACTCTCCCTAAAAATCAATGGAAAAAATATCCTCAGGTGAGGATTAACAATAACAGCAAAAAATCAATAAACATATCCTCAAATGAGGATTTTAAAGAAAAGAAGACGATAACTTTTCAAGGCTTGATTGTAATGATTAAAAATAAACAAAACTCATAGCCCTAGCTGGTTTGGCTCAGTGGATAGAGCGTCAGCCTGTGGACTGAAGCGTCACGGGTTTGATTCTGGTCGAGGGCATATGCCCGGGTTGTGGGCTCAACCCCCAGTGTGGGGTATGCAGGAGGCAGCTAATCAATGATTGATGTTTCTCTCACCATTAGTGTTTCTATCTTTCTCTCCCTCTCCCTTCCTCTCTGAAATAAAAATATATTTTAAATAATAAATAAATAAAAATGTAAAACAAACAAAAAACCTCACAGAACTTACTTTCTCCTCCACTGTTGTCTCCCTTTTGCCATCACCTTCCCTCAGAATAAAACAAGATCTCCATTTGTGGGTTAAATCTGTCTTTTGGTTCAAGACTGTTCTAGTTGAACAGGAAACTTAAACATACTGCCTGACAGTGGCTGTTCCATAACAAGATGCTATCTTATGGAATGTGTGTGAAACTGTAGAAATTTAATTTAGCCATTTCTGTGTTTGGACAGCATTTATTTCCTCTTCTGACTCAAAATATAAAACACCAGTTTGAATACTGTTTGTAGCAGCTACTTTTTTCTTAGAAGAGCCAGTCGGTGTTTTAAGCTTTGTGATCACAGACGCCACAGGAGCAAGTGGACGTAGCTCTGCCCAGTGAAGGTGCGGAGAGACTGGAGAATGTATACTTCTTTTTATTTTCTTGTCTCTAACTGGCTTTGAGAACAAATACCTTACGACAACAGTTGCTCCTTTTTTTTTAATCCTCACTGGAGGGCATGCTTTGATTGCTTTTAGAGAGAGGAAGGGGGAGAGACAGAAACATTGATGTGAGAGGAAACATGGAGTTGTCTCCCACATGCACCCCAACTGGGGATTGAAACCAAAACCTGAGTATGTGCCCTGAAAGGGAATTGAACCCAAGACCTTTCACAGGACGATGCTCAACCGAGTCACTGGGCCAGGACAAGCTGCTCTCTTTTCTGATGCAGGTAAAATGGGCATACCTCCAAGTGCACAGACACTAACTAATGTCACTGAGTTTTGGTGTATGCTGTGCTTGTGAAATTAAGTTACAGAATGTTTCTCTAGCCCTAGAAGGTTCTCTTCACGGTTTGGTGCACAGTGTGTGGGGGTTGCGCTACTCCACTGCTGTGTTGCTTTTTTATTAGCGAGGAGGGTCCTGCGCAGAACAGACCTGGGTGCTCCATGCCCTGCCGCCGCACACTCGGTGACCTCACAGCTGCTGTGACTGACAGGCCCTGGAAAGGGCCTGTGCAGCTTCCAGCGGACAGAGACACCGAGGCACGTGAGGGAGGTCCTGTGCTGCTCATTTTCTTACTGACAACTTTATCATTTTATGAAGACGATACATGGATTTATTAAAAATTCAAACAATACAGAAAAGCATGGCAATGAACGTGATTTTTAAAATCAAGCAGTGGTGTAGGGTTAGATAAAGAAATGCTGTACAGCAAAGGATAAGTCTTTTAGCTTCTGGTCCCTGGTCCTTCCCAGAAACAACCCGATTACCAGGTACTCACCTTCCAAAGGTATTGGCGCAGCATTTTACTTTTACTTATTTGAATACTAGAGGCCTGGCTCATGGAATTCGTGCACCGGTAGGGTCCCTAAGCCTGGCGCAGCAATCAGGACCTATCGGGGCCTTCCAGCTGCCAGTCAGGGCCTTCCTTCCCCAACGCCCCTGGTGATCAGCGCACATCATAGCAAGCGATCGAACTCCCGAAGGGACACTTTGCATATTAGCCTTTTATGTATCCTCCTATCTATATATATAAAACCCTAATATGCAAATAGACCAAACGGTGGAACAGTTGGTCGCTATGATGTGCGCTGACCACCAGGGAGCGTGTGCGAAACATGGTGGGTGTCGGCAGCAGGAGGCAGAGCATGGAATATGGCCGGTGTTGGCCATGGCAAGATGGTAGAGCAGGTGAGCGGGGGTGCCAGACCAAGGTGGGGCACCAGTCGCTATCATCGGGGCAAGCCTCTGGTGGTTACTGAAAGTTCTTTGCTCCTGTGTGCCATGGTCCCGCCCAGTGCTTGCACCGCTAATGGCGCCGTCAGCAGGTGCAAGTAGCGGCTGCCGGCCCCGATTGCCCCTCAGGGCTTCTCCACCTCCCCCTGCTCCTGAGGGGCGATCAGGGCCGGCAGCCGCTGCTCGCACCCGCTGACAGCGGCAGTCCCACTCGCACCCACTGCTGGTGCCAGCCCCAATTGCTCTGCACTGTCAGCGGCGGGAGTGGGGCTGCTGGCAGAGAGGAGACTGGCACTGCAGTGGGAGGGGCTGGGCGTGGGCTCGAAGGATGGGCCGAGATCCGCCCCTGTGCCCACCACAGCCTCATGGCCCACAGTTCCTTTCAAAGTGCACGAATTCTTGCATGGGCCCCTAGTATAATAAAAGCATAATATGCAAATCGATTGAACAGCAGAACGACTGGTCACTGTGACACACACTGACCACTAGGGGGCAGATGCTCAATGCAAGAGCTGCCCCCGGTGGTCAGTGTGCTCCCACAGGGGGAGCGCTGCTCAGCCAGAAGCCCGGCTCACGGCTGGCAAGCACCACGGCAGCCTGGATTGTGAGAGCCCCGACTGCAAGAGGGATGTCTGACTGCTGGCTTAGGCCCAATTCACAGGGCCTAACACTCATCCACTGAGTCACTCTGGCCAGGCAGTGCAGCATCCTATCTAATAAAAGAGAAACATGGTAATTGGCGTACGACCGATACCCTTTTCATTGGCTAATCAGCGAGATATGCAAATTAACTGTCAGCCAAGATGGCGGCTGGCAGCCAGGCAGCTTGAAACTAACATGAGGCTTGGTTGCCTCAGTGACGGAGGAAACCAACTTCCCCGCCTGCCGCTGCCTCTGAGCTGGCAGTTTAAGAAACATTGTAACAAATACGCCCAACTTCAGCCAGCAGATTCGCAACATTGTAAGCAAAGGCCAGAAACCTACTTTCAGCCGGAGGCCTAAGAGCTGGAGCCAAGCCTCAAGCTAAAGCTGGCCCAAAATTTAAAAAAAAAAAAAAAAAAAGGAGCGTTTGGGAGTTGTCACCCCCAGCCTGAAAACAGCCCTCAGCCCCTCACCCAGACTGGCCAGGCACCCCAGTGGGGACCCCCACCCTGATCCAGGATACCCTTCAGGGCAAACCAGCTGGCCCCACCCATGCACCAGGCCTCTATTCTATATAGTAAAAGGGTAATATGCCTCCTGGCACCGGGATCAGCGGAGCCACGAGGCCTCCTGGCACCGGGATCAGCGTGACAGGGGGCAGCGCCCAAACCCCCTGATCACCCTGCGGCTCTGTGTGTGACAGGGGGCGGGGCCACAACCTCCCTATCCACCCTGCTCTGTGCCTGATAGAGGGGAGCTCCCCCCCCCCCACGGGCCCTGCTCTGTGTGTGACAGGGTGCGGCGCCCTAACCCCCCCGCCCCCGGCCCTGCTCTGTGTGTGATGGGGTAGAGCCATAACCTCCCCATCAGCCCTGCCCTGAGTGTGAGAGTGGCGGCGCCCCAACCCCCTGATCCTCCCTGCTCTGTGGGTGATAGAGGGCAGCACCCCAACCCCCTGATGGGCCCTGCTCTGTGCGTGACAGGGGGTTGCTCCACAACCTCCCCATCGACCCTGCCTTGAGTGTGACAGGGGACGGCGCCCCAACTCCCCAATCGGCCCTGCTCTGAGCCCGACCAGGGGCTGCACCTAGGGATTGGGCCTGCCCTCTGCCACCCGGGAGCAGGCCTAAGCCAGCAGGTCGTTATCTCCCGAGGGGTCCCAGACTGCTAGAGGGCACAGGCCAGGCTGAGGGACCCCCCCTCCCCCCCCGAGTGCACAAATTTTTGTGCACCGGGCCTCTAGTTTTAAATAAAAGCATTTGTTTGGACGTGGCAGTATTAATTATTGATGTTTTTCCATGGGTGGGGTCTAGAGGTCAAGTATTTAGCAGGCACTAACTGAGAATAAAAAATACTTTGTCGCCCTGACGGGTTTGGCTCAGTGGATAGAGCGTCGTCGGCCTGCGGACTGAAGGGTCCCAGGTTCGATTCCAGTCAAGGGCATGTACCTTGGTTGCGGGCACATTCCCAGTAGGGGGTGTGCAGGAGGCGGCTGTTCAATGTTTCTCTCTCATTAATGTTTCTAACTCTATCCCTCTCCCTTCCTCTCTGTAAAAAATCAATAAAATATGTATTTAAAAAAAATACTTTGTCGTGCCCAGCTGGTGTCGCTCAGTGGTTGAGCGACAACCTATGAACCAGGAGGTCACGGTTTGATTCCTGGTCAGGGCACATGCCCAGGTTGCAGCTCAATCCCCAGTGTGGGGCATGCAGGAGGCAGCTGATCGATGATTCTCTCTCATCATTGATGTTTCTGTCTCTCTCCCTCTCCCTTCCTCTCTGAAATAAATAAAAAACAATACTTTGTCGCATCTGTATTCTCCAGCACAGTTCTGGGACCAGTGCCGTAAGGAGTAGTAGTTAAACTTGCGGGGCTGTGTCTCTCTGTGGGTTACAGTGGCACAGTACTTAGTGGGGAGAGTTGGCCAGAATATGCCAGGTAAGCAGCCCCAGTCCCTGCTCTGTACTGAGGGCCTCCTGGCTCTGTGCCGGCCCCGCTGTGAAGTGGGTGCATGTCCTTGTTTCTGTCCGCAGTGACTAAAGGCACCCAGAGCCCTGCACCAACTTGCCCAGAACTAGGCTTGGAATCCTCTTGTCCTGATTCCAACATATTCTCTTTTGGGGGAAGGAGACTTGTTTTATTTTCTGCCCTCCGTAGGGGTCAGGTGGCTTACCTGGTGTTCCTAGGGCAAAAGGTCATGCCCTTCAGTTTAGGTTCAGATACCGATTTTCCTTCTCTGTGCTTCATTCTCAGGGACCAGGCTGACCATCCAGGTGGAACCTGGAGTGGGTGGAGGCGCCAGCACACCCTGGTGGCCACCCTGTGCCCTTCTGCTGTCTGTTGTGAATTCCCTGTCACCTGCCTGGCCTCTCCTGCCAGCCTCAGTCCCTCCACCCCATCACGCGTCCTCCTTGGCTTCCTTCCTCCGCAGAGTGGTGTCTTGTGGGGTGCAGAGCAGCCCTGTTCCCCGACGCTGCGTTCCATGCCTTTGACCTTACACTGGTTGGCATAGGCCTGCAGCTGAAAGTGTTTTCTCTTTGCTGTTTGGAGCTTCTTGGTGTGGAGGCCTGTTTTGCCAGGTGTCTAATGTGGCCTTGGCGCTAAAGGGGCCTCTGTTTGCACACCAGTGGTTTCCTCTCAGCTCTTGTCTGGCTCAGTTGACTGTACTCTGTGCCTTTCTTATTCCTGCTGGGCAGGTTTTTTTCAGAGGTATTTGAAGCCTCCTTTTGGGGGGCAGCTGAAGCTTCGCTCAGGCATTGCCTGCAAAGGCAGTGGACGGTGCCTTTCCCTGTGGCTGGTGATTTAGATCCCACCTTTGCTGCTGATAACAGTATGCTGTCTGTCTCTACTTCAGGCTGATTCCCATGGTCTAAACCAGTAGTTCTCAACCTTCCTAATGCCACGACCCTTTCATACAGTTCCTCATGTTGTGACCCAGCCATAAAATTATTTTCGTTGCTACTTAATAACTGTAATTTTGCTACTGTTATGAATCATCATGTAAATATCTGATATGCAGGATATATTTTCATTGTTACAAATTTAACATGATTAAAGCATAGTGATTAATCACAAAAATAATATGTAATTATATATGTGTTTTCCGATGGTCTTAGGCGACCCCTGTGAAAGGGTCATTCGACCCCCAAAGGGGGCGCGATCCACAGGTTGAGAACCGCTGGTCAAGATACTGAACAAACCAACACCACGGGGCCCCGCTGCTGCCCTTCCACACCTCCCCCGTCCAGACTAGCCTGCGTGAGGCTCACACATCGTCTGTGCATCCGCAGTTTTGTGTTTACTGAGGAAATGCATTCAGTTGAAGGAATCAGACTGATTCCACTGTGAATGTTTTGTGCACAGGCTTTTGTGTGAATGTGTTTTCTCTTCTTTTGGATGAATTACCAGGGAGTGGCATGCTGGGTCCTGAGACCTTGGTAATGCTCTGTCCTTCTGCCCTCTGGATGGCTCTGCGTGTGCAGCAGCTCCCTGTGCAGCACTCTCAGTCTCTCAGGTCCCACTCAGGACGTATCGCTCTGCTGGTTTAGACCCCTCTTTTCTTTGGTGGGAAGAAAACAAAATGTATTGGGGGAATGCAAAACTGGGGGCGGGTATGTAGACTTTCTGCTGCAAGGCAGCAGGAAGGGGGCCCAAAATGGGTTACCCTAGACCCCTTTTTGTCCATCCATTCATTTACTGATGGACATTTGGGTTGTTTCCAGAGTTTGGCTGTTGTGAACCTTTGTGTGTAAGTCTGTGCAGGCGTAGGTGAGAGCCACGCCCGCAGTGGAGTTGCTGGGCCTGTGATGAGTGTGGGTGAAGCACTGTAGACTGTCCTGAAGGGGGCAGCCTGCGGGAGCTCCACTGCTTCACACCCTCCTCCTCACAGACACATGCTCTTCTAATGCATGTGCAATAGCGTCGTTTCTCAGTGACCGATAAGGTCTCACATCTTTTTGTGGATAATTGAACTTGGGGCATGTTGTGATTTTTTTTAAAATTAATAAATCTTTATTGTTCAGATTATTACAGATGTTCCTCATTTTCCCCCCCATATCTCCCTTCCACCTGGTTCCCATCCCACCCCATGCCCTTACCCCCTGCCACTGTCCTCATCCATAGGTGTAAGATTTTTGTCCAATCTCTTCCTGCCCCTCCACACTCCCTTCCCCCCAAGAATTGTCAGTCCACTCCCTTTCTATGCCCCTGCTTCTATTATATTCAATAGTTTATTCTGACTTAATTTTTAGGTTCACTTGTTGATAGGTATTTATTTGTTGTCACTTTGTTGTTCATAATTTTTATCTTTACCTTTTTCTTCTTCTTCCTCTTCTTAAAGAATATCCTTCAACATTTCATATAATCCTGGTTTGGTGGTGATGAACTCCTTAAGCTTTTTCTTGTCTGTGAAGCTCTTTATCTGACCTTCGATTCTAGGTGATAGCTTTGCTGGGTAGAGTAATCTTGGCTATAGGTTCTTGCTATTCATCACTTTGAATATTTCTTGCCACTCCCTTCTGGCCTGCAAAGTTTCTGTTGAGAAATCAGCTGACAGTCATATGGGTACTCCCTTGTGGGTGACTGTTTTTCTCTTGCTGCTTTTAAGATTCTCTCTTTGTCTTTTGCTCTTGGCATTTTAATTATGATGTGTCTTGGTGTGGTCCTCTTTGGATTCCTCTTGTTTGGGGTTCTCTGCGCTTCCTGGACTTGTAAGTCTATTTCTTTCATCAGGTAGGGGAAGTTTTCTGTCATGATTTCTTCTAATATGCTTTCAGTATCTTGCTCTCTCTCTCCTTCTGGCACCCCCATAATTCGGATGTTGGTACGCTTGAGGCTGTCCTAGAGGCTCCTTACACTATCTTCATATTTTTGGATTCTTTTTTCGTTTTGCTTTTCCGGATGGATGTTTTTTCTTCTTCATATTTCAAATCTTTGACTTGATTCTTGGAATCCTCTAGTCTGCTGTTGGATCTCTGTATTTTATTTTTAATTTCAGTCAGTGTATGTTTAATTTCTGACTGGTCCTTTTCCATTTCTTTGGCATTCTCATTAAGATCCTTGAAGGTCTCACTAAGTTCCTCAGAGGTTCGTAGAAGATTCTTGAGTAACCTTATAACTGTCGTTTTGAACTCTATGTCCTCCATTAGTTTGCTTTCCTCCATTTCTTTCATTTGTGACATGTTTCTTTGTCTCCGCATTTTTGGCTGACTGCGAGGACCCGCTGTGTCTATAGTGGAAGAACTGCTGTGCTGGAGACACCATTATGGAGCAGGACTTGCTTCAGTGGGGCTTTGGTGCTCACTGAGTCTGCCTCTTGAGTGTGTCCCTTATGGATGTGAGGAGTTGAAATCTGGTATCTGACCAGGGGTACCCTGGCTCCTGGATCTCCAAGTCAACCACTGTGTGGGTCCACCCAGCAGGAGCTACAGCGATTTCAACAGATTTCTCCTCTTTGTTTGAAATTTGGAAGTTTTGGAGCTCTCTGACACACCTGCAGTTTGTTGGGTTAGGCTGCAAAAACACAGGTGGTTCCTTGCGCCACTGGCACAGCTTGGGCGGGGATGTAAATTGAGTGGGGCGGGGTCTCAGAGACTCACCAGAGCGGAGCAAACAGCAATGGCTGTCGTCAGCCGTCTCCTCAGACTCCCTGTCTCTGCATCCCCAAGTCCCACGCCCCCACAGCAACAATGATCCCTGCGAGCAGCTCTGCGAGAAAGCCACCCTCGCTCTCCGACTCGCTGCAAGACAGTCCAGTTTCTCCCCGTAGGAGTCTGGGACCTCAGAATCTCGCCTTAAATGAGCTCAGTGCGTTCGAGAGCTTGTCTCCCCTTCCGATTGAAAAAAACCGCACATCCCTGTGCAGCCCCCCTCACGCGTGCCTCCGTACCTCTGTTCTTGGCGCCTCTGCACCTCCTACCCGGTCTCAGTGTGCTTCTTTGTTTCCTTCTAGTTGTAGAACTTCCACTCGGCCAGCCTTCCCGTGGTTCTGGATGATAGCTGTTTTGTCTTATAGTTGTAATTTCAGTGTTGTTGTGGGAGGCAGCACACACAGGTTTATACGTTATGCCGCCATCTGGGTTCTCCATGTTGTGATTTTTAAAAAGTGAATGTCCTGTCCCAGCTGGCATGGCTCTGTGGTTGAGTGTCGACCCATGAACCAGGAGGTCACCGAACTGGAATTACAACTAAGATGGTGTTCTTCAGGCCTCAGTACCTGGGGTGGTTTATCTTCTGTTGTCTGTCATTTCGGAGAAAGGGTGTAAGCATTAAGGTTTTGTAGCTGTGGGCTCCCTGCTTCTCCCGTTCTTTCTGTCCCAGGTATTCAGAGGACCTGCCTTTGTGGTTTGTCTCTGTGGACAGCATAGTGAGTGGGTCTTGCATTTTTATTTTGACAATCTCTTCATTTTTCTTTTAGCTATACATACTCTCTGCTCTAGGTGTTACAATAAACCCACTTAATTTTGAAACTCAACTTAGGCTGGTGGCGTTACAGCCCTCCGCACATACAAGTGAAAACCGCTGGGCTGCGGTTGGGTGCCGTGTCTGCACACTTCATACTTTTTGAGTTTTCTTTGAATTTTTCTTGTAGACTAACCTACCATGGCCGACCAGCGACAGCGCTCACTCTCTACCTCCGGGGAATCGCTGTACCATGTTCTGGGGCTGGACAAGAACGCAACCTCAGACGACATTAAAAAGTCCTACAGGTAAGAGCCATGCCTCGTGCGTGTGATTGGCACCGACCAAGAACGACCATATATATATTTTTTAATTTTTTTCTTGGCTGACTTAGTATTTAACATCTTTGTACGTACAGTGTATCCCTTGTACCTTAAAATGGGTACCTTAATGTTTCCAGACTGTCTACCCTGGAGTAGGCAGTCCTGCAGCAAGCAGCTCTGATGTGCTGAGCGGGGCTGTTGGCCATTGGAAGAGGGACTTGGTGCCACACGGTGGTGACAGTCTGCTTGCCTGTTGTAACCTCCAGGCTGAACCTGAATGGGCCCTTAGGTGCGGTGTCATTGGTAAAGCTGTGATGACTAAACACACAGCAAAGTGCCTTATCAGACCCCCTGCCTGTTGCTTCGTGCAGGAAGTGTGCAGTTAGCTGCTCGGACACTAGAGGTCAGGGTAGGGATTGCCTTTGCGCTGTGGAAAGTTGGAAAGGATGGCAGAGATTTCTTTTGACCCACACCTTCCCGGCTTCTGTGGAGAGGAGGAAAGTGAGATGGTCATGGCAAATGTTCCTTCCACTGGCACCTCCATCCAGTGGGTGAACATGAAACGTGAGACCAAGCAATGGCTTTGGTTTGCAGGAAACTGGCCCTGAAATATCACCCGGACAAAAACCCTGACAACCCAGAGGCTGCGGACAAGTTCAAGGAGATCAACAACGCACACACCATCCTCACGGACGCCACGAAGAGGAACATCTACGACAAGTACGGCTCGCTGGGGCTGTACGTGGCCGAGCAGTTTGGGGAGGAGAACGTCAACACCTACTTCGTGCTGTCCAGTTGGTGGGCAAAGGTGAGGGCGTGGAGCTGACGGGGCAGTGGGTGTCGGATTCGCTGGTTCCTGCGTGATCGTGTGCTCTGCGCTCCTGACAGTGGTGATGGTGGGTGGCTGTACCCCGCTCATCCCGTGTGAGTGTGGGCAGTTGTGTGCCTTTCAACTGAATGTTTCTCAACACTCTCCTTTCCTCACTCAAAGCCCTGTCACGTGTGAGGACACAGGGTGCTGCTGCCAGGGCTGCTTGCAGCCCCCCTCTGTAAATAGTTTCTCTTTATGCACCTGGATGCTCTGTCTCTCCTGACTCCCATGTTGGTCCTTTCTTACACTCCTCGATCTGGAGGAGAATAGGAGCGCCCGCCTGTCTGTCTGTCGCTCTCATAGGGCAGCAGCGGGTGTGTGGGGGTGCCCCGTTGGGGAGTCCCCGGTCTGGAGCCACCTCAGCCAGCGCCCACCTCCTCCCCAGGCCCTGTTTGTCTTCTGTGGGCTCCTCACCTGCTGCTACTGCTGCTGCTGCCTGTGCTGCTGCTTCAACTGCTGCTGCGGGAAGTGCAAGCCCAAGGCGCCCGAGGGCGAGGAGACCGAGTTCTACGTGTCCCCCGAGGACCTGGAGGCGCAGCTGCAGTCGGACGAGCGGGGTGAGTGCCGCCAGGGCCCGCCTGCGTGCGTGGGGTGGCGCCAGAACAGGCCCTCACCCGTGTCCACCTGTCTTGTCAAACAGGAGGGCACTGACATGGGGCCAGGATGTGTGTGGCAGCTGGGCCCGTTGAGGTTGAACGTGGACTCGGAGGTAAAGCAGACGAGGGTCCCTGCCCGCCAGCTGCGCTAGCTGTAGTGCCTGGGGACCAAGCAGGTGGGGCGGGCCTTGGGCCCGTGGCGGCCTGAGGCGACGAGGTGGTCAGGTCGGGGGGAGATCCGAGAACAGCCTCTCCCTCCGAGTGCTTGTCCTGCCACCTGTGCCCCAGCAGAGCGACGGAGCATTGTCACAGGAGGACGTGTTGACGGGGCACACGGTGCACTCGGGAGGCCGCCGTCCTCATGCGATGAACATGCGTGTGATTACTTTTCAGAGGCCACAGACACACCGATTGTCATACAGCCAGCGTCCGCCACAGAGACCACTCAACTCACAGCCGAGTCCCACCCCAGCTACCACACCGACGGGTTCAATTAAGTTCAGGAGAAGCTACGATGTGCGGATCAATCAGCACCCGGCCACTTCAACCTGAGAATCATGAACTGTAGTCACAGAGGTGGGGAGGGAGCCGCTCTGGCCTGGGAAGGGCCCTCCCGCCTCTGTGCCCACCCACCCGCCAACCCCAACACGTGAAGTGCGTAGCATGCAGTATTTAAAGCAGTTTAGCTACGGTCGCCGTCTTCTGTTTTTCCTTTCTAATAGCATGTGTGGGGTCTGTTCCATGTCTGTCTGTGTTGTGGACGTGCTGCAGCGAGACCACATTGAGCACTGGTGGCACCGCCGGGCTGTCAGGTCGCTGCCGTGAGCTGCCACACGGTGTGTCCCCAGCAGGTGGGAGGGGCCGCCCGCTCTGTGCTCCTGCACCGGCAGGTGCTGCCTGCAGAGCTGTGGGTCTGGTCCAGGAGGGGCCGCAGGCAGGGCCTCTCCGCACTGTGACGCCCCCGGGTGTTGGTGGCAAGGACAGTTAGTGCAGCTGCTGCTCACCTTGTGTGCATGGCCTTGTGGCGGGGCTTTTCCGAGGGTGAGTGTGTTGTGGGGACCGGGAGCTCCTGATGTGAGACCTCCTCCCGGCCTGGGTCTAGCCCGAGTCCCCTGTGCCATGAGCTGGGTCGATGGCCACAACCGGCGTCTCCCCTCTCCCTTCTCTGTGTCAGCCTCCACATTCCTCCAGGGTGAGTTAGAACTAATTTGCTGAAACCAGGCCTCTTTGTAACCATCTTGGATGTCGAAGCACCACAGTGGCAGCTGAGGCCCAGACAGTCAGTCAGGCTGAGTCCAGGCTGCCGGTGGCGCCTGGCTGCCCAGCCTCCTCTCTGCTTCCCGAACCCCTGCTCACCCTCTTCCTTCAGCTGCTCCTCAGCCAGAGGCAGAGGCGTCAGGGTCCTGGGGAAGGACCCGCTGGATCAAAGGCACACTCGGCGTGGGAGCCGTGGGCCCGGGGAGCCTGGCGCCCTTGGCTTGTTAGCCAGCAGCCAGACCAGGATCTCACTGCTGTTGCAGGCAGAGCCTTTTGTGAACTGCTGGAAGTCTGTCCTTCCTTCTGTCCCAGGCCTGGTTGGTGGCGCCCCTGCTTTGGGGGACTGAGGAGGTGTGAGTTACGTTGTACCAAGTAGCAGATTCCCTACTGGCCCTACACCCAGCTTCTGGAGGCTCAAGGGCCCCACGTGGGCCTGGTGTCTGCAGAATGAATGTTCTCGCTGCTCCTGTGTGTCCCAGGAGAGTGAAGGCCAAGCGCGGGAAGGCTGGGCGACATGGTTCCCTGGCTTGGCCGAACCAGACATGTTCCTGAAGCCACTGTTCTCCCCTGTGGCCCTTGCTGCCCATCAGGCTGTGCTAGCTAGAGCTGTGTGTGGGGGCCTGGCCACTTGCAGAACCCTCAGTCCTAGGGCCCCTCCTGGCTGGCCCTCCTGCAGGCCAGCCTAGGACCTGGGCAGCTGCTTGGTCCCATTGTGGTTTTTTTTGTTCATTGTAGTGATCATGAAGATGTTCAATGAGAGGATATCCCTGCACTGTGATGTTGAGTTAGAACTAATTTGCTAAAACCAGGCCTCTCCTAAAAGGATAAGAAACTCATTGTTTGACCCACCAGGGAACGAGGGAGGAGGCGAGAACAGGCCATCTCCTGTGCCGACCCCGGTTCCGAAGCCCAGGATTCAGCCGGAGCTCCTGGCCACCTGGGGCTACTTCTGGAAGTGGTTTAGGAAATGAGGTGCTTTCCCCAGAATGACCAGGAACCCAGTTTAAATGTCCACCCAGCCAGGCCCTCCATGTGTGTCACTGAGTCCCCGCCAGGTGTCTGCCGGTGGCAGCGTGGTGTTGCTCTTCGGGGCAGGGTGGCTTGGGAGGGACAGCAGAGATCGCGGGGGGGGTGCTGAGGACCGCGGGCGGCCCCGAGGGCAGGCCCCTTCCGAGTGTTCTTGTGGTCGCTTTCAAGACGAAGGTCCCGGTGCATTTCCCTCTTCTGCCTGGTCTGTTTTTGGTGAGCAGAGTTCTTGCGCCTGGAGAGGCACTGGTTCAAATGCTAAGTGGGGAGCAACCCTGTGCCTTCCAGAGCTGGGCCAGGTGTGGCCAGTGCTGGTGTCAGACGGCAGGTAGTGTGTGTGGCCCGGGGGTGTTGGGGTCTGTGTCAGAGGAAGCCCATCCGCCTTGTCAAGGCAGGGCTGGCCTGACGGGCAGCCAGTGCAGTGGGCGCCCTGCAGGAAGCATGTCTGATGGCAGCTGCTAGTGTGTAGGCTTCTGCTCTGCTCAGTGACGTGTCTCGCCTTGTCTTCCTTTTGGCTCTGTTCTCGTTTCAAACTGCTTTAGACATTACCACGTGGGGTGTGAGCCTCCCCCCACTGTCCCATCCGTCAGTGCAGCCGCACCGCTGGGACCTGGCAGAGGAAGAGGTCAGAGTGGCTGTGGTTAGAGCAGGCGGTGTCTTCATGCTGTCGGCCTGGGCTTCGCCGCCAGGCTCCTGCCAGGGCCATCCTCGATGTTCTAGGGGGCGGTCTGTGCCTGAGGAGCCCACACAGTGCTGCCAGCCACCGGGCTCGGGGCGGGGTGGGGCCTGTCTGTCCTTTCTGGCTGTCATCTTGGTGCATCTCCCAGGGGCAGTGGGGATGGGCGTGAGGCAGGGGGCTGACCTCATTCCTTCCTCACGTTCTCAGCTGTGAGCCCATGCGACACAGGACTGACCTGCTTGCTCTGTTAGTTTGGTTGTGAACCTTCCGCCTGTGGAATTGGCCAAAGCTGCATCTTTACAGTCCTGACAGGCACGGTTAGTCTGTGCTACAGGTGTGGGCAGTGGTGCATCTCCGTGTGTGTACATATTGTATATGTATATATCGCGCAGCAGGACTGGCTGCTGCTGTCCAGTGGCAACGCAGCAAGTACAATAAAAGTTGGCTCCAACACAGCCTTTTCCTTGACGAGTCCGGGCAGGAGTGGGTCCTGAGAGCTCTTCTGCTGGCTGCTCAGGAAACAGCGCTGATGCCGCCGTGTACCTAGAGTTTGGGCGGATGGCTGGGCGTGGTGCCTGAGCCCACTGCAGTGTCAGCTTACCCGGGGTAGGGTGCCCATCATGATCACCTGAACCACGGGTGAATGTCCCTGTGTGACATCCGGGAGGTGGTAGAAACCCATTCCACTTCGGAACATTTAAAACCAATTTTCTAAGCATCAGATACAATCAGTGACCAACTGCATTCTAAACAGTCTCTGTTGGGACCACAAATTGGGCCGGGGGTTGCGGGGAGGAGCAGGGCCGTGCTGCCCCGCTCCAGGAGGGGTGGCCTGGTCCTAGGCACACCTTCAATTTTGTTTCCCTGGAAAATGGACTGATGTTTCACGCTAAGTGAGGGGAGGCAGTTTGCACTGAAATATGTTGACGTTGTTTTTTAAAACTGAAGTGCAATGCGTGGGAAGCATTGTCTGCACTGGCTTTGTCCTGTGAGTGGAGCCTGGTGGAGCTGGGGCGCCTCAGGCCCTGACCCCACGGGCACACCCAGGGCCAGGCAGAGGGTTAGGATGTTTCCCCACAGTGACCTCCATCTTGTATGTCTGAATGTTGACCTAGAATAAAGATAACTGTTGTAAAATAAATGTTTTCACTGCAGACCAGGCATGTCTTATTTAGTTGTCCCTGTTGGAGGGTCTTGGCCTGAGGGCCAGCCGACCTTGGGGGGTCCCTCCTCAGTCCCCTGGGGGCGGGGAAGCCACGCCCACCTGCCTGCTTCACGTGTGGCTCGGATGTCCTTCCCCTCCGCTTTCTAAATGCTGAGACTGGAGTGAAAAAGAAACGGGAGCCCTGAGAGCCCTGGGCCCAGGGCAGCTGGGACTGGGCTCTACAGCCCTCTGAGGGCATGTGCCGGCAGGCCAGGGGCGCCCGCACTGTCGTCCCCCCTGGAGACAGCAGCTCCACTCCTTCCACGCCCATTAGTTGACCACCCAGCTGCATGAGCGGCTGCCAGTGTTTGGAACGGGGCCCTCTCTCTTAGCTGTGCCAGTGCTCTATGCTGACCTTGGGCAGCTCCATTCATGCCCACTTTTGGACCTGACCACTCAGAGGCCTGCCCCACCGGGACATCCCTGTGGCGAAAACTCGGGTCCTCGCTCCTGGACACCACTGTCCCCCCTGGGTCATCTGTCCCCACGTTGGTGGTCTCCCAGTCCTCCCAGGAGAGGCCCATCTTCCCACCACTGATGGCAGGGGAGCTGTCCCTGCACTGGAACCACCTTGTGCCTGTGGCCTTGCCCCTGAGATAAGAGTTGCCAGCTCTGCTTCCATGAGTGTGTCCCCTTCTGCACAGCAGGTGGGAGAGGCCGCTCTAAGCCAGAAGGCCCAGGGGTTGTGGGCGGCAGCTGTCTCCTGGGGTGGGGGCGTGCGTCTTCCTCTGTGCCTTTGGTCTTAGCTCAGGGCAAGGCAAGAACATTCTGAAAAAATTAAAGCAGCATCGGCTCTGACCGGGTAGCTCGGTTGGTTAGAGCGTAGTCCTGATACAACAAAGTTGTGAACTTGTCCCCGGTCAGGGCACATCAAGAAGCATCCTGGGCTGTGCCCTGACTGCTGAGCAGTGTCCACCAGCTGAATGGACCACAGCGCCTGGTGGCTAGGCTCTTGGACGCGGTGGTTTTAGTTTCTCACCGAAGAGGAGTGGGCCTGCCCACCCGGCGCCTTCCCTGTCTGCAGGCCCCTCCCACCTCCCTGCCAGCCTTAGTGTTCTGAGACGTTTTTCCTTACTGTTTACTCTTCTTTTTTTTTTTTTAATATTTTTTAAAATATATTTTATTGATTTTAGACAGGAAGGGAGAGGGAGATAGAAACATCAATGATGAGAGAGAACCATTGATTGGCTGCCTCCTGCACGCCCCCCACTGGGGATCGAGCCCGCACCCCAGGTATGTGCCCTTGGCCGGAATTGAACCTGGGACCCTTCAGTCCGCAGGCCGATGCTCTATCCATTGAGCCAAGCCAGCTAGGGCTTAATATATTTTTTTACTGATTTCAGAGAGGAAGGGAGAGGGAGAGACAGATATAGAAACATCAATAATGAGAGAGAATGATTGATCAGCTGCCTCCTGCACGCCTCCTACTCGGGATCAAACCTGCAACCTGGGCATGTGCCCTTGACCGAAATCGAACCCGGGACCCTTTAGTCTGCAGGCAGACGCTCTATCCACTGAGCCAAACCAGCCAGGGCTTGTTTACTCTTCTGATTATCCTAATTAGGTAGAACCACGATTATATTCAATATTTTCTCTATGGGACTCTATGGACCATCATAAAGTAACCCAGCCCTCCGCTGTCCTGGCCGTGTCCTCCCGGCCCGCTGCCGGCAGGGGTCCCTGCCAGGGGCACAACCAGGGACCAGGTGGCCTGGAGCCCTAGCCCTGCAGGCAGGTGTTAGCAGGGGGTGTGGTCTACATGGAAGGGCGGGGCCTGTCGGGAGCACCCCCATGCCCCCACCCGACCCTAGGGACCTGGCAGAGGGCTCTCTGTGCAGCTGGACCCACCTGATGGGGCGAGTGCCCAGCTGGAGGGGCTTGACCCAGAGGTGAGTGGTCCCCGGGGGCGCCCTGGGCCTGGACCTCCTGGACCAGTTGCTCCGAAACCGCTGGGGCCTGCTGCGTCAGATGCGCTGCCTGACCCTGTGGGCTGTGCCAATCAGCACGACGGCTTGAAGTGGTTTATCGCAGAAGCTGGAGGGAATGGCCTGCAAGTCTGTCACACACGTGGGTTCCTGCAGCAAGGACAGGCGGGGACCTGGGGACCTGGGTCTCCAGGGCCACACGAGAACTTCCTCTGCTCGATAACCATGGCAGGACCGGAGGAACCAGAGCGTCCAGCCCCAGAGGGCGCGGGGAGGATCCGCAGGACACGCGGGGGCCGCCAGGTCCGGAGGGACGCCCAGGCACGAAGTGCGAAGTTCTCCCCTAGCTCTGGGCCCCGGGACCCCAGCCAGCGAGCGAGCACACAGCAGGGCCAGTGCCAGTCGCACCGACCAGAAGTCACATCCTGGTGGTGCTGCCTGGCTCACTGTCCCCGCGCCTCCCACTTCCAGTCTCGGGGTGGGCGGGGCGGGCGGGCCATGAGCCTCTGCTTCAGAGGGATAAACCCTGCTGGGCACCCCAGTTTCGATGCGGATTCCCCAGAACTTGGGGAGTGTCCGAGGCACCGCCCCCAGCGCCGGGACAAGGGCCCTCTCCCCTAGATGCATTGTCCCCCAGCCATCTTGGTGGCTGACAGTCACGCCCTCAACGCCCACTGGGACTGGGGTACATGGAGACTGAGGGAAGGTCAGGGCTGCAGCTAGCCCACATCCAGCCACGTGGCACCTGGTGATTCTTGGCCCCTAGCTGGAAGCCCATTGGTGAGCAGATGTGCCAAGGGAGCCGCACCTGGAGTAGGCCCACCTGCCTAGCATTTGCCCCAGCGGATGTGTCACCCCTGAAGTGGCCATTGCGTCCAGCCCGGTTCCTCCTCCAGCCCCATCACAGACCTGGTCCCACAAACCCCATGTGGGGATTGCCCCGTTCTTGCCCTTTTCACCCAAGCACAGCCAAATCCACCTGCTATCCACTGCCCCACCACCTCCCACCTCTGAACCCTGTGCACCCTTCCCCCCTGCTCCCCTCAAACACTCAGCTTGGCCTTGAAGAGCCTAAACACCCCTCCCACCCCCCAGCTTCCAGCCTAAGGTCTGGCCCAGGGACCAGAGCAGAAGGTCCTCTCCCAGGACTTCCCCTGATGTCCTTGGGGCTGCCCCAGGCCCGGGGCCCAGGTATCCAAGTGAGGTACTTCCTGCCTCCAGGTGTGCCAGCTGAGGCACCATGAGGCCCTGCCGGCCCTCTAGACCCTGTGGGCACGTGCAACATGCCTGACTCAGTGTGACAACCGTGTGTGCCTGTGGCAGCCACTGCGGGGAAGGGGCAGCACCTCACGGGCTGACGAACCTGAGATTGACCTGGAGACACCATTCTCAGGTTGGTCAGTCCTGGAGGCACTGCCCAGGGGCAGCTGGCAGAGCCCTCACGGGCAGGTTTCTCCTCCTGGACCCGCCCCTTGAGTGTACCAGTAGCTTCTGAACCAGTATAGGAAGTGGCTCCAGGTCTGCCTCCTGCCCAACTGTCCCCTCCCAGGTTCTGTGGATATGTCCAGGCTGCAGCCCCATCCTCACAGCTCTCTCTCTTCCAGGTGAGAGAGGCCCAGATGCTCAAAAAGGCAGCTCGAAGGCCACCTGGCTCCCAACCCCCAATCGGTCCATCAGAGGGTATCCGGGGTGGCTCAGCCATCCCTGAGGGCACCACCGAGTCTTCTCCTCAAACTGGACTCTCCTGATGTGTCCAATAGCTGTGTTGGGTGCTGTCCCCTGGACAGTTTTGGACCTTGGAACCTGGGAGGCTCCAAGGTGCCAGAGGAATTGCCCCTCCTCCCATTGGCCCCCAATTACCCTCCGCCGTGACAGTCTGGAAGGTGACGCACTTCCATCACTCCAGGGGCGCCTGGCAAGAAATGAGCCCGAGAGTCTCCTAACCTGTGGCCAGTCTCCCTGAGCTGCTTCTGATGAGGGACCCAGCTGGAGGAGACAGGCCCCCACTGACCCTCCAGAAGAGGGAGGAGGCTGTCTCCCCCAGGGGGCAGGGGCTGGGGGGAACAGCTGCACCCTCTCCTCCTAGGACACGTGTGTATGCGTGTCTATGGGTGGATGTGGCTGCTGCACGAGCTTGTCTGGTGGTGTCGGCACGTGTGTGTTTGTTTTCTGGGAGCTGGTCAGCCCCCAGCTGGACTCAGGGGGGCCCACCCATGAATGACCTACCCCTGCCCGGGTACTCTAACTGTTCGCCCCAGTCCTCATCTGGGAAACCTGGCTTGACAGAATGGCGTCTTCCCTGCCTTGTGGCCCTGTCGCACCTCCGGAGGGGCTAGGCCTGCCGCAGCCTCCAGGTTCCCAGCGCACAGCACAAGAACGAGCGAGCGAGCGAATGAATGGGGGCCGTGGAGACACAATGGGGCGAGGAAAGACTCACCAGGTTCGGGAGAAGCCCTCCTGCTGACCTTTGGGCCCCAGCTCGGTGCTCTGTCCCTGGTGCCTGGCCACCCCTTGGACAAGCCTCCTGCCTTTATCTGCCCACCCTTGGCCTGGCCCCCACCCAGTGACTTCCTGTCTCCGCCCCATGACAAGCTTTTCCATTACATGGCCTTTGGGGGGCGGGGAGACCGAAGACACTGGGGGACAGGAAAGAGGCCAAAGCCAGGGTGGAGGGGGCGGGTGAGGGCGCCGGAGCCTGACAGCTCACCTAGAGTGGCCCAGACATCAGTATCGTGCGCCCTCACCCAGGCAGACCTGCCACAGGCCACCTGTGAGGAGCCAGGAGCAGCGAAGGCAAGCTGCACAGAGTGAAGGACGGCTGGCCCGCTGAGGCCCTGGCCTGGCCACCTCTCCTGCAGCTGGGGATCTGGCCAGTGGCTAGGACCAGCTCGTCACTCCCTCCTACAGCTGCCCGCACACTGATTTCCGCTGGCCTCCTGCCTAGTGCACACACGTAGGCGGGGAGAAGGGTGGGGGGCGGGGTGCCTGCAGAGGCTGCCTCAGAGACCCAGGGCCCTAGGTCCAGGCCAGGTGGCTCATCTAGGAGAGCCAAGGCCCCAGCTCTGCCCTCTCCTAAACCTGGCCCTGAGCCTGTGGCAAGAACAGCCTGTCCTGTGGAGGAGGCCCGCCAGCCCTGGCCAGGGTGCGCAGAGGACGGTGCCCCAACTCCACCTCCCCATGGCTGCCTTGCAGCTTGGGGATGCAAGCAGCCAAGCAGCTACAGCTCGGGGGCCATGCCCAAGCCCAGTCCCAGGCAGAACAGCATTCCCAGGCCCCCAGCTTATTGGTTAGAATTTCAGTTTTTCTAAAAATTTATTTATTTTATAAAAGGTAGAGAGTAGGAGAACCAAGATGGCGGCATAAGGTATAGACCTGTGTGTGCTGCCTCCCACAACAACATTGAAACTACCAACTATAAGACAAAACAGCTATCATCCAGAACCATGGGAAAGCTGGCCCAGTGGAAGTTCTACAACTGGAAGGAAAGAAAGAAGTGCACTGAGACTGAGTAGGAGGTGCAGAGGCACTAAGAACAGAGGTACGGAGGCGCACGCCAGGCGGGCTGCAACTGGATGCACGGTTTTTTTCAATCAGAAGGGTATACAAGCTGTCAAATCCACTGAGCTTGTTTGGGGCGGGATTCTGAGGTCCCAGACCCCTACGGGGAGAGGCTGGACTGTCTTGCAGCGAGTTGGAGAGCGAGGGTGGCTTTCTCGCGGAGCTGCTCACAGGGATCATTGTTGCCATGGGGGCGCGGGACTCGGGGATGTGGAGACACAGAGTCGCAGAGACGCTGATGACAACCATTGCTGTTTGCTCCGCCCTGGTGATTCTCTGAGACCCCGCCCCACTCAATTTACATCCTCAGCCAAGCTGTGCCAGTGGCACAAAAGGAACCACCTGTGCTTTTGCAGCCCAACCCAGCAGACTGCAGATTTCAGCTCCTCGCATACATAAGGGACACACTCAAGAAGCAGATTCAGGTTTGGAGGAAGCCAGAGCCGGACCCGGCTGGGCCAGCAATGTGGAACCGCTGTACCAGCAAACACACAAGCAGGTCCACCAGATCCAGTCTCACATGGGATGCCGGGAGACGGCAGACAAGCAGTCTGTGCACTTAGTAGAAAACGAAATCCAAGCAAGCATACCAGATATTCAGCCACCAGGAACACCTGGAGATTTTGTCCATCAAGGAGCCTCCCAACAAAAGACAGAACGCCAAACTTCGTGTTGACCAGTTAAAGTATGATGTCCAGCACCTGCAGACCGCTCTCAGAAACTTCCAACATTGGCGATACACAAGGGAGCAGCAGGAGAGATAGCAAGAGGAGCTTCTGTCTCGCACCTTCACCCCCATCGTGAGATGCGGTGCCCCCTGTGAGGCTGCGACGGCCCCTGCGAGGCTGCGTGAGGCTGTGACAGCCCCTGCGAGGCTGCGACGGCCCCTGCGAGGCTGCGTGAGGCTGTGACAGCCCCTGCGAGGCTGCGACGGCCCCTGCGAGGCTGCGTGAGGCTGCGACGCCCCCTGCGAGGCTGTGATGCCACCTGCGAGGCTGCGACGCCCCCTGCGAGGCTGTGATGCCCCCTGCGAGGCTGCGATGCCCCTTGCGAGGCTGTGATGCCCCCTGCAAGGCTGCAACAGCCCCTGTGAGGCTGCGTGAGGCTGCAATGCCCCCTGAGAGGCTGCGACGCCCCCTGCGAGGCTGCGTGAGGCTGTGACGGCCCCTGCGAGGCTGCGTGAGGCTGTGACAGCCCCTGCGAGCCTGTGACGGCCCCTGCGAGGCTGCGTGAGGCTGTGATGGCCCCTGCGAGGCTGCATGAGGCTGTGACAGCCCTGTGAGGCTGCGACGCCCCCTGCGAGGCTGTGACAGCCCCTACGAGGCTGTGATGGCCCCTGCGAGGCGGCGTGAGGCTGCAATGCCCCGAGAGGCTGCGACGCCCCCTGCGAGGCTGCGTGAGGCTGTGACGCCCCCTGCGAGGCTGCGTGAGGCTGCAATGCCCCCTGAGAGGCTGCGACGCCCCCTGCGAGGCTGCGTGAGGCTGTGACGGCCCCTGCGAGGCTGTGTGAGGCTGCGACGCCCCCTGCGAGGCTGCGTGAGGCTATGACGGCCCCTGCGAGGCTGCGTGAGGCTGCGACGGCCCCTGCGAGGCTGTGACGGCCCGTGAGGCTGCGTGAGGCTGCGACGGCCCCTGCGAGGCTGCAACGGCCCCTGCGAGGCTGTGACAGCCCCTGCGAGGCTGTGACGGCCCCTGCGAGGCTGCGTGAGGCTGCAATGCCCCCTGAGAGGCTGCGACGCCCCCTGCGAGGCTGCGTGAGGCTGTGACGCCCCCTGCGAGGCTGCGTGAGGCTGCAATGCCCCCTGAGAGGCTGCGACGCCCCCTGCGAGGCTGCGTGAGGCTGTGATGGCCCCTGCGAGGCTGCGTGAGGCTGCAATGCCCCCTGAGAGGCTGCGACGCCCCCTGCGAGGCTGCGTGAGGCTGCGACGCCCCCTGCGAGGCTGCGTGAGGCTGCGACGCCCCCTGCGAGGCTGCGTGAGGCTGTGACGCCCCCTGCGAGGCTGCGTGAGGCTGCTGCAATGCCCCCTGAGAGGCTGCGACGCCCCCTGCGAGGCTGTGTGAGGCTGCGACGCCCCCTGCGAGGCTGCGTGAGGCTGTGACGGCCCCTGCGAGGCTGCGTGAGGCTGCGACGGCCCCTGCGAGGCTGTGACGGCCCGTGAGGCTGCGTGAGGCTGCGACGGCCCCTGCGAGGCTGTGACGGCCCCTGCGAGGCTGCGTGAGGCTGCGACGGCCCCTGCGAGGCTGTGGCGGCCCCTGTGAGGCTGCGTGAGGCTGCGACGGCCCCTGCAAGGCTGCGTGAGGCTGTGATGCCCCCTGCGAGGCTGCGACGCCCCCTGCTAGGTTGTGATAGCCCCTGCAAGGCTGCGTGAGGCTGCGACGCCCCTGCGAGGCTGCGACGCCCCCTGCGAGGCTGTGACGGCCCCTGCGAGGCTGTGACAGCCCCTGCGAGGCTGCAACGGCCCCTGCGAGGCTGTGTGAGGCTGTGACGGCCCCTGCAAGGCTGCGACGGCCCCTGCGAGGCTGTGTGAGGCTGTGACGGCCCCTGCGAGGCTGTGTGAGGCTGCGACGGCCCCTGCGAGGCTGTGTGAGGCTGTGACGGCCCCTGCAAGGCTGCGACGGCCCCTGCGAGGCTGTGTGAGGCTGTGACGGCCCCTGCGAGGCTGCGTGAGGCTGCGATGGCCCCTGCGAGGCTGTGAGAGGCTGCGATGCCCCCTGCGAGGCTGCGTGAGGCTGTGACAGCCCCTGCGAGGCTGTGTGAGGCTGTGACGGCCCCTGCGAGGCTGCGACCACCCCTGCGAGGCTGCGTGAGGCTGCGACGGCCCCTGCGAGGCTGCGAGAGGCTGTGACAGCCCCTGCGAGGCTGCGACGGCCCCTGCGAGGCTGCAATGGCCCCTGGGAAGCCGGCGGAACCACACGAGCCACCCAGACGGCTTCGTCGACGGCCCGCGAACCAGCTCGCAGCCCCACGCACAACTATCACCTGAAGGGCGAGAGGGGCGAGAGCAGCTGTAGTGTTGCTTTCTCCTCACTTTTGGTAGCGAAATCCTCATTTTAAACATAAGAGGACACATTATTTTAAAAAGCCATTACGTGGCTCTGCACCCTTTCTGAGTAGAGCGTGAACAAGTCGTGAGAGACCTTTCCGAGCACAGGGACACGTTGCGGATGGAAATAGCTACATTTTCCATGTGTATGACCTTTGACCTGGTGACAAAAAGCGTACACCTATGGATGAGGGCAGTGGGGGGGTAAGGGGAGGGTGGGGTGGGAACTGGGTGGAGGGGAGCCATGGGGGGAATAAAGGGGAACAACTGTAATAATCTGAACAATAAAGATTTATTTTTTAAAAAAAGGTAGTAAGTTATCCTGGTAGCATTTTAAACTGGAATAAGTTCATGTCTGTACTCTGCAAGCAGCGCCAGGAGGCAGGAAGTTGGGTGGGGACGCAGATGGAAGAGACTGGCGGCTAGCTAACCCATGGAGGCCGCCTCCTCCTCATCGCTGCCTTCGGGGATGGCGTCAGTCCCAAAGTAGCGGTCACCGAAGTTCCCTAGAGAAAGAAGCAGACCCTTATGGTGGGGACTCCGGCCCTGTGGCTCCCAAGCCCCGCTGACTGGCCTAGGCAGCCTCACCGATGCCGGGGATGATGCGGAACAGGTCATTGACACGCTTGTCCACGGCCGTGGTGATGATTCTCACACGTGGGAACGCGTAAGCCACCGAGTGAACACCCATCTCCGCCATGAGCAGCGACAGCAGGAAGATCTTGTCCTCGGGCACGTCGTGGTCCTGCGCCAGGAGGGACAGGATGGGGAATCCCAGCCCCGCCCCGCCGCCCGCAGCCGCCCGGTCCACTCACCAGGAGCACGCGCACAGCCATCATGGCCGCGGCACCCGTGGACACGGTGCAGTCCATGAGGATCACATGGTCGTCACTTATGTCCTTGGGCAGCCGCAGGTAGTGGAGCTGGTGGCAGCCAGAACGTCAGAGGCCCCAACCCAGGGCCGTGCCTTAGGCCCCGCCCGTACCTCCGGCGCCCCGCCCGCACCTCCGGCGCCCCGCCCGCACCTCCGGCTCCCCGGTGAGCTGGTTGGTCTGGATGAGGATCGTGCCGATGCGCACGTCCTTGCACACCGCCCGCAGCGCCGGCTCCATGGTCTCCCCCGCCCGCAGGATGGACACGCCAGTGATCTGAGGAGGACGGCTGAGCTGGACCCCGCCTCACAGGCCACCCCAGCCCAGCCCAGCCCAGGCCCCTGCCCCACCCATTTGATACCTGCTTCCCTGCGTAGCACTTGCCGGCATAGTCCTGCCCCTGCGGCGTCTGCACGACGCAGTCCTGCAGCACAGAGGTTGGGGGCGCTGATTAGCACGAGGGGCTGCGCGCCCCACCCCCCACCCAGCCCTGCGCACCTGGAAGGGCAGGAAGGACAGCGCGTGCTCGATGAGCAGCCGCATCAGCCTCTTGGAGTAGAAGATGAACTCGTCCCGGCTGGTCTCCTTGTCCCTGCGGGCCTGGGCTTCAGCAAAAGGCGCCCCGCCCGCCCGGCCCCGCTGCCCCGCTGCCCCAGCGCGCCCTCACCTGATGATGGTGTGCATGCCCCGCACCTGAGGCGTGCTCTTGAGGACACTCAGCGTCCGCGGCAGCGGGTGGCACTGGTGCGCCGAGGCCAGTGCGGCCCTGGGGGGACAACCTGACTGAGGGCTTCTCCCACAGCCACCCTCCCGCTCCAGACACTGCGGGCTGAGCCACCGCCTCCCTGTTCATCTGGAGGGAGGGCCTGGCCTGAGATGGCCCCGCCCCCTCAGGGACAAGGCAAAGGTTAAAGGTCAGGAAGGCAGAGCAGCCGACCTTTAGGGAGGAAGCCAGCTGCAGTGGGAGCCTCCCTCCCCGAAGCAGGGGCCAGGCAGTGGGCGGCCTCAGCCGGCACTGAGTCCCCGCCGGACACCTCTCCCTAAGGCAGGGTGGGCAACCTCTTCCCAGCCAAGGGCCACACGATCTTTATAACCTCATTTGTGGGCCATACACAATTATCAACTTAAAGATTAGCCTGCTCTGTTTGGTCACACATGCAATTAACTCACCCCTAATGCCTTGGCAGGGCCAGACCCCATGATTTTGAGGGCCAGATACAGGCAGATGTTCCCCACCCCTGCTCTAAGGGAACAGCTGAGCTTGGGGCAAGCCCTGACCCTTCCCCCCAGGGGATGTGAGGCCCCTCAGGAGAGGGGGACAAAGCTGGCTGAAGCGCCCCTGCTGCCCCATGCCTGGGGGGAGCGGGGAACAGGAGTAGGGAACGGGAAGGGTCAGGGGGAGCCAGGGGGGAGGTGTGGGCAGGAGGGGAGGGGAGAGGAAGGGCAGGCAGGTGCAGCCAGCACAGCCCCCAGGCATCACACCAGGCACTGCACTCGTCCTCACATATCCCAGCGCAGCTTCCTCTGCTTGCCAGGTGAGGAGGTGCAGAGCATGTCGGGGAGGGAAGGGCAGGCAACCCCAGGTTTACAGAGAGGAGGAAAAGAACAGAGAAAAGACCACTCAGCAGGAAGCACGGGCCCTGCAGCCAGTGGCCTGGGGAGGAGCAGAGGCCAGAGGACCAGGACCAGACGCAGGAAGCCCTGGAGGGCAACCCAGGATGTCACCCCGCCCCCCACAGGCAGCACCTCCTGGCTCGGAGGTGGGGGCGGTGCCAGGTCCTTGGCTCGCAGAGGAGGGGAGCTGTCACTGGCTGTGCTTAGGTGTTTTCTCCAACCGGAAACCCGGAAGCTGTTTTTCTCAGAGCAGAGGCTTGCAGTGGGCCTGGCCCAGGAGACCGCGGGTGCCAGGGCCCACGTGGTGAGCCAGGGACCACGCAGTGGCAGCAGCGAGCTGCTCCAGCACAGTGGAGCTTAGGGGCTCTGAGAGTGGCCCTGGCCACTTCTCCTGCAGCTGGAAATCAGCCCAGCACATCCTGACTCCACAGAAAGCAGGTCACTCATGCTGCCCGCTGTGTGGGGACAGGACAGCACCCCAGGACTCCCTGGCTCTGTCTGCACACTGGCCCAGGGTGGGCAGGGGCCAGAGGGCTGGGGCACTACCACCGGGGCGGTCCGCCCTTCTGCTCAGGCGAAGGTGCCCCAGCCCTCTGGCTGCTGAGGCTGTGCCTGCGGCTATTGCCTGGGAGGCCAGGCAGCTGAGCCTCTGGGGTTGGGAGGGAGCCTCCAGGGAGGTCTGGTCAGCCTAGGGTGACCTTAGACAAGTCCCTAAACCTCTCTGTGCCTTAGTTTCCTCATCTGCCCAAAAGGAAAGGCCACCACACACCCCCTTCTGTGCCTGGACCAGGGCTGCCGAGGGTGGGCGCAGCAGTGAAGACAGCCCTGGGTCCTGGCGCTGTGGGTGCTGGGAAGGCCTGACTGTGTGGACAGGCGCGGGACATCTTACCTGACACTGAGCTCGCGCTGCGGCAGCGACAGGAGACAAGGGAACAGTGCGTCAATGGCAATAGCACACTCACCTCGCAGTCACCAGACAGCCTGTTGCTGCCGTGTGCCCCACCCAGCCACTCCCCCAGGAATAGGCATGCCACATGGGAGGACAGTCCCAGTCACAAGAGAGGGCCAGCTCCCTAGAGCCTCTGACCTGGGCGCCCTCTGACCTGGGCAGGCAGAGCCTCAGGTCTCAGCCCAGAACATGTGACCTTTGGTCGGGGCCCCGCCAAGGGTGCTCAGGACGTGGGACTTGCACCAAAACCCAAGTCCCTCCAAAGGGTAGGAGGGACAGGAATGGCCCCTTCTGGGCAAGGCTCAGCTCAGGCTGGGAGCACCGGGGCGCACCTGAGCCCCACTTTCTCAGGGAACCTTGCTGTGTCCACAGCACACAGGGCTGACCGAGCAGGACTCTGTGACCACGTGGGGGCCGCTGGAGCAGAGCTATGGGTGGTGGGGGGGGGGGGCCCGGAGGGCGGGGGGCCCGGCAGGTGGGACACAGGGCCTGGCCAGCTGCCTCACCTCCTCCAGCTGGCTGTGCACGTGCTGGACGATCAAGTCAATGGCCACTGTGTTCCCGCTCCCTGGATGGGAAGGGCAGGAGGGTGACACCAGCGGGCGGGTGATGGCGGTGCATCCCACCCGCCCCCCACAGCCTGCTCACCTCGGGGCACCACGATGTCTGCCAGACGCATGGTGGGCTGGATGTACTGGTCAAAGGCCGGCTTGACGAACTTGTTGTATTGCTTGATGACACCTGCGATGTCGCGGCCGCGCTCACTGATGTCCCGGCGAAGCCGCCGCACGAGGCGGATGTCAGAGTCCGTGTCCACGAAGATCTTCATGTCCAGGAGCTGGAGGGAGCGAGCCACTGCTGGCGGGGCTGGCACGAAGCAGCCGTGAGGCCATGTGACTAGAACCCGGCCCTTGCACAGACCGAGAGCAAGCCTGGCCCCGTGGCACATGGAGGGTCTGGGGGGCAGGGGTGCTGTCAGCCAGGTTTGGTCCAAGGGCAGCCTCCCTCACTGAGGCCCTCACACGGGGGACTGGGGCTTGGTGAGTCTGGGTCTGTCCCCACACTCAGCTCACAGCAGGTAACCCCTGAAGGAGCCATGGAGGATGCTAGGGGTGGGGGTTCCTGGGGCCTGAGCCTCAGAACTCCCACAGGAAGTGCACAGAGGCTGTGAGCACAGCCTCTGCAGGGCCAGAACAGGCAACGCCCAGGAGCACCCTGTGCAGACCCACAGACAGACACCAGCGTGCACGTGAGCCATGCCACCCCCCAACGTCACCGTGATCTTGGCGGCCGCAGGGACCCCCCGAGGACAGCAGAGAGAACACTGACACAGGAACCTGGTGTGTGCAGGTGGGGACAGAAAGGAAACCAAGGTACCAGCCCAGAGCTTGTGCCCAGGCCCAGGAAGTGTGGGCCCTCGGGCTGCCACCAAGGGCATTTCCATCTTCTCTGTGGGTGGCAGACCTGCCCCGTCTGCTCAAACCCACGTCCTGGACCCCCTCTTGGGAGAGGGCCCGCTCCTCAGCCAACACCCAGGGACCACATAGTGGATGGCACAGGTGACCCTGTGCCACGGGACAGGGTGACAGGGCCCGCCCAGAGGAGCATTGAAGGCGAGTCTTGTGGGAGGGCGTCCCGGCAGGAGGCTGGCCTGGAGCCCGCCCTCACCTCCAACAGCGTCTTGTCAGCAAAGGCCATGATGCCCTCGAAGATAATGACGTTGGCACCATAGAGCGTCTTCTGCAAAGGGAAGGAGCCTGTGCTGGCGCCCGTGCCGACCCGTGTGCCCAGTGCCCTCACAGCCCAGCCGCTGGGCCTACCCAATCCTTCTTGCGGCTGTGGGTGGTGAAGTCGTAGACCGGGACCTTGACGCTCTTGCCCTGCTTCAGCTTTTGGAGGGTGGACACGATGAGGTCGAAGTCGAAGGCATCCGGGTGGTCGAAGTTGTAGTTGTGGAGGGCAGCCTGCTCCTGCTGCTGCTGGGTGAGCACCTGTGAGGAGAGCAGGGGTGTACTCAGGGCGGGGGGGCTGCAGGCCCTCGGCACAGCGGCCACACGCCGGGGCACCCCTCACCTTATAGAAGGAGTCCATGGACAGCAGGACCACCCAGGGCACGTCCAGGGCCTCGATGATCATCCTGGCCACAGTGGTCTTCCCAGAAGCACTGCCACCACCCAGGCCTGCGGGGAGCAGAGAAGGTGGTCTGCACACCTGGGTCCCGGGGTGGACGGGGCCAGGAGAGCCCTTCCAACCAAGTCACCACAACTGGAAGCCCGACCGCTGCTGCTGGAGAGCACCCTGGCACCGACGGCGGGTCCTGCCCAGCCCACCCGGTGGGGTGACAGGGAGGTGGCAGCCGACTCACCGATGGCGAAGGCCTCCTTAGACTGTGTGCCGTGCTCGTTGTACCAGGGCGGCCGCCCCGCTGTGTAAATGGTGCGTTTGCTAGTGCGCAACAGGGGCGGCTCGGATTTGCACTGGCTGGTGGTGCGCTTCCGCGGCGAGCGCCCAGTGCCCACGGGCGGGAGGAGCCTGTCCAAGGCCTCAGCGCTGCTGCTGCAGGAAGGAGAACGGCTCGCTCGCCGGCCCTGCCACCAAGCCCACCACCACGCCAGGCCCAGGGTGGCCGTCTCTATGCAGGCACGCGGGCATGGCTGAGATGGCACACAAAACCCGCCTGCTGCCCATCCACAGGGCCATGGCCTCAGTCACTGTCCACACAGGTTCAGAGCGACAGCAAACCACAACTTCCGCGCGGGGGAGTGCCATCCGTGCCAAGGACAGTGATGTGGACGGATGTAGGTGGGAGACCGTGAGCTGGGAGACCCTTGGGGAGGCCACTGATTCTCACCCTCGAGCACCTGCCAACTGCAGGGAGGAGGGCGGAGGCCCCACAGCCCGCAAGGTGGCAGTTCCGCCTGGGAAAGGCAGGCGGCACCTGTGCCCAGCTCTCCCCATGCTGCACTGCTTGTGGGAGGCACATCCTGGCCTCAGGCAGGGCTCCAGTGTGGTCACTGGATTGAGGCCCCAAAACCAACAGGGATGGCTTCTGGGGAGGCCCGGGGGGCTGAGCGGCCTGGCTCCACACCTGCTCAGGAAAGGCCCGGACGGACGGGGACATGGCAGTTGTCCGGGACGTGAGTTGGGCGAGAAGTAAACTAAGATGTTTATGTGAAAACCAGCATGTGGAGATGGCCAGCCCATGTGCCCTTCGGGTCTGCGCATGTGAGTGGGATGTGCATGCGCACAATGAGCTGGAAGCAGTGCCACGATTGCCCTGGGCACCGAGATCTGGAACAGGGATTTCTGCCCCGTTTGACTGTCTGCAAGGACGTGCCCCTGTTATCAAACACCAGACCAAGTCATGGTCTGGACTGAAGCTCTGTCCTGCTGTCACCGCTACAACCCGCAGTGCCAGGTGCGCCTGTGCGTGTGCTGGGGGGACAGCAGAGAGGTGAGCTGAGGCCCTGCACGCGACAGGCACACGGACAGCCTCGAGGGCACAGAGAACAGCGTCCGCACGCTGACAGGAGGGACGCGGCCCCATGGGGGGCGGGGGCAGAGAGCCGTCCGCCTGCGGTGCTCAGCAGCGTCTCTGCGGGGACAGCCATTACCTTCGGGTCCGTTCAGAACCCGGTGCTAAAGCTCGCCGTGGGGTTGGGCGTCAAGATGACCCAGTGGCCAGGCAGGCCTGGGGACAGGCCACAGCACCACCAGGGACCGTGAGCGCCTGGGGAACTCAGACGGGCATGGACCAGCCGCCCTGGAGACAGATGGTGTCCCCAGGCCCCGGTCACCCTGGAAATGGCAGACGGAACCATCCTGGCAACGAAGAGGCCCCTCCCCTCTGTGCTTTCTACTCGGGAGGAAACCCCGAGAAATTACGGTTTGCAAAGGGCAAGGCCTGGCCAGCAAGGGCGCACCGTGCTGAAGACGGCCTCGCAGAGCGGACCCCGACAGCGGAGGCCAGGGCTGGCACCACTCCTGTCCCTCTGCTTCTCACCCCAGGCTGGCAGCCTCTGGGGGGAGCCTTCAGGTCCCTGCTGTGCCTGCTCCACATCCTACTGAGGTCATCATGACCACCGGCAAGGACGACTTCCGCGGCTGGTGCTGCCGACGGCCTCGGGTTGACACACCTCCCCGGGCCGGGGAACGTGGGCCAGGGTGGCTGCCAGAAATCGCCCGCCTCGGCGTGCAAGGGGCCTGCCAGCGTCAGGCGGGTCTGCAGCCAAGCCCGGTCCACGGCCTGCTCCAAGCCCAGCTCTCTGGGAGCCAGGGACAAAGCCTCATCGTGCCCTCAGAGCGAGCCGTGTCATAGCGGGACCAATTTCGATAAGGGGAACGCGCACAGACCTCGTTTCCCTGGTCACAGGCGGACAGAGCACGTGGACTACGATGACAGGGCATTTCAGCTACAGGACTGGGGGACACAGACCTGCCTGCAATGAGCAGCCCCCCGTGCCTGCGGGTGGTGGGCCCTCCCCGCCCCAAGCACCGGCCTGGCTCCTGGTCCCTGATGTGCAGCGCCCCCCGCAGGAATCCACCGAGATGCAGGGGAGAAAGGGCTCTTCACCACAGCTGCAGACAACAGTCCTGCCACTCACCTGCCTTCTGCTCCAAGGGCCCAGCACCCTGAGATCCTGATGCCAGGGTAAGCTGAGGGGCTGCCCATGGCTGGACACAAGATGATCCGAGGTGTCTGCAGGGGCAACCCACACTGCCTCAGGCCCACAGCAGCCCCTTAGGACAACCCAGGAACCATGTGAGCTGCCCCTCCGTGGGTGGGTGGGCAGCCAGAGTGAGGCCAGACCCCTGGCTGCAGAGGCTACCCACTGGGAGGCAGGGAGCTAACAGCTGGGAGCCCTCAGGCCCCTGTGCCGAGGAACAGCACTCACCACCGGCCCCAGAGACGAGGTCACAGGCATAAGAGGATCACGCAGCTGGGGCTGTGCACTTGCCTGATATTAATAGCACTGACCCTGCTGGAGAACAGGCAGCCTCGGGTGTGAGCTGCCCCCTGGGCACAGGCTGGCACACCGCTGGCCCAGGGCTTGGAGAGGACCGCCGCGCACCCCCTGAAATGCCCCAGGAAGAGCTTCAGACCCCGGGCCTGCCTGGAGTTGCAGGGCCAACTGCCCCCAGCAGAACAGGGACATCTGAGCTATCTCTTGGCCAAGCTAAGGTGAATGTCAGTGCTGAGACGGGCGTACCACCCGTGCCCAAGGTGCCTCCGAGAGGCATAAACAAATCTGAAACTCCACCCGCCTGAGCCTCTGAGAATAACTGCCTGCCCTGCCCTCCACAGCGAGGCTCCAGCATGTCCCCCACGGCACCTGTGCTCGGCGCTGGGGGGGAATGACACAGCCAGGCCCGCCTGGCGGCAGGAGGAAGAGCCATTCGGAAAGGGTGAGTGGGCTAAGGGAGCTGTCCTCCAGTCTGCACAGGGGCTGCCCACAAGTCCCGACTCCTCCCTCATATCAAGTCACTGGATGTTGCTGGCTCTCCTCATTTGTGTTTTAATCCTCACTAAAGGATTTTTCCATTGATTTTCAGAGAGAATGAAAGGGAGGGAGAAGGGGTTGGGAGAGAGAGAGAGAGACATCAATGTGAGAGAGACACATCAATTGGTTGCCTCCCTCACATGACCCAACTGGGGCTGGGATGGAACCTGCAATGGCGGTACATGCCCTAGATTGGGAATGGAACCTGAGACCCTTCGGTCTGCGGGCTGATGCCCCAACCACCGAGCCAAACCGGCCAGGGCCAGCTTTCTTTCCTTCTGACTCAGTTTCCAACAACATCCCTAACAGCTGCCAGAACCTCACCGGAGAGAAAATTCCAGATAGGGTTGGGTTCAAACATCTGAAAGGGGCCTCTCCTGCCTGCCTAGGTAACGTGGGTGGGTCTAAACCAGCCGTGGGCAAACTACGGCCCGCAGGCCGGATCCGGCCCATTTGAAATGAATAAAACTAAAAAAAAAAAAGACTGTACCCTTTTATGTAATGATGTTTACTTTGAATTTATATTAGTTCACACAAACACTCCATCCATGCTTTTGTTCCGGCCCTCCGGTCCAGTTTAAGAACCCATTGTGGCCCTCGAGTCAAAAAGTTTGCCCACCCCTGGTCTAAACTCTACACCCACCAGAGGCCTGTCCGTCTTTGCCCACAGGAGCTTCCCTCCTGACCCTGGGCGTGGGCAGATGGGGGGCTGGCCCACACTCAGGGAGGCTGGACAGCACTGCAGAGTTGGGGCAGGCACCCAAGGCTTCCACTCCTGCCTGACACCCCATCCCAGTGGAGGGGAGTTTGCTGGGGGAGTAAAATGAGGCCAGGGGGTGGGGAGAGAGGGGGGCTGGTTCACCAGGGCTGGGCTCAGGGACAGAGGGTTTGGGGTGTCTTTCTCAGGGCCGGTGCAGGAATGGGGCTGCAGCCCCACCCCACCACCCTGGAACCCCTGGCAGGACCCCTCCTTCCCAATGCTCTGGGCCAGCCTCCCTGCACCCCACAGCTGCAGCCCCAACCCCACCTGGACCAAACCAGGACACAACCTGAGGAGAAGGCACCGCCACGGGTGCCCATTTCTCCACCAGCACATCCAGGGTTAAGGAGTCCACATATAGAAATTTTTTGATCTTTGCAACCATAGTAAAACAAAGACATATTTTTGATAGTTATTTTATATATTTAAATGCCATTTAACAAAGAAAAATCAACCAAAAAAATGAGTTCGCGCGTCACCTCTGACACGCGTGTCATGGGCTCGCCATCACTGCTCTATGGGCACAAGAAACAACGGCAGGGTAGACAGCCACAGGGGGGCCACAAGGTGGAAGGAGATGGGACCGTGGGCAGGGAGAGGCTCAGGGACACTGGACTCCAGCAGAGCCAACTCTGGGGCCCTCCAGGGTGGTGCAGGGACTGTCGGGGAGCCCTAGGCCTCAGCGTCAGGAAAGAGCGGTGAGCAGAGCAGCGCCAGGGCACAAGAGCCCCGCAGTCCAGTCACTGCCCTCTGGTCCTGGGTCCCATCCTCTGTGCACAGGGCAGGGCCCGGACAGTAGCTGCCACCAACCTGTCTTCAGGGAGTGCTTTTCTCGAGAACTTGCCTGGCCCTGCCTCCTCTGACCTGGGGCTAAATCAAAGATTATTTGGAACCAGCAGGTGTCGCCCACAGGTCCTATTAGACCCTGTCACGCCATACCCAGCTCTTAGTGGCTGCTCACTGGGAGGGTGCGAGCCCAGGAGGACACATGCTCCATCAGGGCCGACACTCCCGCAGGAGCGGCCAGGGCGGGGCGGCCGGGCCTCATTCCTCGCCCTGCAGCACCCAGGCTGCCCTGGAGGGCTCCCTCCCGTGACGGCCCATCGGAGCCCGGGAGCCCAGGCTGAGCCCTCCGCTGAGCCTTCCGCAGGGCACAGCTCCGACCAGCAGGGAGGCCAGCACTGCTCCGCATCGCCCCCTGGTGGCGCGGGCCGCAGAGGCACCGAGCGGGAGCCAGTTTCCTCTCGGCCACTTCGGCCTCCCAGCAGCCAGGCTCCCCCCCACTGCACCCACGAGGTCCCCTCGCGAACCCCTACAGAAGCCTCGAGGGTGTCCCTCCGCCGGGCGGGACAGTCCGAGGACCATCCATGCACCACCTGACCCCCAGGCTCCTGAGCGCTGGCCTCTGGGGGGGCGGGGCGGGCGTCAGGCAGGCACACGCGGCAGCCGGGTGCCCGAGGCCCAGCCCCTCGGGAGAGAAACCCGTTAGCCTCGGGGAGCAGAACGCGCTCCATCCGCCCAGCCTTCGCTGAGCGCCCACCTGCAGGCTCAGCCCCGCGCCCGCCGGGGCCCTCCCACCGCGGCCGGGGACCCGAGTGCGTGGGTGCGGTGAGTGCGGGGAGTACGTGAGCGCGGTGGGTGCGGGGAGTGCGTGGGTGCGGGGAGTACGTGGGTGCGGTGGGTGCGGGGAGTGCGTGGGTGCGGTGAGTGCGGGGAGTGCGTGGGTGCGGTGAGTGCGGGGAGTGCGTGGGTGCGGGGAGTGCATGGGTGCGGTGGGTGCGGGGAGTGCGTGGGTGCGGTGAGTGCGGGGAGTACGTGAGCGCGGTGGGTGCGGGGAGTGCGTGGGTGCGTGGAGTACGTGGGTGCGGTGGGTGCGTCGGTGCGGGGAGCCCGAGGAGACGGGGGCCGCCTCGCCCCAGCCCGCGGCAGGGCGGGTGCTCGGGCTCACGCGGCCGCCCCTCCCACAGCGGACGGAAGGGACGTGCGCGACCCCGGCCTCCGCGCCTACCGGTCCTCGCAGGCGGCCTCGCTCTTCGCCGCCGTTCGGTCCGTTCCGTCTCCGGCCACGGGGGGCGGCGGGGACGAGCGAGGAGCGTCGGCGGAGGCCGGGGGCGCCGCCATGGAGCTCCAGGCCTCAGCGCTGACGAATGGGCAGGGTGGGCCCCTGGAGCCGCAGTTGGGAGCCTGCGGCCGCGTCCCGCGGACTACAAGTCCCACAAGGCTATGCGGCTGGGTACGCCCCTCGCCCCCCCCCCCCAATTGGGCATCGTCATCCGGGAAAGGACCCCACCCCGCGTGTTGCCACAAATTCAGCCCACACAGCCCCTGGAAAACCATCAATAGACATTTATTTGATACAGTCATTTTTAATACATACAGTTGATGGCCCGCCCGTGCCACTCAGGGCCTGGGGGCGGGGACGAGGACCGGGACAGACGGTCACGAGGTGAGCAGGGCCCGAGCTCGCCGCCGTCCAAACATCTTGCAAATAAACACTTTGTAGATAGAATATATGTGTATATATATGGTTACAAGGGATAGTTGGAACCTCTCTTTCAAAATGCACTTATGTACGGAGAACTGGCATAAAAAAAACAAACCAAGAAACCCAAAGTAAGGACGCGTGTCCGCCAGGCGGGAGGAACTGGCCGGCCCCCTTGAACCTCAGTTCCAGGACTAGCCTCCTGAGACCGCAGAGCGAGGACTCGCGGGGACAGCCCTGCCTCCCGCAGGTCGGTGCACCGGTCCTTTCCCTTCTGAACCAGAGGAACGGGGGGCGGGGGGCAGGCTACAGCTGAGGGCCACCAGTCACATCAGGAGACACCCTCATCCATCTGCCTTTGCACAAGCAAATAAAGTGCATCCTATTTTTGTGTGAAGTGTCAGCCCTTTCCTGTTCTCAGGGCAAAGGGGTGGGCAGGGCCAGAGGTAGATGTTCAGAAAGGGACCCGGCACTGTGCCCTGGGCTGGGTCTCGGGCATAGTCCGTGCCTACTGCACCCTGGAGTCTGCCACTCTGGACCCTCTCGCTGAAGGTGTCAGCCAAGGCCAGGTTACCTGGCCGTGTTCCTGCCAGAGTGGAGGTGGGCAGATCCTGCTGAGCCCCCAGGGCTCTGCCCTGCACTCAACCACCAGAACTGGGGTGTAGGGAGCCGGGTCCAACCCACCTGCCGCTTTGGAAGCAGCCCCCACACCCTTTAGAGACAAAAAAGGGGTTAAAGTGCTAAACATCAAGTTATCCAAGACCCCACCTCTTCCCACACATCTGGGCGGGGGTCCCACTCCAGGGGCCATCTGTGGACTTTGGAGGGTCACCTGGAAACACCCCCCAGCAAAAACCAGCCCCTCACACCCCAAGGGACAAGTACCTGAGAGGCTGGGGCAGACGGCTGTCCCCAGTAGAGGTGCTGAGGTCCAACCTCCTCCAGCCATTGGTGACAAGGGCAGAGAAAGTGTACCTGGGGCTCCTGTCAGCGCCTGCTTCCCCTCCCCTCCTGAGGCTGCCCTTGCAGTGGCTGCCTGACCCACCTCCACCGGCTCCCCACCACAGTGACACCCAGAGCCCAGCCCCTGTGCCCACCTCGATTGACACTGGGTCACTCCCATGTGTCATGTGTGTGGGTAGGAAGAATCCACATCTCTACACCCCTCCCTACACCACCAGGCCAGGCTGCCCAGGGTCAGAGCTCTGGACAAAGAAGCCAGAGACCGGCAGCACAGTGACCTGGCCCCCAGCCCCTGGGAATTTGTCCCCCTACTGCAGGGCGAGGGGAGCCCAGACCAGCTTGGAGCCCCTCCTCTCCAGGGTTGGGTGAGGATGGCAGCTTGAGGCAGAAGGGTGCCCAGTCAGTACTGCCTCCCTGAGCAGAGGAGGGACCCCTGGGACCCTAGCCCAGTCCCCAGATCCACCATTGGCACCAGGAGACCCTTAGCACCAAAATGTCAGATTGTTGTAAGTTTTTGTATAAAAAACAGAATAAAAAAAGGTTGTTACTTGTCACAGCCACAAGACTGGCATCCACTACACACCCAGGAGAAACAAGCACACAGGAAAGTATCAAAATTCACATCGTCCAGGATCGGCAAGGCCGAGCCCTCAGCCCACCCCCACCCCCTATGGAAAATAGCCTCCATCCAAACCCAGTGACTCCGAGTGTCCTCCTCCCCAGGCAACGCCACAGCTGGAAGGCGGGGCCCAGGGAGGAGGCCAGAGGTGTGGACCCACTCCTCCAGGTGCCCTGGACTCCAGCCTGAACCCTGCCCAACCTGCAGGCCTAGCTGTCCTCAAGGCCCCAAAGGGAGCCAAGGCAGCCCCGAGCTCCCATCAACCTACTGTGACCTCAGCGAGCCCCTAGCTGGCCTTCAGCTCTCACATCAAAAGACCACGCAACCAGAAACAAAGGGGCAGGTAAAAACAAAGGGTGGGGTGTTCCCTCAGGAGCCTGGCCACAGGCCAGGCCAGACCAGCAGACAGGCTGCTTCCTGCAGTGCTCACTCCGCAGAGCGGGCTCAGTTCACTGCCCGACACGCCCACGGCCCCAGGGCCCAGACTGGGCTATCCCTAACCGATCAGGCGATCCCAGCCAGGCCCATAGTGACGGCCAAGCTAGAGCGTGCTCCTCGTGGCCCCAGCTCCTGCTGCCCTGCAAGCAGAAAACCAGAGGCCCTCCCTTGCCCCAAGCAGGGAGTACCGCTGGGGGTGGCAGAGAGCCTGTTGGCGGGGCCACTTTCTCCCCACCAGGATGGACACAATCCAGTGGGTTGGGCCCAAGCACAGCAGGGGTCACACTGGCAGGGAGGGTGGGCCTGGAGAGGTAGAGAACAGAAGCTGAGGAACCAGAGGCAGGAAGGGTGAAGGGGACGGACCACCAGGTCAGCATGGCAGCGATCAGACTCAGGGTCTGTCCAGGGAGGTAGCTGGGGGTGCTGGGGTTCCAGTGTTGGGTAGAGAGGCGAGGCTGCTGAGGTACCTTCATCAGCCCAGAAGCAGGGACCCCCGAGCCTTGGGCCTGAGGAAGCAGGTGGGGCACGCAGCACTCATGGCTGGGGCCAGAAGGCATCTGGCCCCTCTGCACCCCCCCATGGCACGGAGGCCCAGGCTGCAGACCCTCCCGCTACCCCTCCAGGCTCTGCCCGGCCTGTGAGTGTCCCTCCAGGCAACTGCACTTCTGGGACTGCCACTGGCCCTTCTCAGGGAGCCCCAGCCCAGGTGTGCCTGCAGCAGCCTGCAAGGGGAAGGGCCACCTTCAAGGACCAGAGCAGGGCTGGCCGCCCCAGTGGACAAAGGGGTGAGCAGGGCTGAGGGTGGGGAACTGGAGGGCAGGGCATCCCAGAGCTAGCCACCCCACTCTGCACAGAGGAGGGCTTGGCCAGCGTGGGGGCAGGCCCTGCCAGCCACCATGCTCACTTCTCGGGTGGATTGCTGACTCCCACCTTCCGGCCAGTGGAGTCCTGGGCCCCCTTGTCTCTGCCTCCTGGGGGCCAGTCCTCCTGGCGGGGGGCCATCTTGGGTGCAGGCTCCTCAGACAGCCGCTCCTTGGGCCTGCGGCCCCGCTTCTTCCCGCCTGCCGGACTCTTCTCCTTCTTAGGTACCAGTGACCCCTGGCTCCTGTGTCTGGGAGGCGAGTCTGCCGAAGTGCGGAACCAGTTCTGGGGAGACAAACAGCCAGAGGCCCGACAGAGGGCGCTGAGCCTCCCAGCCTCGGGAGCCGAAGCCACTTGGGAGAGAAGCACAGAAAGCGCCAGGTTTTTCCACGTTGGCCTCTCACTCAAACATCACCCCCACCCGCCGCCCAGTCCGTCCAGGCACAGGCCCCGGCCCCTGGCACAGGCTGTGCCACCCACCTCTGCGTGGGCCTTGAGGATGTGGTACTTGACGCCACTCTCAGAGCTGAACTCCTTCGGACACAGCAGACAGCGGTACTTTCCCACCAGGTGGTCTCCCTGCAAGACACGGGCAGCTCAGCCCCAGGTGTTGGACAGGACTTCCCACCTGCAGTTACAGGGAAGGTGGCCCTGGCTTATCTACACAGGTCAGCATGCCCCTTGGCGCCCATGGGAGGAGCCCATGGGCGGAACAACTTGGGACTGACTCATGTCTGTGGCTGGGGGACGGCAAAGGTCACGGAGCACCGCTGGTCCCTGGGCTCATGGAAGAGGCGGCCCGAAAGGCAAGGGCGCATGTCCCACGTGTGGGTCCCGGGGGCACTGCTGAGCACCTGTCCACCTGGTGGACAGCCTGGGACTCACCTTGCTGCAGCTGGCGAGGTGGGCCTTGAGGCCGGACACACTGGAGTAGATGGCTTCACAGCACTGGGCAGGAGACAGTCATGGGGAGGACCTCCCGGCAGCGCCCCCACACAAATCATAGCTCCTCCCCCATGGAGACTTGTGGGCATGCTGGGCCTCTGGGGCTGAGGTCGAGGCCTCTCTGCCAATAGGGTTCTGTCTGAGCTCCCTGCAGAGGCCCAGGGACCACAGGGAGGCTGGCCACTTGGAAGGCTGCCACCCAGGGCCATACCTGGGCTCTCTGTCCCTAAGTCCCCGTTGCCCACCCACCAGCCTGCCCCAGCTCACGTCATTGGGACAGTTGACGTGGCCTTTCTCCTTGACTTCGTTCTTCCAGGTCTCCAGCAGCTGGGGGTTGAGTGTGGGGAGGCCTGGCCGAGTGTAGTTGAGCTGTGAAAACAGGCAGGCATCGGGGTGAGCCCCGGCAGCTGGGCCAGAGCTGACAGCGACACTCCCACTGCTCTAAAGAGGCCCTCAACTGTACCCTCCATAGGGAGATCTGAACCTTGGAGGTCAGCCGCTGGCCCAGGTCACAGGGGGCAGGGCCATCACAGGGGACCCCCCGTGGAGGCACATCCTGCTCAGAGCCCAGGTGGCTCACCCGAGCCGTCTCAGGCACCAGGTCATCTTTCATCCGCCTCTTGGTCCAATCTCGGGCCAGTTCGTCCTCTGCAATCTCCTGCAGGTGGAACACGGCAACCTGGGCCGACGTGCGGCGGATGCGGCCGCTGGGGGTCCGCTCGATACCCAACAGGTCCTCGGCCTCAGAGGGCTTGTCCTGGGGCTCCTCGGGGGGCTGCAGGGTGAGGAGGCCAAGGTGAGTAACAGGAGCCACATGGCCTGAAGGTGCGGTGAACCAGACATGTGCTGTGGGCAGGGGCACATGAGCAAGTGGGGGGGGGGGGAGACACGCGCACTCGCTGCCTGAAGGACAGGCGGACTGGCCACTCACCGGGGCTGTGTGCTCCGAGCGCATGTGATAGTCATGACCAGCCTTGGAGCGGTAGGTCTTGCCGCAGTGGGTACAGGGGAAGGAGGGACTGTCTACCTCGAAGGGCGGCTTCCCACAGCGTTGCTGGTGGTACTGGTAGCCCATGAGGCTGGAAAAGGCGGCCCCACAGCCCTAGGGGTCACGGGTCAGTAAGAGGCCAGCAAAGAGCTGTGCCTCGCCCCACACTGTCCCCCCCCGTAGTCCCACTGACCTCCTGGGGGCAACGCAGCCTCCCCATCTGCTTCAGCACTTTGCGCAGTCGTTCGCGCTCCTCCTGCTCACTCCCCTCGGAGGCCTCCGTGTCAGAGGGCTGGGGGGCAGGCCCAGCCTCAGTGCCTCATCCCCATAGGGCCCCTGCCCCAAACTGGAGCCACAGATGTTCATGGGCAGGCAGTGTGGGAATGAAAGGTCAGTGGGCAGGGCTGGGCAGGGTGGGTGAGATGAAGGGGAGGCCTGTGGTCAGTGTCAATGGTCCGGCTGGATGGCAGCTGGGCCCTGTGGTGTACCTTGGCGCTGTGCTCAGCCATGGTGTGGTAGTTGAGACCGGCCTTGGACTTGAACTGCTTCCGGCAGTGCTGGCACTTGAGGGCATCCTGCAGCTGCAGACAAGGGACCCATGAGAAGCTGCTCTGGGGCACCTCCCCCCAGAAGCCCCTGGGGGCAGCCTTACCTTCTGACACACCTCCATGTGCTTCTTGAGCCCCACGAGGGTCTTTCGGGTGACCACGCTGCACGTGGGGCAGACAGCCTCCCCCCGTTCGTGAATGGCCCGCTGCCACTGTTCCTCAGGGCCACCTGTGGGGCAGAGCCAGGGCCTCAGGGGCTGTCTCGGGCTCCCAGATGCCCTGAAGGCCAAGCACAGAGCCCAGGGTCCACACTCAGCCCCCGTCTGTGTGGTCCAGTAACCACCTCACAGTCAAGATCCAGCCTGTGCCCCTCACACAGCAGCCCCCACCTGGGGTTGAGTGGGCCACGGGGGCCGGCACCTCCTTGCTGACAGTGTTGGCGGGGGCCGGCACCTTCTTTCGGACATCCTCGGGGCCAGGCCCCTCCTGCTTCTTGGCACGGTAGCCTCGGGACTTGTCTTCTGCCTTGGCCAGGCCTGTGTGCACATGTGGGGTGGCGCAGGTGTGGGCCAAGGGCCTGAGCACACCTGTGCATGAGCCCAGTCCCACCGGTGCCCGGCTGACTGGGGCCTCACCTTTGAGTCCGAAGGTTCCTGAGATGGATGGCTGCTCCCCCGTGAATTTCTTGGGTGTTTTCTGTTTCCTTCCTGACTCAGGGGAGAGAAACGAGGGCCAAGATCTGGTCAAATAACCATCGGGAGGCTGACCACTGCCCGTCCTGGCTGTTGCCACATCCCCCGCCCCGTCTTACTGTGCTTCATGCGCTCAGCTCCCTCTTCAGGCAGGGACACAGGGCCTGTGGCCCTTGGCACCTCCTTGCCCCCCAAGGGCCTGCTGCCTAGAGAAAGGGGGCCACTGCTGGGGTCTGTGCTGGGCTGGAGGGCGGAGCCCTGGCCCGTGGTGGGTGGGCCACACTCCCCGCTCTCTGACCGCGCCTGCTTGGGTGGGAGGGGGCAGGCGTCCCGGCTGTCCGCAGCCCTGTAGGGAAGGAGGTACGGAGCAGGAGGCAGGGGATCAGGGGCTCGCTGCGGGCCGGCACCCCAGGCTGCAGCTGGCGAGCACCCCCCTGACCTGGAAGGCACCCCATACCTTTTTTTCCCACCGGCCCTCCCCGTGGCCCGAGGAGTTTTGCTCTCAGACTTGGCCAGCAGCACCATCTTGCAGGACGGCGTGTGTCTGCCGAGCGCCACGGGCCTGCTGACGGCCACCAGCTTACTGACCACCACGGGCCTGCTGACCGGCACGGCCTTGGTGACTGGCACAGGTTTCGTAACTGTCACAAGTTTTGTCATCGGCACCGGCTTGTTTGTGGTCACTGCCTTGGTGACGGGCACAGACTTGGTGACTGGTATGGGCTTGGTGACGGGCACAGGCCTAGTGACCGGCATAGCCTTGGTGATCGGCACGGACCTGCTGACCGTCACTGGCTTGGTGACCGGCACAGGCCTGCTGACCGTCACTGGCTTGGTGACTGGCACAGGCCTGCTGACCGTCACAGGCCTGCTGATTGTCACTGGCTTGGTGACCGGCACAGGCCTGCTGATTGTCACTGGCTTGGTGACCGGCACAGGCCTGCTGACCGTCACTGGCTTGGTGACCGGCACAGGCCTGCTGACCGTCACTGGCTTGCTGATACCGATGGGTTTGCTGACACCCACAGGCTTGCCAATAGTGACAGGTTTGCTCACTCCAATGGGCTTGCTGACCCCAACAGGCCGACTAATGGTGACTGGCCGGCTGACTGGCCCAGGCTTGGGGGCAGACAGGGGTCGATCCATGTGGTTCCAAATCCGGTGCTTCTCCAGCTGGGTCTTGGAGGTGAAGGCGGCCTCACAGAAGGGGCAGGGAAAGGTCAGCCTTTCTGAGATGGCACCCTGGGTAGAGAGGGCAGGCGTGGCATGGGCTGCCCAGGCCTCTGTGCAGACTCACCCAAGCCAGCAGCTGGGCAGGGTGGGTTCAGGCCTCTTCTTCCCCAGCCCACAGCCCCTTACCCCTTGGCACCGCTGGTAATGGTACTTGAGCCCGTAGATGCTGGGGAACTCCAGCCAGCACCCTGAGCTGGGACACTTCACCCGTGAGTGCACCTTGAATTCGTCTTTCCACTGGGTCATCAGAGAGAGCTGGCATGGGAAAGGCCAGGCTGCTGACCCTCAGCCACCCGGCCTTTGCTGACCCGAGCCCCAGACTCAGCACCCTGCCCAGGCCTGCAGGGCAGACAGACTGTAGGAGCCCTTGACCTTGGGACCGCAGCAAGATCCAGGCCACCCTGAGCAGTGAGGGTGCTCTTGAGGGCCCATGAACATGGTCCACTGGGCCCCAGGCCACGCCACGAATCCCTAGGCACAGAGTGGCCCACTGATGTGGGCTGAAGGCTTGGTGCTGGACATGTGGATGGCAAGCAAAGGCAGGGCAATGCCCTTACAGGCAGACCCCAGCATGAGCCCCACCCAGCCCTCAGGGAGCTCACGGGAATGTCTCGGAGGGCCTGGTTCTCAGCTTTCGGACGCCCCTTTTTCTTCCCTTCTGTCCTGTCGCTGGCTGGACTTCCCGGGTCAAAGCAGAGTGGGGCCTGGCTAGGCATTGTCTGCCCACCCCGGGCCACCGGCAACCCTGCAGCACACGGCACATCAAGGCTTGGAGCTGTGCTCCCTGTAGTCTTTCCTGCTATCCAGGAGCCTGGTGAGGCCTGGAGTGAGCCTCATTCCCCCCCGATGAGGCATGGGGTTGGGGATGGAAGGCTGTAGTCAGCCTCGGACAAGAATCAAGGGCCCCTGGCTGCCCCCACCCTGGGAAGGCTCTCAGGAGCCCAGGCAGCTACCTGGCACCCAGGAGCTGGACATTCGGGAGGTGGCCCACTCAGCACTGCTGCTCCCAACAGCTTGGAGCTGACCTCAGCCTGACCCCTCTTACCCAGCTTTGGGTCGTGCCGCACAGGAAGCCGGACCTCACTCTGGCTGCCATCCTTCCCAGGCCCACTCTTGCTGGACCCCAGGAGTCGGCGGCCGCCTCCAACACAGAAAGGATCAGTCATTGCTGCAGAGCAAGTGGACAGACCTGTGAGATCCATCAGGCCGGCTCTTGGGACTTGAAATGGCTGTCCTTGCACCCCACCCCACCCCCCAGACAGACCTCTCATTGGCTGCAGAAAAGGCAGCCAGCCTGCCTGTGCTCTTGGTCACAGGGAAAGCAGGTGATGGGAGGCTTCTAGTTTAGGGGAGTGACTGCCCAGCTGAGCTCTCCCCAGGAGACCCCATCAGCTTGGAAGGATCTAACCCTGTCCTGAGACACTCATCAGGTCCAATGGGCTCCATGCGTCCTAGACACAGTGCAGAGGTGCCGAGAGCCATGCATCTCACGCCCAGCACGGGGCTGGGTGGCCCCAGGAGAGGTAGAGTGCGCAGGCAGGAGATTAACAGCATTGCTCCTGGGGCCAATTATGACACCACATGGCTGTTGGCACACAGGCTGTGTTGGCCGGGCACCCTGGGACACCTTCCTTCACAGCCCCACCAAGGCAATGCCACCCTACCCAGGCAGGTGCCCCTGGATCTTTCTCCCAGGACACAGATGGAAGATGGCCAATGCGGGCACTGAGGGCCCCTAACCCCTCCCCAACTGCGTGCGTCCCTTTCCAGAGGCAGGACCAAGGAAGGAGGTCCCTGTCCTAGTGGATCCTTCCTATGTGACCCTTTCTCTGTTTGTTCCTGCTGGGGCCCCTCCACCCCGAGGGAAACCACATGCAGGCTGGGCTCCTCGGCCATCCTCCACCTGGCTGTCCTCACCTCCACCCTCTGGAACCTCTCTGTCCCATCTACAGGGCCACCAGCACCACTCCAGAGACTACTGGCCACCAGCCACAGGGAGCACCTGGCCACGTGAGCTGGGCCTGCATGGGCATGAGAACTGGAGGGACTCTGAGCTCAGTCCTACTGGGTCCTCTAATAGGGACACCCAAGGCTGCAGAAGAGGGTGGGTAGGGGGCTATGTGAACACGTGACCCCTCTCCTGGCAGTTTCTAACTAACTGAGACCAGAGAGGATGGGAAGGGAATCACAGAAGCTATCAGTAAGGTTGAGGTCAGAGGTCAGTACAGTCACTGCTCATTGTCCAGGAGGTGCCCAGATCCTGGGCCTGGAGAGAGGTATAGGTCTAGAAAGGTCTGAACAAACTGCTCTGAAAGGCCTCACACTGCCACTTCCACAGGAAACCTGCCACCATCAGCCACCCAAGCCCCATGATGACCTCAAGTGGCCTTTGGTGCAGGTGCCTGCTGGGACCCCCCTTTCAGTCTTTATCCAGCTTGAGAGGAAAATTCAAAGTTGGGGGGCCTGGGGCCAGGGCTGGCGTAGGAGGCAGAGACCCTCCTTCCATCCAGGCCTGCAACTCTCACAACAGGAGAAAGGGCTTCCACCCTCCGGGAGGGCCCAGCAGGGACGGAAAGGTGGGACCTTCGCTGGGCTGTGGGGGCACCACGCGCTGACCACAGGCAGCCAGCCAGGCAACGGCAAGGCCTCTCGGCCCTGGACCCCAGCTCCGGCCCCCGCGCGCCTAAGAGGCTGGCCAGGGGATGCACACCTGGCGGCTGGCCTCGCGGCACACCTGTCACCTGCGCGGGGAGGGCCCGGCCTGGCCCCGGAAGGGCCGATCGCGGGCGCCTGGGGAGGGGGGAAGGCAGTGAACCAAAATGGCGACTTTTTCTGGAGGAGGAGGAGGAGGCAGGGCCGCGGCGCCGGCGCGGGGCGCGGGGCGCGGGGCGCGGCGCGGGGCGGTGGGGGCGGCGGGCGCGGCTCGGGGCGGCGGGCGGGGGCTCGGGCGCGGCCCCCCGACCTGGGCGCGGGGTCAGGGTCGGGGGCGCGGCCAGCACGAGTGCTGTGCGGGGTCTGGACCGACGCGGCCGGGCGCTTACCTGCGGCGCCCAGCGGGACGGAGGCGGGGCGGGGGCCGGGGCCGGGCGGGCGGGCGGACAGGGCGCGGGCGCGGGGCCGGCGGCGCGGGCGGCGCGGGCTGCGCACATGCGCGCTCCCGCCCCTCCCACCTTTGACAGCTGGGGGGCGGGACTCTCGCGGTATCCTGCGCGCGCGGGACGCGGCGGAGGGAGGGGGCGGACGGCTCGCGGGGCTGGGGGGGGCGGGGGATGTCGCGTCCGTCCGTCTGTCCGCCGGGCCTCCAGTGCCAAGTGGCCAGTTAGGCTGCCCATAGGGCGGAAGACGCTTTTTCAGACAGTGGGGTAAACCGAGGCACCCGAGGGCGCCGGGGACCGCTCAAGCCCAGCGCGCTCGGATGGAAGCCACCGGCCCTGAGAAGGTGCGGCCGCTGGGTCCTGGGAGCTGAGCTGGCCGTGGTGGCCGTGGCCTGCAGAGCAGAGTCCGGCCTCTTCCATCCAGCCTGGGGCACCTCTGCCTGTGGCCACCCTCGGGACCCGGCTCTTGGCATGTGAGGCCGCGCTTCACTGGGGCTGCTGACCATGGACTAGACGAGCCTGTCTGCTTTGGGACGGGGTGTGCCTGGACAGTGGCCACTGCCCGGCTCCTCTGTGCCCCAGAACTTGGCCCCCTGCAGGGAAGCTGGTATCAGGTGTGGGGGTGATGGACAGCAACCCCACCAGCACCAGGACGCGGGAATGAATGAAAGAGGGGAAGGAGTGCTAGTGAAAAGAAGTTACAAGGTGCACCTCCTTCCCTGAGGCCCTTCCCACCCCACCCTCACACTCGACCCCCACCCCTGTCCACCCTGGAGCAGGCTCGGCTTGCACTGCTGGGGGGCATGGCACAAAAGATGGCACATTTGAGGTCCACTTCTCACAGGGACCCTGGGGATCTGCTTCCTCAGGGCCAAGGCCTCACCATGAGGCCGAGCCCAGGTCAGGGCACTCTGTGGAAGGGTCAGTCTGTCAGTCCTTCCCTTGGAAATCCGAGCGAGGCCTGTGTGACCACAGGAAGAGAGAATGTCCTTCCCTCATTGACCTTGCCCACCCTGGGGACGGGACACACAAGATTTTGGGAGAGGTCAGCATGCGTGCCTTGAGGTATATCCAAGGCTGTCAGCGTTCCCTGTGTAAGTCTGCATGTCCTTGTATGTGATGTGTCAGTGTCACTCGGTGTATGTCTGAGTGACCATGTATGTTGGGCAGCACCCTCTTTGGACATCAGTGTCAGGGTGTATCTGTGTCTTGTACTAGGCGAGAAGACACCTGTCTGTCAGTTTCCAGGGGGCTGGACACAGGGGGTGGAGTATGTCTGGACCTGGCAGATGTATGCTCAGGCTGCAGCATGTCTGGTTTCTGTAGGTTGGGGTCATTGTGTGTCTGAGATGCTGTGTTAGAGTGTGTTGCTATGGGTCTGGATGTTGGTGTCATTGTGTCTCTGTGTTTGTGTCTGTGTGTTCGGACTGCAGGGTTTGGTTTATGCCTCTGAGTTACTATTGATATCTGGCTGCTGCCTGCATACCTGTGTCAGGGCATGTGCTATGACCCATGTTTCTTATGTCAGGGCACTGCCCTGTGGCAAACTATATGGGAGTCCCCAAAAGATAGCCACATCAAATCCCTGGAACCACCCAGCTGGTGTGGCTCAGTGGTTGTGTCGACCTATGAACCAGGAGGTCATGGTTCAGTTCCCAGTCAGGGCACATGCCTGGTAGCGGCTCAATCCCCAGCGTGGGGCGTGCAGTAGCCAGCTGATCAATGTCTCTCATCGATATTTCTATCCCTCTCCTTTTCTCTCTCTAAAATCAATAAAAACATCTTTTTTTAAAAAAAAATCTCTGGAGCCCTAACCAGTTTTGCTCAGTGGATAGAGCGTCGGCTTGCGGACTGAAAGGTCCCAGGTTCGATTCCGGTCAAGGGCATGTACCTTGGTTGTGGGCACATCCCCAGTAGGGGGTGTGCAGGAGGCAGTTAATCAATGTTGCTCTTTCATTGATGTTTCTAACTCTCTATCCCTCTCCCTCTCTGTAAAAAATCAATATAATATTTTTAAAAAATCTCTGGAACCTATGAATGGGACCTTATTTGGAAAAAAGGTCTTTGTAGATGTGATTAAGTTAAGGGTCTTGAGATGAGGTCATCTGGGTTATCCAGGTGGGCCCTAAATCCAGTGACAAGTGTCCTTGTCAGAGGGAGACGTGAGACCGACAGAAGGTGAAGTGACCGTGTAGTCCTGGACACAGTGGCGTGTCTCTGAGCCCAGCAATCTCAGCAGCCACCAGAGCTGGGAAGGGGCCCCCCAGCCCTGCAGGTCTCAGACCATGGCCTGCAGAACTGGGAGGGAATCGGTTTCTGTGGCGTGAAGTCTCCCAGCTGCCATTGGTACAGCAGCCCCAGGAGCCTAGCTCACCTGTGCTGGTGTGTCCAGGTGCAGTACCTGGTGGGAGCCCAGCCTCCGCTCTTGCTCCACCCCCTCGTTCCTGGGATAAACAGGTGCCTGCCAGGATGCCACACCACTGCCACCTGGTGGCCATGGCAGGAGGTAGCTGGGCCGGGAAACCCCTGCTCTGGCTCAGGGCTGCCCCACCCCACAAGGCAGCTGACTGGACACCACACTGGGGCACTTGAGAACCAGGTTTATTTCTGGTCTTTTTATCAGAATATAAAAAAGTGAACGCAAAACAAGAAAGACAAGACGAGCTTGGAGGGCAAGACAAAGGAGGGAGAAGGGGGCAGAGATGGGAGGGCCCTCTGGAAAGGGCGACATTGCAATGACACAACATGGGGGACACTCAGGGCAGCCAGACAGGGCAGGGGACTTTCCATGGAGGGCTGGGCACCAGGCCAGTTATCCAGATTCCACGTGGGACCTGAAACCAGCTCAGGGCACAGAGCAGGCTGGGGGCTCAGCCTCGTCTGCCGGAGGGTCTGAGTCCCCCAGAGGAGCGGTGAGCAGGGACCAGGAGGCAGGAGGCTCAGGACTGCCTGGCTGACCCTCTGCCGGCAGCCCCGCCCACCGCAGCCCTCTGGGAGTGCTTGTCACCACCGGCTGGGTCTCCAGTGGGCAGCATGGGATGTCTCTTATGAGAATCCAGGTTTTGCCTGGAAAGGGACAGTGGGAATGCCCGCCCATCACTGTGCCTTCAGGGTGGCGCCATGAGCCTGAGAGGAGGGAAGCTTTCCCAAATCTAAGGCCAGGATCGAGCCGCCCGTGCTGGTGTGGGTCCTCCCTCTCATGCCACCTGCCCGTTCTGGTGTGGGTCCCTATCGTGCCCTGTTAGGTCCTAGGCTCCTGGGCAATCCTGAACCTCCCTCTCCTCAGTTCCCATGAGTAGATGCAGGCGTGTGAGGGTCTCATAAATAATGAGTGAAGGTGCTGGGCAGGGTGCCTGGCCGGTGGACACTGATGACCATAACCTGGACAGCAGGGTGGGCCTGCTGGGCCTGGGCAAGGGCAGGGAGTGGGCACATAGTACACAGAGCCTGGCAGTGTATCCCACCTCTGTGGGTAGTCCTCCAGGTGCTGGGAGGGTGTGGAACTGGACGAGTGGCAGACAGCTCTCTTGTCCTGGGAGAGGACAGGATGCCCAGAGGATGTGAGTGAAGGAATATAAATAACACTCCCTGGGAGTCTGGGGAAACACCCAAACCCCGCTCTGGCTCCAGGTGGTTGCCCCAGATGCTGCCAGCAGCACCAGGGGTTGGGCTTGGGTCCAGGTCCTGGGAGGTGAGCATATACTCAGGAAGCCCCCACCTGCCCAATCCCAGACATAGCCCACAGTGCACAACCAGAGGTGGCTGAGGTGACAATCCTGGTCCCACCTTCCTTTGGGCCAGGCTTGGCCCCTGGGGACTCCTGGAGGTCCGAGAAGGGCTGTGCCTCATCTTTGCCATGGGCTCTGGTCACAGTGCTGGGGTCTGGGGTTCAAGCCTCGGGCAGCAACTAGGACATGTGTCCGAAGGAAGCTATGGGTGGATGGGTAAGGAGGAATGGGGGCCGCTGGCGTTGTCCACACCACCGCGGGTGTAGGAGAGCCCTTATTGGGCTCCCATGGCCATGCTCCTGAGGTCCACCCACCCTCCCTGCACGCAAGAGTGGGGGACTTGCAACCCAATCCCCCAGACCTCTCTAAGCCTCTCGGGCATTCTTGGCTCCTCCCACTGACCTTGGCTGAGCAGCTGCAGGCTCCGCCCCTCCTCGCGCACCTGTAGGCGCAGCACCTGCTGCAGCACCTCCTGCCTTTGGGCCTCCTGTGCCAGTCCCATCCGCTGCAGCTTCTCTGCATTCAACCGAAGCAGTGCCCGGCCTGGAGGGATGGGGAAAGGGATCGAGTCCAGGTCAATGTCCTGTGGAGATCAGGAGCGAAGGCAGAGAAAGAGAAGTGGGGAGGGGAGGCACAGACTCAAAGACAGGGAGAAGGAGAAACAGAGAAAGAGAAGGGGGTTGAGAGAGAGAGAGAGAGAGAGAGAGAGAGAGAGAGAGAGAGAGAGGTGGTGGGGGACAGAGACAGGTCAATTCAGAGAGACAGGGAAAGAGAGGGAGAGACAAGGATGGATAGAGACTTTGCAGAGAAAAGCCAGATGGAGAGACTGGGAGAGACAATGAGAGATTCTGCAGACACGCAGGCCTGAAGGAGAGGCTGAGTCAGGAGAAGACAGAAAGGAAAGGGTAGCAAGAGAAAACAGGCTCTCTTGGGATATGGTCCCTCACCAGTGATGGCGTGCTGGGAGAAGGCCTCCACGTAGACGAGGTAGTTGTGGGGACAGTGCTTCTTGAGCCACTTGCAGACGTCCTGCTGACTCCACAGGACCACAGGCCTCGTCAGGCCACCCAGTGAGGGGCTCGTGTGGTACAGGCCACAGTGGTCAGAGTACAGCCGGCCCTGTGGGGGAGAGGGCAGCAGATGCAGTGCAGTGGTGGGGAGGGCCGGGGCTGAATGGGGATGATAGCTGGGTACCTGGGGGGCCTCTGTGCCAGGCTGCTGCAGGAGCTTGACTGGCCGGCCACCAGCTGCCCTCTGGCTTCGTGAGTCATGCCACGTGAGGCTGGTGCCTGGAGTCCTAGGCAAGTGGCAGGGGATGCTCTCAGCTGACATTGTGTGCTCCAGGAGGGTCCGGCAGAAGCTGAAGTGGGCAGTGGCTGTGGAGCAGGGCACTGGTCAGAGTGGTCAGGGGCAAAGCCAGTGGCTCCTGTCCTTGCTCAGCCCAACTCCCCTCCACTGAGGAAGGGGCCACTTTCCCAACTAGGGGTCCCCAAGCTCCTAACGGCAGGAGGGAGCACCGTGAGCTGTCCTGAGAACCCCACCTCGCTCAAAGATGAAGGACAAACAAGTCCAACCCCCTTGCTCTGGGGAGCAGGACCAATTCTGCTGAGATTAGAGAGAAGATATGCCCACCAAGGAGCCCAAGACTGACAGCCAGTAGGGCTGCCCTGGGACAGCCTGACCTCACCCTTGCCTCGGCACCAGCCACACCAAGCCAGGGCACACACACAGGACCTGCCTGCGACACGCTGTGTGGTGGGAGGCCCTCGGGTGGCCTGCCTGCCCATCCTCATGGGCTGAACCCCGGCTCTGCACCTGGAGTTGAAGCTTTGCCCTGCCCAACGGTGCTCACTAGGAGTGGCTCATTGACAAGAAGCCTGAACTCAGGCAGCCAACACCCAGGATTCCTGCTCCCACCTCCCACGGCCCTGGCCCAGGATGGTTTCTGTGCATGGCAGCTGCCTAGCTGGCATGGGCTGCTCAGTACAGGGTGCAGGTGCAACTTTGCTCAGGACCCTTGGAGATGTCTTTCCCACAATAAATTTATTACACCTGTCAACTCTTAGTTTTACCATAATTTCTGGGCTTGCTGCTGACATGAGATGGGGGAGGGCAGACACCTGGACAGGCCCCTCCCAAGGACTTGCACAGGCCCTGGCACACAGGAGGTGCCCAGAAACATTGTGAATGAATGAATGGAGGGAGGGAGGGAGGGAGGGAGGAAGGCTCTGGGTAATGTCCACAAGTCAACAGGCCCTGGGGCGCGGCAGAAAGCTGGGCCCAGGCTTGCCCTTCTTTACAGCATCCCGACTCTGACTCAGCAGGCAGGATCAGGAGGATCCTGAGACCTCCCCGCCAGAGTGAGACCTTCCCTCCACCCCATGGAGGGGAGGGTTTGGCCGCGTGCCCAGGTCTCAGTAAGGGGGGGGGGGGTGGCGCGGGGAGACTGCATCTTCCTCCTCCTCCTTCCACCCCATTCCATTCACCAGCCTTAGCCCCTCCTCCTCCTCCTCCTCGCCCCCTCTGTTCTCAGATGGCCCTGGGGGACTCTAAACTTGAGGTCTAGGGTCAGCCTGTGTGGCCAGCGTGGCCGCCGCCTGGAGGAGCGCCGTGGGAAAGGACTTATTCTAAGCCGGCACCTTCTGGGGACCAGGCGCCAGGCGGCCGGCCTGGGCGAGAGAGCGCGGCCCGGGGCAAACCAGTCCGATGCGTGCGTCCGCCGGCGCCGCACCTGTCCGGGGCCAGCCGGGTCCCACCCATTTCCGGACCGCGCTCCAGGTGGGGTCTCCGTCCACACGTCTGTCCTTCTCTTCTTCCAGCCCAACGCCTTAATTCCACAGAAGATGGGGCGGGGAGGGAGCGCCCGAGCCGGGCTGTGGCCTTGGCCCCAATGCAAAGGGCTGGGGAGGTGTGTGTGTGTGTGTGTGTGTGTGTGTGTGTGTGTGTGTTTTACCCGCCCCCCGAGAGAAGAAAAAGGGGACCTCACGGTGATGCCAGCCTAGGGACAGGAACCGAGAGCGGTCACCTCCCCCAAAGGCCTGAGGCCGCCGCACCCCCATCCCCAGCGCAGGACAAAGACACTAGGAATCCCGTTCAGCAAGGACGAGCCCCCCACCCCCCCCCCCCGACTCCGCCTGCCGCCGCCGCCGCCCCCTCGGTCCCCAAGCCCCCAGCCCGCGAGGTCCCGGGTCCAGCCGCGCTCACCGTCCACATCCCGGCGCTCTCCGAATCCCGCGCGCACAGCCCCGGCGCGGCCTCGCGGGGGGCTCAGCTGGGTGCTCAGCTCCGTGAACATGGGGCCCGCGCACACGCCCCTCGCCGGGCGCAGGGCGGCCGTGTGGCCGGCGGGGAACGTGCGCCACCGCCCCGCCCCGGCCCCTGCCCGCACGGGCCCCCGCGTCCGGGAGTCTGCGCGGCGAGGCACCTGCCGCTGAGCCCGGTCGCCGGGCGCGCTCCGGAAGCTCGGAGGTGTGTCGGCGGCGCGCGGTCTGCGATGCAAATGTAGGTGTCGGCCAGGGCGAGGGGGGCCTGCGCCCGGCGGCTGGGGGCCGGGCATCCGCACACCTCCGTCCCCTGTGTGTGCCCGGCAGGAGGGGTCGTACCTGCTCCCGGGACCTTCTGCCCCTGGGCTCAGGTCAAAGGCCAGACCAACCACGTCCCTCCATTCTCCTACCTCAGGTTACTCCTTTAACTTCTTAATTGACACATTTTCCAGAGTTTCCCATAGGCCTCTCCCTCGAGTGGGCACTTGCTTCCCAGGAGAAGTCCGTTCGACCCCCTCTTGCCCCCCACCACACTGTGAACCCCAGGACCGCAAGGGCCTGCCCCTCCGGAGCCCGGAGTCTGACTCAGTGCCCAAGGCTTGGCCCTAAAAGGGCCGGGCCGGGCGGGCGGCGCAGGGGGGAACCCCAAGGAGGCTGCAGAGGCAGGAGGCGTGTGCTTGCTCCAAAGCAGGGAGAAGGCCCGCTTTCTTTCCTTCTGTTCATCCTCCCTGAGGGTGTTTTCCATGGACTTTTAGAGAGTGGAAGGGAGGGAAAGAGAGAGATGGATGTGCGAGAGACACCTGGATTGGTCCCGGAGGATGCAGCCTACAACCGAGGAATCGAACCAGGACCCTCAGCCTGCCATCCACGGAGCCGACTGGCCAGGGCACAAGGTCAGACTTCCGGCCGGAGCTCTGCCTGCTGTGCCCGGCGCCCGAGTGCCCTCCCAGGTCCGTGCGGGGCGAGCCCAGGTGCCGTGGACTGTGCAGAGTGCAGTCGTGCATGTCCACCTAACGCTGAGCAGTGACGCCCTACCTGTCCCCAGCTCAGACACGCCGCAGCAGAGGTGTGCCTGGGACTCACCCTCCCACATGCCGACCAGCTCCCAACCTCTGCGCTGCATTCAACTGCCCCCATCAGCTCCCAGTGCTGGGCTCCTGCCCTCCCAGGAATGGCTGGGGCCCCAAGGGCGGCGGGCCGAAGAGGGGTCTGTGTCCGCATCGGAGCGCTGAGAGCTGGGGCAGCCCTGACACAGGAGCACACGCAGGCAGGGGTGCCCCCGCCCCCCCCGCCCCCCGCAGAAGCTCAGGTGTGTTAGGGCCCGCCGGGGCCGGCGACTCTGAAGAGCAAGCAGGGTGAGCGGCCGGGCCGGTGCGGGCAGGTCTCCCGGGGAAGCGTGGGGAACATGCAGGAAGCTGGGATGCCGCTCGGTTTCCAGGTCCCGAAGCGATGGTCCAGGGTGTTGTCGTCTCCGCTGGGCGGTCGGCCCGCCGCGCCACTTGAGGCGCTCCCGCTCAAGCGCCCGCCTCACCTCCGTCCCCCTAGCCGCGACCGGAAGTGCGTTCCGGACTTCCGCCCCGGGAACCCCGAGGTGGGCGGGGCTTCTTGCGTACCGCGCGCTCTGTTTCCGGGGCGCGGGTGACCCGGAGCCCGCAACTTCTTCCTGCCGCGCAGCTTCGGACGCCTGCGGTCCTTCGCCTGCGGCTGAGGTTTCCGTCCCTTCTCTTCCCAGCCCTCATCGGCGGCGGCGCCATGAACAAGAAGAAGAAGCCGTTCCTGGGCATGCCCGCGCCGCTCGGCTACGTGCCGGGGCTGGGCCGAGGGTGAGCCGTGGGGCGGGCTGCGCGGGCCTGGCCGGGTCCCGGCGCTGGGGGAAGGGGCAGGGGTTCGGGGCGAGACCGTGCGAACTACCGGACTGAAACAGTCAGTGAGGATCTGCGGCCACCAGTCTGGAAGATGCGAGGCCATTTGGCTCAGTGTTTGTAGGGAGGATCGTCCTTCGGGGAGAGGACAGACCCCAGGATGAGTTCTACGTGCTGCCCAGGCGCGGGGGACTGGGCTTCACCACGCGGCCGCCCCGAGCCGGTGGTTAGGGCTCTGCGGCGGGGGCGGCGTGCCCTCGCCGTCAGGCGCACTCCCGCCGTGTCCCGCGGCTCGGGCCTTGCCCCGAGATCTGGGAGAGCCCGTGGCGGCTCGCAGTGCCTCCGTGGTCTCGTCCTGCTCGCTCAAACTCAGCTCTCCAGGAGCAGCGGCGGCATCCGGGAGTCTTGCGACTGGGTCCCCGTCACACAGACGACTGCCGGACCTTGTTGAATAAATGAGCGGTCGTTGTCCTGTTTGCTGATTGATTTGGTTAGGAAAACTGGGTTTCTCTCCTTGGTATTGTGTTAGAATCTGTGGGGTACATATAAGCCTCATATTTGACAGTGCCTTCAGACGACCTGTAGTTGGCTAGGAGAGTTGGGGTAAATGCATAAATAAATTCATAAAGGGTAACAGATTTAGAACTCTGGGGTCCAGAGGCCAGGGGACGCTTTATGGAGTGGTAGCATTTGAGCCAGGTTTAGAAGGAAAGCTGGATTTAGGGATGCAGAAATGTGGCAGGGTTATAGGAGAAACTGACATTTTGTGTGGGGCAGTTAAGGAAACAGATGAGGCAGGTGAGGGAATAGATAGCAAGGAGTCTGAGCAGAACCTGTGGTGATGGCAGCGGGGCCCCTGGGGGCACTGGGGAAGCAGAGCTGCGGTGGGGTGGGGGGCTCACTTGGTTCCCAGCTGTTGGGAGTCATGGTCTGAGAAGGAAGGGTTGGGTGGTGGACTCAGTGCAGCGTGGGGACAGATGGGATGGAGGAGGACTGAGGGAGGCAAAGCTGATACCAGGGGGTGTCTGCCTTAATGCCAGGATGGCACTGTCATCAGCTGAAACAGCCCACAATAGCCGCAGGTCGGGTTTGGGGGCCCGGTTGGATGGGAGGTTGTTGGGCATGAGGCCTGGGGCTGGAAGGAGGGCAGCCCCATGCCCTGGGGATTCTCTTCTAAGGAGGATGTGGTGGCAAAAGCAAGTCTGAGTAACCTCAGGGTGGGTGGAAGGCTTTCTGCCACCAGCGTCTGGAGGTGTTAGGAAAAGTGACGAGTGTGGCGGGAAGAGCACAGGAACAAGGTAGAGGGGTGTCTTGGGGTCTTCTGCAGTGCCACTGGCTTCACCACCCGGTCCGACATCGGGCCTGCCCGGGATGCCAACGATCCTGTGGATGACCGCCATGCACCGCCGGGCAAGAGGACCGTCGGGGACCAGATGAAGAAGAGCCAGGCTGCGGATGACGACGATGAGGATCTGAATGACACCAACTACGACGAGGTGACTTGTGGGCTCCCGGCCAGTCTCCAGGCGCTGAGCAGCTTCTGAACCCTGTGTGCTGTTGGCATCTGTGGTGGGTGGCTTGATGGGGCTGGTGCATGTACTTTTTCATCTATTCGTGGGGTTTCTGTAGTGGAGTGAGGGGAGCAGGACAAATACAAAGATTTGCTACCTCTTCAAATCTGTCCTGGCCTAGTTGGTTGAGTGTCGTCCTGTGCACCAAAAGGTCGAAAGTTTGATTCCCACATGCCCCAGTTTTGGGCTCGCTCCCAAGTGGGGGGCGTGAGAGAGGTGGCCAATTGATGTTCCTCTCCCTTCCTCTCTCTCTCAAATCAATAAAAACTTTTTTTTTTTTTTTAAAGAGACATGTTCTTGCAGCTGTTACCACCACTGCATTGGTGTTTTGTCTTGGCCAGTGAAGTTTTTTTTTCTCTCAAATTATAAAAGCAGGTTTATTTAGAAAGTTACAGAGGAGCATTTGAGATCTTGCTCCCTGACATATGTCTTCAGTTTAATTAAAATAAACTCATAAAAATAAAAAAGTTACAGAGGTAATAGAAGTGAGCCAGCTGGGCTGTGTAGACTTGGGAAACAAGTGACAGAAGCAGAAGGAGGGCCCTTGGAATTTAGGAAAGTTCACTCGAAAAGAAGACTCGAGCGGACGTGCTCTGGGGGAAAGAGAGCACTCAAGCCAGTGAAAATTTAAAGATCAAAATGTAAAGTGGAATTTGTGATATTTGCTTTCTTTTGCTTTAATGTTCACCCTCTTTGTTAAATGTTTGTGTTTTATAATTTCAGAGAGAGGAAGTGAGAGGGAGAGATAGAAACAGCAATGATGAGAGCGAATCATTGATTGGCTGCCTCCTGCATGCCCCCTCCTGGGGATTGAGCCCGCAAACTGGGCATGTACCCTGGCTAGGAATCAAACCGTGACCTCCTGGTTCATGGGTTGATGCTCAACCACTGAGCCACACCTGCTGGGCCACCCTCTTTGTTAATTGGCATTTAGTCCATTAAAGTTTTCTTCAGATATGTTCTAACAGATAGCATTTTTCCTCAGAGGAAAAGCTTTCTAAAATTAGTTCAGAAATAATTTTAAATTCCCAGGGAACTTGCAAGAATAATGGGGAGAATTCCTGGGTACCCTTCACAGGCTTCTCCTCATCTTCTGTGATCTTAGTAGCTATCGAACCAGCAAATCGAATGACACAGCACTCTTAGCTGATCTACAAGTGCTATTGGGATCCCAGTTTCCCATCTGTGTCCTCTGGTCCAGGACCCGTCCAGACCCCTCGTACATTGGCTGCTCAGTCTCCCCCATCTTCTCTGCCCTGACAGCTGCTTTGCTGCTCCTCAGGTTGGGTTTCTCTGGTGCAGAATGTTGTGTAGCATTTGCACAGGAAGTGCTCTGTTCCTGCTGGTGGGGATTGTGTGGGAGGAGAAGCTGACGCTCCAGGGATGTGTTTGGTTCCCAGTTTAATGGCTATGCAGGGAGCCTCTTCTCAAGTGGGCCCTATGAAAAGGATGACGAGGAAGCGGATGCTATTTATGCAGCTCTGGATAAAAGGATGGACGAAAGAAGAAAAGAAAGAAGGTAAAACCAGTTACTGTCCTTCACTGTCTTTTATGCAACTAAAAAAAAAAAAGTTTTGTTTTGTCTTGGTTTAGACTTGTGTGTCTGCTCAGCTTTGAGGCCCCTGGGTCTTGCCTATGGTGGCAGCACCTGGTTAAATGTGGGCTGTTGGACAGGAGCTGCAGGGCTGGGGGCTGCAGTGGAGAGCTTACGAACTCCGTGCTGGCTTCCAGAACCTGGCAGCGTTTGGGGGACTATCCTGACTACACATCAGGGTTACTGTCTTTGGGATAGGTGTAGTGATGTTGATTAATATATGTTGAGTTATCATTGTAAGTTCTCTATATTTTTTATTTTAAAAATGTATTCTGCCTGGTCGGTATGGCTCAGTGGTTGAGCATGGACCCAGAAACCAAGAGGTCACCAGCTCAACTTCTGGTCAGGGCACATGCCTGGGTTACAGGTTGATTGCCAGTGTGGGGTGTGCAGGAGGCAGCCAGTGAATGATTCTCTCTCATCATTGATGGTTCTATCTCTCTCCCTCTCTGAAGTCAATAAAAATATATTTTAAAAGAATTAAAAATGCATTATCATTATAGAATACTAGAGGCCCAGTGCACAAACATTTGTGCACTCGTGGGGGAGGGGGGTGGGGGGGTGTCCCTCAGCCCCACTTGTGCCTTTTCACAGTCTGGGACCCCTCGGGAGATAACCACCTGCTGGCTTAGGCCTGCTCCCCGGGTGGCAGATGGCAGGCCCGATCCCTCTGTGCCTGCCCCGCCTCCCCGGGTTGCGCCCACGGCAAGGCCGATCCGGGGGTTGGGGCACTGCCCCGGGTCGGGTCACACACGGGACGCCCCGGGCGGTTGCACACAGGACGCCCGGGCAGGCAGGCCGATCACTGCTGCCCCGCCCGCCACCCCGGGTCGCAGATAGCAGGCCCGGATGGCGGCAGGGCAGGCGGGATGGCACTGTCCCGCCCTGCCTGCAGTATGCAAATTAGCCACCATCTTTGTTGGTGGTTAATTTGCATATCATGCTGATTAGCTGATGAGAGGCATAGCGAAGGTACGGTCAATTACCATGTTTGTCTATTATTAGATAGGATTAGGACAATGAGATTAAGTATAGGGATAGGGTGGCATTTATTCACAAGCCTGGAAAGTGACAATTGGCACTTGGTTTTACTTTCCTCTTTATTGCTCATTACACATACAGTTTTATAACTTTCTATAACATGTAACATTTTTAATATTTTCAAGATCATTTCAGAAGAGTGAAACATAGTTCTTGACAAGAGTTTTTTCTTCTTTTTTTAAATTGTTTTATTGCTTAAAGTATTACACAGAGTATTATATATGTCTCCTTTTTTTTCTCCCCTTGACCCTCCCCTAGCCTCCCAAGCTCCCCAGTGTCTTGTGTCCATTGGTTATGCTCATATGCATGCATACAAGTCCTTCGGTTGATCACTTACCTCCCTCCTATCCCCCAACCCTCCCCAGCCTTCCCGCTGTAGTTTGACAGTCTGTTCGATGTTGCTCTGCCTCTGTATCTATTTTTGCTAATCAGTTTATAATGGTCTTAATTATCCATGAATGAGTGAGATCATGTGGTATTTTTCTTTCGTTGACTGGCTTATTTCACTTAGCATAATGCTCTCCAGTTCCATCCATGCCGTTGCAAATGGTAAGAATTCCTTTTTTTTTTTTTTTAATATATTTTATTGATTTTCCACAGAGAGGAAGGGAGAGAGATAGAGAGTTTAGAAACATCGATGAGAGAGAAACATCGACCAGCCGCCTCCTGCACATCCCCCACCGGGGATGTGCCCGCAACCCAGGTACATGCCCTTGACCGGAATCGAACCTGGGACCCTTCAGTCCACAGGCCGACGCTCTATCCACTGAGCCAAACCGGTTTCGGCAAGAATTCCTTTTTTTTACAGCAGCATAGTATTCCATCGTGTAGATGTACCACAGTTTTCTAATCCATTCATCTGCTGATGGGCACTGAGGCTGTTTCCAGATCTTAGCTATGGTGAATTGTGCTGCTATGAAATAGGGGTGCATATATCCTTTCTGATTGGTGTTTCTGATTTCTTGGGATATATTCCTAGAAGTGGGATCACTGGGTCAAATGGGAGTTCCATTTTTAACTTTTTGAGGAAACTCCATATTGTCTTCCATAGTGGCTGCACCAGTCTGCATTCCCACCAGCAGTGCACGAGGGTTCCTTTTTCTCCACATACTCTCCAGCACTTGTCGTTTGTTGATTTGTTGATGATGATAGCCATTCTGACAGGTGTGAGATGGTACCGCATTGTTGTTTTGATTTGCATTTCTTGGATGATTAGTGACTTTGAGCAT